>NC_047593.1:6753258-7406086 GCF_011004845.1 Esox lucius
CTAGCAGCAAAATGACAAGAGGTGGAATTCTGAAGTCTTTCAATGTACTTCATGATTATCTGTGATTCTGATTTTGATCTTCCATTAATGTTCATTAGCCTAGATAAAATAATTAAGGGTCATGTTGTCCTTGAGGGGAAGTTGCACATTCCTCACCTATTACTGTAAGAATTTCGTAGCGCATGCGATGTCTTGACATACTGCTGAACCTTTAACCTGCCTCACTACATTAAAGACTAAAACCTGAATGACCAATCAGTCCGCTAGTTCAACTTTCTGCTCATTTCATTTTTGCGGTCAGCCTCTTTGGCCTTGAGTTGTGTGAAGCTTTGCCATACAGAAATGGGATACAGTCAGACCAAGTCCATCGGTATGCAGAGCATATGGTCATCAACTGAAATTCTCTTACTCTAGTTGAGGCTGTTGAAGAGCTCCAGACTGCCCTTTAGTCACTTCAGCCCTCCCTGCATGGCCATAAACGATTAATGACTGAATGCACACACACAAAAATAAATCATTACCTACAGTTGTGCTCATACGTTTGCATACCCTGGCAGAAATTGTGACATTTTGGCATTGATTTTTAAAACAAACCTTTTATTTAAGGATAGTGATCATATGAAACCATTTATTGTCACATAGTTGTTTGGCTCCTTTTTAAATCATAATGATAACAGAAATCACCCAAATGGCCCTGATAAAAAGTTTACATACCCTTGAATGTTTGGCCATGTTACAGACACACAAGGTGACACACACAGGTTAAAATGGCAATTAAAGGTGAATTTCCCACACCTGTGGCTTTTTAAATTGCAATTAGTGTCTGTGTATGAATAGTAAATGGGTTTGTTAGCTCTCATGTGGATGCACTGAGCAGGCTAGATACTGAGCCATGGGGAGCAGAAAAGAACTGTCAAAAGACCTGTGTAACAAGGTAATGGAACTTTACAAAGAGGGAAAAGGATGTACAGTGGGGAGAACAAGTATTTGATACACTGCCGATTTTGCAGGTTTTCCCACTTACAAAGCATGTAGAAGTCTGTAATTTTTATCATAGGTTCTCTTCAACTGTGAGTGACGGAATCTAAAACAAAAATCCAGAAAATCACATTGTATGATTTTTAAGTAATTAATTTGCATTTTATTGCATGCCATAAGTATTTGATACATCAGAAAAACAGAACTTAATATTTGGTACAGAAATCTTTGTTTGCAATTACAGAGATCATACGTTTCCTGTATTTCTTGACATGGTTTGCACACATTGCAGCAGGGATTTTGGCCCACTCCTCCATACAGACTCTCTCCAGATCCAGATCCTTCAGCTGTCGCTGGGCAATACAGACATTCAGCTCCCTCCAAAGATTTTCTATTGGGTTCAGGTCTGGAGACTGGCTAGGCCTCTCCAGGACCTTGGGAGGCTTCTTACGGAGCAACTCCTTAGTTGCCCTGGCTGTGTGTTTTGGGTCGTTGTCATGCTGGAAGACCCAGCCATGACCCCTCTTCAATACTCTTACTGATGGAAGGAGGTTGTTGGCCAAGATCTCGCGATACATGGCCCCATCCATCCTCCCCTCAATACGGTGCAGTTGTCCTGTCCCCTTTGCAGAAAAGCATCCCCAAAGAATGATGTTTCCACCTCCATGCTTCACGGTTGGGATGGTGTTCTTGGGGTTGTACACATTCTTCTTCTTCCTCCAAACACGGCGAGTGGAGTTGAGACCAAAAGCTCTATTTTTGTCTCATCAGACCACATGACCTTCTCCCATTCCTCCTCTGGATCATCCAGATGGTCACTGGCAAACTTCAGACGGGCCTGGACATGCGCTGGCTTGACCAGGGGGACCTTGCATGCACTGCATGATTTTAATCCATGACAGCGTATTGTGTTACTAATGGTTTTCTTTGAGACTGTGGTCCCAGATCTCTTCAGGACATTGACCAACCAGGTCTTGCCGTGTAGTTCTGGGCTGATCCCTCACTTTCCTCATAATCATTGATGCCCCACGAGGTGAGATCTTGCATGGAGCCCCAGACCGAGGGAGATTGACCGTCATCTTGAACTTCTTCTATTTTCTAATAATTGCGCCAACAGTTGTTGCCTTCCTACCAAGCTGCTTGCCTATTGTCCTCTCTGGTCTTGGCCATTGTGGAGAGGTTGGAGTCTGTTTGATTGAATGTGTGGACAGGTGTCATTTATACAGATAACGAGTTCAAACAGGTGCAGTTAATACAGGTAATGAGTGGAGAACAGGAGGGTTTCTTAAAGAAAAACTAACAGGTCTGTGAGAGACAGAATTCTTACTGGTTGGTAGGTGATCAAATACTTATGTCATGTAATAAAATGCTAACTAATTATTTAAAAATCATACAATTTGTTTTTCTGGATTTTTGTTTTAGATTCTGTCTCTCACAGTTGAAGTGTACCTATGATAAAAAATGACAGACCTCTACATGCTTTGTAAGTAGGAAAACCTGCAAAATCGGGAGTGTATCTAATACTTGTTCTCCCCACTAGATATCCAAAGCCAGGCAAATGCCAGTGAGTACTGTTCAATCACTTATTAAGAAGTGGAAAATTCTGGGATCTCTTGAAACCAAACTAAGGTCAGGTAGACCAAGAAAGATTTCAGCCAAAACTGCCAGAAGAATTGTTCGGGACACAAAGAAAAACCCACAGGTAACCTCAGGAGAAATACAGGCTCCTCTGGAAAGACTGTGTGGTTGTTTGAAGGAGCACAATATGACGATACTAGAAAAAAGATGATCTGCATGGTCGAGTTGCCAGAAAGAAGCCTGGTCAGTACTGTTCAAGAAGTGGAAAATTCTGGGTTCTCTTGATACAAAGTCAAGGTCAGGTAGACCAAGAAAGATTTCAGTCAAAACTGCCAGAAGAATTGTTCAGGATACAAAGAAAAACCCACAGGTAACATCAGGAGAAATACAGGCTGCTGTGGAAAAAGCTGGTGTGGTTGTTTCAATTCTTGAACAAAAATGAGCTGTGGGCTCGAGTTGCCAGAAAGAAGCCTTTACTGCACCGATGCCACAAAAAAGCTTGGTTACAATATGCCCAGCAACACCTTGACATGCCTCACAGCTTCTGGTACCAAAATAGAGCTTTATGTTCACAACCATAAGCGCTATGTTTGGAGAGGAGTCAACAAGGACTATAGTGAACAGAATACCATCCCCACTATGAAGCATGGTGGTGGATCACTGATGTTTTGGTTCATGTAAGCTCTAAAGGCACAGGGGATCTTGTGAAAATTGATGGCAAAATGAATGCAGCATGTTATGAGAAAATACTGGCAGACAATTTGCATTCTTCTGCACAAAAGCTAAGCATGGGACTCTCTTGGAGGGTATGCAAACTTTTGAGCACAGCTGGAAGATGGACAAAGTATTGCTCATCACATAAACAATATCATTGCTATGGGTGGATCATGGTGGTTGGAGCATCATGCTATGGGGATGCTTCTCAGCATTAGGGTCTGGGAGGCTAGTCAGGATTGAGTGGAGGATGAATGGAACAAAATACAGGCAGCCACTGGAGTGGCTTTGGCACAAATCTGTGTATGTCTTTGAGTGACACTGCCAAAGGCCGGATTTTTGTGGGGAGACCTGAAGAACAAAGTTCTAAACTAAGTTTACTGACAGAGCTTGAAAGGATCTGAAAGGAAAAATGGAAGCTCCCCAAAGCTGGTGAGCAAAGCTGGTATAGACATTTTCAAGAAGCCTCAAAGCTGCGATTGCTGCCAAAGGCACTTCTACAAATTAGTGAATAAAGGTTCTGAATACTTATTAACTCAACTTCTAGAGACATCTGAAGGATGATCAAAAGGGCATGGGATGCATCTGAGCTCAATTGCAGTGTCATGGCAATGGTTCTGAATGTATATGTGCATCACAATATTTCAGTTTATTTTTAATAAGTTGGCACACATTTCTATCATATTTGTGATTATGGTGCATTGTATGTGGATTGATGGCAAAAGTCAATAATTAAGTCGATAACACAACACAGTTGGACAATATATAACACTTATTTATGGAATTACAGCCATGTGAATCGTCTTTTATTTGACTGATTAAGTTGACATCTGCAATGGCAAGCTCAGAAGCGCCTCTATCTATACAAAGACAATGCAAATGTTGGTAGTGTAAATAACATTTTTTCACTCGTCATGTCAGTCACTTCCCGTCATTTGATTAGGCCACGTCAGTTTACATAGTCTAGCCATTTAAACTTTGTAGTGATTATTACCGAATTACCAGAGCATCTGTTGAGGCACTTTGACTCTTTATATTTTTAGTCACACACGATGGCTAATGGCTAGGTCATGGTAAAACCGGGCAGCACTGAGCCAAATATGCACTGCCCTTTGCAGGACCCCCAAGGCACTGTTGCAACCAGGATGTTAAAAAAAAAACACACCTCTGCGTTTTTGTACACAAAGCTTCAACTGTACTAGCTGTTTAATCTACAGTATTGTCCCATATTGACTAATGTCCGGTAATATGATCATTTGTACTAATGAAAGACATTGCGAAGATGCAACTTGTTCAAACAGAGCAGCACATATTTTCCTCATGTGTGGAGAACTAAAATCAACACCATGCCTTGACAGTCTCTCCTGGTTGTGGAGAGATTAGCTGCGTCTCTTGTAGTCTTCTTGAGAAACATTTGTTGAATATTCTCGACCACTTGTATAATAAATTTGCATGCACTTTTAACCATACATGCCATTCGAGACATGCCACAATGAGTTTCTATACTGTACTAAAAAGAGTTTGAATGTATTGTTCAGTTATGTATAGAGCTGTGTCATTGTCGAATGCTCGAAGAAGATATGCTTTCAAAGGATAGATTATTTTCCTGTGAAGCTCTGCCTTTACTGAGCTGTAAATATAACTATGAATGTATGTGTGAATGAAAAAAAAAAAATTCTTACCAATGTATTATTCTTATTTTCTATGCATTTTAATTGAATGTAATTGTATTGGTAGTATGTTGTTTTCTCTGTAACTGTTCTGTGCTCTGTTTTGGATGTTTTGCGTGGACCCCAGGAAGAACTGAACTCTCTTTTTGCTTCTGGATTGTTCTCCATTCTGTCATGTTTCAGGTAACGTCCTTCCATAGAAATCGGTTGATTACCTGCTCTAGTCACCTCATGAACCTTTCCAGACTAACAGTCTTAAATATCAATCTGATACCTTGTGTTTAGCCCGCGGGAGCAATCAATACCCAGCGCCAGCCATTGTCCAGACTTCATTCTTCAAGCTCAATTGATTAAATTTCATCCACTGCACTGAACATGGGAAGGGAGACAAATGAATGTGCATGTCTATTATACTATACCCAGCGAACAAAATCATTTGAAAGATGTCTCATCAACGTCCTTTAAACCAGAAAGACGTATTTTCAATGTAGGCCATCTTCAATGGCTTGCATCAATCCATAATGAATCATATATTCTATACTATTCTCTTACCAACTGTCACTAGGGACTGGGGAATAAATTGATACAGATAAGTATCCTGATATTATCTTTGGCAAATTATGTATTGTTTTGACAACATTGCATAATTTTTGTCTGTCGTTTTCTCAAAAACGTTCCTTTATAGGTTGTCTTTTGTTTAGTAAATAAGGTGCATGTTTTTTGCAGGACTTCTATGACAGAATTAATTTCTTAAGGCATCTTCTTGTACCTCTGCAGGAAACCTATACTGAAAAATATGTTTGAAACAACAAATCCCAATAAAACCCAGTGTCAAATCTAAATACATTGAATCATGAGAATTGTGAGAATCCAAATAACAAAGTCCCATTTGACAAAATCCTGACCATATCATATTGTGAGGTCCCTGGAAGTTCACAGCATGATCCACAGGTCGTATTGCAGATCTTTGGAGACAAAATGGCCGTCGCCACTGATGAATGAACTTGAAAATGTCATAAGCTTTGCTATTGAATGTAATGAATCTACTGAATGGCATGCAATTGTGCCTAGTTGCCATTATTTGGAGTGCCATGCCCCCAGAGGAGATTTATGGAACTGAATCAAGCATTAAAGCAGGAATCAGAAGTTGAAACAATAACAAAGGGGTTCCCCTGCCACTGTTTCTGTAAAATGCTGAGAGATGGGACTAGAACAATTTAACCACACATTGGCAGACCTATGGATGTGAGGCCTTTCCATCCATGATATCAGAATTATAGTTGAACCATATTTTGAGGCCCTACAGTGTATTTACATGTGTTTTGTTTACAAAATCGGGAGGATTTCTTTTGTAGTTTTGGGTTCAAAAGGTCAACTAAGCTCATGAGTCATTCAGGAGTGCTGTTGTTCTAGAGTCAGCGGATGAATGTTGTTAATGTATCGGTCAAATAATGCATGATTACCACTTAAATACCGGCATTTTATTATAACGAGTATCCTAGCAGTGTCTGAGAAAAACATTATTTTAGAGAATGGAAATGGAATGGAAATGTAAGACTGATGTCATAAACTGGCTATCTGGGGAATCTGGGGTAGCAGTACTGAACATCACACTGGCGGCATTTTCTCTAGATTAATGTCGTGGGTAACTGGTGGGGGTGTTAAGGCATGCTGGTCAGCGGGTTAGATTTCTACCTGATATCACTTAAAAGATTTTTATAGGAAAGAAGAAGCAATGTGGACCAATAATTATAGAAAATTCTCAACGCATGATTCCACTTGGGTTATACCTGCAACACTGTTTGAACCTCGCCAACCTTTGCCGGAATCCCAAGGAACCACTTGGCCAGCTATTCTGGGAGGATTTCATTATGCCCGGAATGAAGTTCATAACTGAAAGGTAAATATTGATTTCTGTCCATCTAGTTCTGGCTTTGTCCATGCCATCCTAAAAGGTAAAATATGAACACATTAAAGATTACCTTAAAACCCCAGCATCTCTACTCCCTTCATCCTCCCATACCCTCCCTCACTCTCTTTTTCCCTTTAACAATAAAAAGTCCTCCCATATCATAAAACATTTAGAAAAGTGAGCTCAATGACTCCTTTGCCATTCACCTATGAACAGGACGCTCGGGAGCGTGTAAAGCCTCGGAGCATAACGTCTCACAACCGCCGGTCACGTGAAGAGGGTCGAGACTTGGGGCGGTGTGAGAGAACACTCTGGTGACGCCCCACGTCGACAGAAGGTGCCCGAGGCGGCCGTCTGAACACAGGCTGTCACATATACAGTGACACTGGCTCCAGTAGTGAAATCATATCACACTCAGCAACATGAACTACTCATCTTGTTTTACTGCTAGAGCGCGTTCAGAGCTCAGGTCCAGGGAACAGGATTCACACACCTTTTGACTGGATGAAAATGTCACAGTCTTTATTTCAGAGTTGCCTGGTCGATATTAAAAACAGCGTGTTCGAAGAAATCGGTACTGTACTTGTTCTGGCTGACTCTGGCTGTTTAGTCACGTGGGTTGTGTCTTCAGGCTGTACACTACTTTAGGAAAAATAAATTGGATATTGCCATTACAAACCCGTTACCAACGGTTACTACTAGAACATGTATTATATCTGAATATATAACAGATATTCACCCGAAAGAATTGAACGTTATGGTTGCATGCAATCAAGACGATATGAGCTGCTACATAAAATAGGTGCTTGTGAATGAATTTGAAAAAAGCAATTAGTAGATGTGCCTAGTAATCATTACTATGTAATGACAGGTTTATCAAGTAATTTTGACTTAAACGGTGTACCGCAAAATGAAGCGTGACCAAACAATATCTTTTAATACCTAGCCCTGAGGCACAGTAGCACATGAAGCATCAATCTTCCCCTCTCTAAAATTGACAATGCGTTCCATTGATTGGCCAGCCGGGTTTTCTCATCAGATGAAACATAAAAAGAGGACTATTATCTATCTGTAGATAACGTGTCCTCTGGCGATTATATAATCCAGGCAATACTTCATTAATTTCCTTACATTTCTCTTTAGCCTGTCATGCGATCAAAGAACCTTTCCGTATAAAATATGTGTTTTCCTGGTTACGGCTGTAACTCTTTTCATCTTTCGTCCTTTCTATGTACTGTTGAGTCAAATCGTTTAAAGTGTGTCCTCTTTAAGTATTTTTACACCTCTCTCCATAATGTTTTTAAAAATGTGTCTCGCTTTCTTTCTCTCTTGTTCTCAATTTCCCTCTCCCTTTATTTTTGTCCCTTTCTACATTGTCTTTCTCTCTCTCTCTCTCTCTCTCTCTCTGTCTTTCTGGGGGAAAGTATTAACTTTTGAAGCATCCCCGACACTGATTAATCCCAATTCAAAGCCAGCGTGGTGGCTGCGGGTTGAAATGTGTCTATCGGAATGTGCCGGCAAAGGGCAGTGGAATTTCACCCTCCCCATCTCTCTCCCCTTGCCCCCCCTCTCTCTTTTTGTCCCCCCATCCCTCCTACCTCTCGCTGTTCAGTTTAATCCCATCACCATGGAAGGACTGAGTGACTTGTGCGCGGTGTTGGTGCACAACTGACTGCATGAGAATTTAACTACATTCGTCACGACCGAGCCAGGGGTACGGAAAGGGGTGGAGAGAAAGAGCGCGGGAGGGTGAGAGTGGGAAAGCATATATAGAGTCGGAGCTGCTCTGCCTGCTCCTCAGTGCGTGTGAGAGAAGAGACGGAGGACGTGCGATAAGACAAGATGGAGCTCTGGAACAGATGAAGACTGTCACTGGGTATTGTCTGTCTGCCTGTGTGTGTTTAAGAATGACGGTCTGCCTCTGGGAGAACGTCTGTCTGTCTGCGCGTGTGGGCTTGTGAATGAATGTATCTGCGTGTGCATGTGTGAATGAACGAGAGTGTGCGCGCGAATACTTAGGAATCTGTTGGGCAGTTTAGTCCATGGCTGTGTGGATCTTATTGTCTCTGACTGTCTCTCTGTGCTATTGTGAAAACGGTGAGTGTCTCTGTGTTTGTCCTTAGTCAGTCTGTTTGTTTGCCAAGAAGCTGTAAGTCAGACAGTTTTCATCTGCGTGTAGTTCTGAGTGAGAGGGCGTGTGTGTGCATAATTTATGTGAGAGTGTGTAAACGCAAGACGGTACAGGTATGCGTAAAGCCTGTGTATGCGAAGGCCAGAGAGAGTTTTTTCTGTGGTGAAATGTAGGATTGTTATTGAATCATTTCTATCACTCACGGTCAATTCTGGATTGCACTGCTAGCTAAATTTAAGGCGAAACTGACAAAAATGTATATGGCGGTTTGTTTGCTCATGTTTTTATATATTTTTATATCAATATTTTTCAAGGATTCTATACATGATTTATTAGACAGGAAAGTGAGCACTGATTTAGGACAGGCTTTGCTGTCATAGTACTGGGTCAGATTCAAACCCATGCGGCATCAGTACATATACCCCGAATGTGTTTTTATGGATTTTGTGGAATTAATTTTGAGTGGACATCAATAATTGGTCCCCACAGAGATGGATAGCTTAACACAACTATGTGCATGTGTGCATAGATCTGTGTACATATAGGCTACGAACACATACAACCATATATATATATATATATATATATATATATATATATATATATATATATATATATATATATATATATATATATATATATATTACTGTTCAAAAGTTTAGGGTCACTTAGAAATGTCCTTGTTTTTGAAAGAAAAGCTAATTTGTGGTTCATTAAAATAACATCAGATTGATCAAGAATACAGTGTAACCATTGTTCATTTTGTAAAAGACTATTGCACCTGGAAACGGCTGATATTTAATGGAATATCTACACAGTACAGAGGCCCATTATCAGCCACTATCAGTCCTGTGTTCCAATGGCACGTTGGGTTTGCTAATCCAAGTTTATAATTTTAACAGGCTCTGTGAATATTAGAAAACCAGTTTTGCTATTCCATGTGCCAAATTGACAAGAAACTGAAGATCTTGTACAACATTGTGTACGACTCCCTTCACAGATCAGCGAAAAATAGCCCTAACCAGAACAGAGAGAGGAGTGGGAGGCCCCGGTGCACAACTGAGCAAGAGGACAAATACATTTGTGTCCAGTTTGAGAACAAATGCCTCACAGGTCCTTATATGTCTGCTTTATTAAATAGTACCAGCAAAACACCAGTATAGCAAGGATGCACTGTTCTGAAGATCTTATACAACGTTTCTTGTCGATTTGTCACTTCGAATAGATTTAATTTCTCAGAACAATTATAGTTTTAGAAGAAAGTTCTTCGTTTCTGACTATTTTGATTGTAATCAAAACCCACAATTGCTGATGCTCTAGATACTTAACTATTCTAAAAAGGCCAGTTGTATTGCTTCTTTAATCAGAACAACAGTTTTCAGCTGTGCTAACATAATTGCAAAAGGGTTATCTAGATATCACATAGACTTTTCAAATGAAATATTTGGATTAGCAAACACAGGACTGATGGTACTGTGTAGATATTCCATTGAAAGTCAGATGTTTCCAGCTACAATAGTAATTTACAACATTAACACATTAACAATATCTACACTATATTTCGGATCAATTTGATGTTATTTTAATGGACAACAAATGTGCTTTTCTTGGAAATGTCTAGGTATATATATATATATATATATATATATATATATATATAGAGAGAGAGAGAGAGAGAGAGAGAGAGAGAGAGAGAGAGAGAGAGAGAGAGAGAGAGAGAGAGAGAGAGAGAGAGAGAGAGAGAGAGAGAAATGGAAAGAGAGGGAGAGAGAGAGAGAGAGAGTAGGAGAGAGAGAGAATTGTGAGATCAGCAGTAATAATTCAGCAATAACAATTCAGACTGTGACAGGTTTTAAAGTGTAGCGAAAGAGGCGCTCCCATAATTATAAACCCTCAATAAGTAATCACATGTTTATCATTTCTACTCCAAATATTATCATGGATATTTCTCAGAAGTATATTGCTAAATATATAGGGTACAACCACCGTCTGGTCAGGAGAATAAGAGATTAATCACTGTTATGTAAATATTGCTCGGGCTAGTGAGAGGAGGAGGAGAGAGAGAGAGAGAGAGGCAGAGAGAGAGAGAAGTGGCCAGGTGCTGGAGAGGTAAAGAGAAATAGTGAGAAGTGGCCAGAGTAGTAGATAAAGAGCGAGTGCAACAGTGATAATGCTACAAACAGAGAGATAGAAAGAAGTCGAGAGACAGATGTGGTAGATCAATAGATGTTGAGAGAGAGAGGTGAAGGGATTATCTAGCACAGTAAATGTATGAATAACAGTAAATGTGAGAAAAGTGAGATTTCAAAGATTTCAATCTCACTTCACAACGCAATAATTTGACATTGAAGGGATACTCCTGGAATTTGAAGATGAAAACCTTAAAAATCTGACTCGGGAACAGGAAGTAAAAGACCTAATTCCCAAAACATCCCTTTATAAACATGTTTCATTAGAATTCAAGTCACAAACCAGAGTAATGAAGTGTCTTTCTTGAGGGCACAACTTATTATCGACTTAAGGGCTTGAACCAGCAACCTTTAGGCTATTGGCCCAAATGTCTTACGACTTGATCATGGGCTCAAATGCTTGAAGAGCATTCTGTACAGGAACAAAGTGAAGGACAGAGTTAGAGCAAGAGAACATGCAGAGTAAAAAAGCAAAGAAATAAGACAGTCCTCTAGATTATTCAGCAATTAAACACTTGAGTTTATGTGTTATGACACTTTTGTCGTGGCTTTGATGTTTGACAGACGTAGCCATGATAGAAATGTCATAATACATGGACTCAGGTCTACTATTGCTTTTTACGTGTGGTTTTTAACAGCTTTTAAAAGCTGGAATCATTCCCAAACCATCCATTTTTAAAGCAACACTGGCGGGCATGTGCACATTTAAGAGTTTGTCTGGTCGTTTGTTGTAATTCGTATTGACTGCCATGAAAAGCAGAAAAACACAGTTTTGGTTTCTAGGGACTGTTCATGGATCTGAAAACAGTGTCTAAAACATACCTACGGTCTATGCATAAGCACATTGAATGTGAGAGCAATTACTAGTTTCTCAAAACGAGCAGCTGGACCATTTGTAGATTAATTGGGAATTATTGTAACAATAACATTTGACAGTTTTAATTATTTCTATCCCCCACTAGACAATGCTATGTAAAAACGTCCCCTTTGCAAGTATTTTTAGCTGTTTTAGTTTCACACTTCAAATTTCAAACCGAAGAAACAGACAGCAACACTCTTTGCAATGAGTATTTTGCATGTTCTGCATTGTGTTTTAGCTCTCATTTACATATATTTCAAATATCCGTAACCAAAAGGCTTGTACATAATTTCACAGATTTCAGAAAAGCTGTCTCATTCTGACATGTTTGTATGGGCCAGGAGGTTGTTATTTATAACATGAGCATTGATTTGAGCGTTGACAAGGCACACAGCTACAATTTTGCCAAAGGCAATGCTAAAAGGATGGGGAAACATTAGTAGATATTACATTCATAAATTGCCTTGCTAGTTTATACAAATGGCAATTCTAATGGCAAATGGCAAATTAAAGGTAGCATGAGTAAGGTAGCATGTGCATCTGAAATGTAGGGATAGCAGCAATGAAGTCCACAAGGTAGACACATACCTGTAAGAACTGAGAACTTCCATTATCAGACTTTGCAAGGCAGTGTCAGAGTCCAGTAGTACAAAGAGAGTAGTGCGACAAGGTCCCTGAGAAGTGGGGGGGGTATGGTCAGTGCTGGGTCACAGGGTTCAACAGTGGTACAGTGGATGGAAAGAAACTGTTCCTGAGCCTGCTGGTGCGAGAACAAAGAGACCTGTACTACTTGACTTGGAAGACAGATGGGCCTTCTTCAGCCTCCTCAAAAAGTACAGGCACTGCTGCACGTTTTTGACCAGAGCTCAGGAGTTGAGGGTCCAGGAGAGGTCCTCGGAGATGTGGACACCCAGGAATTTGAAGCTGGACACCCACCTCAGCGCCATCCCTCTTCACCCACCTCAGGGCCATGCATGAGAACTGAGAGGTGACTGCAGCCTTCAGACTTCCTGTAATCCAAAAGCTCCTTGGTTTTCTTTGCCTTGAGGACCAGGTTGCTGTCAGCGCACCATGCCGCCAGGCACTTGACCTCCTCCCTGTAGGCTGCCTCGTCATTGTCACTGATCAGGCCTACCACTGTAATGTAATCTGGAAACTTGACAACGGTGTTGGAACTGTGTACAGGAGCGCGGTCGTGGGGGTGAAGAGGGAATACAGGAGGGGGCTCAGCACACAGCCTTGTGGAACACCAGTGTTCAGGATCAGGGTGGAGGAGGTGAAGTTGTCTGACCTGACAGACTGGGGTCTGTTGGTTAGGAAGTCCAAAGTTCAGTTGCAGAGACGGGGGATCCTAGGTCATGGAGTTTGTTGACCAGCCTAGAGGAGATGATCAAGTTGAATGCTGATCTATGAATAGCATTCTATGCTATGAATAGCATTCTCACATAGGGTTTGGTTTTGTCCATGTAGGTCAGGGCAGGTGTAAAGCTATGGAGATGGCATCCTCTGTAGACTTGTTCTCAGACTGGTAGGGATCCAGTGTTGGGGGGAGGCAGGACTTAAGGTGGGCCAGAACTAGGCTTTCGAAGCACTTCATGATCGTGGGGGTGAGTGTGACAGGTCGGAAGTCATCCAGGCTAGATGCAGTCGACTGCTTCGGCACTGGCACAATGGTTGCGGTCTTGAAGCACTTTGGGACAACCCCCTGGGCCAGACACTGGTTGAAAATGTCAATAAAGACTATGGCCAGCTCCCAGCATACAGCTCCGGACAGAATTAAGAGACTACTGCACATTTTTCTTTCCTTTCCAAAAAATTAGAAAAGGATGGTTTTTGAGCGAGGAACAGAAGGGTTCAATTTGCAGTAGTCTCTTCCTTTTAACCCTTCTGTTCCTCACTCAAAACCTTCCTTTTCATCTTTTTTGGAAAGGAAAGAAAAAGGTGCAGTGGTCTCTCAATTTCTTCCGGAGCTGTACACTCTGAGCACACACCGAGGGATGCCATCAGGACCAGCAGCCTTGCGTTCATTCACCCTGCTCAGTGTGGAAGACACATCTACAGTTGATAGGCTATGGGGGAGGTCGTCTGGTGGGAGCCCAGCTCTAATGGCTGTCTCTTTGTTGTCCCTGTCAAAGCGGGCGTAGAACCGGTTTAACTCGTCGGTGAAGGACGCAAAGACGCCCCGGGAGACACAATTCACATTGCCGTCTGGTAGTGCGGCATCGAGAACGTACACAAAGGTGGGGCCGGCGAGGAGGCCTCAGGGCTAGGCTAAAGCTAACCCCCACATAGGCCTTCTCTACCTTTTCCTCACTAACGTCCGGTCAGTGGTGAACAAAATGGACGATTGGTCATGATTTTCACAGAAACGTGGCTACACAACAGCATTCCCAGACAACGCAATTGAGCTTGATGGACGTGCATGATGTCTTCAGAGCTGACCGAAGACATAATTTAAGATGGACTGAGGCGAAGTGGACTGACAAATCAAAATTTGAAATTCTATATGGGAATCATGGGCGCTGCGTCCACCGGGCAAAAGTGGAGCGGGACCATCCGGCTTGTTATCAGTGCACAGTAACATTTCACATTCTAAACTGCAGCAATTTGTCTCTTCCGTTCCCAAACACTTACAGAGTGTTGTTAAAAGAAGAGGCGATGCAACATAGTGGTAAACAAGCCCCTGTCCCAACTGTTTTGAAACGTGTTGCTGGCATCAAATTCAAAATGAGCTTGTATTTTTCCAAAAATATCAAAATGTATCTGTTTCAACAGAGATATTTTGATATGTTGTCTTTGTAATATTTTCAATAATTATAGTGATAACTTATTTGCACCCCACTGCATTCTGTTTTTATTAGCATTTTAAACAGCGTCCTGTGTAAAATGCGAGGTTGTATGAAAAATCCCTTTCAATGAAAGTATGTGGTAGGTTTATTTATGTTTAGTGTATTTTGTTTTTTATGGATAGAATATGATTTAATATTCCTAATTGCAAGCACCCGTTTTATGAACATAATGACACTCTGTCTTCACCTTCTTTGCGTCCTCTTCTCTTGGTCTTTCTCTCTTTTTTCATCCCATCTTCAACCCCAACCACCACAACCACCACACACACAGTCCCAGCCTGCGGTCCACATGAGCGTATCAAAGCCCCCTCCGCCCCACTCCCACTTTGCCCCCCCGCCCGACTCTTCCACCTCCCACCTCTCCATCCCTCCCTCCTCCTCCACCCCGACCTCCCCGGCTTTGTCTCGGGCCGCCTCATCGTCTCCGAGACCCGTCCCGCCGCCCTCCCCCGTCAAGATCTCCATGCAGGAGCACTTTGCCATCAACGTGTGTCCGGGGCCCATCATGCCCATCCCGCAGATCTCCGACTTCTTCCCACGGTTCCACGACTTCCCGATGACACCACCCCCGCCCCGGGAGAAGAAGATCCTGAAAGAGCCGGATTTTGGATTGAACAATGGAAGCGAGAACTATGGCGAGAACAAAGAGAAGGAGAGGAAACTGGTCGAGGTGGACAGGGAGGACAAGGACGAAGGGGTGGATTCGGATGACGATGATGAGAGTGAGTGGGGGTGTGGGGGGGTGGGGGGGGGTGGTTAGGGACGAGCTGCAGTAGTTAGGGTCACGAAAGGAATAGCTTTGGGGTCGAGTTTGGTTTGTACGTACATTTGGTTTGTTCCTATGAGTGCATTTGGAAACCTGATGTTCCCACAAATATAGTGAAACTTGACAAAATAGACTCCTACAATGTTTTTGATAATGAATTTCCCCCCGCTAGGAAAAACTGGTTACGGGAAAAACTTGGGCGTGATGTTAAGAATGTACTTTTTTGTTTTTTTTCGGCATTACTGTTTAGGTTTGGGCGTTAGGGTTAGTTTATGCATACACCTAAGATTTAGGGTTTGGTTTTGGTCTAAGCAATGGGGAAATCAGATTTCTGGGTCAAGGGTGTCAGATCTCCACAAGGGTGGAAAGGCATATATGTACTAAATGCACAGTTTTGTTAAGACATTCATCCTCCAACACAGCCATCCTCAATTCTTAATGAATTCCGATGTTTACCAGAATTAAAGAGGTACATTGGAATTTAGAGATCTGGGGTATTTTCCTACTTACCCAGCGTAAGATGAAGTGACGGGTAACACTTTATGTCTTTGCGTTCAGCTTAAAGAAACTTGAAGTGCCAGATATCGTTAGCTTAGCGCAGTTGCTGGTTGTCTTTGAGTAATAGCTTGCAGAAGGCTAAGTCGACCAAATGTTGCTTCTCACAAAGACAACATCCAAATATTATTGCATAATTTCCCATATTTTTTACAATATTTTAACAGAATAGGCAGTACACAAGCAAAACATTTACAGTGAACTGTTTATATACTGTTTGAGGACCCAGGATGTAAAGGTTTTGAAATGGAGCGACGTTAAGGCTGACTATGGGCAAAGATTAATGTCTTTAAACTGTGTAACGGATCAATGCACCATCAGCATATTTGAGTTTCACTTACTCAAATAGTCCAGGCAGATCTGCACTGAAGGCAGAAATATTTGTGATTGGTTCGCTCCATGGAGAGGGCACAACTTCCATTTGAAACAGACTGAGACTTCCTTCATATCTGCTTAGAAGCTGAATACTGTAATTGGACATTTGACCAAGGTTAGAGCTTGTGCTTACCCTAAACTCTTACCCTAAACCCTTACCCAAACCGTCTGAAGTTCCTTTTCTTATCAACAGCTTCTTTCCTAAAAATAATCCTGTGAAAATGATGTACGTTAATACTGAAGGTATGGGCAGTGAAGTCAGTCTGCCCCTTTTTTGGATACTACATCATTGTCAGAAGTTTGGTGGTCATTTATGGACAGAAAATGGCACACCCGTTGTTTGTTTTCACACTCAGAAAGAGGCAAAATATATATTTTTTCAGCCACAATTGCCTTTGGGGTTATGCTTGTTAAAGCATTGAAATGTGTTAAACCAGAAATCCCCACATCGCGTTTACAATGAATATACACTCACCTAAAGGATTATTAGGAACACCATACTATTACTGTGTTTGACCCCCTTTCGCCTTCAGAACTGCCTTAATTCTACTAAGGTGCTGAAAGCATTCTTCAGAAATGTTGGCCCATATTGATAGGATAGCATCTTGCAGTTGATGGAGATTTGTGGGATGCACATCCAGGGCACAAAGCTCCCGTTCCACCACATCCCAAAGATGCTCTATTGGGTTGAGATCTGGTGACTGTGGGGGCCATTTCAGTACAGTCAACTCCTTGTCATGTTCAAGAAATCAATTAGAAATGATTCAAGCTTTGTGACATGGTGCATTATCCTGCTGGAAGTAGCCATCAGAGGATGGGTACATGGTGGTCATAAAGGGATGGACATGGTCAGAAACAATGCTCGGGTAGGCCGTGGCATTTAAACGATGCCCAATTGGCACTAAGGGGCCTAAAGTGTGCCAAGAAAACATCCCCCACACCATTACACCACCACCACCTGCCTGCACAGTGGTAACAAGGCATGGTGGATCCATGTTCTCATTCTGTTTACGCCAAATTCTGACTCTACCATCTGAATGTCTCAACAAAAATCGAGACTCATCAGACCAGGCAAAATTCTTCCAGTTTGCAACTGTCCAATTTTGGTGAGCTTGTGCAAATTGTAGCCTCTTTTTCCTATTTGTAGTGGAGATGAGTGGTACCCGGTGGGGTCTTCTGCTGTTGTAGCCCATCCGCCTCAAGGTTGTGTGTGTTGTGGCTTCACAAATGCTTTGCTGCATACCTCGGTTGTAATGAGTGGTTATTTCAGTCAAAGTTGCTCTTCTATCAGCTTGAATCAGTCGGCCCATTCTCCTCTAGCATCAACAAGGCATTTTCGCCCACAGGACTGCCGCATACTGGATGTTTTTCCCTTTTCACACCATTCTTTGTAAACCCTAGAAATGGTTGTGTGTGAAAATCCCAGTAACTGAGCAGATTGTGAAATATTCAGACCGGCCCGTCTGGCACCAACAACCATGCCACGCTCAAAATTGCTTAAATCACTTTTCTTACCCATTCTGACATTCATTTTGGAGTTCAGGAGATTGTCTTGACCAGGACCACACCCCTAAATGCATTGAAGCAACTGCCATGTGATTGGTTGATTAGATAATTGCATTAATGAGAAATTGAACAGGTGTTCCTAATAATCCTTTAGGTGAGTGTATTTCACTACCTTCTGGATGTGTTGTATTCTAGTCTAACTACAAACATTTAAAAATGTACATCCATAGGACAAAGCATGAATTTACCTTGACTTGTATTTTTGTATTTTTGTAGTTTGTCATTGTCATTGTTGATTTAACTCTGGGGGTTCAGATATGGCTATTATGTTCCAGTTATGTATTTATCCATGTATTTCTGTATCACAGTCCTTTTGTGCAGGTTTTCAGCTGGCAAAGTATTTGCATCCAAGAACATGCACATGAACTTGACAGTGTCCACTTATTCATGTCAATAAATGTTCATCCTAGATAACCAGTGAAAGTAAGATCGGGTTTCTACAATCCCAAGGTTTCTTCCTGAATCTAAAAGTACAAGTTTGTTTGTGTCAAAACTAGTTTCTTTGTAGATTTCTCAGTGTCAGCGACTCTGCAAGTGTTTGGCGGGGGGGGGGGGAGGGCGGGGGGGGGGGGGGAGGGCGGGCGGTAAATGTCAAGCCTCTTCACACCCGTCAATGTCGCTTGACTTGCAGTTTCTTGGACAGCGGGTCTGCTCATGCACACGCAAACAAGCAAACAGACACACTCCGGGATGATTTATTTCGCTGCGTCAGAGTAATGTGATTCGGTCCTCAGGCATCTTTTCTTTTCATTTGCGCTGAGTAATAAAACAAGACAGAGCAATTCATAAAAAGCCAACACGCCCTGGGTTTCATAAAAGAGTGTCGGAAGAATAAGCATCGGCCTATCCAGATGACGTACGGAGCTGGAGGCTGAGGTTACAGGTGTTTCTGTTGACGGCGGGTGAGAAGGCCGGGGCTGTGTGTGTGTGTGGCCGATTTTGCGTGCGTATGTGTGTATTCAGGTGCAATAGTTGCAACGGACAAAGCGACAGCCCCTAATAGATTTTTCGTATCGGATGGTTTCTTCACAGCTTACCTGGGCACGCTGGAGTTTACCCTGCTCTTCGATCACGAAAACAATTGCCTACATTGCACCATCCACAAGGCCAAGGTAAGCATCTCAACCCTATACAAAAACCTACTCATTCTAATTTCTGCCAAAGGCTGAGCTTGAAATCGAGAGCACACTTACATTCCAGGCCTTAGATTTGGTGCCCGTACAAAGCGTATATGAAGTGCGAAGTTCTTAAAGGGTGTGATATACTGCCGCTAGCTAGGGAAGTGTGGCTCCCAGTCTTTTCCAATGGCGTCGACAAGCGATATGTGCAGTTAGATGCTGAGGCGGACGATTCAGGCTTGGGAAGCGTTGGACCGTTTCAACTACGTGGAAATCACCAGCTGCGAAAGCTTGAGAAACCAGTCCCCGGGGTTGCTGTCAGTGTTTTATTGGAATGTCTTCTTTGTTGTGAAACCAAAGTTCAATCCCAAATCACTCTCCACTATTTCCCAGGAAACTAATTGTTCAATCCCAACCTAGCTGCCCCTGGAGAGCAATAATAACAACAAATTATTACACAGGACACTCCAGGGCTTGCTTGGCATTCACAGGAATACACTTCAGTTCCATTAATCAAAGTTCTGTTTGCCACATTATATTTTAGCAAACATTTATTTGTGAGGGTTGTTGGATTGTTGAAGAATCAACACTGAATCAACAGATCCTGTGGTCTAGTGGGACTGTGCCCCAGTTCACTTCTGCCCTCTGACTTTCAAGTTTGTCTCTCAGTTTGTCGCCATCTTTATCCGTTGCGTGCTTTTATAGATGTTTTTGTAACAGTGTTCTTTTGTAACAGATTAATTTAACATAGTAAATAAACTATTTACAAATGGCAGCTGGCTTTTGAATTAGTTAGGTTCAAGGCATCAAACTCGACTGAACATGCTGCCAAACAAACCCGCTCCTTTACAATTTCTCTACAATTGCTGGTGAATACTTGAACGTAAAAATTGATAAAAAAGGGAAAATAAGAGCGTCAATTTGCAGCTTGTAGATTTATCCTTGGCTTATGCATCCTAATCCAGGCTTGCCTTGCCGTAGCCTTGTGGCGTCGAAAGCCACAAGCCGTACATTATTTGCGGAGACAGGCTTTACTGTAACTCGGGACGTCGAGCCAAACGTTGGAAACCATCCGCCAGCGTTAACACGGACTAGCTCTGGAATTCACAAACGGCCGAATTGGACGATGAAACCGGATGCCGGACAAGAGAGGAGATAATGCTCTTTGTCAGGCCCTGACCTCTTCGGGCTTACGGCCTCGGGTGTGGGACTGTGTGTCATGTGTGTGATAAAAGCTGAACCCTTGACCGTGTGTGCTCTCTCTCTCTCTGTCTCTCTGTCTCTCTGTCTCTCTGTCTCTCTGTCTCTCTGCGTGTGTGTTCGTGTGTCTTTCCCCAGGGTCTGAAGGCCATGGATTCCAATGGGCTGGCCGATCCATATGTGAAGCTTCACCTTTTGCCCGGGGCAAGCAAGGTCATTACAACCTTCCTGTTTCTCATCATCTTCCACGTTAGTGTAGCCCAGAAGGAATGTGTCATGCTTATGTCCGTGTCCATGTTTGTTTGTTTTCCGTGTGTTTGTGTGGGTGTGTTTCTTACAACTGAAACAGCTTGCCTCGCACTGAAGTGCTAAATATCTTACTGATGCCAGGGTAATATTTTGAATTGCTGGGAGAGTGGCCGCTGTAAATCCAAATCAAATCACGGAACGCTGCAACTCGCGATGGCACGCCACTTGAGATTGATTTAAGTGATCACCTAGTTTCACGTGTAGTTGCAATTTTTTTTATTTTGAATTGTAATTGCTTTTTTGCTGTTTATTAGACAGACAAACTATAATTAAAAACTGAAGAGTTAATTTAACTCTCCCTAAATAATATTTAGTTTACCGCAAAGTTTATTTCGGTAAACTAACTCTGCTGCCAGAGTTGAGATGAATGAGTGATAATTGGATGCAGTAATTATTCTAATGTGCTCTTTGTTGAATGATGCGTTAGACTCAGTTTTATAGAACCTACACACAGAGCTTCTGCTTAAGTTAAAATAGGATTTCTTCAATTTAGTTATCCGTTTGAATGTTGAGTAATTTATCATTCCCCTCTGCTCTGGGCATCTGACACGAATGAACAAAATGTGTTTATTTTTCTGAACCACTCCAAAAACACTAGTCGCCAGACCGTTTCAGTAACAAGAATCCAACTTCCCCTCACTATTGCGAATCCCATTGGAATCTGCTTCTTGGGACTTACTTTTGCACCTGCAACATGAATTAAGACTAACTGAAAGAGTTGGGAAGAAAATGTACAAAACAATCTAAGCCATTTTATCTGGGACAATGATTTCAGTAAGGTGCAAATCTGAGTGACATTGGATTTGTATCGAAAATCTATTTTACACTCTTGAGAAGCATAAGTTTAATTCATTTCTCAGTTTCTGTGCAAACATAAATGAAAACAATTGTAGGTTCAAAGTCATTTGATTTAGTTTCAGGCCCCTCCATATTTGATTTAGTTTCAGGCCCCTCCATATTTGATGTAGTTTCAGGCCCCTCCATATTTGATGTAGTTTCAGGCCCCTCCATATTTGATGTAGTTTCAGGCCCCTCCATATTTGATTTAGTTTCAGGCCCCTCCATATTTGATTTAGTTTCAGGCCCCTCCATATTTGATTTAGTTTCAGGCCCCTCCATATTTGATTTAGTTTCAGGCCCCTCCATATTTGATTTAGTTTCAGGCCCCTCCATATTTGATTTAGTTTCAGGCCCCTCCATATTTGATTTAGTTTCAGGCCCCTCCATATTTGATTCAGTGATGAGTTGTTTGGGAACGAACAGCTCTTTTTGGTTAACGCTGAGGAACAAATCGCACTGGAGTCGCACTTTAACTTCTCGATTTACCTACTTTTCTATCTCAAACAATCATTATTTGCAAATTCGTTACATAATTCATGTAGCGAATCAGCACTCCAGAAACAATATATTGCATGAAGAGTGCATATTTCTGTTCCAGTGTAATTTTCCAGTTGGGTAACATCAGGGAAAAATATCTAGCGGTAAGAGGTAACCCAGGTACAAGTGTATTTCCTTGCTCTGACATAATTTTGACTGCTTTTTGTCTTTACACTTGGGATTTGCCCTTGGAAAATAATTAAGAATGCAACAACCATATCTCTGACATTAAGAAATACAGTGATGGGTGACAACTCTACAATTCAACTAAAATATTAAATTAGCATTTTATTTCTTTGCAAGTTTAGCCAAAGCACTGAGGATGAGCCACTGCGCTAACCACACCTGGCTAACTAATGTGGCACATCATCACACCACATCAACTACTGACAGTGATTTGTTTGGGTATTTTGTTGTTTAATGTGGCATGCGCCCATGCACAGCAATGTTCGCTCTCGCTAACGACAAACGAACGACAGGTTTTTCATCATCATGTGACTGCTTGTCGTCGTCGTCGTCGGCGGGTGACATCTTGTATTGGTTTCAGCACAATAAGCTGCGGTAGCTATTCCCAGGTAGAGCCGGGCAGGTATTCGATGCGCTCTGTCTGCGCTCTCCTTCCGTCCCGCCCTCCGTCCCTATCTCTGTCACCATCTCCCACTATCTCCGGGTGACCTGCTACGACCTTGGAACTGCAACACAGCGTCGGGAGGCGAGGGGAGGTGGCGGGGTGGGGGGGTTGGGGGGGGTTAGGGGAGGACAGCAGCAGGTGGTTGTCATGGAAACAGCGCAGATTGTTACACAACTCACGTCAACAGGCCGGTGTAGATCGGGGTGGTTTGTGGCGGTGGGGGGGGGGGGTGGTGGGGGGGTTAGCGTCAACATGTGCGTAATTACCCACAAGCCCCGGTTTGGGTGAATATCGACCGTATGAGTCCACGGCGCTGGGAAGTGCAGAGCCTGTGAGTGTGAAACAGATGATGACAGGAGCGCAGGTGGGCAGCCAGGGAAGAACTCACCTATTCTTGCTTACTAAAAACACACACACACACACACACTTTGTGTCTCAGCCTCTCAATCTTACGCACACTCCCTCACACACACCCGCACGCCCGCACTTTAGCTCCCAGCCTCTCTTTGTCTTACACATTCTCACTCACATGGAGTGTGCACTCACACACAGTCCCATGTAGCTACGCGTCCTTCACACACCATCTACCCAACATAGAGGGGCCATAGCCGAATAACCAGAGCCAATAACGATTGTGGTACTAACATGAAGAGACGCACCTGGCTAAACACACCTCCACAAAAGCACGCACACACTTGCCCTCTAATGCACTAAACACATATCACACGCCATTACACATTCGCCCCATCCTACACAACACATCACACACCCCTGACAGGGAGGGGGCTGTGAAGGAGCAGAGACTGCTGAGTGAAAGAAAGCGAGAGAGAAAAGAGAGAGAGAGATAGGAGGAGGAGTCAGACAGAAAGGGAGAAACAGTCCGACCGTAATGAGAGGAGCAGGCAGACAGTGGTAAGAGAAAGGCAGAGACGGTGAGAGAGAGAAAGCCAGGGAGGGAAAGCGAGGGCGAGGGCGAGAGAGAGCGAGAGAGAGCGAGAGAGAAAGGGTGTCCTCGGTGCCTCTGCTGTCGGGTGGCTTTCTGGTCTCGGTGTTCTCAGATGCTCCCAGTCCGTTAGAGAGATTTCCGAGTCACAGTCACAGACGGATTTGCGGGTGTGCGTGCGTGAGAGAGAGCTGGGGGAACAGGAGAGAGAGGAACGGGGAAAGAGAGAATGAGAGAGAGAGAGTTTGTGTGTGTGAAGGTCCATATCGACGGACGGACAGACGGACGGTGGGGGGGGGGGGGGTGGATGGGGGGGTTGAAGCAGAGGGCTACGAATGAAATATTTAGGGAAACATGGAACTGCGTTGAGGGTGGGGGCCGTGGAGAAAATCAACGAGAGGGGAGCAAGGCAGGATGCTTTTTTTTAGGCAGACACCATGTGATGTTGAGGCCCAGGATGTACCCTGTGGATAGAGTAAAGGGTGAGAACTGGAGCGAGGTGGGCTGGCATGGAAGAGGGACAGACAGAGTGTCAAGGATGAGAGGGAGAAAGGGATAGGAGAAAAGAAGAGAGAGATTGGAATGGAAGAGAAGTTGAGAGAGGGTGAGGTGTAGGCTGGAAGAGAAGGGGAGAGGGTGAGGTGTAGACTGGAAGAGAGGGGGAGAGGGTGAGGTGTAGACTGGAAGAGAGGGGGAGAAGGTGAGGTGTAGACTGGAAGAGAGGGGGAGAGGGTGAGGTGTAGACTGGAAGAGAGGGAGAGAGGGTGAGGTGTAGACTGGAAGAGAGGGGGAGAGGGTGAGGTGTAGACTGGAAGAGAGGGGGAGAGGGTGAGGTGTAGACTGGAAGAGAGGGAGAAAGGGTGAGGTGTAGACTGGAAGAGAGGGGGAGAGGGTGAGGTGTAGACTGGAAGAGAGGGGGAGAGGGTGAGGTGTAGACTGTAAGAGAGGGGGAGAGGGTGAGGTGTAGACTGGAAGAGAGGGAGAAAGGGTGAGGTGTAGACTGGAAGAGAGGGATAGAGGGTGAGGTGTAGACTGGAAGAGAGGGGGAGAGGGTGAGGTGTAGACTGGAAGAGAGGGAGAAAGGGTGAGGTGTAGACTGGAAGAGAGGGATAGAGGGTGAGGTGTAGACTGGAAGAGAGGGATAGAGGGTGAGGTGTAGACTGGAAGAGAGGGGGAGAGGGTGAGGTGTAGACTGGAAGAGAGGGGGAAAGGGTGAGGTGTAGACTGGAAGAGAGGGGGAGAGGGTGAGGTGTAAACTGGAAGAGAGGGGGAGAGGGTGAGTTGTAGACTGGAAGAGAGGGGGAGGGGGTGAGTTGTAGACTGGAAGAGAGGGGGAGAGGGTGAGGTGTAGACTGGAAGAGAGGGGGGGGGGGGTGAGTTGTAGACTGGAAGCATAAAAGAGGACAGCGGAGAAGCATAGAGGAGAAGAGAGAAATTGGAGTGGCAGAGAAGAAGAGAGAGTGTGACGTGGAAAAACAGGAAAAGAGAAGGAGAAGCATGAGGGGACAGGAAACGAGGAAAGTGACGACAGAGAATATAAAGAAGGATGGGAGAGAGGAGGACAGATTTGGGACGGCAGGGGAGAGAGAGAGGAGGAATGCGGAGACAGGAAGATGGACTGAGAGTGATAGACAGACAGGAATGGCCGAAAAGAGAGGCTTTAGAGAGAGCAATAGGGAGATAGGAAAATGGAGAAGGAGGGGAGTGAGGAATAGAGGAATAGAGAGGAAAGTTACAAAGAATAACAGAGAGAAAGGTTTAGAGAGAGTGAGAGGGGTGGAGGGGGGTGGGGAGGGCTGGGGAGAGCGAGGTAATTAGCTCCGGAGCACAAGAATGCTCGGGGAGTCAGGATTTAGGATCGCGCTTCATCGCCTCAAGTCTTTGTCCACTCTCTTGGCGTGTTTGTGCAGTGTTTTGTGTGTGCGCACCCGCCTGTGTGTAAAACGTCTGTGTGTGTTTGGGTAGGATGCATCTGCGCGCTGGGGACAGTCAGGATGGAGAGAGTGAGAAAGCGTGCCCCGGTATCAATGCAAAAAATAGGCGTTGTGTAACCAAGAAAATAAATGAGAATATGTGAAAGTTAATCAACGTGTCCTGGAGGCGGTTTATAATGAGAAATGGGGGCTAGCGCCGGCTAGCACGCTAACCTCGCCATCTCAATCATTAATGAAGAGGAAATTAGACTGTGAAGCCGTAAAAAACGTTAGCGCTAGTACTTCCTTTAAATTAATGGGTTTTGATTTGCCATGTTAATTATGTTAGTGGGTACTAGCTGATTGGTGTGCTGTGTTAGCCTTAGCACACGCCCGCAGACACACCAGTTTTACTGTACTTGGATTATTGTTTGAGGGGGCGGGGGCAAAAAATCTCTTCCCTTTCCTAATCCTATTTTTTTTTCATCTGGAAATACACGTGTGTTTGTATCAATGTGTATATATGTGATGCCAAATCAACACTTCCCAGAGGCAGATTATTATGAAAGATGAGGCCTAGCGCCGGCTCCCCACCACCTCAATCACTCATGTAGGGGAAATGTGACTGTGAGGCGTTAGCAACCTTCCGTCTACGCCAGGCTTTGATTCTTCATGTTAGCTGCGTTAGCACGGGCTAATTGACTGAGGTTTTGTGTCAGAGGTGGCATATGTGACAGGTGACAGGTGGCAGAAGACAGACGGACAGGGGATGTGGGGAAGCCTCCTGACCTCCAGGTCTCCTCTATAAAGTAGGTGAGCAGATGTCTACCATTTCCTGAGGGGAATGAGATAAATGAAGTCCCCCCCCCTATCTATCTCTCTCTGTCGCACTCAGTCGCATTCACTCCCCTTTATCAGTCTCATTTCTCTCTCTTATCGGTCCGGCTTCATCCGTCTGCCTCTCACTGTGTCCTCCCCCTTGCTGTCTCGTTTCTTTCAGTCCATCGCTCCCTCGGCACTGGGCTTCTCTCTGTGTGTCGTTCTCCTCTTTATGTCCCTTCATCTCTCGATTTATCTCATCTCAATTGCCTCTCGCTCCATCCGGTGTGCCCCAAATACTTAATGCCTCTCTCTTTCCACCTGGTTTTCTCACTTCTCTTCTTACCCATCTCTCTTCTCTTCTTACCCATCTCTCTTCTCTTCTTACCCATCTCTCTTCTCTTCTTACCCATCTCTCTTCTCTTCCGTAATCATCTGTTATGCTCATCTCTTTCCATGTAGTTTCTGCCTAATACCTTACAACAGGTTTCTCTTATGCCCGCCTCTCTTCCTATCGGCGTCTTTCTTACTCTAGTCTTCCCACCTGTTTCTCAATTCAGTGTCAGTTTGAAAAGTTTTATTGGCATGGGAAACAAGTGAAACAAAAGCAAATCTACAAAGGAAACATTACGCACAAATTAAAAAAGGTCAATAGCATTTTGAATGTTGTACTGCAGGCATTGTACAGTGTGTGAGAATGAAATAGGGAATATGGTATGGTTTAGTTTCACAGTTACTCTGTGTGCTCCATTGGTTGCCTTTTCCTCATGGCAATGGGTCACAAATCATGCTGCTATGACTGTACGTGAAGGTATTTTGCCTGGCAGATATGTTAGCTTATTATTGTTTGTTTTGATTTCAAACTCTTAGTGGGTCTATATCATGTGAAGGATCTTTTTTATCATAGCCTACTTTGTGGTTAGGCTACCCAGAGTATTGCCGCTGGGGTTTATAACACTGCTGGATTTGCAAGTAGCGAATTCGGGCAGTTTTAGTTAGTCAGTTTTGTATGGCAAAAACCTAGCAGGTTCATTTGTTTTGCAGTTGTTTGCTCTTTCTCATTGCTATTTCACAGGCAATAGCATTTTGAAATGAATTTCCATTATTCATTCTATGCTTGATCATGACAGACTGAGAAAACACGTTATGCCACAAATGATGTTTTGCGTAGCTTTGTGCTCTCTGCTTTTTCTGTACTCTACTTATTTCTCTTGTATGAGGTTAATGGTGTATCTTCCACATGTTTTAAACATGTAGGCTATTGCAAATAGGGAACGGGCCATTTGGAATGTTACCTGAATAGTCGCTAATCGCTTTTTCACGGTTTTGTGAGTCCAGACTCCAACTGCTCCAGTCATGTTCAAATGAATAAAAACAAACGCTTTTGACATGAAGTACAGACGAGGGTCTCGTACCATCGCACGCTGTATTTATGAGTAATTCACCGCAGCGTTGTGCAGTAAAGGGCTATATATTGTATAACAACCTGTTTTCAGTAGGCATTGAATGTACTTCTTAATCACCACTTATCTTACATATTAATATAGTTTAGTGGAGCTATAAGCTAACCCAGTGTCCTTTGGTTTGGGAAAAGAAAAACAATGTTTGCTTTTGCATTTCACCAAACCCATAGAAATGTGCCGGGAGCTAACATTATGTCCTCCCGAGATGGATTTGAGGCTAATGCAAGGACATAAACATAAACATTTTCATCTGGCCAGCTGTCAATGCAGCAACCTTTTGCTGACTGGAAAGATGCCTTGACATCACTGCTTCAACATAAGAACGATCCTTTGGGGGCCTATGGCAGCACATTCTTCTGTCACAGGGGTCAGATATTCAAGTACTACGGTTATGGCAAGGTATCGTTCCAATTTGCTTGGATTTCTGGTAAATTCCTTCCAGCATATCAAATAAGTCACTATTTGTTTTCTCATTATTTGGTTGGGTCTGACCGTGTTGCTCTCCAGTGTCTCTGTGAAGTCTTTGTGAACAGAGCCCAGGTACCAGCTGGATTAAGGGACAGTTCTCTAGGTTAATCGCTCTAGTATTTTTACTAGACCTTCGTGCCTTGTCTCTCAGATAATTTACAGCCTTGTTAAAGGTACTCGTGGTGTTGATTTTTAGGCTGAGGTAAGTGTAGTTATTTGTTTGCTTTTGGGCAACAGTGTCTAGCTACAATTGACGCTTGTGGTCCTGGCATCTGAACATTTTGGGGAAAATTGTTATTTTCATTTGGTTTTACTGATTTTACTGACCAAACGTTGGGTTTCTTCCTTTGTGATGCTTTGCCAGGCCTTCACTGCAGTTGTCTTCAGTTGTTGTTTGTTTGTGGGTCTTTCTGCCTTTTGGTCTGGAGATTGGGCTTCATCAAGTGAAGTGCATGCTCAATCGGGTTGAGATCAGTTGATTGACCCGGCCATCACAGAATATTCCACCTATTTGCCTTAAAAATACTCCTGGGTTGCTTTCGCAGTATGACTTGCGTCATTGTCCATCTGAAAAGTGAAGCGCTGTCCAATCAATTTTGCTGAATTTGGCTGAATCTGAGCAGATAAATCCCTAAACACTTCAGAATTCATCTGTTTGCTTCTGTCTTCTGTCACATAATCAATAAACACTAGTGACCCAGTGCCATTGGAAGCCCATGCTTGCCCATGCCATCACACTGTCTCCACTGTGTTTTACAGATGATTTGGTATGCTTCGGATCTTGAGACGTTCCAAGCCTTCTTCATACATTTTTCTTCATATCATTCTGATACAGGTTGATCTTAGTTTCATCTGTCCAAAGAATGCTGTTCTAGAACTGGGCTGGCTTTTTTAGATGTTTTTTTGGCAAAGTCTAATCTGGCCTTTATTCTTATGGGCTTATGAATGGTTTGCACCTTGTGGTGAACCCTCTGAATTTGCTGTTGTGAAGTCTTCTCTTCATGGTAGACTTGGATAATTATATGCCTACCTCCTGGAGAGTGTTCTTCATTTGGCTGGATGTTGTGAAAGGATTTTTCTTTACCATGGGAAGGATCCTACGATCCTCCACCACGTTTTGTGTTGCTGAGCTCACTAGTTCGTTCTTTTTTACTCAGGTACCAAACTGTTGATTTGGCCACTCCTAATGTTCCTGCTATCTCTCTGATGGATTTGTTTTTTTTGCTGCTACTTTACACTTATGTATATTACTGCCATACTTGGGATATCTAAATGTTCATAATACTCCCCAGATTGCTGCTAGTTTACGGTATTCTTTTTTAAACTGCTGCTAGTGTACAGTGTTATGTATATTGTTGCTTTATTTTATTATTATTTTCTGTCTAGATATATTTTTGCTTATATACTCTTCTTCTTAACTCTCACTACGTAGTTGTCAGGCGCCATGTCATAAGAAGTTAATTGTGCAGGATGACGCTGTGTTGTTCGGTGCATTTGACAAATGAACTTTGAAAATGAACTTGAAACTGAACTGAAAGTAAACGTGGCCTGTTTCACTTGCACAGAGAGCTTGTTTGGACACATGTTGTGGTTTTACAACAACATCTTCCAAATGCGAATGCCACACCTAGAATAAACTCCAGACCTTTTACCTGCTTAATTGATGAAGAAATAACCCACACCTGTCCATGAAACAGCTTTTGAGTTAATTGTCCAATTACGTTTGGTCCCTCGAGAAATAGGGACCAAACGCTGCTGCTGTAGTTCCTACCTGGTTGCTGACAGAAGCACCAGATAATTTGTGATCAGTAGACATTTCTGAGTCCAGTAGGGTGAGGCTGGGAAATGCAGACTTTTCCAGTGATTTTGCCAATTCATTATGTTGAATAGAGTTGGGCTCATGCTGCATCCTTGTCTTTTGTGAATTAAGGTGACCAGACCTTGGTCTCACATTTTGGGAAAGATGCCAGAGCTAAGGATGATTTTGAAGAGATTAGGGATGGCTAATTTGAATTTGTGTCCTGTGAATATTCTCATCTCATTGACTACACCATCAACGCTGTGGGTGTCTCTCTCCCTCACTCTCTTCCTCCCAAGATGTATTACAAAAATTAGCGGAGTGAAGCAAAGTGCTTCTTTTCCTTCTCGCTCGTCTTGTTTAACATTTTAATGAAATCAGTGAATAAAAATTGTTTTCGGTGCTACGCACAGGTTTCAACGGGAATAAATGAGGACCTTTGAGGTGCAGAGTGGAGGAATTTCGTGGGCCCATCCGTATGGATGGAGGAGTTCTCACTCCCACCACTCAGCCACTTCATTATTTCCATGTCGAGGGCACCACTCCCACGGGGGGTGCAAACCCTCCGCCCACACTGACTCATCGCCGTCGGTGATCAGGCTGATGAGCGCCGCGTCATTCGGCAGACGGGGTTGAGGAACAGTCGCTCACCCTTGTCTCTTGGGACTGGCCCGTTCCAGGACCTGGTTCACCTGTCCCTGGGCCTCCTGCTTAATCATACCAAACAGCACTCTCACACGGGATTCCCTCTTGTCTAGGTAGGAAAGGGCAGTTTGCCTCTCACTGGTTATCTCGTAAGACAATTGTGTTGCCAAAGAGATATTTACTCATAATGGCTTATTAAATTTTTTGCAGACTCAGTAGCTGGAATAATGCTAGTAATTTGTTTACGATGTTCAATATTGATAATTTATTTACAATGTACAATATTGATGGTCTGCATTTCTAAATCCTTTTCCCTAAAATAAATATGCCCAGTGTGTGGATTATTGATAGGCACCTCTTGTTTCTCGGGATGGCTTTAGTGTGCTATACACATCATCCTCTGGACACTGCAGCTGCTTGAGTTGTGATTCGTCAATGAAAAACCAATAAAACGTGTTGTCTTCTGCGTTTCCAACGGTTACATGGGTTTCAGAGAACGAGCGCCGTGTTTGTCAGTGTGGGCTCACGCCGCGTCCGTGTTGTTTTTCATCATCCCTGTTTTGACTGTAACAGCAGGGTCATCATTTCCACATTCCCGAAGGATCCCCCAATCTTAATCAGCAAATTAGTTGAAATTCATTGAGGAACCTCTAATCCTCTCCTCTGCCCCTTTTCTAACCTTCATCACACACCCCTCTCTCATCCCTCTCTCATCCTTCTCTCTTCTCTGGTCCCCTGCAGGCAAACAAGCTCCGCACCAAAACACTGAAGAACACTCTGAACCCGGTGTGGAGCGAGACTCTGATGTACCACGGCATCACAGCCGCCGACATGACCACCAAAACCCTCAGGTATTGAACCGCCGAGACGCCCAAACTCCTGATTGTCCCGTCTGAATTCCAAAACATCTTGCCCACACTATCTGAGAGGACCCTCTGGCCTGTTCATTATCCGGGGGATGGAAAGAAAAAATGGCCATGCGCGCCGGCCAACTGTTCCATTAGCGGTCACCGTGGTAACCCACTCAGGTGTTGGCTCCAGTTTGGACTCTCCGCCCCCTCGTTCCCAGAGTGCCCTCGATAAAGAGCGGCGATGTGATTGAGGTTGAGCGCAGTAATGCTCAGGCCAAAATGCTGCGGCACTTATCTCGTTCTCACATGTTGTGTTTGTGTGTGTGTGCGTGCGTGCGTAAACACACACACATGCGCGGGCGCTAACTCCCCCCTGTAAAGCTAACAGTCAGGATTGTGTGTTCAACCTTTAGTATCCAGTCAAGGGCGAACGCTGTGCAGCGGAGCCATGCAGCTCAAAGTCACACAAATTGGGCAGAGAAGCACATCTCCTGCCTCAGACACACAAACACACACAGTGTCCAATAGATCAGCTCAGAATTCCTACAATTTACGTGTAGGAGTATAAATTGCGGACATTAAAAAAAAATCTATTGCATTTTTTGAATATCCAATCGGATTTAAACTAGGGTGAAAACATTTAACAAAACCATAAATACATTTTTCACCACATTTTCATCATTGATTAGAAGGATTTATATCCAGTAGTGTCAAACATTTTGAAGCTATTTATCTGGGCACCTAAAAAGCTGTTTATATAAGAAGTGTTAATACGCGAGTAAAAGCAGTGTATAACACCAGAATAACATTTTGAAGAAATTTGAAGTGACTGTGTAAGTTGAAGACCCAAAAAGCTGTCTGCAAGCTGTCTGCAACCAACAGTACTTAAAGGTCACTTTCTTGAGGGAAATCCAGTGAAGTGCTTGCTCAGCTTCTGGCAAAGTAATCTGGCATATACTTGCTTTGACTGTGAGAAGGCTAACGAGATTTGGCCTTGTAGGTGTGTTGAAGTTAAGAAACTATTCTTGCAGAAAGCAAAAAGCAGAGACTGCAGTACAGAAAAGGCCATAAAACATTGAGTGACAACCACTGGAGAGTCCTATGAGTCCAGATTTGAAATTGTAGGTTTTCAACGTTTAATTCTGCCATAAATCATAGCCAGTAGACTTTAGGGATCGATTATCAAACTTTTCTTTGATTATAACAGATGATGATGTACTTTATACACCGCTTGGATTGTATAAGAAAATATATCAATTGTTCAACCTCAATTTCTTTAGGGACAAATAAAGAACTGTGTTCCCCAAACCAATACAAACACGTTAAGCGATTTTGGGAACATCTAGACACAACACAGAGGATGCAATGAACCAAAACAGCTGAAAGGACTTTCACCATTTACCTATCAGCAGGGCCACAGACCAACCAGAGGCTTCTCAGAAACGGCACTATATCAAATTGTGTTCAGCACAACAACAAAAATACATAAAAAAGTGTGCCAATTTTGACGCCTCTTTGCCAAGTCTTTATTTATTTTTTGGAGCTTATCTACTCGACTACTCTCTCCATAGATAAGGATTCAGGAAAAAACCCTGAGAGCTTAGGGAACCGACCTGACCTGAAGCCAAGCAGACAGCCCCCCAAAAACAAGCCAGCACAGAGACAGGGGAGAGCCAGGAACCATCAGGGACTGAACAGGAGATAGACAGAGACAGAGGGACAGAGGGATGCCAAGAAAGAGGGGATGAAAGAGGGATGAGATGGAGGAGTGCCATGAAAAGGGCTGGGGGTGTGGAGTAGGGGAGACAGGCAGGGGTGGAAATATTAGGACAGAGGGGAAGGACAGAGAGACTGAATGATCCAGAGGAAATACAGTAAAATAAAGTAACTTTGGCCAAGACAGGGAGAGAAGAAGCCAAGAAAGAATGTAAAGTTAGGGGAGGTGTGAATAGAAAGGACAGAGGGTGAGGAAGAGCGAGAGAGTGAATGGAAGTGAAGAGAGCCATGGGAAAAAAAAAAAACGATGGACAGAAAGAATCAAGTGAGTGAAAGAAAGGAGAGAGACAAAAATGGAGTTAGAGGGAAAGAATTGCCTGGCTACCCGAACCCCGTGCACTGGCCAATCACAATGCCACTCCCGAGGATTCAAACCCACCATACGACTGCCTCCAGACATCCATAGGTTGGGTCAGAGCCAGAAGTGATGCACTTACTGTCGTTTAGCGGAGGCTGATATCCGGAGCTACAGATGCAGTTAGCGTGTTTGCCGTTCGTTTTGCCACTATGGTCGGTTCGAAATAGCCGGTCGAAGACGATTTGTGTTGCGCAACATTTTGACACCGCATTTTGACACCGCATTTTGACACCGCCTAAACGCTGGCATCCAAAGGAGTCTCTGACAGAAATGGGCAGAGAAGCGTAGAGCAGGGCAGGATCTCCGTTTGAGTCGCCAGGCAAGCAAAAGAGAGGGGTGAGCGTTTGGGGGGCCCCCCTGATCTTCTCTGGGAGGCTAACCGCTGTTAGTCCCAGCTGGGGGTGCTCGGGGGTGGGGGGGGGGGTGGCTATGTTAAACATTACCCCAGCCCTCTGCCTAGCAGAGCGGCCAGCCGCAGCCAGCACTCAGCCTCTCCCCATGGGGGCATCCGGAGGCGCCGGTTCTGTAGAACAGGATAACAACTGAACAGCAGGCCGTCCGCTTGGGGGACGACGAGGGGGAAATGGGAATTCGCCCCATCACAGGCAGCGGGTGTCGATTGGGAGTCGTAGCGTAGCCAATTACGCTGAAGAGGCTCGGGAATTGCGGAGTCGCGCAGGGGAACACAATTGCTAATGCGCGTTTAGTATCCATGAAGGACTTAAATTGTGTTTTATGACTTCGGCCACGAAGCATGAGCTGTAACTTTAATTCCGGTGATAAGTGCTGCCTTGGGTGTGCTTGTTAGTTAACGGCGGGGGGGTGTTAGTAAATGTCAGGGCCACCGAGGTGCACTAATTATGAGAAACAGTGTTGCTGGTATAAACAAACTGGATGACAAAGGGGGAGTCATTGAATGTGCCAGTGGGTAACATCGATGGGAACCCTGACTCGTTCCAAAGCTTCCCCACTTAAGGGTCCAAAGATCGGGGAGCCGCATGGCGATTTATCAAGCCTTTAGCCGAACCCGTAATCTTTCTACAAATGCCCGTCTAGATACTGATCTCGAGTCGGAGTTGCGTTTACCTCGCTAGCGGTTGTAGTTCCAGTTGCGCGCGTAACTCGGAAACGCCTAAGGGTGGGTTAGGATTAGGATTGAGGAAGGGGTAGCTGACCCCAGAGCATCCAACTGTCAGTCAAATGAGAGCTCCATAGCGTTGTAAAAAAAAAAAAAAAAAGTTGTGATGACTACTGTCGACTTCTTCTCAGAGCTGAGACGACGACTCTCCCTAACTCTCAGTAGACCCTCAAAGATAGCAACCTCAGCAATATGGACTGACCAGAGAAGCGAAAAAGAAAAGAGAAAAAAATATTAGAAAAGAAAGGGGACCTTTTGTAACTAACAGATATAAGGAAATGCCGCTTACATGTTTAGGGCCCTGTATCACAGTCCTGTATGTCTGTCCATACAAACCCCCAAAGAAATGTACATTTTCCTAATGCTGTTAGATGGTTATCCAAAATTACTGCATTTAAATATTTAACAGTTCGTCCTTAAAATAACATCATGCAATGTTTTTTGTGTGTGTCCTGTTATTCTAAATGTTTTCTGCCATGTACTATTTATTTGCATTGTTTTTGGAATTTAAAAATGGATTCATTATGTAAATTCCGTTTTACTCAAATCTCAACTGCAATGCAAATGATTCAGTAACAGCATCTCTGCCAGTGAAAGGCAGCAACAAAACAATCTATTAAAAAAAACGCTGTCATTAATTTACAACCATGATAACTGTATCATTTTTTTAATGTGGTTGACACTGCTTATTGGAAACTAGCTCATCTGCATTTCTCACCGAAAATAAATCATGTGAATGTGCCTGGCTAGCATTTAAAGCTTCACAACGTACCATTTCCCACCTCCAATCTAAGAATCATGAACAGACATAAATAGACTACGGAGGTGCAATGCAAGCATCCCAGCTAACGATGCCGGACGTAAAATGATTACGGATGTGTTAGAATACATCTGGTCGAATGCGTGAGAGCCTGCTGTATTCCTGCGGCCCAAATGCCACCCTACTCACTATGTAGGGCCCAGCTTCTGACGCCATGGTCGGGAGGAAAAATTATAAAGGTAACATTGTACCGTTTGGGATAATGGGTAATGTACATCTCTCACACTGATTAAGATGCAGAGCGTGGCTGAGGTGAAATTGTGCGAGTGAAGAGCCTTCTGGTCCCAACGCTCTCGCTCTCTCACACACACACACGCACGCACGCACGCACACACGCACTGTAGCCAACAGTAACAGTTGTTGGAAAGAGACAGACAGAGCATGTGGGTAAGAGAGTGAGGGAGAGAAACGTAGACAGATAAGGAGTGAGTTAGGGAGGGGAGGAGGGAGAAACATGCCACAGTATCAGCTTCGCCTTCAAACGATTCCACTGGTACAATCCATAGGGATTTACAAGATTGTGTTTGAGAGGGAATGAGGTGGACTATTTCATAGCGTTTACGGCGACCATTTACAATTATCAGCCCCCTGTAGCTGTCATGGTTTTACTTTGGTTATAACAATCCAAAAGGTAAAATAGAGGGTGCCTTTATTGGTCCTGTTTCGCGCATTTCAAAGTATGTATCCTGTACTGGGACAGGCTTTGTAATATTTTACCGCCTAGCAGTCTTTATTCACCGGTTTGTGTTTTTTCTTTACATTGTATATATGAAACATTTGGTTTGTTAAATGGGGTGTGTAATGGCAGCGTTTATGGTTTACTCCGCCTCGCTCCATCTCCTGCAAGCTGCTTCCCACACCCTGCTCTGCACCGTCACTCACCGCTACTTGCCTTTCACAATACGGTTCAGTCCGCATGGTTAGATAGAACTACGACAACGATGCTGGTTTCACGTTTGCTTGTCATAACGTGATTCTAAAAGCGCTCTATAATTGCACTGTTTGGTTTTGTAGGCCACCTTACTGCCCAAAACTCCTGGTTTGTAAATTCTGAGGATGTTGTGACTATTATGCATTGTTATCCCGCTAATGCTAATCGTGAGTTAGCTGTTTTGCGAGCGAAAATCACTGTCGTAGCAAACCCCTAGCTGGCACAGACTGATTCTAACACAATTACTGTGGTTTCACCTGTCACATCCTACTACAATGTAGTTTCCAACTGCTAAGAAGCCAACTTTGATTCTTAAAATCAAGCTTTTATATTTTGGCCATATCGCTCAGCCCTACCATACACAAGCATGTGGTGTGAAATGGTAATGTCATTTTTGCAGAACCAAACGAGTTCATTATAGAAGCACTGTTTCACTCTCCATTTAGTTTTTCTTTGTTTCTTCAACACTACCGCTCGAGTCAATTTCAAGTTTCTTCACAGCAGAGTGGTTCCAGAAAACAAGGACACGTCTGTCTGCTAACAGAGTGGAAAGGCAGACAGTGGCAGAACAACTTACAGACAGACAGACAGAAAGAAAGAACAGACGGCACAGTGTACAGCTAGATCAGCAGGGCTACCCTCTGTGTCTTACAGTATACAGATTTTTGCTGATAGACATGAAGCAAGCTAAGCTCACTCCCCACTGCTAGTCTTTGAGCAGATGTCTCTGTTTTCTCTCTGTGTGTACATGTCTGCACGCTTGTGCATGTGACTGTGCGTGAGTGTAGGCTGTGTGTGTGCGACATGGACAGACTCGGTCGCAACGAGTTCATCGGAGAGGTCCGAGTCGCCTTGAAGAAACTGAGCGAGGGCGAGAGCAAGAAATTCAAAATGGGTCTGGAGAGGATCGCACAGGTGCGTACGTAGCGGGTGTCTCTTAATGCGTGTGAATGCATGCCCATTGAATAGTGATGGTCTTAATGGTTTACAAAATGGATATTGAAGTTTTCTCCTGTCCCTCACTCAGAACAAAGACATCAACAAAGAAACCATGGAGCAGGGAGCCCCAGTGGCTGAAGAAGAGGTACCCAGACTCGCATTACTGTCATTTGTAGCAAAGATCATCATATCAGGTGACCCCACATGGGGTCGACACCCCTTGGTTGGGATCCTCTACACTAATAGTAGAAGTTACAGCTATTATATGATTACTACTAATCTTTACATTTAAAATAATTGTATTAACACCCTATTTGTCCCATATATTTGAAATTATCCTAATTGAAGCTGTTGTTTTTTTATGAAACTATTAAACAACAAAATATTCTCTCTTGCAACGCACAATGTGTTCAAGTGCATGAAGGGCACAGTCAATATGTTTGCGTTTCTGGCGGATGATTGTGTCCCCTCCTCCGTCCCCCCAGCGAGGTCGCATCCTGGTCTCGCTCTGCTACAGTCCGGAGAAGAGCTGTCTGCTTGTTGGCATCATCCGGTGCGCCCACCTCGCCGCCATGGACTCCAACGGATATTCGGATCCTTTCGTGAAAATGTAAGTGCAAACGCGCACGAACGCCGAATGATGCGCATGATGGAATGGCGGAGGGGAGGGAGGTAGGGACAGTTGTTGTTGTTGTTGTCCCTCACATTTTTCATTTCTCATTTTTATACCTCGCCACGATTACCTGCGGCGTTCTGTTGTTGGATGACAGTCAACGGTCGGCCCTGTGGTGCAGCCTGGCACGTATGGGACAGCAACAACACCTCTCCACGTCATTAGGCAAACCTAATAAAATGGAGGGGGAAATTGAGTTCCGACGAAAGCTTATTGGCTTTGGCGAACGTAGTTTACCGCCGCATGACAGCGTTTGTAATGATTTCAAACAGCATGTCTCCAGCACAAGTTTGTTCTAGTGCTTGATTAATGGTGCGCAGTGGCGCGTTGTAACCTTAGGCTACTTCTACTCCATCCAAAATGACAGGGGGGACTGAAGGCCATGAATACGTAAAATGTGTAATGAATAAATCATCAGCGGATATTACTTTCTGCAGACTGAACTGTCACTGGTCAATGTTTTCCAATCTGTTACTGCAATGCGTTCTGTTTTTGTAACAGTTGAGAAAATAGCACCTGATTCAACTAATCATCTACATGTACCCTGCAATCCTTTGATTGGTTGAATGAGGTGGGCTTGATGTGCCAGTTTGTTCAGTTATGAATCATCCCCTGTGAGCTCAATGGGTATCGTTTAGCTGAATATTCAGGCAAGAAGTGTGGGCGGCTCTGATGTTGCAGCTCTGATGTCATTTAAAAACCTTAAATACAAGCTATTTTGAGGTGCTGAAATCCATTGCTTTTGATAAAATAATGTGATGTCAGCGCTTCATCACTTATCAGGTAGTTCTTACGTTTTCCACCAGTTTGTTTGGGGGGGGGGGTAATTCTCATTCTCATTCATCTTATTTGTTTTACAACCTTCATAACAGAGCCCCCTCAGAAATCTAGCTTGGGAACTCCTGCACTCAAGCTCTTCTCAACTCCTGAGTTAGAAAGACATTCGAATAGACTGTTAGACTCTTCATGTATACGTGCTGAAACCAAAGAAAAATTATTTGGATGATTTTCTATACCTTTATGGTTTCATCACTTGTTTTCATTCTCGATAGCCTTTTCCTTTTAGCTTGTGTTGTTGTTGTCGATGATGATGATGATGACATTGTTTTTAAAGGCACGCTCTGTTTCATCCAATTGAAATAGGATTGCCGCTTCTGTTGTTTGTCAGCTCCGCTGGGGAAGGGTGAGACGGGAATGTTATTGGAGAGCGTTACAGTAGCAAATGGATACATCATAAGATATCTGTGACTGGCACTGAAGGCATTGCGCCAACAGCCGGGGAGCTGTTGTCAGTTGAAGGTCTATCAATGACTTGAGACAGCCTGATTCACGATGACTCATGAATAGACTAGACGCCTTCACATTCACGACTCTCGTAAATGATGCTTCTCCAACTTCCTCTTCTGGATGATTGAGGAAGTGCCAAAGTAAAGGAAACACTTGAGTGAATGAGCGTTCTGGTGGCACTGTCACAGCGCATGTTTTAGCACCAATCAGCCCCTCAGTAGTTTAACGGCGATGCATATAAGCCATTCTGAGTGGTCGCCTCTTGGAAAACAAATGGATTCTGATTGGAGGGGTCTCTTCAAGGATGACAGTGTCCCTATCCAGAGGGGGCATGAGTGATCGTTAAATTGCTTGCCGAGAATGGATGTTTTGTATACCACATATACCACAGCTTGCTCAGTCTCCAAGGGCCTCCTTTATCATGTGACCGTACGCACACACAAAACACGCAGCACTTTTCCCACAGATTTGCGCATTTCTCAGACCACCCGTGTGGAGAAAATGGCTGATGAGCTGTATCATAAACAAATGTTATTTTGGGGGGATTTTCCGTTCGGTCCGCCGAAATTACGGCCCCTACCCGAATGGTCCATCACGTGGCTGCCTTGCCTCGCCTCGTCACGCTGGAGCGACTCCTTTTTGGAGGTAGGAGATCCCCTGAAGCTCAGTCGTATTTGTTGCTGGTCGGCGAATCAGGCACATTCTCACATTAAAACTACTTGGTTGAGCGAGAAGCATGGTAAGAAGTGGAGCAGCTTGGCGAGAAGTGTGTCCAAGAAGACGTTCTGATCTTCAACTCTCCCACACCCATTGTGGACATGTTTTTGCAACAAAGTAAGTCTATAATTGTGAATTGCACCATTTTTTTATTTTTTTTTGGGGGACATTCTTTTAATAATAATGTATTGATAGAATAGAACGAATTGAATCACACCTCAATGTCTATTCATTGAAAGTTAATTAAGTTGGCCTAATGGTATTGAAGGAAATATCCTCTTTTTAACATAACTGGGGCCGTATTCACAAAACATCTTAAGGCTAAAAGTAGCTCCTAACTTGTTGATTTAGGAGGAAGTTGGTCTTTTAGTGCTGTTTATGAGTCCTCCTAGTGGTAAGATAAAATGTTTTGTGAATACGGACCCAGGTTTATTCCCACTACTTTTGTTATCAACATGAATCATTAATCGCTTATTCAGATGGTGGGCTATATGACAACTAACTCTAATGCACTGCCTTCCTTTATAGGATTCGGAGTTTATAACCTCATTCCATTTTAGAGTTTTTCCCAAGGCAGCTGTTCGAAACACATTGTCTGTAATAAACAAAATAGAAAGCTACATTTAGACTTTTTTACAGGAGTATGGGCTTTATTTACTGATTAAGTGCTTGAACTGACAGTCAATATACAACCAGTGTTTGCCGCTCAAAATTGGGGGCATGCATGTTCCATTTGAAAAGTCACAGCAAACGATTAAAATATTCCACCCACGTCACTAGAGAAAATCTATACTTTGATGCCACTGCTCTTTTACCTAGACAAAGGATAGGGCCACATTTCATCATTGGATCTCAACGTGTGCCAGAAATTACAGCTAAATGCACGCTTGGTTGATAAATATGGCCCGAGATCTCAATCTAATTAAATACTAAATGGGGATTCTGGAGCGCTGCCTTATCATTTCCGCCACCATCGAGAAACACCAGATGATACTATTTCTTGTGGAAAAACGGTGTTGCATCCATTCTGAGCCGACTCTAGCCTTTTGGGGGCCCTAAGCAAAAGTACATTTGGGGCCCCTTCCCCTAGCTGTCTCTAGCGGTCAGGGGCCCCCTACCAGTCTGGGCCCCTGACCAACCAAGTGACCGCTTTTGTCGCTTATGCCTAGAACCGGCCCTAAAGTTCCAGAAATGTGTAGAACATATGCCAAGGCTGTTTCTGACCTTTCTGGTTTGTGCACAATGTACATGTTTACCAATTAAATTTTAACTGTCACCTGTGTATAGGTAGTAAGAACTGTCTCTAACCCCCAAAAGATGAGAACAAAAGGGAATATTAATAAGAAAGTGTATCTATCAAACACTAGACATATTTGTATTCTCATTCATAACTTCTACTACTGTCCCAACTTTCCCATTGAAATTATTTAGCAGTGTGAAGTGAACTTCTTTCAGATAAGATAAAAAAGAGATGCAGGGAAGTGGCAAACAGATCGGATAGAGAAAGCTGTTTTTTTTGGTTGCCTATTCATTGCTTTGTTCCTGTACTTTAGAGCAAGAGCTGGGTTTCTTATCAGCCTCTCTTTTGATGTGTGGCGCGATAGAGTTCTGGTGCCAAAAGACTGCCCTTGTTTTTCTTTCTTTTCTGCTTTTCTCTCTTTTAATCGTTAATTAACTTTTTCTGTTTCTAACATGCGCTGTCTGTTGGGATGTGTTGCGTAGAACGTCAGAGCTGCATAAAAGGCAGTCTTTTTTTAGAGTAAAAAATCTTATTTTAGGCAGTGTCTTGCTTGTAGTTTCTCATCTCTTCTTGGCCTGACATACAGCGTCTGTTGTTTAGTATGCCAATGGCGTGCTCAAGGTGCTCTCCGGTTTTACACTCACATCTTATTTTAGGCCCTATTATTTCTCTCCTATTTTAGTTTCCGAGTTACATTCAAGGAACTTTTGTTTTTAAAGTGGAAGACGTCAATGTATTTTGCTCTGGCGTCCGTTGCGAGTTCTTATTACGCATGTCTCTGTCTGAGCTGCATTCGATTCTCTCTCCTCTTAGTTTCTCGAACCTTTTCTTTCAGTCTTTGGCATTCCATGACAGTTATTTGGGAACTTGGTGTACATGTCCGCTGTATAAATAAGTATACCGCTCTCTCTCACTGTACGTTAACAAATCCCTCTGAAATACACTGCCCATATTAAAGTTTTGCAGGGCTGTGTCTGAGCTGTGTTTTGCTGTCAGTTCTTTTCTTCTACAGCCACAAATCTCTCTCTTTGGTTGACTACCGCACCCCCTGTTGTTTTGTTAGTAGCAGAGTCGGAGCAGTGTGCTACACACCGTCACTCATCGTCCATAGGGGAGTTGTTCTTTTTGTTTGTTTGATTTGTGCTCAGTCGAGCTGGTCGGCAAAATCTGAAGCATCTGAGTGTTACGACAACGGCTGCTGTTTGTGTTGTCTCAGAGCAAGAGCTCCTGTCGAAAGATATATGGAAAATATATGTTCCGGAAAAAATATATGTTCAGTCAGTTTTAAAGCTTGGACGTTTTAGACTTATTGGCCTTCATCAGACATTCGATTCACTCTTTTCCATGACAATCTGTAACATTCACAATAAAAACTGCACTTGCTTGCAAACCGCGGCCTCAACCTGATGGCCATTTCTGAGGCTAATCTACAAATTACAGTCGGAGTAGTTATTTAGGAGGCAACGGTCAGGGGTTCGAAGGGATGAGGAGCAGGAAACGTGGAGTCGCGAAGGTAAACTGTCTTTTAATGACAAGAATGGCATAGCCCAACAATGCTCTTAATGGCGAGACAGTAACACACAAAGACCAGGGGAGCGGAGGGAACATATACAGTGGGGCAAAAAAGTATTTAGTCAGCCACCAATTGTGCAACTTCTCCCACTTAAAAAGATGAGAGAGGCCTGTAACTTTCATCATAGGCACACTTTGTAGGATTTTTATTGAATTTATTGGCAAGTTCCTCTGTAAAATAAGTATTTGGTCACCTACAAACAAGAAAGATTTCTGGCTCTCACAGACCTGTAACTTCTTCTTTAAGAGGCTCCTCTGTCCTCCACTCGTTACCTGTATTAATGGCACCTGTTTGAACTTGTTATCAGTATAAAAGACACCTGTCCACAACCTCAAACAGTCACACTGCAAACTCCACTATGGCCAAGACCAAAGAGCTGTCAAAGGACACCAGAAACAAAATTGTAGACCTGCACCAGGCTGTGAAGACTGAATCTGCAATAGGTAAGCAGCTTGGTGTGAAGAAATCAACTGTGGGAGCAATTATAAGAAAATGGAAGACATACAAGACCACTGATAATCTCCCTCGATCCAGGGCAGACATGTCCCCCTGCTTAAGCCAGTACATGTCCAGGCCTATCTGAGGTTTGCTAGAGAGCATTTGGATGGTCCAGAAGAGGATTGGGAGAATGTCATATGGTCAGATGAAACCAAAATATAACTTTATGGTAAAAACTCAACTCGTCGAGTTTGGAGGAGGAAGAATGCTGAGTTGCATCCAAAGAACACAATACCTACTGTGAAGCATGAGGGTGGAAACATCATGCTTTGGGGCTGTTTTTCTACAAAGGAACCAGGACGACTGATCCGTGTAAAGGAAAGAATGAATGGGGCCATGTATCGTGAGATTTTGAGTGAAAACCTACTTCCATCAGCAAGGGCATTTAAGATGAAACGTGGCTGGGTCTTTCAGCATGACAATGATCCCAAACACACCGCCCGGGCAACAAAGGAGTGGCTTCATAAGAAGCATTTCAAAGTCCTGGCATGGCCTAGCCAGTCACCAGATCTCAACCCCATAGAAAATCTTTGGAGGGAGTTGAAAGTCTGTGTTGCCCAGCGACAGCCCCAAAACATCACTGCTCTAGAGGAGATCTGCATGGAGGAATGGGCCAAAATACCAGCAGCTGTGTGTGAAAACCTTGTGAAGACTTACAGAAAATGTTTGACCTCTGTCATTGCCAACAAAGGGTATATAACAAAGTATTGAGATTAACTTTTGTCATTGACCAAATACTTATTTTCCACCATAATTTACCAATAAATTCATAAAAAATCCTACAATGTGATTTTCTGGATTTTTCCTCCTCATTTTGTCTCTCATAGTTGAAGTGTACGGTGACGAAGTGTATGATGACAATTACAGGCCTCTTGGTGGCTGACTAAATACTTTTTTGCCCCACTGTATATTGGAGGGAATGATTGTAAATGAGGCCCAGGTGCGCTAAACAAGACAACAGGTGAGATGTACAGATGAGATGGGCAGTGGTGTCAGAAGGCCGGTGACGTCGACCGCTGGAGCCTGCCCGCTGCAGTGGGAGGAGAGGCAGCAGAGGGCGCAGTCGTGACAGCAACGCAGATTTGAACGTCAGTCAGTCTTGCTCGGTTCAGTGATGAAACATGGTCAAAGTGCATTCCAAACCCCACCCTGTCTCCTAGTTCCCTTTATGAGCCCCCAATCAAAACCGGCACACAGTGCCCGAAAACTGGGCACGTTTGGGACGCGTGTGAGTTAAGAATCCGAAGGAGTCAGCATCGCAACACGGCGTCCATCTCTCTGACATTCACCCGAGTCCCAAATGACATCCCGTTCCATATGCCGTGCGCTACTTTGGACCAGGGCCCGGGTAGGGAAGTGGGGGCGCCGTTTGGGATGACGCAGGTGGAGTGTGATTCCCACCTGTCCGTCAGGCTTACACTCACCGTTGGCGGGAGCACCACCCCCGTCTCACCACCCCCCCCCCCACCATCTTGTCGTGTTTGTGGGTGAAAGGGTCTTTTCTGAGAAACCGAGATTACGGAAGCCAGGAAACTGACGTCTGCTACGCCCCCCTCACCCGCGACCCCCCCCCCCCCCCCACATCATCCCAGATCGCGTTTGGCCCGGTCAGTGGGATAGGGCGCCTCGACACACACCCGAAGAGCATGTGTGGGCTGGAGTACAGACATAGGTCAGCGTTGAAGTGTAAAGGCTTAGAGAGTGTGTGCGGCTGCGTTTGTACAGCTGTTTGTGTGTGTGTGTGTTTGTGGCTGTGCTTGCGTTCTGGTGTGATAAGAACACACACCTATGGGACAGTAGACACAGCCTCAAGCTGCTTCGTGAGCTGTCTGCAGTTACCGCGGACAAAAAGGCCCTGAGCTTCCTTCTGGAACAACGCCCTACACATTCTCTTCCTTCTGGAACAACGCCCTACACATTCTCTTCCTTCTGGAACAAAGCCCTACACATTCTCTTCCTTCTGGAACAACGCCCTACACATTCTCTTCCTTCTGGAACAACGCCCTACACATTCTCTTCCTTCGGGAACAACGCCCTACACATTCTCTTCCTTCTGGAACAACGCCCTACACATTCTCAGCCTAACTCATATGCTTCAGAGATTTAACGGAGCCAGTACTCGCAAACAAATGCTTAGAGCATCATTTTCCAGGTCCCATTATTTTCTAAATTAAATCCAAAATCCATTATTTTCCATATAAAACGATATCATAGCATGATACATTATATTGGCTTTATTTATTCAAACTACAGCTTGTTTTGTCTTGAAAAAGTAAAGTTGGGGAAAAGTTTGGCCTTTTATTCAAGTAATTGAACATTATTTTACATTACTGGAGAACTACAGTAATCATTTTCATATTGCACAAATTATAAGGATTGGGCTACTTTGACACTAACAAATGGATATACAGAGATTGATAAAAACAAAACAGTTTTGAATCCATCAATAATTTAGGCATGGGTGTTTAGGGACATGTTGTAGCCTACAAGATGAGAAAAATAAGTTACTGTCCTGAAAATGCTCCATGCTGTGATGCGCACTTTGGTTATATTATGTTCCTCGATCAACATAAGTACAGGTTGCTCAGAAGTGTTGGTAAACTAAAAAAAAATTGTTGTTGCTTTTTCCATCCATTTTTTCTTTTACAAAATTGTATTTTAAACTTAGTTTAAACAGTGGAGATATCAGAGCTGATGAACACCATTTGCAGCTGCCAGGGGTGTCCAACTCTAGTCTCTGAAAGCTATTGGGCTTTTATTTCAAACTATTGGGCTCTCAGCACTAACACGTCTGACATGAAGAGAATTACGACAGAAGTTTAGCAAAAAATGCCAAATCATGAGATCAAAATCAGAGCCAGAACCCCAAACCTAAGCTCTATAAGGGTAATCGACTGAGATATAAAAACTTGAGCCAAGGGGGAAGACAAATGACTTCTCAGAATCTGCGAGTCATGCACTTTATAACCTTCTCCTTAAAAATGTCCAAGGGCCCTTAAAAATGTTCAAGGGCCCTTCCACCAGAGCCAGAAAAAGATGAGTCGGAGTGACGTGGAGCTGTACAAAGGGAGGATTTCAGTTTGAAACTAGAACGTGGGGACCTTTTGAATGGCATAGCCGCCCTGCGACCCCGGATCGCAGCGCCACCACAGCCCAGGTTCAGAATCCTGTAGGGGCAGTGCATATTGGCGGTGGTGCATTCGGATTGTGCGAATGTCCCAATCAACGACTCTCCTTAGCCCTGGCTGGAGTTGGTTCAACGATATGAAGATCGTCGCAGCACATAGGACACCTCAAATTTTGGTCAAAAATGGGAGAAACTTGGATGAATAATTTAAAAAAAATAGTCATCCAGGATTGGTAGGCTGGAGAGCTTTGAATGGGAGAGGGCTGACTCAAGCCCCCCTGAAAACCATAGACATTAATCTATTTCATTATATGCAGGGGGACTTTATCCCTTTCCAAGAAATGACATTCCACACAATTGGCTCGTACAGTTTGATCACCTAACACTGTTTACAGTGGCCGAGGGGCTATTCCATCTCAAAGACCAACATAAACCTCTTCCTCCTTCGCTGCTGGTGGTTTGACTGCCATTTTAATAATCCTGTGAAAGGGACTCCGACAAGTACTAAAGGAGGGAATGAGCAGAGGCAGCTGGATACCCTGGGATGCCTACCGCTCCACTGAGATATCACAGCACCATCATTCAGGAGCTGTATCTGGCATTGACTGTGTAAAACCACCCGTTGGAATCGCCCGCAAATTGTAAAAAGCGGTGGCGTCTGACCCTGTTTCGGTGCTCGATTTTCCTCTCCGTGTTAAACAGATGAGGTGAGATATTTAGGCGGTTAACGAGTGCTTCAGTCCGGAAAACTACCAGATCCGAACTGTGCTGTATAGCACATGAAACAAGGGGGCGTCGGTTTCCCCACGCCCCCCAAATCGCAGCCTGTTGTCTTTAAGCTCAACTCAAATGAAAACTGTTTATGGAACAGGGAGCCGTTTGGGAATCTATTGGTTCCTCTCAGGCTGAGTAAGCAAGCTGTCGTCTTTGTCTTTGATGTGCGAGCTATAAATTGGGGCGGTTTGTTTGTCGTCTCGCCCTCCTTCCCACCATCCAATTGTAACTCTATTGTGCTCCCTCTCTTCTCTTTCTCTGTGAAATTGGCTGTTTTCCTTACCCTTTCACTCTAATTTGTTCACCTCCCTCTATTTCTCTCACTTATTCTGTCTTTCAGCGTCTGTCTCTGTGTCTCACCTCTTTCTCTCTCTTCTCTTTATTTGTCTCCTCTATCTTTCTCTCCTCACTCTCTCTCATCCTTCGTCCCTCTTTCTGTTTCTCTCTCTACCCTTTCTTTGCTCTCTTTTTCCATCCCTCCCTTATTTCCTCCCTCCCAGTCCTTCTCAATGTCTATCCATTTCTTTATATATATATTTTCCAATGAATTTGGCGGTTTTCTGTCTCTTTTTTTTTTCTTCTCTAACCCAATTTCATTCTTTTGCTGGACTGTCTGTTTGTTTCGCCACACATCCCTCTCTACCTCCTGTTCTGGGACCAACACGGTTTATTTCTTTCTCTCTGGGTTTGCTGGTTTGCCTGAGATCTTGTTCTTCTGTACAAACCCCAACCCTGGCAGGACATTAGTAAGGCAGGGTCTGTTATTGATGATGGGCTGAAGGTGGCTTGGGGTTGGGAGTTATATCTCTCCTCCTGCAAAAACATCTTGACTTCTTCGCCCAAATTTATCTTGCTCTACAAAAAAACAAAAGCCCACCGTCTCGCTCTTGGAACCACCTTTTGACTCTTCGAATCTCATCCCTGATTAGCATCTTTGGCTTTTTTCTTTCGCCCTTATCCCAGAAAACCATGGTTAAAAAATCTCACACACCTGGATAATTTTTCTAACATTGATTGTTCTTGTTCTTTTCTTCCTTCTTTCCTGTGAGGTTTATTGTCAAATGGCATATTGTATTTTTCTACAAGTCCTGTGGCAAATTGGAAGGGAAAGATGCATTTTTGCTCAATGTCAACTGTCTAATATGAATGCCCTCTTTCTCCTCCACTGCTTTCATATTCCTCTCTTTCTTTCTCTGTCTCTCTTCCACTCACTTTCCTTCAACCCTGTGACACTTCTCATCCACCCCTTCGCTTTTCCCGCCATATCTCTTTTTCATTCCTCCCTCGTTCTCTCAGTGTGCTGCAGCCTGATATGGGGAAAAAGTCCAAGTACAAAACCACAGTGAAAAAGAAAACTCTCAATCCTGAGTTTAACGAGGTACGTCCACACGCTCTGAGCGTCATATCTCCCTAATTCATAAACCAATACCTGGCAACCTTCCATAATTCTAATACCTGGCATCCTCTCCATAAACACCTGGCTCCCCATTTCTCTGACTCACATTTGGCAACCATATATTTTTGTATTTAATCAATATGACTTGAGGGTTGTGGTATATGGTGAATATACCATGGCTAAATTATGTCCTTATGTATGACACAATGCAGAGTGCCTGCATACAGCCATTACCATGATGTGCATAATTTCTATTATAAACTGGCAACCAACGCAATTTCAACAAAACATTTATTTGATCCCTAAAGTATAGAATCTGATATTACTCGACAGTCAACTAATTAGTATCCAGGACCCAAACAACCCTGTTTTTAGTCAAGTAATAGATATACTGTAATTCGTTTTTTGAAGTTGATTTGTTTGCCCTTCTATAGCCTTCTCATTCCCAACATACATTACTGTTAATACTGTGTGCCATTGTTTCGAAAAATTTCCTGTAATATTGCACAGCTACCTACCCCTAACATCAACATTAATGCATCTGTCAGTGCATTATTCACATTTGCTGAAGGCCGTCATCTGAGCAGGTTTCCCGCTAAGCTTGAATACTTTTCCCACTCTGTCTGTCTACGCCTCCTGCAGGAGTTCACGTACGAAGTTCCGCACGAACAGCTGGCGAAGAAGACACTGGAGATCTCCGTTTGGGACTACGACCTGGGGATGAGCAATGACTTCATTGGTGAGCGAAAGCGGGAGGGAGTGAGGAGGAGGCAGAGGGGAGGAGAAGGGAGTGAAGAAACGGCCGACAGAACGGCGGGGGTGATTAAGTGGGCGGACGGGGAAGAGGGGAACACGGGACACGGCGCTATGAGCAGAGATTTGGGAGGCAGGCGAGGGGAGTGAAAGGGAGAAAAAAGGAACCAGGGAGAACCAGAGAAGAGGGGAATTGGATAATTGGGCATGAGGAGACGAGGAAGGAGCGAAACGCGAGCGGGGCGAGGTGCCGGTTATCGAAGAGCAGTGAAAGCGATAAGGACGTGTGGTTTGGGATGGGGAAAGTATTGACGGACTGAATGAGTGGGGATGGGTGACAGAAAAAAACGATCAAAAGAGAGGCAGGGAAACGCGCGGGCGTGAGCGAGAGCGACAAGGAAGGAAAACGAGGGCGACAGAAATCCCCAATCCACATCGGGGTACAAGCTGCTTTTGGAGTCTCCGACTGGGCACTGCATGTAGTGTGCCCCAGGAGGTAATAGCTTACATTGGGGGGGGGGGGGGCATGGGGCGGGGGACCATGGGGCGGGGGCAGCTGGGGGGAGAATGGATTTCCTCCCAAGGGGCCTTGAGATCAAAGTGTTTCACTCTGTTTTCCTCTCCTTCTCTCCATCTGATGTTCTCCCTCACGCCTTCTCTATTTCACACACACACACACACACACACACACAACTCCCTCACATTCTGCTATCTCTCGCCCCCTTCATTCATTCTTATCTTTCCCTCCCTCTTGCTTGCCATTCCTTGCCCAAGCCGGCGCCCGGCGCCGAAATGAAGTCTGCGAGTTATAAACCGGGCGCCCGAAGGGAGACGGCAGGGGAAAAAAGGCCATCGCTCTCTGACACGCCGCCCGGGGCGTCCTCCACCGCCCCCCCGCCCCCCCCCCCCCGCGTCTGTTATCGTAACCGCTACTCTGCCACACGGGGCAACCCACATCTGTTAGCACTGCGGGAAAAGCTTTGGCAACATGGCGCGGGGCGGAGGGGGGAGCGGAGAGGAACGCGTGGGTGGAACCCACAGGGGACTGATGGAGCAGAGGATGAAACATTTGGGGTGTCAGACACTTCTCCGTAAGGTCAGGGAGAACGATCGAGTAGGGAGATAAAGAGAAGCTGGGGGAGGAAAAGTCAATCGAGGGCAGGGGGGGTGGATGGGAGGAACCGAAAGAGGGGGACGGAGAGAATGTACCCGGTGTCCCCCGCCGATTTGGTGGGCGGGCTGGACGGACAGCGGCGTGGGGGTGCAGAGGTGGGATGAGAGAGGGAGGGGTAATGAAAAGGGGGAGAAAAGAGAGGGAGGGCGGTGGACCTGGCGTAGCCCCTCCCATCACCTGTCCCATCTCATCCATCAGTGCCTGTCAATCACCCCTGCAGCTCGCCGACTGTCAGTCAACTACGCACACGCGCACACACACACACACAACTCCAGGCTTAGGAACGACGGTATTGATCTATTTGTTTGTGTGTGCCAGCGCGCGTGTGTGTGTGTGTGTGTGTGTGTGGTTTGCGGGCTGTGATGTTGGAGAAAGCAGACAGAAACTTATTAGTAGAGTCTACGTGATAAGCCTAGGCAAACCTGCTAAACGGTTATTGGGTGTGTGTTTCAGTGTGGAAATAGCAAGCGAGGGGCATTAGGTAGGCACGTGAGACGACTCTCCAAACCCGGTTAGTCTCTCCCAAACCTCACAGCTAAAGAGGGGGTGGGGTGTGTTGGCATGCGTGGGAACGTGTGTGGCGCGTCCCTCCGTAAACACACACGCCTGCTTGTCCGACGTTACGCTCAAGGGCCGCGTCCACGTTCGAACGCTGACGTCTCTGTGTTTGTTTTCTGCGAGCGCGAGTTGCATAAGAGAGCGGTATTGACCCGGCGCCTCCCACTCTGTGTCTCTGGGGTGACGTTTTAACGTCAGGGCGTAGCGGGGGCCAAATGAGCCGCTGAGTGTGTCGCCTACGGAGCTTTGATTGTTCCGGTGTCGCGGAAAGCGGTAAATACTGCATTTGAATCGTCCTGCTCCAGCAACTGCAATCACAGACAGAAATCACTCTCCGCGATCAATGCGTCACTGTTCATCCCTCTTAATATTCCCCTTTCTTTAATCTCACCACTTTATCTTGCTGTTCTCTCTCCTGTGTGTGTGTGTGTGTGTGTCAGTCTGTTTGTTGCTAATCTGTTCACGTGAAAAATATATTGATGACTCGCCTAGCAGAATGAAGGATAAAGATTTGATTAATCTCTTTCTGTCCACGTTCCCTTCCTCCCCTCATCTACCTCTCTCTCCATCTTCCTCTCTCTCTCTCCATCTTTCTGTCTCTCTTCTCTCCCTCCCCCACCTCCCTTCCTCTCCCCCTTTCTCCCCCTCTCAGGTGGAATTGAACTGGGCATAAATGCCAAGGGAGTGAGACTGAAACATTGGTTTGAGTGTCTCAAACACATTGGCAAGAAAGTGGAGTACTGGCACACTCTGACACAGCAAGGAGCCCCTCCTGATGCACCGTCACAGTGACTGACCCAGTGACTGACACAATGACTGACCCAGTGACTGACACAATGACTGACCCAGTGACTGACACAATGACTGACCCAGTGACTGACACAGTGACTGACCCAGTGACTGACACAGTGACTGACACAGTGACTGACACAATGACTGACCCAATGACTGACCCAGTGACTGACACAGTGACTGACCCAGTGACTGACACAGTGACTGACACAGTGACTGACACAGTGACTGACACAATGACTGACCCAGTGACTGACACAGTGACTGACACAATGACTGACCCAGTGACTGACACAGTGACTGACACAATGACTGACACAGTGACTGACACAATGACTGACCCAGTGACTGACCCAGTGACTGACACAGTGACTGACACAATGACTGACCCAGTGACTGACACAGTGACTGACACAATGACTGACCCAGTGACTGGCCCAGTGACTGACCCAGTGACTGGCCCAGTGACTGACACAGTGACTGACACAATGACTGACCCAGTGACTGGCCCAGTGACTGACCCAGTGACTGACACAGTGACTGACACAGTGACTGACACAGTGACTGGCCCAGTGACTGACACAGTGACTGACACACATCCATTATCGCAATGAATAAATGATAATGAAGAGAGTAATAATAGGGATGAAATGTGCAATAATGCTCAATTTAATAGTACATGATTATAATATTATGAAATTAATATAGAATTGTAATATATGTTCACGTTATGATGTAAAATTTTAATATATAACTAATTAATATTCCTATTATAATGTATAATATAATTATAATTCCAATATGAATAACAGAAGGTAATACATTCATTTTAGATTTTTAAGAAAATTCTCTGTAAAAATGGCCATATTCAAGTGTCTAATGTGAAAGTGCTCACAAATTCATCCTTAACCCTTGATATTTTGATATTTTAGTTATACAAATGTACTTACAAATGGTGTAGAAACTTTGACATGCACTTTTACTACAATACTAAATAAGTCTGTAAGTACGGTTTGGCCCAACAAAGTCTTGTTACATCGGGTTGTTCAAAAAAGCTGGGTAAGACTGCTGAACATCCAGTTGATGCTAATGCTAACTGTGTTAACAGTTGTAGCGTTATCTGCGCTAACAGTACTAACAATGCTATCAGTACTAATGGCGCTAACAATGTTAACTGTATGCTACCACAGCACTAAGAATGCTAACACTGCTAACAGCGCTAACACTGCTAACAGCCCTGACAGCGCTTAACACGCTCAGTGTTAACAATGCTAATTGAGCATCATGGATGTTAAAATTGTATTCACCTAGGTGCGTTAACAGCGTTAGCATGCGTTTACCCTCCTCTGAATCCAATTGTCTAGCCTACTAGACATTGAACCCACAAGACGTGGACAACTTGGATAAGTTATAGGTTTTTTATACTGGTGGTCGATGCTCTGATGCAAACTGGCACACCACAACGTTAAAGCACAAAAGGATCCGTCTGACTGAACTGTCTCTGTGTGCTTGTCCAATATCCATATCCTCCTGTGTGTGTGTATGTGTGTGTGTATGTGTGTGTGCGTGCGAGCACACACCTGTTTTTGTCTGACTGTGACTGTCTGTCACATTATGGCTTCTGGCATCCAGTCCACCTAGTCACATTTCCTGTGTTACAGTCGGCCCAGATCAGCCTCAGTCTGGAATATTTTCTTAACCCTGCCCTTTGACCTTTTTAGGGCACTGAAAGCTCCACAAAGATTTTCTTGGGGATGGCCTCAAATTAATTACAGCCATCCTACCCTTAGTCCGACTTTCAAAAAAAATATTGACATTTTAATTAGAATAGCAGTGGGCCGGTATTGCTCACAGTAGTAGACAACACCAACGATGTGGTGTTCAGGCACGGGCTCAAGCTCCGAGCGTCTTGTATGTTTTAAAAGGCCAGATCCAAGAGGATGTTATCAGGGAGTGTCTTTGTCTAAGATTTAGGGTTTGTTTAGAATACGGAGGCTGAAGACTACCCACGTTATCTGTTTTTATGAGATAGAGACTGCCCAGGAGAGCTTAAGAAACGACAGTGTGTGGCCAGACGGCGGTGGTGGACCGCAGATATCTCCCTGCGTTCTGTGATGGATTTCCCCAGAGGCAGAAGGGATTTGGCCATAATGGATTATACTCGATGTTGCAACAATCCCTCCCGGAAGCTGGACTGTGCAGACAATCATGGACTAATGTACGCGCGGGATCAAAGGACAGGGACACACTCAAACACCACGTCTGTGGTGTGTGTGTGTGTGTGTGTGTGTGTGTGCGCGCAGGTATAAAGAAGACATCGAAATCAACCCACGGATCCCTTCACCAGAGACAAGTGGGTAAATATCCAACAGTGGGCCGACACTGGTCCCATGTGGACACGTTTTACTGTGGGTCCAATGTTTCTCGCTTAAATCAGTGGTTCCCAACCTTTTCTGATCACTGTAACGTCTTCATTTCGCTCTGCCGGAGTTACTGAAGTCCACCCTCACGGCATTTTATCACTAACACTAAGGTCTCATGGCTCTTCTCAAGTACCACTTGTTGAGGTACTAATTCTTAGTACCTCTCGTTGGGAACCACTGAAGCGGACATTTTTCACGCTGTTGAGCTGAGCTACACTGCACTGGCCGGGTTAATCAGCTATTGTAGTTACTGGAACTAAAAAAACAGGAATGGAAAATTTCGGAGCCACCGCAGTATGGTTTGGGTTGGACCCTTGGGTTGAATCAGGCATCTCACAGTCCCGGGTACTGTGTTTTCCAAGGATATATATCTGGATTTATCGTATAGGATTGCATGCATGCGTTCAAGTCAGCATCTCTTGTTTCTTCTTTTTTTTTTACACATTTAAACCTTTCCAAATAGGCAAAATCCAGATCGATGTGTTGTGAAAAACCTGGCCCAGGAGTTTTTCTTCCGTTCTAATCGTTGTGTCGGATCTCTGTGTTCGTATTGCCGTACTTGGACAAAGGTCTGATTCTAGGGGTCATCGGGGATGGCAGATGTCAAGCGTTGGTGGACTGTGACGCAGACTCCAAATTGCATCGTCCAAAAGCCGGGGACTGAACTGAAAGGCAGAGACGGAGAATTTAATCTTGTCCCGAAACTTTGCAGCCCCCCTGGGCGGGCACACACGGGATGAAGACGGCGGTGGACCTCAGATTTGGCTGAGTTGTAACTCTCTATGCACACCATTGGCCACACTGGAAGCCACCACGTGTGTCAGCAGTGAAAATGATAATCAAACGATGAATGATAATCCGACGTCACTATGTGATATGTCATCAAAGATGTGTTCATTCCTTTCTGTGGAACGTCGTGGTCCGTGTAGGTTACGCACTTCCCTAGTCGGGCTGTTCCTTATCGCGGGAAGCCAGGTTTTGAACAAAAAGGGAGCCGTCTCCTCTCTTGTCAAGCGTAATCTGATGGTTTATTTTCACCTGGATTCTCTGTCTCCTTTTTACTTTTATTTTGTTGTTGTTCGAGTGAACTTGATTTTTTTTGTCATTGTGTGAAGGAAACTGTTATGTATCCTGACATTCTGATCATGAACTGCATGTGTAAAGATGATTGTCTTATATGCCTCTGATATTGTAATTATCATTGACCAATGGTGATTTCTTAACAGTGATATGCTCGTTGACATGATATCATCGATCAGTTGTGTTACAGCTGTCCTTGCTGTCGTGTACTCGTTTGTTTGTCAGTTATTGTTTGTGTAAGAAAAAAAGGAATAATTCAGGGTAACTTGCTCAGTTTTGTGCTTTACTCAGTCTGCCATTGCTTTGAAACCTTTACTGTCATAGATATTGACATTGTCTTCCTTTAATAATATATGGGGAATGGGAAGACAGGATGGACTGTGTGAGTGAATGAGGGGAAAGACTATTGTTGCGGCATCCCTGTGTACTGTCTATCTCTATGTGAAACGTATGTTGTGACTGCCATCCTGTGGTGGGTTTGTGTAACTACTTCGCAAAATAAACAACCTGTTTCGATGGCTTACTGTGTTTACAGTTGGATGGAATAATATGTTGTCGGCCATTTCAGTTGACAAACAAATAATTTTTCCAGACCAGGTGTAGAGATGTTGTCATCTTTTAATTATTTTGATAACCATGCCGTGTATATCAAGCCCTCCAAAGGATGTATTTTAAAACCCATTTTGACAGTCATTGAACATAAGTTGATACAGAATACAGCAATATCGTCAAAAGGGTCATTTAGCCCGTGGGTTAAAATTTCACAATACTGCTGAGCATTAGCCACCCCAATGTGGATAAGCGTTTGGTCTGTCCTTTGGATTAAATATCTAAATGAATTAATACGGTAAAAGATGTTGCCAGTTTTGTTTCCTCTGAGAAAGCGGCGTCTTCCCTAATGCTTCTGCCTCACCGTCGCTTCCATGTCACGGCTCGGTCACTCGGCCCACAAACAGAGGGGCTTGGGAACTGTCACTCCACACTATCAACAGGAAGGGCCTGAGGGCTGAAAAAATAGACAAGGAGCGGGAGAAGGAGAAGCTGGAGGCTGCCGCGGCCTCCACACCTTCCTCCGTCAGAGACAAGAAGGCCTTGTGGCGGGCTTCTGTCAGGACCAACTGCTGTTCGGCCGCGAGGCCACACAGGTTGGGGTCTTGGAACAGCTCGGTCAAACCTAGCGGGTGATATGGGTGCACGAGTAGAGGAGGGCGAGTTAGATATGAAGGAGAAAGTAGATAGATGAATAAAGGGGGGGAGAAGATAAGGTAGGTTCAACAATAAAAGGTTAGCTCATTCTAATACCCCACAACTCTGCGTCCCACTATTGAACAAGGGAAGAGCTTCTTTGGTTATGACTGAGCATGGCCGGCTCTAGCCTTTTGGGGGCCCTAATGCAACATTTTATCTGGGGCCCCTCCCCTAGCAGTGTCTATTGATTGGGGGGCCCTAAACGGCCACTTACGTTGTTTATGTCTAGAACCGGCCCTGTGAATGAGTGACTTTTTGTAGGTAAGGTTAGCTGAAATGCAGAGAGACGGACAGGCAGACTGACCTATATCGCTGAGCAGGCTGTTCATCTCAGTCTGGATGTCCAGTTTGATTTTGGGCAGACTGACCTCGACCATTTGGAGAGGCGCCTTCTTCATCTCATCTACCATACGGCTAACCGCCGTGTCCTTCATTTTGCCCTCCACCAGTTTTAGATCTTTGAGCTTGTTAGTGGGCGGGAGCAGGACGAAAAGGCTGCTATCACCCGAGAGAGGGAACATCGCCACCTACAAGTGAAAGGCAGGGTCAGGACGTTCCAGTATTCAATAGATTAGTATGGGCGTGTGTGACTTCATGTTTAGGTGATGGTGTTTTTTCCATGCTAACCTGGGCCATCAGAGCCGGGACGTATTGCATTGCCAGCTGGTATTTGTTACTGTAGAGGACGGGCGTTGATACTATATTACCATTCAGTTTTACAAATGGTGAGTGTTTCTTTTTGGTATCAAACTTTGTCTTCCACTGACCTGTAACAGGTATTTTAATTATCCACAAGCTTCATATCAGCTAAAATGCATCATTTAGTTAACCATAAAAAACATATTTCTCACACACACATACACACACAAGCATTATAAATACTCACTGTAAACTCACCATTAAAATACACAGCATTCAGGAGGACCAGTTCAGTGTTAGCGGGAACAGAGTCAACCAGATGTTCGATTTTATGGTTAGTTTGCTTTGCCACCCAACTGTTGATCATTTCCACATTTTTCTCACTGCTATTTGTTAATTTCACTGGATCCGCATCATAGAACTGCGTGGATTGGTTGGTAAATGACTCACTTAATTTAATGTCTGAGGGGGAGAGACATGCAAAGACTGAATGACAGACAGACAGTGAGAGGTGATGGAGAGTATCATAATTAAATAGAGATCAATTTATAGTTAAAATAAGTAAAAATTGTGCTCCAGCAGTACTATGGTTATAGTAGATCTGGGAGGCCATCTTCAGTGTGTCGCTAAGTTTCAGCTTCAGTTTCTTCATCTCAGTGTGAACACAGAAGAAGTCGTGAGACAGACAGAGAGCAGATTCTAACTTTCTCCTCGTCTCACCACGAGCGCCTTGGCAAGAGAGATTAGGAGAAACAGAATAGAAACAAAATGTTTCAGTCAGTGAGATTCTTTCCAGAATTAACTTTTAACTTTTCATCAATGGAGGTCTACAACAGGAGTATAATTGTGCGTCCATCCTGGGTTTTTCACAGCGGTTGGCATCGAACACTTGGTGTATTACCAGCCCCTACTGTGTTGGGAGTGTGGGCCAGCTTCAGGGAGGGTCAAATCAGTGTTCTTCACAAATGGTCAAACAGGGCCACATTGGTTAAAAAGACATAATTGTGAGGGCCACCAGAAGACAAAGGAATGCATCCCATAATGCAACGGTGGACACATCACAGACCAAACATACGGTCATCGTGGGCCACCTGCCATGCAATGAAGAGCACTGGTCTAAATCCTTCCTACCAACCCGAGGAATATGAACACATATTGTACCCTATGTCTGAACCCACCCCACACAAAATACTCTTTAAACTCCATTATTGTATTACTCCTGCTCTCAAATCTATTCCTCGTCTCGCTCTCTCCCGCTCAAATCACCCACTCTGTATCAACACATAATCTACAGTGGTTGGATGTCGTTTCCTCAAATTCCCTTTTAAAGAAAACCAACAAAACAATTTTTTCTTACCCAGTAACAAGTGGGTTAGTATTCCACTAATGCTGATTGGAGAGAAGAGCATGTTTTCTGTGGGTTTTGATTGGCTCAGCTTGGCATAAAGTTTCATGGAAAACTCGTTCAAGGATTCTTTTAGTATCACTTCCCACGACCGGCTGGTCTCGTCTTGGCACGAGTCCCAAGGGGTCACGAACTCACCACAGGAGAAAGGAGGGACTGTTGGCTTAGCTAAGAGAAGAATAAGGAATTAAATTAGACATGGAAATGAATATACAGGGAACCGCGCTTGAGCGTGTAGAAGAAGACAGTAGGGGCAACTTTTTAGGTACCTTCTACAAATAGCTCAATTGTATTGATGTTAATGCTGCCACTGCCTTCGTTCTCAGTTGTCTCACAGAAGTACATTCCAGCATCTTCCATGGTGACCCTGTTAAGTGTGATGGTCAAGTCGTTTTCTAGGGGCCCATACAGCCATTCTAACCTGCCTCGGTCCTCCAGTTGTCCAATCTCCATAGGATTTAACTGCTTTCGGGTGTCATTTATCATTTCTTTATCATGCTTGTACCACTTGGTTTCTTGGGTGGTTGAACGTTCGCAAGGTAAATTCACGTTGGAGCCTTCATAAACCCTCATGCTGTAGCTGCTGGACACTGGGAAGGGCAAAAAAACAAACAAGCAGATAGATGACACAACAGGGGAAAAGATTTAAAGACCAAACTTTAATATGCATGCAATATTTGTTCATCTGCAGACTTCATAAAAAAAATTTGCAGACCCACGTTTCACCAGTTTTTCCTTTGGGTCGCATTTAAAAAGGGTCACATTCATTGTGGGCTAAAACACAAATCAGCAGTTATATTCTAAGCTTGACACAGAAAATGCTGCTGAGAATAGATGAAGACCCGTTTTTCTCCATCATAGATCCTGAGATTCATTACTACGTATAAAAGTGTAGGCACACCAATAAATACAGATGGAAAAAGCGGATGCGTGATTTAGTTTAAACATAATTCTAACATTTTACAAGTGAGGCGTTAAAGCCAGAAGTGTCTATTTCAAAGTAGACAATAAACATGTCAGAGGCGGTTGTGACAGAAATAGGTGTTTCCTCACCATCAACCTGGACTATGTGTGTTTTTCGCAATTCAATATCATCCTGCTTGATCACACATTCATATTCCCCCCTGTCGGCAGCACTGACAGAAGGTAATTCCAAATAGAAGCCATCTTCAGAGAGCTCGAGTGGCATTTGGTGGTCGGGAACCAGTAATGCCTTGTATTTCCAGGTGATCTTGGCCCCGGCAAAACTGTTTTTATTTTGTCCAGGGAGGCATGGTAAAACCAGTATGGAGCCAGGTTCAACTTGCACGAACCCAATAGAGAACGAGGAAAGCTGGATGGAGAGACAGGGAGACAAATAACCCAACAGGATGGAGGAGGCTGTAACTTACAATGAGGCGTGTTTGCATTTGTCCTGAAAACCAGTTTAATATTACAATTCAATATGGGCAGGTTTCCCAGAACTAGATTAAGCCTACTCTCCTGAGCCTACGCTCAAAAAGTGCCTGATTTGGAGGAGTGCTGATCCAGCCTCAGGTCTGCGACGTCTAGTTCATATAATCGTATTTCGTTTGATCTGAACACTCAAACAGATCAGCACTTTGTGACTACGAGCCTGTGACTAAAAAGCCCTCTCAGATATTCGGCGATGAACATGCTTTTGGAGCGCAGGTGTGAGCCAAACCTGTCTCCAGGAAAGAGTGCATTTGTGTTTACCTCGAGGACGAGCAGGAGGGAGGAGCACGACAGGACTGAAAACCTCATCTAGTGGAGACGAAGGGGGGGTAAAGTGGGACGAGAAAACATAGTGGACAAGTGGACAGTGAATTCAGAAAATCAATGAGACACAAAAGCAAACCAGTTCTGATTGACACGCATTATTATTCTTACTTAGTCTGATTTGTAATTCGCCCATATTCTTCCTATTTAAGCACAATGAGATTATTAAATTCACTTAGCAATAATATTTACAGCAAGGAGCTAGACTAGACTAATTACTTTAATTATACCTTCAGTTATTGCCCATGAGATGGTTTTATTATGTGATGGTCAATGCTAGATATTTCAAAATGCATTAAAAAAATACTCACTGCAGGTCGCTTGCGAATAATACAGCTTCTGATACAACACACAAGTGATTATGTTGTTTCTCCACTGAAAAAAGGTACACGTCCTACTGCCGGAGACCTTGTGTGTCCGTCCTCACTTTCACCACAACCTTTCACCAAAAACTGCTTATTGTTTGTTTAAAGGTCTTGTGTATTTGCACTTTGTACGGGCCGATTTACCCAAAATCACATGGTTATTTGGAAATTTGGAAATGTTGGCCGTTTTTTCTGTTTGTTTTTTTTGTTTTTGTTTTAAATACCCGGTTATGACCCTCCCCTTGTACTGAATTTTTTTTTTTTTTAAACATTTACACACCCTAAACCTCATAAAAGTTACTCACAAAAAAATGATTATGACCAGAAATAGTGATAACTATAGCAACAGTGTTTATAGGTATCGACTTTTGTGAAATAGTCATAGAAACTCTGGCAATGTACTTCCAGGTCCTAAAAAAAATCAAGTGGTTGCGTGAAGAACCGTGGTAGTGAGAGGATGTGGGGGGCAGACACCGTCCCTTCTCCACGTCGCTTCCGTAGGAGTGTCCTGCCAGGTAGAAGGCCATCCCAGAAGGCCATCCCAGAAGGCCATCCCAGAGGACACAGACCCCGAGACGCCTGGCACTGACGGGTGGACTGAAGGCTCACGCAGTCAAATCCAGCGAATGCATCTGAGTGATCAGTCGACCTGGGCAGTGCGGAGAACCTCTGTGAGGGTGGTCTGGGTTGAAGCCTGACCGATTAGGGTCGAGATGGTCGTCTGAAGAGATATGACAGGAGGGCTGGTCAGAGACAGCACGCTCAAGCATTTTGGAATGGTGAGAGAGATGGAATATCAATCACTGAAGCTAAGAATATTGCTATTAATGCTGATCTACCATTGGGCATATGACATCACTCTTGGGAATGTTTAATCCATCTCTGCACACTGAACACTCAGCTACGTCATAGAAACTTCCCTATGAAACCAACCAGATCAGCTCCCTCTCTGGGAGTTTTGTAAACCGCACATTTGAACTACAAGTGTATTTTCCCCATCCTATCTCGACAAGTCCATGTGATTTTGTCTGGAGTGAGGTGCACCTGTCTCCCAGTTCTGTGGTAATGGCCGTGTAGGCCATCAGGTGCTGTTCCACGTTAGCAGTTTGTTTTGGAGAGAGGAACTTCAGTGGGAGCACAAGCAGCCCCAATCATTATTCTGACACCAGCAATAAGAGTAGCTTCTGATCTTAGGCAAGCCATTTTTCCAGAGTGTATGACTAATGTGACCACTTACAGTGGATATAAAAAGTCTACACAACCCTGATAAAATGCAGGTTTTTGTGATGTAAAAGAATGAGACAAAGATAAATCATGTCAGAACTTTTTCCACTTTTAATGTGACCTATAATGTGAACAATTCAATTGAAAAACAAACTGAAATATTTGAGGGGGACAAATTAAAAATAAAAACCTTCCAATAACCTGGTTGCGTAAGTGTGCACACCCTCTTATAACTGGGGATGTGTGTTCAGAATTAACCAATCACATTCAAACTCATATTAAATAAAATTCATTACACACCTGCCATCATTTAAAGTGACTCTGATTAATCACAAATAAAGTTCAGCAGTTCTAGAAGGACTTTCCAGAATTGTTTTTGTTACATCTCAGAGCAAAAGCCATGGTCTGCAGAGAGCTTCGAAAGCATCAGAGGGATCTCATTGTTGAAAGATATCAGTCAGGAGAAGGGTACAAAAGAATTTCCAAAGAATTAGATTTACCATGGAACACAGTGAAGACAGTCATCATCAAGTGGAGAAAATATGGCACAACAGAGACATTACCAAGAACTGGACATCCCTCTAAAATTGATGAAAAGACGAGAAGAAAACTGGTCAGGGTGGCTTCCAATAGGCCTACAACAACATTAAAGGAACTGCAGGAGTTTGTGGCAAGTACTGGCTGTGTGCTACATGTGACAATAATCTCCCGTATTCTTCATATGATTGGGCCATGGGGTAGGGTGGCAAGACTGAAGCCTTTTCTTACAAAGAAAAACATCCAAGCACCAGCTGAAGTTTGCAAAAACAAACATCAACTCCCCAAAAGCACGTGGGAAAATGTGTTATGGTCTGATGAAACCAAGGTTGAACATTTTGGCCATAATTCCAAAAGGTATGTTTGGTGCAAAAACAACACTGCACAGTGAAGCATGGTGGTGGCAGCATCATGCTTTGGGGCTGTTTTTCTTCAGCTGGAAACGGGGCCTTAGTCAAGGTGGAGGGAATTATGAAAAGTTCCAAATACCAGGCAATTTTGGCACAGAACCTTCAGGCGTCCGTTAGAAAGCTGAAGATGAAGTTCACCTTTCAGCCCGACAATGACCCAAAGCACACATCCAAATCCACAAAAGCATGGCTTCACCAGAACAAGATTAACGTTTTGGAATGGCCCAGCTAGAGCCCAGACCTGAATCCAATTGAACATCTGTGGGGTGATTTGAAGAGGGCTGCGCACAGGAGATGTCCTCGCCATCTGACAGATTTGCACCACTTTTGCAAAGAAGAGTGGGCAAATATTGCCATGTCAAGATGTACCATGCTAATAGACTCCTACCCAAAAACACTGAATGCTGTAATAAAATCAAAAGGTCCTTCAACAAAGTATTAGTTTCAGGGCGTGCACACTTATGCAACCGGGTTATTATGAGTTTTTCTATTTTCCCCCTCAAAGATTTCAGTTTGTTTTTCAATTGAATTGTTCACGTTATGGGTCACATGAAAGGTGGAAAAAGTTCTGACATGATTTATCTTTGTCTCATTCTTTTACAAGAACCTGGCATTTTAACAGGGGTTTGTAGACTTTTTATTTCAACTGTATATCTGTCTTCTTTGAGTTTGTAATGGCGGTTTCCAGTATGACTCATGCATAAAATTAAATGCCACTAATTGAATCTCTTAACTTTCAGTGTGTCGGTATCTCTCAGATCTTAACCAAATTCTGACACTGTACAGGTTGCAAGTTTTCGGCTTCCCAGTTCCTCATATCCCTTAAGCCCCTTTGACTAAATTCCAGTTTGCCACTCCGTAAGAGGCCTGCTGTACCGGATGGACCTGTGCTATTTTGTAGTCCTTAACCGAAAAGGGCATTCAGAGAATAAAGTAGCATCATTTCAAACACGTTTGCAATGTACTTTTTCTTTCGAAAAACATGTTACATGCTCATACAATGAATTATTCCCATCAGTCCTTGTTGTATATATCCCAGCTTTACATGATTTGGTAGACAATGTTAAAACATCACTATCCTCACAGCATATATAGCAATAATGCTTTTTCCTTCTGCGCCTCTCTGACATTCTATTTTCTATTCTGTTTAAAATAATATCCCACATTCTATTTTCTGTTCTATTTATTATAATATTCCACATTCTGTGTTCCTTTGTGTTAGCAGAGATTTGTATATAATCGTCATGAGGAGAATTATATACCGTCACTGTCAACCATATCTGCTGTTGTAGACCACCGTCATGAAGTCTGCCAGAAGTCCAAAATGGTTGAAGCATCTTTGACATTTCCTTTGTAATGAAGAGACTCAATTATTATTATTAATATTTATACATCTGCCCTAACATTTAGGAGTCATTGTTCCAGCAGGATTTCATAAGCCCATAGAAAGAGGTTTTACTATTTGATTGCATTAATTTATTAGCTTTTACTAAACTGTATTATTTTGCAGTGTTCAAGATTCCATTTATAGCTCAAATCTTTGTAATCTAGGTTTCTATGCACAAAGTGTGCTCTAGTCAGAAAGCAGGTAATCGTTTCAGAATTGTAACGAAATGTAATGTGTTATACCTCATTTCCATGGAAATATAGTTTGTATTATGTATGTTATTTATGTTTGTGTTGCTATTATGTGATTTACTGATTTCACAGGAAGATCACTTAAACAAGTGGAAGAATTTGAGAACATATTAGGCTATGAGGAAACAATGTATCGATCGACTAGTAATGCCTTTCTATTTGGGCGTTTTCGAATCCGAATACATTCATCCAGTCATTTGCAATCGAGCACCGGAATCATTATCAAAGCTTGAATCTCGAAGTTTTAGAAGTTTTTTTGCCGTATGTACACGCTTATCTGTAGACGTTATTGCAAATAAAATATTTTACTACTTCGTGTAATTAATAGTTATGTGAACCAGCACATGGAGAAGTGAAGTTAATATAATTGAAATCGCCTAAAGAGTAAGTACAATAATTTTAGTAACGTTAGCCGCTGGCGTTAGCTGTTCAGTGCTAACAATGACAACAATACTGCTAAAGCAGGTTGCTTGCTAGCTGTAAACGATTGCTTTTTCCAGTAACTCCTAAACTACTTAAGGTGATATTGTACATATTCAAACGTATGTCCTGTTATGTGTTATTATTATTTTAGCAATGAATATACTTTGTTATTTCTACAACTTAAAAATTTTCTAACTGAAAGTCGTTACTGACTATCTCGCTCGAAATAAACGTTTGCACATCTAAGTTGCTGATTAATAAGTTTAATGGAGGCTTCATGCTGTTTATTTAAGATTTTTTTTTCAAAAAAGTGAAAAGATGAACACCAAAGTTTACTTTCTTTTTAATCTAAGTAATATTCAAGCACAGAGACCTTCAGTGTGGTAATTTTTTAACCAACCACAGCAGGCTGTTTAGTGTTGCTTTATCTGCTAATACAAGACACAATCCAATTACTACATGAGGGTACTTTACCTGACCCATGTCTTCTAATATAGCTAGAACAGAGTCCTATGTTTATGTTCCCATACAGCCAACTTTGTACATAAAATGTTATGTCCGTTGTGTGCTGAATTTCCCATCTCAATCCACAGTGTCTATTAACCGACACAGTGGCAAGGTGTGAAAGGGGCAAAAGCTAGCAATGACGGCGCAGTTTAGCATCGATGACGCGTTTGTGCTGGAGGGAGAGGACGAAGGTGTGTCCGATGAAGAGAAGGAAAGCTGGAAGGCGAGAGAGAAAGACCGAGAGGGGGGAGAGATGACTTTCGGCACACTGTCCTTTGCCAAACCCCAGAGTCACCTGTCCTCGGCTGCTGCTGGCTCCCCCGACCACACCAGCAGTCTGAAGTATCAGGTATTGGTATTATACAGTGTTACATAGAAAAGCCTGTTCATAGTTTTCCAACCACAAGACTACGTACATCACTTCAGCTGTTATGTGTGGTGACCACTCTTTGTTCCCCTAAGAATCTGGAGAATGAAGACGTCTTAGGCAGCAGTGGCAACTCCTCTTTCAATAACTTCTTCAAAATCAGGTGCGTCTTTGTTAGCACACGCCGTTTTGTATGTTTTAGTCCGGTTGTACCTATGAGAAGTACGTCCTGAATCATAAACGGGGTTCTCCTCGTTTCCTGTGAAGTCCGTTAAGGTGATTATGTATGTCATTTCCACCCCTAGCGATCCGGCTACTTTATCTTACTGCAGCTCCCAGTGGTCCTTTAGCACCTTGAGTTCGGTCACCCAGCTGTCTGCACATTGCTGCGGGTAACTATCTACACACACAGTAATACATTTACCCTAGCCCCCTCGACTTTAAGAAATGTGTTTATTTTATTCCCCCATTGTCGACTTTAAGAAATGTGTTTATTTTATTCCCCCATTGTCTTCCCTCAGGTGGACCTCTCACCCTCTGGTGAAGAAGAACAGAAGAGTTGTTCTCGCTTCGTTTCTTCTCCTCATCACTGGAGTCGGTAAGTCACCCCATCCCCACGGAAACTACGTTACCCAGGATTCTCCTCACAATGTTTTTTCCCTCAATCCAATCCCAGGGGAACCCTTGGCTAATGCACATTTCTATGCAATTTATTTTCTTGTTTAAACTTGTCTTAAACTTAAACTTAATTTGAACAGTTTCCTTGCTGTCCACTGATTTTGTCCGTCACCGAGGTCATCTGAGACTAAATATCCACAGGGAAGTGTTGGACTAACTAATAGGTTTCAACTGTGCTGGTCCAAATATGGTCCTGCAGTTGAAAAAATTTTTACAAGTCTGATGTTCAGTTGTGGTGTGTATTGGTGTGCTACTTGGCTTGAACAGCCTATGCGCGTTCAGGTGATTCTGCCTGGAAATTGATTGGGAACCTGTAAGCTAGTTTCTCATACTTTTGGATCATAATTAAATGTGAAACTGTAATTGTATTCTTGTTATCACCCCAAGTCAGAAAAAAATTACATTACTTCATTTTTTTATTCCCTTAGCACTCATTTTCACAGGTGTCATAGTGCAGCTGAATCCAAATGCAGGTAAGAGACTCTGTGGACATGGGGTGTTGTCAACATCAGTGAAGATGTCGGTATTCTTTATTGGTGATCTTTGAACTTTTCCACAGGTGTCTCGAGTGCAATTTTCTTCATTCCTGGATTTCTTCTCTTCATTCCTGGGGGTATATAGCTCTTATCTTGACTTGGTTATGTGGTTCACATTTCACACCTTTCATTTGTTTCTTCTGTTTCCTTAATCCTACTGTCTAAGCTGTGCATGTGGATGGAAAATTGGGAGTGTAAGCTAAATAGTTCCGTAATGGTCTGTACAAAGACCTCACAGAATTCTCACTGCTGTACTAAGTGTAGATAATCGGTAAAAACATTGCAATAGCGTTGGGGTTTGTAACTTACATTATATGTACAAACATGTTTATTTTTGAAATTCTGACAACAGTGTGGTCATTTTCTTTTCTTGTAGTTTACCACGTGATCTACATCAGCTGTGCTGTTCGGGGAAGAAGAGGCTTTAAGTTTTTCTACCTGCCTTATTTTGAAAAATGACCAATCACACTACACCGCCTTTTTCCCACTGATTTCAGTTATAATACTTTTGTCATTTATGTTACAGAAAGATGTTGTCCCATGGACAGTTCCGTTCTTTTTACAACCGTTTTAAACTGCCTTTATATTAACCACTACTACTAATTTTAACTCAACCACTTTGTGCCTCGTTAAGTTTCTGTACATAATGTATGGATGAAAAGTCGTCTGATTTTCCCCTGTCAGTGTTTGTGAGTGAATAATGACTGTGAACTATAATAAACATTTTTTTTGTATATTACTTTCAGAATGTTTACATGAGTCAGTGTCCTAACAGCACTGGGGTTGAAATAATGCAATGCAAAGTACATGGGAAATTTCTGGAATGCTCATCTTTTCTATCAAGTGTTTAGTACCAAGATTTTCTATTACGGGCTTTTCTGATAGTGTTATATGCCCCTAAGACGATGACATCTGTCATTGTATATTATTTTAGGTTTTGTGTATTGTGTCAATATGTTGTCTAGCACCAGCTGTACCGTTACACAAAGTGCAATTCTATGTCTAAATGTTCTTAACGATTAAAAAGATGCTGATTCTTATGACTGGGTTGATGACCCTTAGGTAGGTTTACATCTCAGGGCAGTAATATCCTGTATGCAGCGTTTTGGCACATACGCATTTGAAAAGCATCAGATTTGGGTGTGTATGGATAACTGCATCAGTGTGAAAAGGAAGCGTAAGATAAAATGAAACAATGGGCAATCAATCACATTCAACGGATATGATACTTCTAATCACGGGTCTTCATTTGAAGTCGCTTACTAGGCGTCAATGGTGACGTCATTTGTGTCGATTTCTCTCGAGTTCTCCCGAAGATAAGCAATCGGAAGCTTTTTGACACTCACAGGGGAACAAGGATGGAGGAACTGGCAAACAAGCTTCTCGCAGAGGGAATTCATAAGAAATTGATCAGTCCTGGCAAAGGAGAGCTGTCATCGTTTCCAGATGGAACGAAGGTGAGCATTTAATCCACATCCATGTGTAAAGACCTTTTATGCGTATTGTTGGCTAAATTGGTTAGCGCTAGCTAGCTAACGAACGTTAGCTTGCTAGCTAGTTACATTAGCTTCCTTGGCCGAGTACTAGTTCAAGATTCAATATATGCTGAACTGATTTATAAAATTATCTGCTGTATGTTCAACTACATATCTACTGGCATAATTATTCACAGAAATCTCGGCTATCAAGTACATATTTTAGGGGAAACATTTTCTTGCTTGTACTGTAAGGCTACTGTACTGTACGTTTAGGATGGTCGGCTAAATGTTTTATGTCGTTTTTCCTATTGGTCCGCTGGTTCGTCCGTCAACTTGTAAACATTAGCTTGCTAGTAGTACTGTACTAGCTACTGTAGCTAGGCCTGACAATTAGCGTGAATTGGTGCATCCTATCCTGTTCATAAACATCTTGTCTCTTATTTGTCAAAGACAAATTATAAACCCGCTATATTACTCTAGCTCATTCTCTTTTAGCGCGTGTCTAACGTCTGTATATATTATATATATTTATGTTATATTTTAAAACGTGTATAATGTTCTCCATCCTTTTGCACCAGGTGATATTCCACTATCGGACTAGCCTGTGTGACGGTACAGTTCTGGATGATTCCAGGACCATGGGGGGCCGGTCCAAGCCCATGGAACTCATCCTGGGCAAGAAGTTCAAGCTTGCTGTTTGGGAGCAAATTGTCGCCACCATGAGGGAGGGAGAAGTGGCAGATTTCACTTGTGATGTCAGGGTGGGTCACTCAGGGTGACATGGTTGGCTTGGATGGGTTATACACTTATGTCTGCATAATTATGCTCGTACAATTAGTCCCATAAGCGGTCGACGGTTATGGCATTTTAATTGCTTTTCCCAGAGAACAACCTCGCTCTAATTGTACTCCCGAGCTCTTTACTTTTCTTAATGTATTGTCCCTGGGGGATCATAACGTGACCATTCACCTTGCCTCACCTCACAGCACACGGCCCTGTACCCGCTGGTGTCTCAGTCCCTGAGGAACATCAGTGCGGGGAAGGACCCCCTGGAGGGCCAGAGACACTGCTGTGGAATTGCTCAGATCCACTCCCACCACTCCCTGGGCCACTGTGATCTGGACCACCTACAGGCCAATCCTCAGCCCCTAGTCTTCACCCTGGAACTTCTGGAGGTGTGGGGTATTTCATTTAATGCAGTGGGGGGTAGCCATGTCCGGTCCTGCTGGGCTGAAACCATTCTGGCTTTCATCCTTTCCTTCTAATTAGAGACTACTGTCTCTAGTTGATTTCACTAGCTAGTACAAACAAACCCCTACCTACACCTGTTATAAAGGGTTTGAGCACTGACTTTGTGTTAAGTCTGGTTCCGCACAAGGTTTCTTCCAGTGAAGGAGGTTTCCTTACGGCCGCGCTACTGCATACGTATTTGTTATCCAGTCATTGCAATTCAGGTGGTGGATCAAAACAGAAAGGATGAAGCAGCATGGAGAGTCCAGACGTTCACCTTGATCATAATGCCAGACACGTTGCATGGAAGTGGGTTGCAGTAAAAGTAGTCAGATGCCAGATGTTGTAGCTTCCTGAACTTATTGCAGATTAATGATGCATGCTCAGTTATCTGGCAAGTAAACCATTTATAATGCGAGAATGTGCCTCCCGAAACCTCAAGTGTGTTTCCCCTTTGTCGCTCTGGTACTGCTGGTTCTTGGAGGGTTTTTGTTAAAAGCGCAACATAAATACATGTTCTCAACCCTTTTTAGAATCCGAGCAGCACACATGCCTCAGTCATTTTAGTGCGTGTTCATGAAATGATAATGTTATTGTCGGCTCGTTCAGGTTCTGGTCCCCGGCTCCTTCAGACTGGACATCTGGGCCATGTCGGACGAGGAGAAGCTGAAGGTGGTGCCGCAGATCCACGAGGAGGGAAACGCCCTGTACAAGAAGGGCAACATAAAGGAGGCGGCCGAGAAGTACCACAATGCCATCGCCTGTCTGAAGAACCTGCAGATGAAGGTAAACCTTAGGGCCAATGTGTTCATAATGGTTTAACTTACTATTCTAATGTCATGTTTCTAATGTCACATTCCACTTGTAATATATGTAATACGTGTACATTTTCTGCATTCTATTTGCCTTATTGCATGTTTAGTATTGCCATTTGTACTGCATTGCACATCTACACATTCCACTGGTAATATACAAATACTTGTAAATTTTCTGCCCTCCTGTATTTCCATTTCTGGTTAGACGCAAAGCATTTCGTTGTACTACACTTTCATTGTTCAATGCCAAAGTTTAATGTAATTTAATCTGGTTGTTCCAATTTATCTCCTCTGTATTTTTGCCTCATCCAATCAGGAGCGTCCGGGCGACGAGGGCTGGATCAAGCTCGACCTTATGATCACTCCCCTGTTGCTAAACTACTGCCAGTGTCAGCTGATCCAGGGTCAGTACTATGAGGTGCTGGACCACTGCTCTTCTCTCATCTTCAAATACGAGGGTGAGTCTCGAGAAGCTTCAGAACACGGAAACGCATAAGGCATATAATCAGCGTCTTCCCTTAAACGTGTGTGAATGTAACGCCAGTCGAAAACTCCCGTCTCTTTCCCCATTGACGTCCATCGATGGGCCTCTACCTTTCACCCCCCCGCCCCCACAGACAATGTGAAGGCGTACTTTAAGCGGGCCAAGGCCCACGCGGCCGTGTGGAACGAGGCAGAGGCCCGGGCTGACTTCGCCAAGGTGGTGCAGATGGACCCGTCGCTGGGGCCCTCGGTGGCCAAGGAGCTGAGGGGCATGGAGGAGAGGATCCGGGCCAAGGAGAAGGAGGAGAAGGGCCGCTACAAGAGCCTGTTCAGCTACGATGGCAACACCCCGGCCACCGCCACCACGGTATCACATCCACCTGTAAACGTGTCTGGCTGTGTGTAGTGTCGATTGTTTGGTGTGTAGTGTCGATTGATTGGTGTGTAGTGTCGATTGATTGGTGTGTAGTGTCGATTGATTGGTGTGTAGTGTCGATTGATTGGTGTGTATCGTCTTTGTGTTTTGGTGGGGTTTTCATGTCCCCTTGTAGTTTTTTGATTTGAAACGACAAACTTCGGCCAGTTTGTCGTTTCAAATCAAATTTGTTGTCAACCAAACTACTTGGTTAAATAACATTTTAAAGAAATAAAGCTGTGAGAAGCTGAGGACCTTTGAGTTAAAAGTTGATCTTAGGATCTAGGTCCATATTAGCATAGCATCTCAGGGTGTGTTCTGATCTCCAATCCATTCCTCGGCAAAAAAGACATGAAATTATCCACATTTGCACTTGTGAGCCTTCTTTGCCACCATTTCATGAATTATTAAGTGTTTAATAACTAATTAAGATATTTTTTATATTGTAAATGTCTAAAAAAGCCATGCATTTGTTTTTGTTTTTTAGGGATGAATTTAGATGTTTCTTTGTGATGAAGAAGAGAGGAGGAGCAGTTGTGGACATTGCTGACTAATGTTAAGTTCTATCCATACACCAAAACGATATTCCTTGTCCCTCCAGGCGAACATACACCTTCACCACAAGCCTCTCCTAGATCCACTTTGATCGTTCACACAGTGTCAGTACACCCTCGCAAATGTACGCTCCATGCCAACAGACTTTGGAAGTTCAGCTCTCGGGCCACAGCAGATGGCGACGACCTTCAAAGCGTACGCCGGATTGCTCCGGAAAAGCACATAACTACGTAGTTGTTCGTCTGCGTCGGACTAGGACATATACTCAGAGACAATCATAAGATTTGGGATATCAATGGACAGATACGAGAGCAGTCTGTACCGTTTTCCCATGAAAACCCATTTATTTACCCCATTAATGTGCTATATATATATATAAATGTATGACTATCCAATATATTTTATTTACTCGTATTATCTTCACGTGTATCTATCGTTTCAATATTACTATAACATTTCATTTGCATTGTCTTTAGTCCTGTATATTTGTAATAGACAGGTTTGCGCAACTAATCCCAAAGCCCACTTGCCTTTTGTTCAGTCGGACTTCGCTAATGATTTGCTAATTCATTGCTGTCAGTTGAGTGTAGTTGGGATGGATGCCATTATTTGACAGGGTCGGTCCATTTTGGCCACTGCCTCCTTGTTCTATGAACTGAAAGATGGTTGAAGCTCACCACAGCCTATTGGATGGCCGGAATGAGTAATGGGTCTATGCTTACGCCTATTCATTTGTTTTCAGATCAGAGAATACCTAAGGGCTTGTTATGGTAACAGAACTGTAGCAATGACTTACGGGAAAGCATTAGTTGAAAGGTCGAGTCTCTTCTGTAGGGCCCATTTCTGTAGTTCTGCAAATCAAGCAGCAGACTTGATTGCCTAACCAGCATTTTATACACAGTTCTACATTAGTGAAAATGGATCAAAGGGGTCATAATGAAGTGTCAACTGTGTTTGTTCCAGCCAGGTTAAAGCAGTCTGAATGCAGTATTTCCAATTGCTCCAGTTAGTGACTGCAGCATTCCGTCTAGTTTAACCAGCCCACTTACATCATGCCTTCAACAAAATGCCTACGGTGGGACATCAGGGTTTTGCAACCGCCTGGTGCTGTTACGTTGTGACTGAGAGGCCAAATAAAGACGTGCAACTCGGTCTGGTGTGATTGTAATGGTACCCATCTTGTGACACCCTGCTTAAACATGGAAGGCCCAAATCAGAGTGGTTTCTCCATAATATATAGACCGGTGCCAAAAGGAAAAACCTGAATAACTGAGTGAAGGAACACAACGAATCCAGATGCTTCCATACAGGTAATTATCAACATATGCTCTGGAGCATTTATAAAACTGCAGGTCTGGATTTTGGATCATGATAGTTAGAAGGGATCTATTGGGGCCTGGATGGCAGGAACGTCATTCCCAAAGACTGTTTAATGGCTGTGTCAGTAGGAACAGTGTCTAAAGTTCTGTCTGTATTTACATCAATGGGACATCAGTAAATAGGGATGGAAATTCTGGTCCAAAGCGAACATTTGATGACTGACGCTTGTGCATTACTGATATGTGAGGAAAAACAGAAGAGCAACTCTTTCCCAGGTGACTGGGAATGCCAGTGCAGTACATGATTAGACTTTGTCAGCAGGAACAGTCTGTCAAGTTTTACACAGAGATATAGTATACATTAGTACACATTAAAAACCTGTCTGTAAATACAAATAAGATCAAAAGTCTGGATTTTAATTGAAAAACATTTTCCTAACTTCATTTTTATTCAGGTTTTAAGTACAGAATTGCAAAAAATTTGGTTTACAAAATTGCCATACTAACCAACAGATCTGAGTTGTGAAGGAGAGGTAATTACAAGTTCATTACAATGACTATAGAATATGGTTCATTGGGTGGTGAAGGCTTGGGGAACATTTGGGTGGCAACTAGAGGGCAGTATGACAGCAGAAAATGTGTTTAGAACAAGGGGTGTATTTAAAATGATGTAAATGTTGCTTGTCAATGTGAAAAGTAAACCTTTGGTTGTAGAGTGGCATCAGTATAGCAGCTAAGAAAAAGACTTTCAACCACAAGATATATTTCTAGAAATACAAGCCATAATGAACTGTCAATCAGCAATAATTTACAAATTAAATGTCAATCTGAAATAATTTACAACACAATCAACTCAGCCCCACCACGAATCTGGACTACCAGTATATTAAACATTAATCACAATCCTTGTCAAAACAAATAAGTTACAGAAGGTTCTGAGCACGAACGGTCCTCAAAATCCCAAAATGTGTTAGAAAGTTCCACATTCTAAACACACCCCACGCATCAGCGATGTGACAGACTTTGGATATGATGGAGGTGGAAAGGAAACAGCAAAGTCGGGTGCAAATTTGAGGACAAACATAAAGCAGGTTAGAGGACACAGCCATACACATTCACCATTATGGAATATGAAGGCATTCACCGCCGCCGATAGAGGGTAAGAATCAACTTAATCCTTCCTTACCTGCTTTGACGCAACTCAAATCATTGAGAAGATTCAGCCAATGGAAGGTCTACTATTGTACTAGTGTACATGCTGTTTAGGTAAAAATTATAAATGTTTATGTTTGTTTTATTCTCAAAAGATGACGTTTAAAGACACTCCCGAATGACAACATTAAAGTGGCTGATGCTGTTAACAGGGACATCCATGCTAAAACTGCCTTTGGTACCGCTGCAGCCCTCTAACCTTCTCTATGAGGACAATGGACACAGGAGGTTGTAGACAAGGCCTATAACAGAGACTAGGGACAGATGGATGATGGGATTCTGCGAAGGGTTATGTGCGAGCGCTCCTCTCTGTCTCCGCTAGGCACTCCCTGACCAGCGCCCGTGCATGGATGATACCTGCAAGAGATCATCACTGTAAATTTTTGATTGGTTTCTTTCATGCTTAGAGAAAAACACTGTCTCCACACTCCACGACCTGAATGTGTAGTTCCAGGTTAACAATTATGAGAAAGAGCAGGCCAACATGTGTAAGATATTTGCTGCTCTTTCGGAATCCTCTGCCTTCTGTCAAAAGTAACAAAACATCACACTTGACACAAACTAGTGCCATGTGAGTAGAGGACCTGTAAATTGAAATGCCTTTGTTGTAAAAAGCCGGGGTGAAGTGTTTGTTGATGCACTCTAAATCTTTTATATAATTTCAGCCAGTAATTGTGAAAGCGGTGTGTTTTTTGCACTGTTCTTTTTTTGGTGCTGAAATGCCCAATTAGTATGATATATAACACCCTGAAAATATAAAATGTTTAGCAATTTGCATTTGTTAATACTCCAACATACACCTTTTGTGTGCATAAGATTCCAGAACGCATCTTCAAGTAATTGTCCTGAACTAGGAAAACCTTTCATAAAAACAAGTACAAATTAGTTACTTTGTGGTTTCTGCATTTCTCAGTTCTGTGGATGAAATGTGCTTTATTTGAATTGAACCTAACTTATTCATGGCGTCTTAGGATTTCAAAAAACAACAGATATCTAATTGCACTGGCTTTTTTTTTTTTAGCTATAACCGACTGAATGGCTGGTATCCTGTTGTTTTATTTGAAAACAGAACGCCTTGATGCATAACAGTCACCTTAATGCCAGGACTTCTGTGGTTGCTATACTCTGATGCTGCCATGTAATGCTGCTGATCAACGCTTTCACCTACTAGCACCTTATGTTAACGTCTTATCAATGTGCACATTCATGCGTTTCCCGTCTGCCTGCTGAATAAATGCGCTGTGTTGATAAATAAAAAAAAAAATTGCGATATGATAACAGCACTGACAAACACCCTACAATGTCAATGCTACGACCTTCGTCACACGCTTTTCAGGGGCGTGGGTGGCCTGGCGTTAGGCCGGTCCGTACCTCTCTTTAGCCTCTCCATGGCGCTCTTACTCCCGGCGTAGGTGGGGCGGATCTCTCGACTCATCTCCTCAATGACCGACAGCAGCTCGCTGTAGGTCGAACCCTGAGACACTTTCACCGGCTGTGCGCGAGGTAAAAGATAAGGTGTTTGTATGGCAAGCAGGAGATATGAAAGTGTAGAGAGAAAAAAATGTGCCATGTCCAACTGGTCGATGTCCATTAAGTCAATCTATAAACTGACAAGGAATTGTCATGTTTTGGATTTGTTGTGATATCTGGACCTACTGAGATTATCCAGATGGATCCCTAAACGATGTTTGAATGATATTGTATAATCCAATGCTTTGGCGTTGTTAGGGACACCTAGACCCTACACTATTATTATCCAGACAAACATCACAACCTTTGACTTAAAGTGACATGGACGTTATTTAAAGCAGCTGAGGACTAGAGGGCCAGACACTTCGGTGCTATACCTGAACGAAGCCCATCGAAGGCGGACCGAAATCGCTGAACGCCGGTCTGAAGCTGGAGGAGGAGGGAAGAGAAGGAGAGGGCACGCTGGAGCCTGGGGAGAGGGAAGAGAGGATTCAGACGCAATGAAGCGCCCTACGACTAGTTAACATCCCCTTGTGGCGGCGGCGGGCACAGAACAGTCGTGGGGCATCGGCAGTGCGGTCATTATCACAGGGCGAGGTTACATTAGGGTTGATAGAATATGACGGCCTTGGGGCGTTGCCGCGTGGCGTGCCCTGATTTTGAGTCGCAACATTTCCATGAGCTGTAAGAAATTCCCCGGGTTCTGGGAATCCTTAGCAGGCAATGCAGAATCCTTTAACCAGGATTTTGGGGAACATTTGAGAGTTCTTGAGATTTTGGGACCGTAGTTTGAAAATAAGTCCTGTAAAGTAAGCAAGTAAACATCTAGTTTGGTCCCTGGGAGGCAAAGACCATGACAAAGACAGGGCGAGGATACGCTGCTCATTGCAACACAGGTAGACGCAGAAAAGAGAAGGATGAATATGAGTGTGAAGACCTGAGACACAACAAACCTGGCGGAGTGTGGTTGGAGCCGGACGGCGCTGGAGCGATGGGTTTGTAGCTCATTGTGACGTCACTGCGGACCTCCCCGTACGACGATGCGCCGCTTCCGTCCGCCCCGTCGACCCGGTGCTTATACAGCTTTACTAGTGGTCCTGAGCTCCAGAGAGCTAGAGAGAGACAGGTCTGCAATGGTCAGTGTGGGATTGTCTCACTTTCAGATGACACAGGATCGTCTCACTTTAAGATGATTCTCTTGCTTTAAGATGATACAATGTGTTAAGTCCTTCTGCTAAATGACAAAAATGAAAAACTTTGAATTCAATAACTATTGAACATATAATTCAACTGCATTGTGATAGCCTGGTGGATAAGATTGGTGCTAAGAAACAGTGTAGTATACCAATAAGGGTAATGCTGTGTAACACAATAAGCAAACCAAGGTTTTCACATTTCCGAATTTCTCGAATATATACGTATTGTGCAAAGTTGCCTGCGGACAGTTATCAGGTTGTGTGACTCACCTGACCGTAGCCATACTCATGTACTGTACTACTACTGTTGGTAGTACTACAGCTAACGAATTAACGCCGGCTACTGCTGTGGTCACCGACATAACTAACCAAAGTAAGGATAGAACTGACAAACAAAAAGTTGCTCCTTCAGAAGAAGTAAAATTACTGGAAACAAATCGATTTACTGTAGCTGGCTAACGTTCTGGCTGACAAACTTAATTAACTGTAATGACTAACTATGTTAACAAGCTAGCGACTGTACTGTAATCTCTTACCGCTGGAAGCTAGCTAGCTAACGTCATTAGCTAACAGTTTGCAGACTGGTTTACATTGTATCAAACAACCGAGCGTTACTGGTAAATTGCAGCAAGCTCAGATTAAATTTGCATTGTAGATTATGGTAACCAAGCAGGTATCAATTAAAACATAATAGAAAACATGATTTAAGGGGAATGCTTTCGACATTTACCTTTCTAGGGGTAGATATGCAGATTCTTTACAAGACGAAAAGCACTTTCCTCTCTTCCGGTCTCCAGCAAAGGGGCGTGGTTGTTAATGTAAAAAAAAAAAGTCAAGTTGTCATTGGCTGTATGAGGAAGAAATAAATTCGACAAAACTGGGTTGATTTTGCAACCAAGTAGAGAGAATTTACCACATTCAAGTGACAAATATTATTGCTATAATTGCGCCAAAGCATCAAGGCATAAAAATCATAACCCCAATCAATAAAAGGCATAGCACGGAAGTGGTACAACATCAATAAATGAAAACAAATAGACTAATTACATAATTACGTAAATCTTAAAAAATCATTTTGTGTTTCGAGACAAAACGTGTCCCTGTAAATGTTTTACTACTGTATGTGGGGCGATATGTGCTCCTTGTGTTCAAAACTTTCAAACTTGGTATTTCAAGGGTAACTGATACATGATAGTGATCCTACTTATAAATTATGCATCATACACCGATCAGCCATAACATTATGACCGCCTGCCTAATATAGTGTAGGTCCCCCTTTTGCCTCCATAACAGCTCTGACCTGTTGAGGCATGGACTCCACTAGACCTCTGTAGGTGTGCTGTGGTATATGGCACCAAGATGTTAACAGCAGATCCTTTAAGTCCTGTAAGTTGCGAGGTAGGGCCTCCATCAATTGGACTTGTCTGTCCAGCACATGCCATAGATGCTCGTTAGGATTGAGATCTGGGGAATTTGGAGGCTATGTCAACCCCTTGAACTCATTGTTGTGTTCCTCAAACCATTCCTGAACCATTTTTGCTTTGTGGCAGGGCACATTATCCTCCTGAAAGAGGCTAATGCCATCAGGGAATACCGTTGCCATGAAAGGGTGCACATGGTCTGCAACAGTGTTTAGGTAGGTGGTACGTATCAAAAGTAACATCCACATGAATGGCAGGACCCATGTTTTCCCAGCAGAACATTGCTTAAAGCATCACACTGCCTCCGCCTTGACTCATTCCCATAGTGCATCCTGGTGCCATGTGTTCTCCAGGTAAGCGACACACATGCACCCAGCCATCCACGTGATGTAAAAGGAAACGTGATTCATCAGATGAGCCACTTCTTCCATTGCTCTGATGTCCAGTCCTGATGTCAACATGCCCATTGTAGGTGCTTTTGGCAGTGGACAAGGGTCAGCATGGGCACCCTGACTGGTCTGCTGCTACGCAGCCCCATACACAAAAAACGATACACTGTGTGTTCTGACACCTTTCTATCAGTACCAGCATTAACTTTTTCAGCAGTTTGAGCTACAGTAGCTTGTCTGTTGGATTGGACCACACGGGCCAGCCTTCGCTCCCCACGTGCATCAATGACCCTGTCGCCTGTTCACTGCTTTTGCTTCCTTGGACCACCTTTGATAGGTACTGACAACTGCAGACCGGGAACCCACCACAAGGGCTGTAGATGCTCTGTCCCAGTCATCTAGCCATCACAATTTGGCCCTTGTCAAAGTCGCTCAGCCCCTTACACTTGCCCATTTCCTGCTTCTAACACATCAACTTTGAGGACAGAATGTTAATTTGCTGCCTAATATATCCCACTCACTGACAAATGCCATGATAACGAGATTATCAAAGTTATTTACTTCACACTGGTCATAATGTTTTGGCTGATCTATGTATAAACAACACATTACACAACCAGTACAAAATGGGAGGTTTTAAACACTAGTTTATTATTAATATTTAACACAGACATCCTCATATAGCGTAAAATATCTATTGTCATCTAATGGGCGGAAAGCATTTTTCTTCATCCAGTCTTTAAAATATAAAGTTTTGTTTTCAATATATTAATTGTTTCAGATTGATGTGTTCTCTGTAGTGAAATTGTGTGTAACATTTTGGTGCAAGAAAGCTTTTGGCAGGGGGAAATCACATAACAAAAGAAAATCATCCTCAATGTTTGCAAACATTCCCCAGGAACACTTTTCCAGAAATAGTCTACATTCATTTGGTTAAACCTTCATTGCTTTATATAAAATGGAAAGGGTGTACGATCAAAAACTTAATCTGGACAAACTTTTTATTTGACTTCAATAATATATGCAACCAACTAGGGAAAGTTCACTTTGCATCCTTCTGTCAAATCTGGCTTTGCATTCATCTAACTTATTCCAGATATTACAAGTCTCACACATCTTGGGATTTCTAGTATTACTATAGCATGTATACTTATTATGCTGATATTAACCTGCAGATTTAATGGGAGTACTATGGGCTGCCACAAGGTGGCGGTGACGTTTAAGATCAGTTCACACTTCTTAAAAGGGATAGTTTGACCTAGATTTCTATTTGGGTGAAATTCCTCCTACCCTAGTGGTTCTTGAAGGCCAATCGAGTCATTTCACAACAAGCCATTATTCACTTCTGTCCCAGGCTGACATGAGCATTATCAGCCTCGTCCACATTCATGAAATTAAACTGTGTGTCCCGACCCACAAAAGCTGCACTAACATGGGAACAAGTGAGCCGGTTCCAGTGGCAGCCATACACGCTCAAAACATTGAATGCCCTCCACCTTATGTCACCTTAATATTTTTTTTCTCCAGAACCACAGGCCCTTTATGGTATATTTTAGTCCATTCTGTTTTTTAGGCTAACTACGTTTTTTGCAACTTGCTGTTCAGCCTCTATAATTTGGCTGGTGTCTTCTGTGAGTGGTAGTGGCTGACTGAGTCTCTATGTAATGTTGTTGTAGGCATAACCTGAGTACAAGTAGCCCACACGCGGTATTGTATATTCAAGTGGATTTGGGGGCACATGTGGTCCAGTGGTCTGAGACACTGCTTCCTGTGCACTTGTACTGTTGCAGTGTGGGATTGAATCCAACCAACTTCTCTTTCAGCCAATCCTTAATCACTATCCAGTCCAAAAAAGCCAGGAAGGAATTCAGTATATCTGATTATTCAAAGCACTTTTATGCATCCAATCTCCCACATGGTTATGAGAGCGGTATTAAACTGTGTTCACTTTATGATGGCATATAGTAAATACAACATTCCTGTTTTGAAAATGCACATGAATGCCTCTCCAGCTTGTGATTACAACGAGGGAACTGAGGTAGGATTTCTTAATCCCCATCTTTCTCACATGCGAGACACGTCACGCACTACTGAAAAGTTACAAAAACATTCCAGCGATTTTGGTCACTGGTTAGTCTGGTTTTTGCGTAACCTCTGAGCTCCAAGCACGTAAACTCTTGTGTGACTTCAAGTCACTGAAGTTTGAGAGAGGTAATTGAGAGAGTGTTGGATTTAATATGTAATAAATGTATTTCTATTGGGAGACTTGAGGCTTGTTTTATCTTTAGAAGATTTAAGGCAGTTACCTTTCCTGAATTTTATCTCTGTAGTTGTCACAGAGGTCTCAGAGGAGCCTTTTTATGCTAACTCCAGTTCCTGAGCAGCTGTATCATGTGCCGAGGTAATGCCCACATTTGTTGGTTTTATTCACGGTCAAAGATGCACTAATCCAAGATCTCACAAATATAATGCACATTTATTAGCTCTTGTACATTAGAGAGAGAGGCTGTCTCATAACAATCTCATAATCTGACGGGACCAGAGCTATATCTGACCCCCTACTTTACCCACAATGCTTAGGTTGTTAAGAATGTGATGATAATGTGGTCTACGTAACTTCAAGGACAGGAAAAAATATGCTTTAAATCTCCCTGTTGAAATTTGAGACGGCCATTGCATATTCATGAGACCACCACATTAGCTGTCTCATGAATATGCAATGAATGGAGATGGTTGACGTCAAAATAATGAGACACATCCACCAATCCAAAGAGAGGAATAGTTGAGAGCCTGAAAGCCCACTGTTCTTATCTCTAGATAAAGAGTCATTATACTAGGATGTCATCACACATTTCATCATTATCCAGTGTGTGTGCTTGTTTTTGTCTAATTATTCTGGTTCGGAATCAATGTGTAATATTCTGTACAACCCCCTTGTTGTATTTCCCCTGTGGTTAAATGTTTGCATGTACGTTGCCATCTATGTTTTATTTTGCTGAGTTTTTAGACTGGTTTTTTAAGGCAACATCATTTCTTCTAAAAGATAGATACTTCTGAGATCTTGGACAAGAGATAGAAGGAATGCAAAGAGGACCAAGAACAATGAAGTCACAAACATGTGGGTGTTTGTCAGTGTCAACTGTCTGTTTTTATTAGTTGAGTTGTCAGACTGTCACTACAAGACACATTATAGATACCGTATCAGCTGTCCTCCCCACATATGTGACCTTGGAGAACAGGAATAGAATGTATAATAGAATAGTGTAGTCTGTCTGATTAGAGCATAAATTATTTGGCAGATCGCAGTCTTTTGTTTTGACTGTCGCACTTCAAAGATTGTCAGAACTCACAACACCTGGAAAGGTGTGTAGTGTCAGGAGAAAATTCCACCTCCATATGATATAGCAAACTTTTGAGTGTGTAGTGTGACTGCAAAAACAAGACACTGGATCGCCATCTTTAGTCAATCAGTTAACATGTGAAAGTGAAAGAACCAAGGCATTAGGTTGGCCGTTGTCAACCTTTGTTCTTACTAGCTAGTGTATTTGCTTTTCTGCCCTATAATATATTTAGAACGCACAAGAAATATGTGGATTTGAAATATATCAGAGTGGTATGCAACCCTTGAATCATCAGAAGATTCCAGGACCTTAAGATTTTTTAAACAGTCGTGAAATTGAAAGATGCACTCAGGTAGGCTTTAACATTCCTTTAACTTATTATGTAACCTCTGTTAAATATACAATCTCTCGATTCAAATGGATTGCCTAGAACAAATTGAAGGGATACACATTCTTTATCATGTTAATTCTGTTTACAGGATATGCTAGTCCTATTTACCGCACCTCTTCAACTGTTTTGTGTATTGCATCTATCAAATGTTATATTGCCCCTTAAGGATTTGTTATATTAGTAGTTTTTTTTTTACAGAAATATTAAGAGTACATTGTGTTTTTCATTTTGTACACATGCTTTCTTTGGTTAGGAATGTATTCTCGTTTTTGTGTTCTGAATCTGTAAAAAAAGACTCCTGAATGTGAACCTTTGAGTTGTAGTGTCTCAGCTTTCCAAAGGTCAGATTTCATATGTTAACAGTTGACTTTATAATAACATGGATTGTAACATACCTAATTTACATAGTCATATCTTAGATAAAAGTCAGGACCAGATTTAACTCTCAATTTAGGTCTTCATATCTGTACAGCGAAAAAAGATTTATGCATTTATCCATTGCCATGTTGTTGATCTTTAATGCAGGGCTGTGTCTTCCGTGAGTGGTAGTGGCTGATTGAGTCTCTCATTCCTAATGAATCAAACCTAAACAAATCTAACTGCAAAGGTCTGTAATGTTTTAGGCGTAGAGCGCATTGGAGTACAATTGAAAGTAACCCACCACACGTGGTATTGTATATACAAGTGGATTTGGGGGCACAGCACATTTGTTTGCATGCTGATCAGTGAATGATTAGACCTGTTATGCGTTACATATTAGTCAGTGTGTGTGGTCCAGTGGTCTGAGCCACTGCTTCCAGTGCACTTATAGGGGTTCCAGTGCACTGGTTCTGATGCAGTGTGGGTTTGCATCCAATCTCCCACATGGTTTTGAGGGAGATTTGATGCAATCTCTGACCCCCTACTTTACCCACAATGCTTAGGTTGTTAAGAATGTTATGACAAAGTGGTCTACACGTAACTTTAAGGATAGTAAAATATACCCCTTAAATATCTCTGTTTAAATTTGAGACTGCCTTTGCATATTCATGAGGCTTCCTCAGTGTCTTACTGTCTATTGAATTGGGATATTTGATGTCAAAACACTCCCTCATATAATGAGACACATCCACAAATCCAAAGAGAGGAATAGTTGAGAGCCTGAAAGCCCACTCTTCTTATCTCTAGATAAAGAATCCTATTATACTCGGGTGGTCTCAAGCATTTCATCATTATCAAGTATCTGTGCGTGTTTTGGTCAATTTATTATGATGGTTCTGAATGCCAGACCTTGGACCTGGGATAGAACGGATAGCAAGAACAAATAATAGTGTTGTCTTTCTAATTAGAACATAACAGGTTTGGCGGAACACAGACATTGTTTTTACTGTCATGCTTCACGGATTGTTAGATCTCACAACACCGGGAAATGTGTGTAGTCTCAGGAGAAAATACCAGATCCATATGATATAGCAAACGTTTGAGTGTGTAGTGTGACTGCAAAAACAACACAGACTGAAACGCCATCTTTAGTCAATCAGTTACCGATGACCGTTTGAAAGTGAAAGGCATAAGGGAGTGTTGACCGCTGTAACCTTCGTTCTTACAAAGAATTGTATTTGCTTTCCTGCTGTTTATTATATTTCAAATGCAGAAGAAATGTGTGGATTTGAAATACAGTATCTCACAAAACTGAGTACACCCCTCACATTTCTTCATGTGACAACACTGAAGAAATGACACTTTGCTAAAATGTAAAGTAGTGAGAGTACAGCTTGTATAACAGTGTACATTTGCTGTCCCCTCAAAATAACACAACACACAGCCATTAATGTCTAAACCACTGGCAACAAAATTGAGTACACCCCTAAGTGAAAATGTCCAAATTGGGCCCAAAGTGTCAATATTTTGTGTGGCCATCATCATTTTCCAGCACTGCCTTAACCCTCTTGGGCATGGAGTTCACCATAGCTTCACAGGTTGACACTGGAGTCCTCTTCCACTCCTCCATGATGACATCATGGAGCTGGTGGATGTTAGAGACCTTGCGCTCCTCCACCTTTTGTTTGAGGATGCCCCACAGATGCTCAATAGGGTTTAGGTCTGGAGACATGCTTAGCCAGTCCATCACCTTTACCCTCAGCTTCTTTAGCAAGGCAGTGGTCGTCTTGGAGTTGTGTTTGGGGTCATTATCATGTTGGAATACTGCCCTGCGGCCCAGTCTCCAAATGGAGGGGATCATGCTCTGCTTCAGTATGTCACATTACATGTTGGCATTCATGGTTCCCTCAATAAATTGTAGCTCCCCAGTGCCGGCAGCACTCATGCAGCCCCAGACCATGACACTCCCACCACCATGGTTGACTGTAGGCAAGACTCACTTGTCTTTGTACTCCTCACCTGGTTGCCGCCACACACGCTTGACACCATCTGAACCAAATAAGTTTAGCTTGGTCTCATCAGACCACAGGACATGGTTCCAGTAATCCATGTCCTTAGTCTGCTTGTCTTCAGCAAACTGTTTGTGGGCTTTCTTGTGCATCATCTTTAGAAGAGTCTTCCTTCTGGGATGACAGCCATGCAGACCAATATGATGCAGTGTGCGGCATATGGTCTGAGCACTGACAGGCTGACCCCCCACAGCTTCAACCTCTGCAGCAATGCTGGCAGCACTCATACATCTATTTCCAAAAAGCCAACCTCTGGATATGACACTGAGCACATGAACTCAACTTCTTTGGTCGACCATGGCAAGGCCTGTTCTGAGTGGAACCTGTCCTGTTAAACCGCTGTATGGTCTTGGCAACCATGTTGCAGCTCAGTTTCAGGGTCTTGGCAATCTTCTTATAGCCTAGGCCATTTTTATGTAGAGCAACAATTATTTTTTTCAGATTCACAAGGAGAAGTGCTCACTAACACAAATTTAGACAGATTTGTGAACAATATTTAAGAGAAATAGGCCTTTTGTGTACATAGAAAAAGTCTTAGATCTTTGAGTTCAGCTCATGATAAATGGGGGCAAAAACAACGTGTTGTGTTTATAATTTTCTTCAGTGTAATTATCTAGAGCAATTTGAAGGGATACACATTGTTCAACTAGTGTTCATTTCAAGTTATGTTAGTGTTCATTTCAAGTTACTCCTATTTATCGCAAATTTTCACTGGTTTTGTCCATTGCATCTATCAAATGTTATAGGACAATATATCTTTTCTCAATATATTTTTCTTTTTGTTAACATGTTTAATTTGTATAGGCATGTATTCTCTTTTCTTTGTCCTGAATCTGTGAAAATGACTCCTGAATTTATACTTTTCAGTTGTAGTAAAAATGTAAAACCAATTCCTCAGCTTTCCAAAGTTCATCTTTCATCTGTTAATGTGTTTCATTAGGTTAACATTTGACTTAACATGGATTGTAGGTAACTAACCTAATTTACATAATCAGATCTTAGAGAAAAAGCAGGATCTGACTTAACTCTCAATTCAGTTCATTATATCTGTACAGCCAAAAATCATACATGCACTCCCTCATATTTTACAGGCTTAAAAATACCATGGTGATGTTGATCTTTTCTGCAGGGCTGTGTCTTACTCTCCTGTCAGTGGCTGTCCTCACTGTTCCCATCCCAGCTCAACCAGGTGAAAATGTTAACAATAATTTTACCTTTTTATGTCCTAGACTAGGCTTAACCTGTGTCTGTGAAACGGGCCATTATAAGTAAATATGTCGCTCTCTCTTCCTCTGTATTTTTCTACATCTCTCCTTCCATAGTCCCGGAGACATTCACCTTAACTGTCCCTGATGGTCCGATCTCATCCCAGTCAGGCTCCTCCGTCTCTCTACTTTGTCAAGTCTCACCGATATTCAACATCAAACCATTTGAGGTGAAGTGGTATCGGTCTGATGACATTAACAAACCCACCTTGTTGTACAAGGATCACAAGATCCAGGAGGCCCTCATGGACCCACGGTTCAGGGGCAGAGTGTCTCTAACTGGGGAACTGGAGAGGGGGGACGCGTCCCTGAGACTGGAGAGGGTCACTCTGGAAGATAGTGGGGAGTTTGTGTGCTACATTGCCAGTAACAAGTGGTATGAAAAGGCCCGTGTGGTACTGGCAGTGAGTGGTAAGTGGCTTCCAATAATAGTTTCGTGAAGTACAACAGTGTTTCCAAAATATTTGGGACGCTGTGTAAATAAAAATAAAAACAGAAAGCAATGATGTGTAAATAATTGAATCCCTATATTGAATAGATAATAGTACAAAGACAATATATCAAATGTTGGATAAACATATGCCAATTTTGAATTTAATGCCAGCAACATATTAAAAAAAAGTTTTAATGTGTACTATATTCTATTGAATATAGGGTTTAAATGATTTGCATATAATTGCAATCTGTTTTTATTTACATTTTACACTGCGCAGACTTTTTTGGTAACAGGGTTGCAATTGTCATCTCGAAAAGTCTTTGCATGGTGGGTGATTATCACAGAATTCAAAAGTCTCTGTTACATTTGCCATACAACTACCATTATTTCTGGACGTCCTGTCAGGTCAAATGACAATAATGCACCAATGACAATGAAAATATGGTTGCTCAAAAAAAGTGGTCCATTGGATCAACTTGCCTCAAGGTAGGGGTAAGTTGATACTAATCAAGGGGTATTTTTGAGCCATCTGGGGATAAATTTACCAATCCTTTTTTGACCAATCACTGCTAAAAAAAATGTAAGGAACACTGAAATCACGCATCAGGTCTTGATGATTAGATTAGATTCAACTTTATTATCATTGAGTACAAGTACAGTACAACCAAATGCATCTAACCAGAAGTGCAAATAGAGGAGGGCAGAAAATGTACAAGTATCAAGTATATGTATGTACAAGTGGAATGTATAGATGTGTAATTAATGCAAATGCATTACATATTGTGATGGTGCGAGTGTAACAAGTGCGTAATAGTGAGGCAAGAAACAGAACAGACGATAGAAACCAATTAGTCTTGCTTTATAGTCTTTTTTGAAATGGGTAAACAAAATGCACCAACATGGCTGTGGCAGACAAATAATAATCTCTGAGGTGTGGTGAGTGAACAACAGAATATAAAGACACTAAACAGTGACCGGAAACAGGTGTGTCCTCGAGGTGCGCTGCTGCCATCACTCTCCTGCTGGTGGTTGGTGTGGAAGGGGAGCCACTGAGCCACGCAGAGCAGTAGTTACACATATGGCAATTCTAAATGTGCAATGGCAACATTTACTAATGTACAGAACAATTATTTATTTAAGTATTAAGTATACTAATTGTTAAAAAAAGTATTAACAATTAAGTATAATGTACAGTATGTACATGTATGATACATAGTTGTGTGGGTACAAGTGGCAATTCTCAGTGGCATTCTGAATTTGCAATCCATGCAAATAATAGGAGTAGGGTAGCATGTACTACTGAAATGCAAGGATGGCAGCAATGATGTTCTTGAGGTAGACATGTACAAACCGGATTACAAAAAAGTTGGGACACTGTACAATTGTGAATAAAAAGAGAATGCAATGATGTGGAAGTGTCACATTTCAATATTTTATTCAGAATACAACATACACTCACCTAAAGGATTATTAGGAACACCTGTTCAATTTCTCATTAATGCAATTATCTAATCAACCAATCACATGGCAGTTGCTTCAATGCATTTACGGGTGTGGTCCTGGTCAAGACAATCTCCTGAACTCCAAACTGAATGTCCAAACCAGTATGCGGCAGTCCTGTGGGTGAAAATGCCTTGTTGATGCTAGAGGTCAGAGGAGAATGGGTCGACTGATTCAAGCTGATAGAAGAGCAACTTTGACTGAAATAACCACTTGTTACAACCGAGGTATGCAGCAAAGCATTTGTGAAGCCACAACACGCACAACCTTGAGGCCGATGGGCTACAACAGCAGAAGACCCCACCGGGTACCACTCATCTCCACTACAAATAGGAAAAAGAGGCTACAATTTGCACAAGCTCACCAAAATTGGACAGTTGGCTAGCTGAATAGCAGCAAGCCATGGCAAAGAGTTAGCGAGCTTCCTTGGCTAGCTGAAAAGCATCTTCAGTGTTTTCAACACTTATGAGCCCATCGTCTACGTAAAAATCCCTCATGACAAATCGTGAGCCTAGATGTCGTTATTCTCCTTAGCTAGATGTTTCAGCCCATAGTTTGCACATCCCAGAGAGGAAGCTACACTGAACAGATGCACTTTCATACAAAACTCGCTTGGCGGTGCATTCAAGTCTCCTTCCTTCCACCAAAGAAAGCGCAGGTAGTTGCGATCAGATTCGTCCACATGAAACTGATGTAACATCTTCTCAATGTCGCACATCAAAGCAACAGGGTATTTTCGGAAATGGATGAGAACTCCGCTTAAGTTGTTCAACATGTCAGGCCCAGAGAGGAGGTGATCATTTAAGCTGGTTCCTTTGTATCTGGGTGAGCAATTGAACACTACACAATACCTTTCATCCCGTTCCAATTTCCTTTTAAGGTGATGGAGGCGTGTCATGGCTGAGTCTTTGTTGTCAGGCAAACTGGGTCTGGTTTTGAAGGACAGAGGCATTTCATAATGGCCATGTATATTTTTCCTTATGCCCTCATCCAGTATGTTGAGGAATGTGATGTCATCTTGTGACACAATTTTGCAGTCATCACTGCCATCTTTAAAGTCAGACTCTAAAACGCGGATGACATCTGTAGGAGTTACTGGAGGTAGCTCTTTAACTGTGATTCTGTGACACAGATGACATGTGCTCAACACAGCTGGGGTTTGTAACGAGCGCCCTACAATACTCCATCCTAAATATTCATCTCCTCCTACAAGGACTTGCCTTGGTGCCATAGCTCTTGAGCAGTTGTAGCCGATCAAAAGGCCTACTACACAGTCCTTCAGTGGTTGGATTTCTTCTACTATTCATGCTAGATGACTCTATTGTTTAGCCATCTCACAAGTGGGAATGTGAGAGTGGTTAACAGGTATGCAGTCTTTTGCGTAGACGACCGGAAGATTGACTTGGATTGCGGAACTGTATCCTATGACACGAAGGCCAGAAAGACTCTCGCTTGTGAGAACTGTATCCTTACCATTAATAGTCAGCACCTTCAGTTTCACAGGATACTTGTCAGCATTAAGACCGTCACTCACTTCCTGGTCAATGAATGTAGTATCGCTTTGGGTGTCGAGTAATGCATAGACAAGTTTCTCAGCAGTTGGATAATTTTTAGATGAAACCCAGACTGGTATCACCATGGATATGCTGGATTTGCAGCAGCACCTTGATTTGTCTCTGGTTCTGATGTGGACCTTTCCGTGTCATAGTTGTCATCATGGAGGGCTGTAGGATGCTTTCCCTTATAGTGGTCGCAGAATTGACGATGACAGCATTCTCTCACGCTGTGGCCGGGTTTCAGGCATCCATAGCAGAGTTTTTTTCTCCTTTATGTAATTACTTCGCTCAACCAACACTATCTCAGTGAACTTGGAGCATGCGTTCAGCTGGTGTCTATTATCTTGACAAAGGATACATGGAGTCTTAACCTTCCTCAGTTCTGACTTGTGCTTGTCATTGTCTGTGACTGTTTGAGTGGTAAGAACACTGGCCTTGTTTTTCTTCATGTCTCTGTGGTTTCTCTTCTCAGTGCTAGTGTCTAATGGATGAAGAACATGAAAGGACGTAATTAGATTGCAAGCAATCTCAGCTTCAGTTGACGTGAATCCAGCGTAAAGCTGCCCAGTCTGGTAGTTTGTGAATGAGCTTCTGATTATTTTCACAGTAATTTAATATGTCAAGACCCTTAACATGAGGCATAGCATCTTGACAGGCATTCAGAAAATCTGAGAAGCGTCTGAGTCTTTCAGCATCCTTTGGTGAAATTCTTGGCCAGTTGATGAGCTTCCCTCTGAAGGCTCTCTGGATGGCGAATGGCTGGCCAAAGCGACGATTTTGCTTGGTCCAGGCGTGCTGGGCCACCAGCGTATTTTTTCAGGTAGTATAATTTTTCAGCTGGTGTGATTACCCTTTGGTCAATGAGTGAGGTAAATGTTGCCTTCCATTCAATGAATTGTATGGGATCGCCATTGAAGACAAATGGCTAAGATACAGGAAGCCTATTTAAGGTTATGTTGTCTTGAAAGATCTGAGCAAGAGAGGGAATGTCTGTATGACAGGGCGATGCAACTTGAGAGAAGGGCACTGCAGTTACAGGCACGTTCTTTGCTTCCATGTTCCTTTCCCTTTTGACATAGTTAGCATCTTTGCGTTCTGTCTCCTTATCATAGATCTTCAACTTGGCTTGAGCTGCTCGTATCTCTTTCACTGCCTGCAATTGCTCCAACTCACGCCTTTGTGCCTCTAGAGCCTTACGTTGTTGTTCCTCTAACTCTCCTATCAATTCCTTTTGCCTTTCTTCTCCTCTAGCAGCATTTGATAATTTGCTTCTTTTACTGCTAGTTCAGCTGCGGCATCCGAGCATTTTGCTGTCATGTCTGAAGATATGGAGGTGTGGTCAGACTGGCTATAGCTAACTGAGGAAGCGGCGGATCCATAGACAGACTTTGCATGGTCATGGCGGAGCAGTTCATGAAGGCGGTGTCTTTCTTTCTGCTCATTAAACTCGCCTTCCTCATCTATAGCTCTGTTGTAGGCAATGTTGGTGATTTCTGTGGTAACTAATTCACACGTATCAACTCTTCTTCTTATGTCGGTGGAGGGTGTGGTGAGATTTCGAATTTCACAATAGATATTCATTATATCCTCTTTATCTTTCTTAAGTTCTTCAATAAGAGGCCAGAGCTGGCTCTCTGGCATATAAGTCTTTAGTTGATCTCTCGCCTTGCGAGTGTGGAGCTTCCACTACTCGTACATGGAGAGCTGCCTTTTCTCTCCTTTCTTGGCCTCTTCATATTGAAGCGCACACATTTTCCCTGTAGGATTGCGTGTGCGTTCAGAGCGTCTAGTACCTTCAGGGGCGTTGTCATCCTTATTAGGCTTGCCTTGGAGATCAGTTAGACTTTGTTGTTTAGCTTCAGTTAGACTTTGTTGTTTAGCTTCATTTGTTTCCTTCAGACATCGTCTCTCTGATGTGTCCACCACCATGTGGGCTTCACTCTGTAAGTCTTGGACTTCATACTGATAACCAGCCATCTGCTCCTTTGCCTCCCTTTCATTACCTGACTATGACATTATTAAAACTCTAAAGTCAGCAGATATGATTATATCCGTGACCCGTCGTACACAACAACTGTATGGCCCAGACCATCACTGACCCACTGCCAAACCATTCATGCTGGAGGATGTTGCAGGCAGCATAACATTCAACACACCGTCTCTAGACTCTATCATGTCTGTCACATGTGCTCAGTGTGGACTGGCTCTCATCTGTGTAGAGAACGGGGCGCCAATGGCGGACCTGCCAATTCTGATGTTCTCTGGGGAATGCCAATCGAGCTGTATGGTGCTGGGTCCACTAGAAGATGTCGGGCCCCCATTCCCCCCTCTTTGGTCAGAAACATGCACACCAGTAGCCTGCTGGAGGTCATTTTGTAGGGCTCTGGCAGTGATCCTCCTGATCCTCCTCACACAAAGGAGAATATACCGGTCCTGCTGCTGGGTTGATGCCCTTCTACGGCCCTGTCCAGCTCTCCTCGTGTAATGGCCTGTCTCCTGGTATCTCCTCCATGCTCTTGAGACTGTACTGGGGGACACAGGAAACCTTCTTGCGACGGCACATGTGGATCTGCCATCCTGGAGCACCTGCACTGCCTGTGCAACCTGAATGGGCTGCAGGTATCGGCTCATTCTGCCAGTAGTGACAAGAACACTATCAAAACATAAAATTAGAGAAGAATCAGTCAGGACGGACAAGGAGAGAGCAATAAGTCTTTGGCCACCACTTGAAAAAACATTGCCTTTTGGGGGTTGTCTTGCTGTTGCCTCTCCAGTGCACCTTTTGTCACTTTCATATGCACCCAAACAGGTGACATTGATTCATAATCGCTTATACTTCCTAACTGGACAGATTAATATCCATGAAGTTTAATTGACTTGGTTTAAACTGTGATGATTACATGTTCTCTTAATTTCTTTGAGAAGTGTACTAAAAAAAGTGCCAAGCTTAGCAATACAGGTCAAGTTTTTTGCAAAACAATGTATGTCTTTAAACAGTGGAAATTCACTAACAGGTATAATATATTTTTTTTTATATCTGGATACATTTGCTTTGATTTCACAGTCATTAACCCTGACACGAAAAAGTTACTTTGACAATCAAAAACATTTACCTCACTCTCCCCGAAGCTTTGTTTCACCTAAATGTTCTCATAGTAATAGTTAGTCAAATCAAATGTATGTAATTAATTGGTGTCCTAATGAGTGATTGGTTTCACCTGCACTTTCTAATAGTAACAGGAAGTCAACCAGTAATCTCTGTAGCTGAAGCAAGAGGAGGAGGAAGTCAGGTGAATGTTACCTGTTCTTCAGAGGGCTGGTCACCACAACCTAGAGTCACCTGGAGAAACAAAGAGGGGACAGAGATCACTAATGGACAAGAAGTACAAAACACCACTGGTAATCACATTTACCATCTCATTACTGATGAGGTATACCTATTGTGTGAACATGCCTACACGGGAGATGTATTAGATCCATTTTAATTGAAAATATTAGATCAATTTTAATAATTAAATTATATTCTCTAAACAATTAAATAGATATGTGGCTTTTTGTATGGAAATAGGGTAAAGAAATCTGCCAAATCTCTTTGAGTGGTTGTTTTCGAGGATTCCTATGCACCTTCTCTCACTCTGTATCAGATTCTCAGGGGTTGGTGAGTGTCAGTAGTTGGCTGCTGTATTCTCCCTCTGAATCTGATTGGCTCTCCTGTATTGTCTTTCTGTCTGACGAGTGGAAGACAGAGGGCAGGATTCTGCCAGCTTTACCTGGTGGTGAGTGTCAGTTTTTTTTTCCATTAAAATTTCTGTGATTTCACTGTTATTATAAGTTGTAGTCGTGTGTCTTATAAGAGCATTAGTGTCATGTGACCCATGTTTACTGTCTGTTTGCAGGAGATTCCAAAAAAGGTTTCACTGTGAATCAGGTCCTGTTGGTTGTCCTGCCAGTATTGTTTCTGGTCATCATCATCTGTGCTCTGTGCTTCATCATTGTGTTCAAACGAAAAGGTATATGGAATTCACAAACAGTATTTTATGATGAATCATAACATGAATATAGTATGAAATAACAACCCTATAGAGAAATTAGTCCAAAAAAGTATTGTCTATAACATGTACAAAATATACATTTTAAGTGCTCTTCATTACATAAATACAGAAAACACAAAGGTAATCTATTTAATCTGATCTATGTGATAAATAAACTAAAACTGACGTGTTAAGATATAACAGAATGCATGGACATTATTTTGTGATGTGTTGTTTATTTTAGGTCAAATAGACCAAGGACTGAATGTAGCAGGTAATTGTTTATTTTGATAGAATATGGGATATTTATCTCTATACACTTAACTTATAATTTCATTGATCCTAAACATGTTATGACAATACAATGCAAGTTTAAGAGGTTCCCATTTGTCCTCAATACACCTTTTATAATACTCTTCCTTTATGTTTTTCAACAGAGACAAAAAGACTAATAAAAGGTAATGTTTGCTTTATTTACAAAAGGTGACCTTACCGACTTATTTTGATAATAATACTTCAGTAATATAAAATAATTATGATGGTAAAATCCAGTCTAATTCCTACAGAGAGTATAGGGCAGGAAAAAAAACTTTTTTTGAGAAATCAATAAAGAAAACGTGATTTATCAGACCAGGCCACCTTCTTCCATTGCTCCATGGTCCAGTTCTGATGCTCACGGGCCCCTTGTAGAAGCTTTCGGCAGTGGAGAGGAGTCAGCATGGGCACCCTGACTGGTCTGCGGCTACATACCCATACGCATCCAACTGTAATCAATCAATCAAATGTATTTACAAAGCCCTTTTTACATCAGCAGTTGTCACAAAGTGCTTTTACAAAACACCCAGACTGAATCTCAAGGAGCAAACAATAGTAGTGGTGTATTTCAGTGGCTAGGAAAAACTCCCTAAGAAGGCCAAAATTTAGGAAGAAACCTAGAGAGGACCCAGGCTCAGAGGGGTGACGAGTCCTCTTCTGGCTGTGCCGGGTGAACATATTAAATAAACTTCAATTAGTTCTGCACAATCACACCCCTCCAGGTGTCACTGTCGTTGCCCACGTGGGCCATGGTCCTCAGTCAGAAAAGGGTGGCTTGCCCACTTCAGGTTGGTGGAGAGTGCCTGCCTCAAGTGGAGGAGTTTAAGTATCTAGGGGTCTTGTTCACGAGTGAGGAAAGGATGGAACGGGAGATTGACAGACGGATCGGTGCAGCTTCTGCAGTAATGCGGTCGATGCATCGGTCTGTCGTGGTGAAGAAAGCCGCAAGGCGAAGCTCTCGATTTACCGGTCAATCTATGTTCCTACTCTCACCTATGGTCATGAGCTTTGAGTCATGACTGAAAGGACAAGATCCCATATACAGGGGGCCGAAATGAGATTTCTCCGCAAGGTTGCTGGGCGATCCCTTAGAGATAGGGTGAGAAGCTCGGTCACCCGGGAGGAGCTCAGAGTAGATCCGCTGCTCCTCCACATCGAGAGGGGTCAGCTGAGGTGGCTTGGACATCTGTTTCGGATGCCTCCGGAACGCCTTCCTGGGAAGGTGTTCCGGTCCCGTCCCACCGGGAGGAGACCCCGGGGAAGACCTAGGACACGCTGGAGGGACTATGTCTCCCGGCTGGCCTGGGAACGCCTCTGTGTCCCCCCGAAAGAGCTGGAGGAAGTGTCTGAGGAGAGGGAAGTCTGGGCATCCCTGCTTAGACTGCTGCCCCCGCGACCCGGCCCCGGATGAAGCGGAAGAAGATGAATGAATGAATGAATAGTCCTGCACACGGCTGCTAGAATCCTAACTAGAACAAAAAAATTGAAGACATTACTCCTGTCCTGGCGTCCCTACACTGGCTGCCTGTTAGGGTTAGGGCAGATTTTAAGGTTTTACTCTTAACCTATAAATCAATACATGGACTTGCTCCTACTTACCTTGCTGAAATGATCCAGCCATACATACCTACACGTAACCTACGATCGCAAGATGCAGGCCTTTTAATTGTACCTAGAATTTCTAAACAGACAGCTAACCCTTTTCTCATAGAGCTCCACTCCTGTGGAATGATCTGCCAATTAAGGTTAGAAATGCAAACTCAGTGCAAACTTTCAAGTGTCTACTAAAAACTCATCTCTACAGCACGGTTTATAATTAGGTGTAGCCTGGCCCGGGGGCGTGAAGGTGACCAGTAGGCTTGATACTGTCCACCCTTGCTGTCTTGCCAGGTGGGCTCTCGTCGCCACTGGGATACCCTCCCTCCAATGCCTTTCATGGGAAGAGTCACTGGCTTGTTGTTGACTCTCTGTTGCGCACATGTTTAATTGGGCTGTACGCTGCTAGCAATACATGGCCCTCATTCAGGGGGGTCGCGGTTGGTGGGTGTCCCTTTGGTTGATGCCTGGCATTGTGGGTGGATTGATTTCCTACCTGTTGGGCCCTGTCCCAGGCCCTGTCCCTGTTAACAAGAGGTTAAATATTATAACAATGCATTCTAAGAGCGTTTATTTGATTATCATATTTCAGTGAAATAAACTGATGATCAATAATATATAATGAAATGTTTGTGATCTGTTAGGTCACGCAAACAAAGTGCAGACATCTGCCAATCAAATGACAGCTGAAAATAAAGTTGATCCAGAAGGCAACGGATTGATGAAAAACATTTACTTATCCTTATAAATGTTTTATTTAGGTAGTGCAATTAACCTAATGTAACAGCAGTGTCGCCATGGTGTGTGAAAATAAAGGAGCCAAACGCAGGGAGGCGATAAACGTAGTCTTATATTTTCTTAATATAGACGGTCACGGACATCCAGCAGGACGTACTGACGATCCGCAGGACACTGAGGAGGCCCAGGATCGTTGCGCAACGCTCGCTGAATGTCCGCGTCCACGTGCCACACAACCGGCGCCACAATGCACGAGGCGGGCAGAATCAGTGTTTCATCTACCCGCCTTCCCCCCGCGTCGCACTACCAAGACAGTGTGTCTGCCTTGGCGTTTTTTGTACCCGGCACCTATGAAAGCTCCCTGTCACTGACGCCATAGTTCCGCTCTGCCTCACTGAGCTTCCGAAAGTAAAAAGCACAGGGGCGACGCTTAGGAAGGGTACCTGACAGTTGGGATAACACAGCACCTATCCCTACCTCCGAGGCATCCACCTCCACTATGAACAGCAGTGACTGATCGGGGTGAGCCAGAACCGGGGCAGAGGTGAACATAAGAGTGCGAAATGCCACGTATGCTGCGGCCCTTCAATAAGGAAGTAATAGGAGCTGCTACCTTGCCGAAGCCCCGTAAGAAATTGGCAAACCCAATAAATCGCTGCACCACCTTAACCATGGTAGGAACGGGCCAATTACGCACGGCTGACACACGATCAACCTCCATTTCCACCCCATCGGTGGAAATCCGAAACCCGAGGAAAGAGACGGCTCACAGGAAGAACGCGCACTTCTCTGCCCTAGCGTACAGGCCATGCTCCAACAACCGCTTCAGCACCCTGCGAACGAGAGACACATGCTCAGCACGCGTAGCGGAATACACAAGGATGTCGTCAATGTAAACCACAACTCCTGAGGTCCAGTTTCATGAAGAAGCGCGCCCCATGCATTGACTCGATGTATTGGGAAATCAGGGGGATGGGATATGAATACCGAACCGTCAGTTTATTTAACGCCCTGTAGTCAATGCATGGACGCAAACCCCCATCCTTCTTCCTTACGAAAAAGAAACTCGAGCCCTGCCCCTGCCGCAGGGATTCGGCCACGTAGGTCTTCATCGCTGCCGTTTCTGCCTGCAACAGGGGATACACATGACAATAAGGCGGCACAACATCTCCCTTTAGGTTTATAGCACAATCCCCGGGCCGATGTGGTGGCAAACGACTAGCCATGGTCTTAGAAAAGACCAGCGCTAAATCGGCATATTCCGGGGGAATGCGCACTGCAGAGACATTGTCTGGACTTTCCACCGAGGTCGCACCAACGGAAACACCTAGACACCTCTCCTGACACCCCTGAGACCACCCTGTCAATACTCTCTGCGACCAGGAAATCGTTGGGTTGTGTCCCGAAAACCACGAAAGACCCAGCACCACAGGGAAAGCAGGAGAGTGAATAACATGAAAATCAATCTGTTCTGTATGGGCTTGCTGTATAGTCATAGTGAGAGGCACCGTGACGTTCTCAACTAAACCAGTACCCAGTGGTTTGCTGTCTAAGCCCGTAATGGACCTAGGTCTAGACAACAGTACCAGCGGAATGCGCAGTCTCTGTGCGTAACCGCTGTCCATAAAATTCCCAGCTGTGCCTGAGTCTACGAGCGCCTTACACTGAGAATTAGCAGGAAAATCAGGAAAGGCCACTAAAAGTGTCATGTGATTCGCAGAGAGACCTGACAGTGTGTGTGGTCTACTCACCTCGGTGTAGGGGTGTCGGGCTTCCTTCTCTCAACCCTTTTCTGTTGGAAACAGTAGGAGGCAGAGTGTCCCTTCCTCCCACGAAAGGAGCACTTCCTAGACCACACCGTCTCCCTATGTGTGGCGCTTCCCACCTCCATGGGTTCAGGTCTGACGACGGGGTGTGCCGAAGGGGGCAGATCATTCCCGGTGCGTCCGCGGGTGGCTAGCAGGTTGTCCAGCCGGATTGCCATGTTGACGAGCTGGCCAAACATGGCGTCCCGGCATGCCAGCTCCCTACGGACGTCAGGTTGTAAGTGGCACCGGAAATGATCAATAAGTGCCCTCTCGTTCCAACCCGACCCCGCCGCCAGGGTCCTGAACTCCAGGGCGAAGGCCTGTACGCTCCTCGTTCCCTGCCTGAGGTGCACAAGACGTTCGCCCACCTCCCTGCTATCGGGCGGCTGATCGAAAACGGCCCGAAAGAGGCCGACGAACGCCACGTAATTGGCCAACTCCGGCCCGTTAGCAGACCAGACAGAGTTGGCCCAGTCCAACGCCTTGCCCCTCAGGCAGGAGACAAGGGCCGAGACCTTCTCCCTATCCCCCGGGTGAGGGTTGAGAGAGGCGAAATAAAGCCCCAGCTGCAGTAAAAATCCAGAGCAGTGTGCTGTGTCTCTGTGGAATCCCTGGGGAAGGCTCAGCTGTATGGTCCTCGTCTGTGGCGGTGGAGACGATGGCAAGGGCACCTCGGCCGGGTTGGTAGGTGGTGGCACCTGCTCGGTCTGTATTCTCGCCTCCAACCGCTGCATCGCCTGGACCATATTGGTCATGGCCTCCCCCAGGGACGCGATCATGTCCCCATGCTGTCGCAGCAAGTCGCCCTCTGCTGACTCCATTTTCAGGTGAGGTATTCTGTAACAACGGTGTCGTCGTGGTGTGTGAAAATAAAGGTGCCAAACGCAGGGAGGCGGTAAACGTAGTTTTGCGTTTTCTTAATGAAATGGCACGCAAATAAACCAGGCGCAAAATAAGCATGCACGTTACTCTCCAGGACAACACCCAACATAAAACAATACCTCACAAAGACACCCAGAAACACAGGAACTAATATAGGCAACCTAATGAGGGAATGGACACCAGGTGTGTGCAATAACAAGACATGACTAGAAGGCCGGCGATGACGTCTTCCACGCGTGTCCTCGTTACACCTAATATGTGTGATTCCTAAAAAGGATGGTAATTTTCAATACAAAAATAAGGTATTTTGAAATCTTTACTTTGAAAATCATAATTAAAATCAAACATTTATTACAATAATGTGTTCGGTCCAGAAAACAGTATAGAGAGCTACTGAACAAATCTTCTTGACAATAAATGCAATGCAATGTAACGACATACATGTGTTTGTTTTTTATGCCCAGAAAACCCAGTGCAGTCACCTGCAAACCAAACAACAACTGACAATAAGGATAAACTGGAAGGTAAAGTGATTGAGAGTAAACTTTTATTTGACATCAGAATAATATTGTTTGCAGGGAATCTATTTAACTTCATAGACATGAAATTAATAATGAGGACTTTTTTAATGCCTTAATTTGATAATCATACCACAGTAAAATATAAGACACCTGCAAATCAGATGACAGTTGATAATAAAGCTGATATGGAAGGTAAAGTGTGATGGTAATTCCATCGATTGACACTCTTAAAGGAGGAAGTACAGAGACAAAATGCTCTTGGCACAATTAACAGTATTTGCAAATAGAGAGATGCATCAAACGCTTACAGAATAATCATCTGAGGAGTCTCTGAAGTAGATACATGAACAGTCTGTATTTATTACAGTTAAAAGGGGTGTGGTAAGATGCAAGATCTGTCTTGTCAATAAAACACATTCCCTTTGTTCTGTCAATACCTAGGCTTCACACAAGGGACAAGCTGTCCTCCCCCACATGGGTAACCTCTTGAATTCTAAAGAGCTCTTACAGCATCCGGACAGACAATAGTTGCCCTGATGAGTTATACAGATGCGCAAATTAATGAGTAACCTTATAATCTGCCGATACCAGTCAATGACGCCCCCTAGGCAAATACCAAATCCCCCTCTCCTACATTCCTAAGAAACAAAGGACAGATACCCTTCTTGGTTTAAGCAGAGGAACATGGTCAGAGTACCTAGTGATGCTCTGATATTTATACAGACGTGTATCACAATCAAAGAAAATAGTTACATACCAGGCAATAGAAAATAAGACATTTCTCAAATGCACCTTAGTTTCAAATTTCCATAACAATACATCCTCTTGATACCAAATCAACCCTTGGTATCAATCCTTAAACAGTTCACTCATTAGGATGTAGACTGCAACAAAACAGTACTCTTTAACAACATGACCCTATTGATATCATTACCCTAATGATAAGAGAACAGAACAAATCTGAAATGTCTGGATCCTCATTTACATGCTTCTAGACCATTACCTTCGTGATAACTCAAAGATCACACATCTTCATTCCACATAACTCTAACATAGTACAGCAAAACCTTTTATGTTAAAAACATTGGTCAAAGGAGGTGATTTCATGGCACACATATACTGACAGTATGGGGTAAGTTGCATCAACACGTGGGTGTATAAATGCCAATTACTGAATACATCCTTCAATTTGTCACTGGTACAAAGTCCTCTCATGCCAATTGCTCGATTCACTGAAAAGTCCTCTCGTGGTTCCAATTTGGTGTACTTCCAAAGTCATCACAAATGTTCTGCTCCTCCAAACGTCAGACAGTTATGAACCATTATGGCAGACCATTGTAATGGAACGTAAAAGTCAGATGTATATTCCAAGGTGTTGTCCCTCATAGCTCAAATGTAGGTTGCCATGACACAGCTCTAGTTGTCTCCATTCTAGCTGCTTTATCAGCCAGGTCCGGAGAATCTGTGTGTTCTCCTTTGTGAATGCCAAGATGACCAGTTTCATCTAAGAACTCTATAGCTGCAGGCCGGGTCGGAAGTGATGGTTACGAGTACCAGAAAATTAACTTTTCCCTCAGTGACTTCAATTCATTGTGCCTAATCTTTAAACACTGAAGCCCTCCTGTAGTGTGGGTGGCGTCGACCCAAGATTCCTCTCTCAGCTACCTGGACAGCAGATTAAAGATGTACCTGGTAGGGACCCAATCAGCATGGCATGATGTCATGCAGTTGGTCTTTCTGCGCCCCAGTAAACGTTGTCCAGAACCTGAGCTTTTCTTAGATCCCCCCGTCGGTTGGAGGTTGCCTTCTCCATCTCATGGCAGAATCATCAGGACTAGAATTAGTCCAGCTCATAATCGTCCTTTAAGCCAAACTCAGTCTCTCTGGGCTCCAACCAGTCCTCTATCCCTGAATCGCTTTCAAGTGTCCTGTACCTGTCAGCAAATTCTCCTTTAGAAGATTAGTTGCAACTGCACAGTACACAATCAGAAATGTGTCCATTACGTTAGTTTGTTGCATCTTGTTAACGCATTAGAACCCAGTCCTACCTAACACTTAAACTTGAATATCTGTATATCCAATGTCTTTCTGCTTCCTTTGTCTAAATAGATTAGAACAGTTGTAAACAGTAACAGTATAGTGGAAACACTTAACCTTTCTGGTGCTTCTGTTCCACTAGTGTAGAAATTCCACTCTTTTCTATAGTTGGTTTAACAACCAACAATTAACCAAACTACACAATGAACAGAAGAACACAATTTTCAATTTCCTATTAGTTCCAATTACTCATCATCAGTTAAGATAGTTTGCTTACGTTGAAGTATCACTATCAAAGAGTAGGTCATGATCAATTCTCAGTTCATCATCTAACCAGATCTCAGTTGATACATCTGATTGTTTTGACTCTGAACTATAATTAAATTCGCCTTTGATTCACATAAATGATCAAAAACCTTATTGCAAATCAAGACATTTCACACCATCTTGAATGTCAGCTAACATAACCTTTATTTAGCCTAATTTCTCTACAAGATGAAACTCAGTGGCCCTCATTTATCAAAAGTGCGTACACCAAATTTCCAGCGTACACCTGGCGTACACCCAAAACCACGGTGACTTTGAGATTTATCAATATGGACGTTGGCGTACGGCACTCTCAAATCCTACGCCAGCTCAGGAGGTGGTGTACGCACGTTTTGAGTTAGTGCGGAAATGCGCAGAAAAAAAATCCTAACGCACTGACAAAGTCTTTATTTTTGTGCAACATGGACTTCAAGGTTTCATTTGTGTGACTTTACCAAAGCATTTGACTTATATGTATTCCTTCAGATGCGAGCCTGTGCGCTTTCCAGACGTTTCGGGGTTAGGCCCGGCAGTTGCGCATGGACTGGGTTCAGTAATAAAAGGCTTTAAATTACCAAAATATAATTCAGACTGACAAAATAATAAAAATGACATTCTTCTTCTTTTAAATAATAATAGAAATAATAATAATAACGACGAATATTACAAATTGTCATGCAATTATTAATGTGAATGAATGGTACTCCACATCACATCATCATCTTTTATTCCGCTTTTTAAACTGCCAAATGAAACAATTTTATTTATTTCTACCTCCCTGGTGATCGTCTCAATCTCCACGTCAGAGAAGTTTCTCTATTTTGCCGTCTTCCGTGTGTCCATGGCGTAAAATGAGGGCGTGGGAGAAGCGGAGACTTGAATATATAGGGGCGTGTTATTCTAATGACGATCGTTTTCAGCCGCGGCATTTATCAAGGGAAGGTATTGCGTACACCTGGATTTTAAAGGTACGCACAGCTTCATAAATCAGGCGGTGAGATTAGTGTAAGCAAAATCTTACGCCAACATATACGCCCGTTTCTACGCAAGAATGATAAATGAGGGCCAGTGTGAGTTTCTCCAAGTCTCTTTTTATTATCCTAGCACATCAAAGACACTCTGTAATCCTGTCATAAATCATGACCCCCCCCCCCCCCCCCTTCATGCCCTATCTCCCCAGAGCTCACCCTGGAGTGGGGGGGCTGGATTACTGACCTAAGGATAACGGACCCTAGTCTTTAAGAATAGATCCATTATCAATTAGGGACACATTGTTGTTATCTTGAGAAACAAACCAGCTAGGCAATAGCAAGCAAACCTTTTTGTCTCGGCATACACCCTAAAGAAACATCTGTTGACATTCCAATGATTGCCTACTAGGACAGAAATTAAGTACACAGTTATACATGTCTATTAAAATAATGAAGAGTCATTGAATATGTTGATAAACATGGAATTGACAATTCCGGTTCCTTCAAGTCAAAACCATAATAATGAACACCAGTGTAGCCGAATTAGAATACCCAATTTTGATAATGTCACCAGTAAGACTGTTTCTCTTCTAAAGCGTTCAAACAAGTCAAAAACCCATTTCAAACAACCCCCAACCTCACACTGGTATTTGTGTGAGTGAGTAGTGCACTACAGGGGGTCTGTACCTCTCTTTACAATTTAGACTATGTAAAACATCATACTTTCTCTGAGGCGTGTCAATGTGTTGTTGGGCATATTGTAACCAGGCTTTTTTGTGGCATTGGTGCAGTAAAGGCTTCTTTATGGTAACTCGACCATGTAACAAATTTTTGTTCAAGTATCGTCGTATTGAGCTCCTTGAAACAACCACACCGTTCTTTTCCAAAGCAGCCTGTAGTTCTCTGAGGGTTTCCTGTGGGTTTTTCTTTGTATCCTGAACAATTCTTCTGGCAGTTTTGGCTGAAATCTTTCTTGGTCTATCTGACCTTGGCTTGGTATCAAGAGATCCCTGAATTTTCCACTTCTTACTAAGTGATTGAATTGTACTGACTGGCATATGCATGGCTTTGGATATCTTTTTATATCCTTTTACATCTTTATAAAGTTACATTACTTTGTTATGCAGGTCTTTTGACAGTTATTTTCTGCTCTCCATGGCACAGTGTCTAGCCTGCTCAGTGCATAGACGTGAGAGCAAACAAACTCATTGAATATTTATACACAGACACTAATTGCAATTTGTGGGAAAGTCAACTTTATTTGCCATTTTCACGTGTGTCTCACCTTGTATGTCTGTAACAAGGCCAAACATTCAAGGGTATGTCAACTTTTGATCAGGGCTATTTGGGTGATTTCTGTTATCATTATGATTAAAAAGGTGCCAACTAACTGTGATAATAAATGGCTTCATATGATCACTACCCTTAAATAAAAAAATTTTTTTTGCATGATCAGTCATATTTTCAAAATCAATGTCAAATGTTCATAATTTCTGCTAGGGTATGCAAACTTATGAGCACAACTATAAATTAGGTCTGTGATGATGGAAAACAGGCGTGGGCAATAATGAACAAAAACAGGTGTCCGTGATGAAGTGAGGGAGGGAGGCTGGCAGCCCTGCCAGAACGTGACATAATCGAAGGAAAACATTTATTTGTCATTCAAGTAATATTATACAGGGAATCTATTTAACCAAATATATGTTAGGAATAAACATGAAAACATGAAAATATTAATGAGGCATTTTAACCACATAATTTAAAAATCATACTACAGTAAAAATAAATATTATTCACAATCACTTAGCAAGATAATGACATAAATTTGACATTTTTGGCCCAGGAAACACAGTGCAGTCACCTGCAAACCTGACAACAACTGACAATAAGGATAAACCAGAAGGTAAAATGATCAAGAGAAAACATGTATTTGTCCTTAGAGATATATAATTTACAGGTAGAGGGACATTCCTAAAGTCTATATTTAATTTACTACAGTAAAATTGTAAAATACAACAAATGTTCTTGACAATCAATGCAATGCAATATAACCACATACATGTGATTTCTTATGCCCAGGAAACCCAGTGCAGACACCTGCAAACCTGACAACAACTGACAATAAAGATAAACCAGAAGGTAAAATGATCGAGAGAAAAATGTATTTGTCCTTAGAGATATATTATTTACAGTTGGAGGGAAATATTCTTAAAGCCTTAATTTAATTTACTACAGTAAAATTGTAAAATACAACAAATGTTCTTGACAATCAATGCAATGCAATATAACCACATACATGTGATTTCTTATGCCCAGGAAACCCAGTGCAGTCACCTGCAAACCTGACAACAACTGACATTAAGGATAAACCAAAAGGTAAAATGATCGAGAGAAAACATGTATTTGACCTTAGAGATATATTATTTACAGCTAGAGGGACATTCCTAAAGTCTATATTTAATTTACTACAGTAAAATTGTAAAATACAACAAATGTTCTTGACAATCAATGCAATGCAATATAACCACATACATGTGATTTCTTATGCCCAGGAAACCCAGTGCAGTCACCTGCAAACCTGACAACAACTGACAATAAGGATAAACCAGAAGGTAAAATGATCGAGAGAAAACATGTATTTGTCCTTAGAGATATATAATTTACAGGTAGAGGAACATTCCTAAGGCCTTAATTTAATTTACTACAGTAGAATTGTAAAATACAACAAATGTTCTTGACAATCAATGCAATGCAATATAACCACATACATGTGATTTCTTATGCCCAGGAAACCCAGTGCAGTCACCTGCAAACCTGACAACAACTGACAATAAAGATAAACCAGAAGGTTAAAATGATCGAGAAAAAACATGTATTTGTCCTTAGAGATATATTATTTACAAGTATAGGGACATTGCAAAGGCCTCAATTTTATTTACTATAGTAAAATTGTAAAATACAACAAATGTTCTTGACAATCAATGCAATGCAATATAACCACATACATGTGATTTCTTATGCCCAGGAAACACAGTGCATTCACCTGCAAACCTGACAACAACTGACAATAAAGATAAACCAGAAGGTAAAATGATAGAGAGAAAACATGTATTTTTCCTTAGAGATATATTATTTACAGCTAGAGGGACATTCCTAAAGCCTTAATTTAATTTACTACAGTAAAATTGTAAAATACAACAAATGTTCTTGACAATCAATGCAATGCAATATAACCACATACATGTGATTTCTTATGCCCAGGAAACCCAGTGCAGTCACCTGCAAACCTGACAACAACTGACAATAAAGATAAACCAGAAGGTAAAATGATCGAGAGAAAACATGTATTTGTCTTTAGAGATATATTATTTACAAGTATAGGGACATTCCTAAGGCCTTAATTTAATTTACTACAGTAGAATTGTAAAATACAACAAATGTTCTTGACAATCAATGCAATGCAATATAACCACATGCATGTGATTTCTTATGCCCAGGAAACCCAGTGCAGTCACCTGCAAACCTGACAACAACTGACAATAAAGAGAAACCAGAAGGTTAAAATGATCGAGAAAAAACATGTATTTGTCCTTAGAGATATATTATTTACAAGTATAGGGACATTGCAAAGGCCTCAATTTTATTTACTATAGTAAAATTGTAAAATACAACAAATGTTCTTGACAATCAATGCAATGCAATATAACCACATACATGTGATTTCTTATGCCCAGGAAACACAGTGCATTCACCTGCAAACCTGACAACAACTGACAATAAAGATAAACCAGAAGGTAAAATGATCGAGAGAAAACATGTATTTGTCCTTAGAGATATATTATTTACAGCTAGAGGGACATTCCTAAAGTCTATATTTAATTTACTACAGTAAAATTGTAAAATACAACAAATGTTCTTGACAATCAATGCAATGCAATATAACCACATACATGTGATTTCTTATGCCCAGGAAACCCAGTGCAGTCACCTGCAAACCTGACAACAACTGACAATAAGGATAAACCAGAAGGTAAAATGATCGAGAGAAAACATGTATTTGTCCTTAGAGATATATAATTTACAGGTAGAGGAACATTCCTATGGCCTTAATTTAATTTACTACAGTAGAATTGTAAAATACAACAAATGTTCTTGACAATCAATGCAATGCAATATAACCACATACATGTGATTTCTTATGCCCAGAAAACCCAGTGCAGTCACCTGCAAACCTGACAACAACTGACAATAAAAATAAACCAGAAGGTAAAATGATTGAGAAAAAACATGTATTTGTCCTTAGAGATATATTATTTACAGCTAGAGGGACATTCCTAAAGTCTATATCTAATTTACTACATTAAAATTGTAAAATACAAAAAATGTTCTTGACAATCAATGCAATGCAATATAACCACATACATGTGATTTCTTATGCCCAGGAAACCCAGTGCAGTCACCTGCAAACCTGACAACAACTGACAATAAGGATAAACCAGAAGGTAAAATGATCGAGAGAAAACATGTATTTGTCCTTAGAGATATATAATTTACAGGTAGAGGAACATTCCTAAGGCCTTAATTTAATTTACTACAGTAGAATTGTAAAATACAACAAATGTTCTTGACAATCAATGCAATGCAATATAACCACATACATGTGATTTCTTATGCCCAGAAAACCCAGTGCAGTCACCTGCAAACCTGACAACAACTGACAATAAAAATAAACCAGAAGGTAAATTGATTGAGAAAAAACATGTATTTGTCCTTAGAGATATATTATTTACAGCTAGAGGGACATTCCTAAAGTCTATATCTAATTTACTACATTAAAATTGTAAAGTACAAAAAATGTTCTTGACAATCAATGCAATGCAATATAACCACATACATGTGATTTCTTATGCCCAGGAAACCCAGTGCAGTCACCTGCAAACCTGACAACAACTGACAATAAAGATAAACCAGAAGGTAAAATGATCGAGAGAAAACATGTATTTGTCCTTAGAGATATATTATTTACAGGTATAGGGACATTCCTAAGGCCTCAATTTTATTTACTATAGTAAAATTGTAAAATACAACATATGTTCTTGACAATCAATGCAATGCAATATAACCACATACATGTGATTTCTTATGCCCAGGAAACCCAGTGCAGTCACCTGCAAACCTGACAACAACTGACAATAAGGATAAACCAGAAGGTAAAATGATCGAGAGAAAACATGTATTTTTCCTTAGAGATATATTATTTACAGCTAGAGGAACATTCCTAAGGCCTCAATTATATTTACTATAGTAAAATACAACAAATGTTCTTGACAATCAATGCAATGCAATATAACCACATACATGTGATTTCTTATGCCCAGGAAACCCAGTGCAGTCACCTGCAAACCTGACAACAACTGACAATAAAGATAAACCAGAAGGTAAAATGATCGAGAGAAAACATGTATTTGTCCTTAGAGATATATTATTTACAGCTAGAGGGACATTCCTAAAGTCTATATCTAATTTACTACATTAAAATTGTAAAGTACAAAAAATGTTCTTGACAATCAATGCAATGCAATATAACCACATACATGTGATTTCTTATGCCCAGGAAACCCAGTGCAGTCACCTGCAAACCTGACAACAACTGACAATAAAGATAAACCAGAAGGTAAAATGATCGAGAGAAAACATGTATTTGTCCTTAGAGATATATTATTTACAGGTATAGGGACATTCCTAAGGCCTCAATTTTATTTACTATAGTAAAATTGTAAAATACAACATATGTTCTTGACAATCAATGCAATGCAATATAACCACATACATGTGATTTCTTATGCCCAGGAAACCCAGTGCAGTCACCTGCAAACCTGACAACAACTGACAATAAGGATAAACCAGAAGGTAAAATGATCGAGAGAAAACATGTATTTTTCCTTAGAGATATATTATTTACAGCTAGAGGAACATTCCTAAGGCCTCAATTATATTTACTATAGTAAAATACAACAAATGTTCTTGACAATCAATGCAATGCAATATAACCACATACATGTGATTTCTTATGCCCAGGAAACCCAGTGCAGTCACCTGCAAACCTGACAACAACTGACAATAAAGATAAACCAGAAGGTAAAATGATCGAGAGAAAACATGTATTTGTCCTTAGAGATATATTATTTACAGCTAGAGGGACATTCCTAAAGTCTATATCTAATTTACTACATTAAAATTGTAAAGTACAAAAAATGTTCTTGACAATCAATGCAATGCAATATAACCACATACATGTGATTTCTTATGCCCAGGAAACCCAGTGCAGTCACCTGCAAACCTGACAACAACTGACAATAAAGATAAACCAGAAGGTAAAATGATCGAGAGAAAACATGTATTTGTCCTTAGAGATATATTATTTACAGGTATAGGGACATTCCTAAGGCCTCAATTTTATTTACTATAGTAAAATTGTAAAATACAACATATGTTCTTGACAATCAATGCAATGCAATATAACCACATACATGTGATTTCTTATGCCCAGGAAACCCAGTGCAGTCACCTGCAAACCTGACAACAACTGACAATAAGGATAAACCAGAAGGTAAAATGATCGAGAGAAAACATGTATTTTTCCTTAGAGATATATTATTTACAGCTAGAGGAACATTCCTAAGGCCTCAATTATATTTACTATAGTAAAATACAACAAATGTTCTTGACAATCAATGCAATGCAATATAACCACATACATGTGATTTCTTATGCCCAGGAAACACAGTGCAGTCACCTGCAAACCTGACAACAACTGACAATAAAGATAAACCAGAAGGTAAAATGATCGAGAGAAAACATGTATTTGTCCTTAGAGATATATTATTTACAGCTAGAGGGACATTCCTAAAGTCTATATCTAATTTACTACATTAAAATTGTAAAGTACAAAAAATGTTCTTGACAATCAATGCAATGCAATATAACCACATACATGTGATTTCTTATGCCCAGGAAACCCAGTGCAGTCACCTGCAAACCTGACAACAACTGACAATAAAGATAAACCAGAAGGTAAAATGATCGAGAGAAAACATGTATTTGTCCTTAGAGATATATTATTTACAGGTATAGGGACATTCCTAAGGCCTCAATTTTATTTACTATAGTAAAATTGTAAAATACAACATATGTTCTTGACAATCAATGCAATGCAATATAACCACATACATGTGATTTCTTATGCCCAGGAAACCCAGTGCAGTCACCTGCAAACCTGACAACAACTGACAATAAGGATAAACCAGAAGGTAAAATGATCGAGAGAAAACATGTATTTTTCCTTAGAGATATATTATTTACAGCTAGAGGAACATTCCTAAGGCCTCAATTATATTTACTATAGTAAAATACAACAAATGTTCTTGACAATCAATGCAATGCAATATAACCACATACATGTGATTTCTTATGCCCAGGAAACACAGTGCAGTCACCTGCAAACCTGACAACAACTGAAAATAAGGATAAACCAGAAGGTAAAATGATCGAGGGAAAACCTTTATTTGACATCAGGATAATATTATTTACAGGGAATCAATTTAACCTAATTTGTGTGATGAATCAAAAAAACATGTAATTAATAATGAGGCATTTTTTATGCCTTAATTTGATAATCATACTAAAGTAAAATATAATTATTCATGACAACCAATTGCAAGATCATGACATAAATTTTATATTTTTGCCCTAAAAAACACAGTGCATACAGCTGCAAATCCGACGACAGCTGATAATGAAGCTAAATTGGAAGGTAAAATTATGGATGGAAAAATGTAATTATACTATGCAAAATATATTACCGGTAATGCTTGATTTCATTTCATTGAATGTTTAATGAATAAACATGAAAACGTGAAAATAATAATGAGGCATTTTTAATGCAGCAATTTGATCATCCTACTACAGTAAAAATAGTACATACTATAGTAAAATAGTACATTAGAATGATGATCTTAACAATCAATACAATGCAATATAATGACATTAATGGGATATTTTAGCCCCAGAAAACCCAGCGCAGACACCTGCCAATCTGACAACAGCTGACAATAAAGTTAAGCCAGAAGGTAAAATTATCTGTAACGCTGAAACATGGAGGCAGGACACAAGTGAAGTGAGAATGGAGGACATTTAATAAATGAATTAAATCAAAAACAGAAAACTGGATAAACTGAACTGGGAAAGGTAGGAACAAAATAAAACACAGGACAGAACAACGCTACCTAAGTGTTGTTAGATTCTATCCATTTTTGATTCATGAACACAATGAATGCAACCGGAAATCAGGGGAGAGCCATCTTTATTCAGCATGAGTCTATGATGTTGACCTTCCATTCTTACATGTTCTCCAATAATTACAAGGTTAACACAGTCCATTATCCTCCAACACATCCCCTCCAATATCTGTCTGTCTTCCATTCTCATATGTGTATTCTATATCCTAACCTTACATGGTCTGGTAGTGTCCCCTCTTGAGTTTCCTGGCTCCACAGCTTATCAGGTTGTGTGTGGCCCCTCAATAGTGGATACCAACTGCTTGCGATACGATACCTCATATACCACAAGATAGGGAACCACTCTTCTAACAAGAGAATAGCATTAAAATACATGCGTATCATCAGGTAAAGACAGGCTTCCTCACAATGGTATGTGCCAACCTATGGTCCATGGGTCTATTCATAGAGTCTATGACAGTCACATGGAAAATTCCTATCAGGAGGTATGGACATTGTGTTTGGGACCCATCAGCAATGGGGCTTCATGTTTCCTAACTAGAGTCCTTCGTATAGAAATAGTCAGTACTCTCATACACTGTGTCACGCCTAATTCAGTGACTTTTCATGCCCAATATCTATCAGGGTGGAACCAAAACAAAGACCAACAGGTTATAATGGGGAAGCAGGAACTAAAAGATGTGCTCAAAGTTTCCATTCCCTTAGAGAATTGATAATATATGTACCATTTGTGAAGAAAACATGAGTGAGTAGGCTAAACACATTATGGGATTCACATTCAAATGTAGAATTCAAATAAACAAGATGGCATTATTAAATATTATAACAATGCATTCTAAGAGCGTTTATTTTATTATCATATTTCAGTGAAATAAACGCACGATCAATTAGGTCATTATGGAATGGTAAAATCATAAAACAAAACATGGCAACAAAGAAAAAAAATGAATTGACACCTATTCAAAAGTTTGCATACCCTTAGTCCTTAATACTATGTATTGCCCACTTTAGCATCAATGACAGCGTGCAGTCTTTTGTAATAGTTGTCTATGAGGTCCTCTTGCAGGTGGTATAGCTTCCCATTCATCTTGGCAAAATTGCAAATTGCAAAGTTTTTGGTTGTCTTGCATGAAACACACGCTTGATGATATTAAGGTCAGGAGACTATGATGGCCACTCCAGAACCTTCTCCATTTTCTGCTGTAACCACTGGAGGGTCAACGTGGCCTTGTGCTTAGTGTCATTGTTGTGCTGGAAAGTCCATGTGTGTCCCATTTGCGACTTTTGTGCTGAAGAATGCATATTGTCTGCCAGTATTTTCTGATAACATGCTGCATTCATCTTGCCATCAATATTCACAAGATACCCTGTGCCTTTAGAGCTCACACTCCCCCTTGTTGACCCTTCTCCAAACATAACGCTTATGGTTGTGACCATAAAGCTCTATTTTGGTCTTGTCACTCCAAATTACAGGGTGCCAGAAGCTGTGAGGTGTATCAAGGTGTTGTTGGACATATTGTAACCTGGCTTTTTTGTGGCTTTGGCACAGTAAAGGCTTCTTTCTGGCAACTAGACCATGCAGGTCTTATTTTTTAAGTATCGTCATATTGAGCTCCTTGAAACAACCACACCGTTTTTTTTTCCAGAGCAGCCTGTATTTCTCCTGAGGTTTCTTGTTGGTTTTTCTTCGTATCCTGAACAATTCTTCTGGCAGTTTCGGCTGAAATCTTTCTTGGTCTACCTGACCTTGGCTTAGTATCAAGAGATCCCCAAATGTTCCACTTCTTACTAAGTGATTGAACAGTACTGACTGGCATTTGTAAGGCTGTATATGTTATGAATAAACATGAAAACATGAAAATAATAATGAGGCATTTTAACGACATAATTTGATAATCATACTACAATAAGAATAAATATTCTTGACAATCACTAAGCAAGATGATGACTTAAATTTGACCTTTTTGGCCCAGGAAACACAGTGCAGACACCTGCACATCTGACAACAGCTGACAATCAAGTTGATCTTCAAGGTAAAGTGATCAGAGGAAAACATGTATTTGTCCTTAGAGATATATTATTTACAGGTAGAGGGACATTCCTAAGGCCTTAATTCAATTTACTATAGTAAAATTGTAAATAACAACAAATGTTCTTGACAATAAATGCAAAGCAATATAATGACATACATGTGATTTCTTAGGCCCAGAAAACCCAGTGCAGTCACCTGCAAACCTGACAACAACTGACAATAAGGATAAACTGGAAGGTAAAGTGATCGAGAGAAAACATTTATTTGACATCAGAATAATATTATTTGCAGGGAATCTATTTAACCTAATATGTGCTCTACCTGTAAAAATGTAAAACTGCTGTTTCCAGATCTCTACAGATGCTTTAAATGGGATTTAGATACGGACTGATTGCTGGCCATATCAGAACAGTCCAGTGATTTGTCTTGAATCATTCCTATTTTTATATATCGTGTTTGTTTTCATTGTCCTGCCTTTAATGGAAACCCAGCTTTCTGAGACTGGCATTACCCTGATATTCTTCTGGTTTCATGATGTCATGGAGAAATTTAAGGCACCCAGTACCAACAGCAAAGCAACCTCAAAACATCAATTAATCTCCTCCATGTTTGACTGAAACACGGGAAGGCGTTATATTCTTTGAAAGCCTAATTTTGCCTTTTCTGAATATAGAGTTGTGATTTACTGAAATGCTCTATATAATCTGTCCACTGAAGTTTGTCCCAAAAGGATTGTGGCATTTTCAGGTGTGTTTCAGCAAACTACTTTCTTATGTCTGTAACTCAGCAGTGGGTCTCTTACCATGCACAAGCATATATACAAGATGTGTCAGTTTTACCCTTCTTGATAACATTACGTACCATGGGAACAGCATAATCAAGGTTTGCCTTGAGATTGCTTATGATTGTGAGACCTCATCAAACAATTCTCTGGTTATCCATCTTTTCTCCATGCAAATTGCAGCATTACATTTCGGTTGAATTTGGACTTATGCACATACAACTGACCACAAGTGAATTCAGTTCCAAAGTAAAAGTAAAGAATCACCGTTTAGAAACTTAAACTACTTAACTAAAATAATATTGTCAGGGCAATTTCTTTGTGGAATAAGCTAAGTAGTAAATTATTCAGATTTTTGGCTGGAAACTAAATAAATATATGTGCGTATCTCTTTCTTTTAGGATTTTAACAGTCTTAGAAATGGTGTGTTATTTGAATAAAACTCAAGAGAGACAATACAACTGTAAAAGACTGCAGGTTTCCAGAAAGAGGTATTATGCACAGATAAAACAGAGATTTTTGTGAAGTAAAGTGTCAAGAAAAAGGGAACTAGCACACAATGGGACGGGTGTTATTTTCTGGGCATGTATGGATGCCACTGGAACTGGTTCACTAATGTTGATGAAACTGCTGACAGCAGCACCAGGATTAATTCTGAAGTGTACTGAGACATTTTGTCTTCTTAGATTAGGCCAGTTGCTCCTAGACTCCAGGTCTTTATCATATACTGTTATACTGTTAAAATACCCACAAATTATAGTTGACAGTCTGCACTGAACCCTATAGTAATTGTATCATAATAATATCAAAGTTCTGAAATACTGAGACAAAAAATAAAATGCCAATATGCAAATTCTTTGGATTTCACTAAGATTGTAGGTAAGATTTTCAAAGAATGCTTTTATTGAAACAAAGCATTATATGTTAATATGGAAGGTTAGGTTATAGGGGAAATATTCATTCAGCTTTAGAATAACATTTACAAGTTTTACAAATTTTATAGAAGCAATTCATGAAAATGAAAGTATTTGAAACAAAATATTATCAAATTTTAAATAATTTTAAATTCACTTAATGTGACGACTGCGACCTCTGCTGGTTCACCTCCCCCTGCAGCGGGCGGGCCCCAGCGGTCGACGTCACCTGCTTTCTGACACCACCGTCTCATCATACATTTCACCTGTGTCTCGTTTGTGCACCTGTTCCTCATCATCGCTGTTTCCCCCGGTATATATGTTCCCTCTGCTCCCCCTGTCTTTGTGTGTAATTGTCTCTTGCCATGTGAAGAGCTGTTCATCGCTTTGTGTTAAGCTCATGCTGATTTCTCTCGCTGGGATATAGATATATTAAACTATCATTCCATCACGCCTTCTCCGGTTCCTCCTTGCTCCTCTCAACCACCGAAGCCGTGACAGAATTACACACCTAAATAAAGACAGCAAGGATATGGAGCCTACGAGAGCCACAGGCGAGGTCGGTGTTGCGGAGGCGGTCCAGGTACATTCAACAATGCTGGCCAGCCTAGGCGCTGCAATGGACAATGTCTTAAAAGCGGTGCAGCGCCTAGAGCTGAGCCAGCAGACCCCCGCAGCACCGGCCGTTTCTCCGCCTGCCCCTGCCTCGCCGCCTAGCATGGGGGCACTACATCTCCCCTTACCCAGGGATTTCGACGGGGCGGCGGACCGCTGCCAGGGATTCCTTCTACAGCTGGACATCGCGCTCCAGGCGATGCACCCTGCGCCGACCGAGGCACAGAAGATCACCTCGCTCGTCTCCTGCCTGTCCGGAAAAGCCCTGGAGTGGGCCACCGCCGTCTGGAACACCGAGCAGCCCACCCAGGGCAGCTACGCCGAGTTCACCCGCCGCTTCCGAACCGTGTTCGACCATCCACACGAAGGAAGAGAGGCGGGTGAACGGCTGTTCCACCTACGGCAGGGGACGAGGTCGGCGCAGGAGTTCGCACTGGAGTTCCGGACCCTGGCAGCGGGATCAGGGTGGAACGAACGGGCTCAAATCGACCACTACCGTTGCAGCCTTCGCGAGGACGTCCGGAGGGAGCTGGCTTGTCGAGACGTGTCCCTCTCCTTCGATCAGCTGGTTGACATGTCCATCCGTCTCGACAACCTGCTGGCTGCCCGAGGACGTCCCGGAAGAGGCCCGTCCGTTCCACCCTGCCAACCTGACACCGCCGTCCCCATGGAATTGGGGACGGCTGCACTGCCGGGCAGATGTCGGGGAGGGCAGGTGCGGAGTGCCTCCAAGGGGCGACGAGGCCGTACTACTGCACCACACCGCACCTCCCTCCCTGAGTCGAGAGGCGACAGGCATGGCACTTCCGCGTCACCCCAGGTAGCACATGCACATTCGCCACTAACCTCTTCCCTCTCTATGTGCACTGTTCCTGTTAGGTTCCCCGGCTTTCCGCTGATTTCCCGGTGTAAGGCGCTGGTAGACTCAGGCGCAGCTGGGAATTTCATGGATAGGTCTTTTGCCCTGCGGTCACGCATACCCCTCCAGGTCCTCGCCACCCCCCTGCCCGTGAGAGCTTTAGACAGCCGGCCACTAGGGTCAGGTCTGGTCACGAGTTGCACTGTTCCCCTCCTCCTGATTTCCGACAGCCGACACAGCGAAACCATTTCATTTCACATCATCGACTCACCCACATTCCCAGTTGTTTTAGGTTTCCCCTGGTTGTCCCTACACGACCCCTTCATCTCCTGGTCTAGTCGACGTCTGTCGGGGTGGTCGCGGAAGTGCCAGGGTAGGTGTTTGGGTGTTTCCGTTGGCTCGACCTCGGTGGAAAGTCCAGACAGTGCGCCCGCCGTGCCCATTCCCCCCGAATACAGGGACTTGGCTACGGTTTTCTCCAAAGCCAAGGCTGCTGTGTTGCCACCACACCGGCTGGGGGATTGTGCGATAGACCTCGTTGATGGAGCCGCACTCCCGAAGGGTCACGTGTATCCACTGTCCCGCACCGAAACGGAGACTATGAACGCCTATGTTACGGAAGCGTTGGAACAGGGCTACATCAGGCCCTCCAAGTCACAGGTCTCCTCGAGTTTCTTTTTTGTGAAAAAGAAGGACGGTGGTTTGCGCCCGTGCATCGATTACCGGGCGCTGAACAAGATCACCATTCCGTTCCGCTACCCTCTCCCTTTGATCTCTGCGGAGGTGGAGAGGATGCACGGGGCCCTTTACGGTTTTTCACTAAATTAGACCTCAGGAGTGCCTATAACCTGGTGCGTATCCGGGAAGGAGACGAGTGGAAAACCGCTTTTAGTACCACGTCTGGCCATTACGAGTATTTAGTGATGCCGTACGGGTTGATGAATGCTCCTTCAGTCTTCCAGTCATTCGTCAACGACGTATTCCGGGACTTGTTGTGCGAAGGAGTGGTAGTGTATATTGATGACATCTTGATATTCACTGCCACCCGCGCCAAACATGTCTCGTTAGTGCGCAGAGTGCTGGCTCGACTGCTGGAGCATGACCTGTACGTGAAAGCCGAGAAGTGTCTGTTTTTCCAGTCGTCTGTGTCCTTCCTGGGATATCGCTTTTCCAGCACAGGTGTGGCTATGGAGGAGCCTCACATTGACGCCGTGCGTAATTGGCCGACCCCAACCACGGTTAAGGACGTGCAACGTTTCTTAGGCTTCTCTAATTACTATAGGAGGTTTATCCGGGGCTTTAGCCAGGTCGCGGCTCCGATCACCTCCCTTCTGAAGGGGGGGGCGACCCGGTTGCGGTGGACCGTGGACGCGGAGCGGGCGTTTGTGGAACTGAAACACCGTTTCACCACCGCTCCGGTCCTGGCCCATCCCGACCCGTCGCTCCAGTTCATCGTGGAGGTGGACGCGTCCGATTGTGGGCTCGGTGCCATCCTCTCCCAACGGACGGGGTGTCGTAACACGCTCCGTCCCTGTGCCTTCTTCTCCCAGAAGCTCAGTGCGGCGGAGCGGAACTACGACATTGGTGATCGTGAGCTGCTGGCCGTGGTTCGAGCTCTGTCGGCGTGGAGGCACTGGTTAGAGGGGGCTAAACACCCTTTCCTCGTCTGGACTGACCACCGGAACCTGGAGTACATGCGGGCAGCGAGGAGGCTGACCCCTCGCCAGGCAAGGTGGGCTATGTTCTTCACCCGGTTTGTGTTTACTCTCACCTACAGGCCGGGGAGTAAGAACGTCGGGGCTGACGCGCTGTCCCGCCAGCATGACACGGGGGAGAGGCCAGTGGATGATGCTCCCGTGCTCCCGGAGTCATGCATCGTGGCACCGGTGGTATGGGAACTGGACGCGGACATCGCCGGAGCGCAGCGCGACGAGCCCTCTCCGCCCACATGCCCTGAGGGCCGTACGTATGTGCCGGCGTCTGTCCGCGACCGCCTCATCTACTGGGCGCATACATCTCCCTCCTCCGGTCATCCTGGCATCGGGCCAACAGTGCGCGCCCTGGCCGGTAAGTACTGGTGGCCCACTTTAGCCAAGGACGTGAGGGTATACGTCTCTTCCTGCTCGGTGTGTGCCCAGAGTAAGGCACCCCGGCACCTACCTGTGGGCAAGTTGCACCCCTTGCCCATTCCACAACGACCATGGTCCCACATTTCTGTTGATTTCTTGACGGATCTCCCCCCTTCCCAGGGCCATACCACCATCCTGGTCGTTGTGGATCGGTTCTCGAAGTCCTGCCGCCTCTTGCCTCTGCCCGGCCTTCCTACTGCCCTGCAGACCGTGGAGGCCCTGTTCACACACGTCTTCCGGCACTATGGGGTGCCCGAGGACATCGTGTCTGACCGGGGTCCCCAATTCACGTCTAGGGTGTGGAAGGCATTTATGCAGCACCTGGGGATCTCGGTCAGCCTGACCTCGGGCTACCATCCCCAGTCCAACGGGCAGGTGGAACGGGTCAATCAAGAAGTGGGTAGGTTCCTCCGGTCCTACTGCCAGGACCGGCCGGGGGAGTGGGCAGAGTTTTTGCCGTGGGCAGAATATGCACTGAATTCTCTGCACCACTCCTCCACGGGCGTGACGCCTTTCCAGTGCGTCCTGGGCTACCAGCCGGTCCTGGCGCCGTGGACGCCGAGCCAGACCGGTACCCCTGCGGTGGACGACTGGTTCCGGCGGGCAGCGGGCACATGGGAGGCAGTACAATCCCGCCTCCGGCTCGCTGTCCGCCGTCAAAAGACCTATGCAGACCGCCACCGCGGGGAGGCCCCGGTGTATCGGCCGGGCGACCGGGTCTGGCTCTCGTCCAGGGACCTGCCCCTCCGCCTGCCCTGCCGGAAGCTGGCCCCGCGGTTTGTGGGGCCTTTTAAAGTCCTGAGGAGAGTCAACGAGGTAACATATCGGTTGCGCCTTCCCCCCGACTACCGTATTAACCCCTCGTTTCATGTGTCTCTCCTCAGGCCGGTGGTGGATGGTCCCCTCCAGGGGTGTGAGGTGCGGGAGGTGCCCCCTCCCCCTCTGGACATCGAGGGGGCCCCGGCGTACTCTGTCCGCTCCATCATCGACTCGAGGCGCCGGGCGGGGGGCCTCCAGTACCTCGTGGAGTGGGAGGGGTACGGCCCGGAGGAGCGGAGCTGGGTTCCGGTGAAGGACGTCCTGGCTCCCGTCCTTGTCCGCGACTTCCATCAGCGTCGGCCGGACCGCCCTGCTCCGCGCCCCCCGGGTCGGCCCCGAGGCCGGTGTCGTCGCGCGGCTGGGGCCGCGCGTCAGGGGGGGGGTACTGTGACGACTGCGACCTCTGCTGGTTCACCTCCCCCTGCAGCGGGCGGGCCCCAGCGGTCGACGTCACCTGCTTTCTGACACCACCGTCTCATCATACATTTCACCTGTGTCTCGTTTGTGCACCTGTTCCTCATCATCGCTGTTTCCCCCGGTATATATGTTCCCTCTGCTCCCCCTGTCTTTGTGTGTAATTGTCTCTTGCCATGTGAAGAGCTGTTCATCGCTTTGTGTTAAGCTCATGCTGATTTCTCTCGCTGGGATATAGATATATTAAACTATCATTCCATCACGCCTTCTCCGGTTCCTCCTTGCTCCTCTCAACCACCGAAGCCGTGACACTTAAATTAACAAGTACTCATTATCTCTTTATGCAGATTTGCTCCTGGGGAAAAAAGTAAAAGGTAAAATATTTTTCCATTTTATTTGAGTAATAATTTCTATTGTTACTATCAATTCATTTTTACTGTCAAAAATACTAATTCATCCAGAGTATGCATGAATTAATGAAATAATGTTCTCTTCCTTCAGAGGAACACATCACTATGGATCCAAAGACTGCTTCTCCTGCTGTTAGATTGACTCATGAAGGAAAGAGGGTTCAGTATGTCAAAGCAAAAGATAAACCAGACCTTCAACAGTCTATCCATGTATTGGGTAATAAGGGGTTTGACTCAGGGCAACACTATTGGAAAGTGAAGATCCAAGATGATGATAAGAAGGAAGAAAAACTAGCTTGGTATTTGGGTGTGACCAAAGAAAATGCACAATGTCCTTTAACCCCCCAAAATGGCTTCTGGATTTTATTTTATGAAAAAGAAGTAGGCCTACATGTTTATGTTGACAGTGTAAAAACACCAACAAGACAAACAACACCAACAACTGTGTGTGTGTTTCTAGACTGTGACAAACACACACTGTCTTTTTATGATGCTGATTCTGGGTCCCTTCTCTACACTTTTAATGATGTGAAAACAAGAGACACATTGTATCCTGTATTCAGCCCTGGAAAAAGAGATCCACAAGCATTAAAAATTATTGACACCACTGAACTGAAGAAGGATGTGTCTTCAGCATTTTAGCTTGAACTCTGTTGTATAGGATCATGTGAAAATCAAAGGTGTTACTATACAGTTTGTGTTATTAGTATGGTCCAAGTGATTCAGGGGACAATCCTCTCCGATGAGACATGCACGTGTTGTTCAACTAGTTAGATTTATACATTCCACATTTTCAGACACCAAAAGTAATTTAATGTTTGTATTGTATATATTTTTTCTACCTTTATTCTTGTGTTTTATTCAAATGCTAATATTTTCCCAGTTGTTAAATGACTATCTGCTATAAAGAATCATTGTTGAGATGTTGTATAAAGTAGTAGTTTGTGTGAAACTGTGGTCCAGAGACTAAACTCCTGTATCTATGTGTTTTATGTGGCTCCCATCAGATACCAGGATTTAATTCCCGTCTTCACCCTTCACTCTATGAATCCCACTTTCAATAAACAAGCCTTGCGTACCATACCATACCATCTTCTTCCGCTTATCCGGGGCCGGGTCGCGGGGGCAGCAGTCTAAGCAGGGATGCCCAGACTTCCCTCTCCCCACTTCCTCCAGCTCTTCCGGGGGGACACCGAGGCGTTCCCAGGCCAGCCGGGAGACATAGTCCCTCCAGCGTGTCCTAGTACTTCCCCGGGGTCTCCTCCCGGTGGGACGGGACCGGAACACCTTCCCAGGAAGGCGTTCCGGAGGCATCCGAAACAGATGCCCAAGCCTCCTCAGCTGACCCCTCTCGATGTGGAGGAGCAGCGGTGAACTTCTCACCCTATCTCTAAGGGATCACCCAGCCACCCTGCGGAGAAAGCTCATTTCGGCCGCCTGTATCCGGGATCTTGTCCTTTCGGTCATGACCCAAAGCTCATGACCATAGGTGAGAGTAGGAACGTAGATTGACTGGTAAATCGAGAGCTTCGCCTTGCGGCTCAGCTCTTTCTTCACCACGACAGACCGATACATCGACCGCATTACTGCAGAAGCTGCACCAATCCGTCTGTCAATCTCCCGTTCCTTCCTTCCCTAACTCGTGAACAGGACCCCTAGATACTTAAACTCCTCCACTTGAGGCAGGCACTCTCCACCAACCTGAAGTGGGCAAGCCACCCTTTTCCGACTGAGGACCATGGCCTCGGATTTTGAGGTACTGATTTTCATCCCCACCGCTTCACACTCGGCTGCAAACCGTCCAAGTGCATGCTGAAGGTCCTGGCTTGAAGGGGCCAACACGACAACATCATCCGCAAAGAGCAGAGACGAAATCGTGTGGTCCCCAAACCTGACACCCTCCGGCCCCTGGCTGCGCCTAGAAATTCTGTCCATAAAAATTACGAACAGAACCGGTGACAAAGGGCAGCCCTGCCGGAGTCCAACATGCACAGGGAACAAGTCTGACTTACTGCCGGCAATGCGGACCAAGCTCCAGCTTCGGTCGTACAGGGACCTGACAGCCCTTAGCAAGAGACCCAGGACCCCATATTCCCGAAGCACCCTCCACAGGATGCCACGAGGGACACAGTCGAATGCCTTCTCCAAATCCACAAAACACATGTGGATTGGTTGGGCAAACTCCCATGAACCCTCCATCACCCTGTAGAGGGTATAGAGCTGGTCCAGTGTTCCACGGCCCGGACGAAAACCACACTGTTCCTCCTGAATCTGAGGTTCTACTATCGGCCGTATTCTCCTCTCCAGAACCCTGGCATAGACTTTCCCGGGGAGGCTGAGAAGTGTGATCCCCCTATAGTTGGAACACACCCTCCGGTCCCCCTTCTTAAAAAGAGGGACCACCACCCCGGTCTGCCATCCCAGAGGCACTGTCCCCGACTGCCACACGATGTTGCACAGGCGTGTCAGCCAAGACAGCCCCACAACATCCAGAGACTTGAGGTACTCAGGGCGGATCTCATCCACCCCCGGTGCCTTGCCACCGAGGAGTTTCTTAACCACCTCTGTGACTTCAGCCCGGGTGATGGACGAGTCCACCTCTGAGCCCTCCTCCTCTGCTTCCTCAATGGAAGACGTGACGGCGGGATTGAGGAGATCCTCGAAGTACTCCTTCCACCGCCCGACGACATCCCCAGTTGAGGTCAACAGCTGCCCACCTCTACTGTAAACAGCGTTGGTAGGGCACTGTTTCCCTCTCCTGAGGCGCCGGATGGTTTGCCAGAATCTCTTTGAGGCCAGCCGATAGTCCTTCTCCATGGCCTCACCGAACTCCCGAGTTTTTGCCTCCACAACCACCCGGGCTGCAGTCCGCTTGACCTGTCGGTACCCGTCAGCTGCCTCAGGAGTCCCACAAGCCAACCAGGCCTGATAGGACTCCTTCTTCAGCTTGACGGCATCCCTTACTTCCGGTGTCCACCACCGGGTTCGGGGATTGCCGCCTCGACAGGCACCGGAGACCTTACGGCCACAGCTCCGAGCGGCCGCTTCGACAATGGCGGTGGAGAACATGGTCCACTCGGACTCAATATCTCCAGCCTCCCTCGGGATCCAGTCGAAGCTCTGCCGGAGGTGGGAGTTAAAGATCTCTCTGACAGGAGACTCTGCCAGACGTTCCCAGCAGACCCTTACAGTACGCTTGGAGGAGGAAGCTGGACAGACTCGGCAGGCCCAAGCCTTGCGTCTCCACTTTAATAATCTAGTAATAGATCAAAGGCAGGGTATTAGTAAATGCAGTTTGTGACAACTGGTGATGTAAAATAATGAATTTGGTTGATTGATCAAAGTGATGTGTTTTTTGTCACTGTCAAATGCAAATCTTTTACTTTTCAAATATATTTTTTTAAGATTGTTATTGGTGTTTATAGGCTAGCACTGTTTGTGCATCACATTGCATAAGCAATAGGGGGCTGGGACTTTTAGTATTTGTATTAGCGTGGTGTATGTGCATTGCATTGCAATTGTAGTATGGTGCTGGGACCTTTAGGTTGAGCTATTCTGATTGCAGCTGATATGTGAACTGTCAATCAAACAGGGAGATTCTGTTTCACTATATTGCCACAAAATTGGGCACATTTTTGTCTTCTAAATTGCATCACAGCAGCCATGGCACTGCTTTTAAAATGTACACTGATGAGCCAATCATTATGTCCACCTGCCTAATATGCTGTTGGTCCTCCGCATGCCGCCAGAACAGCACCGACCCGACTAGGAATGTACTCTACAAGACCCCTGAAGGTGTCCTGTGGTATCTGGCACCTAGACCTTAGCAGATCCTTCAAATCTTGTAAGATGCGTGGTGGAGATGCCATAGATTGGATTTGTACGTCCAGCAAAACCCAATCGGATTGAGATCTGGGGAATTTGAAGGGAAGGGCAACATCTTGAACTCTTCTTCATGTTCCCCAAACCATTCCCGAAAAATGTGTGCAGTTTGGCAGGGCACATTATCCTACTGAATGATGCCACTGTTATCAGGGAATACTGTTGCCATGAAGGGGTGTACCTGGCCTGCAACAATTCTAAGGTAGGTGGCACGTGTAAAATTGAAGCCACATGAATGCCCGGATCCAGAGTTTCCCAGCAGAACATTGCCTAGAGTATCATACTCCCTCCTCCAGCTTGGTGTCTTCCCAAAGTGCATCCTGGTGCCATCACTTCCCCAGGTAAATGGTGCACACATATGGCCATCCAAGTGATGTAAAAGAAAACGTGACTCATCGGACCAGGCGACCTTTTTCCACTACTCCAAGGTCCAGTTCTGATGGTTGCGTGCCCATTGTAGGTGCTTTTGACGGTGGACAGGGGTCATCATGCACACTCTGACCTGTCTGCGGCTACGCAGCCCCATACGCAGCAGGGTGCGATGCACTGTGTTGTGACACATTCCTCCTGTAACCACCATTAACAATTTTTGTGATTTGTGCCACAGTAGACCTACTTTTTTGGACCAGACAGGATAGCCTTCATTGCCCTTGCGGATCGATATCCCTCCATGGACCTCTGTCAGTTGGTACTCACCACTGCTCACCAGGAGCACCCCACAAGCCTTGTCGTTTCACAGAAGCTCTGACCCAGTTGTCAGGCCATAACAATTTGGGTCTTGTCAAAGTCACTTAGGTCTTTACTACAGTCGTGGCCACAAGTTTTGAGATTGACACAAATATTATTTTTCACAAAGTCTGTTGCTTCAGTGTCTAGATATTTTTGTCAGATGTGACTATGGTATACTGAAATATAATTACAAGCATTTCGTAGGTGTGAAAGGCTTTTATTGACAATTATATTTAGTTAATGCAAAGAGTCAATATTTACATTAGTGACCCTTCTTTTTCAAGACCTCTGCAATCCGCCCTGGCATGCTTTCATTTAACTTCTGGGCTACATCCTGACTGATGGCACGCCATTCTTGCATAATCAATGCTTGAAGTTTTTCAGAATTTGTGGGTTTTGTTTGTCCACCCGCCTCTTGAGGACTGATCACAAGTTTTCAATGGGATTAAGGTCTGGGGAGTTTCCTGGCCATGGACCCAAAATTTCGATATTTTGTTCCCCAAGCCACTTAGTTATCACTTTTGACTTATGGCAAGGTGCTCCATCATGCTGGAAAAGGCATTGTTCATCACCAAACTGTTATTGGATGGTTGGGAGAAGTTGCTTGGGAGAAGTTGCTCTTGGAGGATGTATTGATATTTTTTTTTATTCATGGCTGTGTTCTTAGGGAAAAGGGTGAGTGAGCCCACTCCCTTGGCTGAGAAGCAACCCAAGACATGAATGGTCTCAGGATGTCTTGTTGGTGCGCAGAATGCTTGTTAGACTGCTGGAGCATGACCTGTACGTGAAGGCCGAGAAGTGTCTGTTTTTCCAGTCGTCTGTGTCCTTCCTGGGGTATCGTTTCTCCAGCACAGGTGTGGCTATGGAGGAGCATCACATTGACGCTGTGCGTAATTGGCCGACCACGACCACGGTTAAGGACGTGCAACAATTCTTAGGCTTCTCAAATTACTACGGTTTTATCTGGGGCTTTAGCCAGGTTGTGGCTCCGATCATCTCCCTTCGGAAGGGTGGGGCGACCCGGTTGCGATGGGCCACGGAGCGGGCATTTGTGGAACTGAAACAAAGTTTCACCACCGCTCCGGTTCTTGCCCATCCATGAGTAAAATTTCACTGAGCCACTTGAATGGCAATAACACTATTTTAGGCAATGTCAGCTCTTGTAACAATTGTTTTTAACTTAACTTGCAGGAGGAGCCAGGGCGAAAGGGACAGAAGAGGGAGCCAGGACGGTCGGGAGAGGAGAGGAAAGCGCCGCTGCGGCCGGGACCAGAGAGGAAGGAGCCGCTGCGGCCGGGTCAGGAGAGGAGGGAGTATGGTCTTGTCTTGTCCTTGTATGGTCTTTCCTGTTCTTGTTTCGGTTTGATTGGTATATTCATTTCACCTGTGTTTAGCCCCCACCTGTTTCTGTTCTCCTTGTTTGTCTGTGTATTTAGTTTGGCCATTTTCTCCCTGTCAGTGTTGGTCATTGTGCTTATGTGCCTGTTATGTTTGTGTGCGCCTGTGCGCCTGTGCGCCTGAACCGTTGATCCCCTGAACTCTTGAGTATTTTTTGTAGTGCCCGGCACTCTGTTTGGTTTTATTTGTTTTGGTTAAATAAAAAGGGGAAACACCTCAACCTTCTGCGCCTGCCTCCGTCTCCTACTATACAACGTGACACAAGGGAGATTGACCATCATCTTGAACTTCTTCCATTTTCTAATAATTGCGCCAACAGTTGTTGCCTTCTCACCAAGCTGCTTGCCTATTGTCCTGTAGCCCATCCCAGCCTTGTGCAGGTCTACAATTTTATTTTTAACGAGTTCTTACAGGTGCAGTTAATACAGGCAATGAGTGAGGAACAGGAGGGCTTTTCAAAGAAAAACAGGTCTGTGAGAGCCGGAATTCTTACTGGTTGGTAGGTGATCAAATACTTATGTCATGCAATAAAATGCCAATTCATTATTTAAAAATCATACAATGGGCAGGAGAGGTCGCCGCGGGACGAGGCGACGGTTCCAGGGCAGGAGAGGGCGCCGTGGGGCCAGGGCAACTAAGGAGTGGCTCCATAAGAAGCATCTCAAGGTTCTGGAGTGGCCTAGCAAGTCTCCAGACCTGAACCCAATAGAAAATATTTGGAGGGAGCTAAAAGTCTGTATTGCCCAGCAACAGCCCCGAAACCTGAAGGATCTGGAGAAGGTCTGTATGGAGGAGTCGGCCAAAATCCCTGCTGCAGTGTGTGCAAACCTGGTCAAGAACTACAGGAAATGTATGATCTCTGTAATTGCAAACAAATGTTTCTAAGTCAATAGTGCCTACAACTTTTCTTTGAGAATGTCAAACTAACAACTGTTAGACAGAGAGTAGGCTACTAAGCTGGTAGCCAGCAGTTGGGGTAGAACTCCGCTGGCAGCCGTTCAAATGAACGAAACAACCGCTCAATTGAACAATAAAACTGACAGAGTCAGTCGTTCGCAAGTCTTTTTTAATTAGGCTAGGCTCAGTTAATGATTTAAAAAAAAATAAACTACAATAATTATTTTAGACCTACTATGTGTCCAATTATCTGTTACAAACATGTCTTTATTTTGCAATTGTTTTGATCTATTTTTCTTTGCGAAAGTAAAACTATTCCATGGTTGGGTAGAACTCCGATGCCAGTTGTTCAAATGAACGAAACAACCATTCAACTGAACGATAAAACTGACCGAGTCAATCGTTCACAAGTCTTTTTTACTTAGGCAAAGGCAATGGCTCCGTGCTTGTTTTCTTCTGATTTATTTTTATGACATCAGTAATCAACTAATTATATAAATGATTATAATCTGCATTCAATTATCAGTTATAAACATATCTTCATGATGTTCCTGTCTTGATCTATTTTTCTCTGTGAATGTACATACGTTGATCGGAGAACTGAGCTGGAGGACCGGGTATGCAGCATGTTGTGATCATGTTGTACAAATTCCGTTGTCAAACTTTCAAATGAACAATACAACTGAACAAATCACTAGGAAAAAGAACTTGCGAGTCCTGAGTCACTAAAAAGATTTGTTCAAAACAAACGAATCGTTCGTGAACTGCACATCACTAATAGCTGCAGGCCGAGTCGGAAGTAATGGTTACTACCACCAAAAAAATCACTTTTCCCTCTGCGACTTCAATTCACTATGCCAAATCTTTAAACACTGAAGCCCTCAAGTAGCGTGTGTGGCGTTGACCCCAGGTTCCTCTCTCAGCTACCTTGACAGCAGATGAGGAGCCGGCGGAGAGACAGGAGCCGGGAGAGCCGGCGGAGGGGCAGGAGCCGGGAGAGCTGGGTGAGCCGGCTGAGGGGCAGGAGCCCCTGGTTGGGTATGGACCCAACCAGCGTGATAGAGAATTCTCCTTGAGAAGATTAGTTTCAACTGCACAGTATATGATCATAAATGTCCATTACCTTAGTTTGTTTGCTTCTTGTTAATGCATTACAGTCCTACCAAACATTCAACAAGCTTGTATACCTGTATGTCCAATGTCTTTCTGCTTCTGTTGCCTAAATAAATTAGAACAGTTGTAAACAGTAACAGTATAGTGGAAACATTAACATTTCTGGTGCTTCTGTTCTGCCAGTGTAGCAAAATAACAATTTCACTTTTTGCTATGGTTGGTTTAATGACCAACAAACAATTGTAAACTACAAGAACAGAAGAACACAATTTCCTTTTACTGTTCCAATTACTCATCATCAGTTAAGAGAGTTTGGTTATGTTGAAGTGTCACTCTCAAAGACAGACAACGCTTGGAGGCCTATAGTTACCTGGGCAAATTGTTTAGTGCACTCTTCTGTGCAGAATCTAACATTTCAGTGATTGAGAAAGACAATATTTTGTTATCTACATACCCATCTGATTTAGATTATAATTTTGCCGATTAACTAATTCAGTTATTTATCTAAAGATAAAATATGGATTTTAGCCCGCAATCTTTGTTTAAAAATGTTGTTGTTGCTCTGCAGATATTTTTGACTGCGAGGGAGAACGTTCATTCTCACTTCTGTCCAGGGTAAAACATTTACTGAGGTCTAAGATTACTTAAAAACATCTGAAGGCAGTTTACTTACAAATAGTTCAAGGGGGGCCTTGAAGGCTCTATGCCCAGGGGGCCATTTCTTTCCTAATCCATCTATAACCATGAGACTGATTTTCTTTTAAGCAGTTGAAGGAGAGGCACTATGTATTCAGGTAGGCCTTTAAATTCCTTACTTATGTTTGACTTACTTTACAAATCCCTGTAGTACTTTTCAACTTGCTTTAATCCATTGTGTCTATTATAAATATTATATTGCACTTTGGGGATTTGTTAAATTTTTTGTTGTTAATAAAGTCAAAGTATTAAAGTATGTTTTGGTTACCAATTGGCTTGAAAATAAAACGGATCATAAGTAGCTAGCCTAATTTACAGAATAAATATGGTAGGATCTGCACTTTAAAAAAGTTTCATGGTGTTTCAGCAAATTATTATTTATTATCTTCTCTGAGCCCTGCCAGGCATGCAGTGGAGGGAGAAAGCTGGGACAGACACACACAAATGAAATGTTAGGTTTTAAAATGAAATACATTTACCCCAGGTCAGCACACAGACCCATTACAGCACCGATTCACTGACACGAAAGCATCTAAACACTCATATTAGATTAAGGTTGCCTGCATTAGGTTCACACTCCCATGTTAAAAGGCACTAAATGGCTGGCCAAATGAACAATATTCAAAATATATATATATATAATGTATTATGAAAATATGTTTTTATTTTCCATCAGAGACGTGAAAGCATGGCAATGGGGTGCAACTTCAAATACTCATAGGCTGGCCATGTATAATTATAAAACTCGATGGTGGTGATATGTTGCAGTCCAGGAAATCTAGGAAGAATAAGATTAGAGACAAGTTCAAATGAGATTCACTTGTTGGATGTGATAAATGCGCATCGTCCCTTTAATAAGGATAGCTTACACTTTATTTTGAGAGTCCCAATTTCGATCTATAGATGTTCTTTAGATACAAAGTTGGGGAATAACGGATTACAAAAAAACAGTAACTGTAAAAAAAATATTGTAATCGGATTACAGATACGGTTTTATCTGGGGCTTTAGCCTGGTTGTGGCTCCGATCATCTCCCTTCGGAAGGGTGGGGCGACCCGGTTGCGATGTATGATTACTTTTGGATTACTTCAATTGAAAAAGAATAACTGCGCGAAATAATTATGACATGTTGTATGTTTGAGTTTATTATTTAATGTTACAAAAACATCGTTATTTGAACCAAAATATGAATTGCCTGCCTCAGTTGTGTGTGTGATCATCATGCGCGCAAAGGTGGACGCGCATAACCAGTTTAGTGATGGAGGAAGCGCTAGTTAAAATGTCTCCGGTTTTGGTTGGTTGGATGGCTGTTTGTTGGTTATTTAGTTATCTATTCAACGCATAATTCTCAGAAACAATGATAGGAAATAGGCCTACCTGGTGTTATATCTGTTTTAAGTTTCAAGGTTTATTTGTCAAATGCACAGAACTACACAGCCAGGACGAGTTGCACCGAATAACTTTTACAGGAATTGTTTAATAGATTAGGCAACTATTTGTTAGATAGCTGTAACATGGCGCTGCTTTCAAAATAAAACATTCTTGAATTTACCACGACATTTGAGGAGAAAAGGTGTGTTTGGAAGCACTCTGCCAAAGAATGATTATTTGCATTTGACGCGGCCACATCAACTCCGTCCATACAGGTAGGCCATGTGATTCTGCTTGTTTTTCATCTCTGAAAATTGTGTTCACTGGTTATCATTGCCTGCTGACAACATTTACTTTAAGCTAAGAGTCCAGGTTTATAATCACAGTTAATTTCATTCATTTACATTGGTGGCCATAATAACCGCAGGGTATATCTTATTTCTATGCGGTTGTTCACGATTGCAAATGTGCATTCGGGTGCCGGCGGTTTCTGAACCATTTTGACAATGTCAATACCCTTTTCCAGTAATTGACATTTATTTTTCAACAATGTTTTGAAGCAATTAAAAACATGAATGAAACAAATAACAGAACAGACTTGAGCCTCATTAGATTTTGGGTTTTGTTCATATTAAAAGATTCTGGAAGTTAGGGTTAGTGGATAGTTTTACTTCAAATTAAAATGTATTTTCTCTGTAAATTCAAAGCACTTGAAAGACGAAAACTGACAACACACAACACGTCATGCTATTGATGACCTTTTTATCTTTCTGTCTGAAAGGTGGGATTTTAGCTGTCCTCATTATTTCCATCTCAAAACAAAACTGGTGAGAACTTTACCATGTAGTTCATTAAAATAGTTTCTAGATTAAACCATCTGAGAATCTCTCTCCAGTGTCCCATTTCTATCTTTCTCTTACCCATCCTCTAGATGACTTTTCTGTGTCAGCCCCTCATGGTCCAGTCACAGCATGGTCAAGTTCCTCTGTCACTCTGCCTTGTGAACTCTCACCTACCTTTGACGCGAAACCATTGGAGGTGTGCTGGTATCGGCCAGATAACTTCAACACACCTGCCTTGTTGTACAAAGACCCAAGATGACTCTGTGGACCCCTGGTACAGGGGCAGAGTGTCTTTGAGTGGGGAGCTGGAGGGGGGCACCTTGGAAGACAGAGGGGAGTATGTGTGTCGTGTCAACAGTGAACAGTGTATTGATAAAGCCAGTGTGTTCCTCATAGTGAATGGTCAGTGCCTGGGGACATTTACACTGAAAATGTCTTGTTTAATCTCTTTGTGGTTGTTACTTGCCTTCATACTCAACCCTTTCCTTGTCACTAGTATAGGTGGTGTCCAAGTTCTCTCTGTAGCTGATGGAAGAGGAGGAGGAGGTCAGATGAAGGTTACCTGTTCTTCAGAGGGCTGGTCACCACAACCTATACTCACCTGGAAAATTAAAAACAAACTTGTTGACCAACACCCATGTGTTGACTGCTGTTTTTAGCTGTACACATCTTCAGACACCAAAAACTATTTAATGTTTTCCTTTTTTAATTTATTCTTGTGTTTAAGTCAGATACAAGTATTTTTCCAATTGTTAAATGACTATAATCTGCTGATAAATCAACATAATTGAGTCTTTGAATAAAGTAATAGTTTGTTTGAACTGTGGTCTGTTGTGGACATTTCTCTAACCAATGTATTCTCACTGATGAAAGGACTGAGAGCCCCTTATTCAAATTAGAATGTGGGGGTTAAGGTATTTGCCTAGGGGGCATCATTGACTGGTATCAGCAGATGAAATGGTTACTCTTTATCTGCACATCTGTATAACTCATCAGGGCATCTATTGTCTGTCCAGATACTGTAAGAGCTCTTTAGAGTTCAATAGGTTACCCATGTGGGGGGAGGACAATGTTGCCCTTGTGTGAAGCCTAGGTAGTAATAGAACAAAGGGAATGTGTTTTATTGACATAGGACAGATGGGCAACAACTTACCACACCCTTTTTTCCCTGTAATAAATACAGATTGTTCATGTATTAAGTTAGAGACTGCTCAGATGATTATGTTTGTAAGCATTTGAAGTGTCTCTCTTATTTGCAAATAATTAATAAACTGTTAAATTGTGTCAAGATAATTTAATCTCTGTATTTCCTCATTAAAGAGTTCTGATCGATGGAATTGCCATCACAGGTCCATTTTAACATTCCTGTCACTGTATGTGCTTATGCAGGTCCATCCAGAGTCCTGGGTTCAATTCCCGTCTCCACACTTCACCCATGATCCCCACTTAAAATAAATAAGCCTGAAAAAAAGTAAGAAGAGAATCCACTCTGCTTAAAACATTCATAATCTAAGTGATGTCTATGAAGTATTTTATCGCTGTCGGGTGCAAACCTTCTACAACCATGTTTCCAAAAACATTGGGACAGTGCGTAAAATGCAAATAAAACGAAAATGCAGTGATGTGCAAATCATCAAATGCCTTTATTTAACTGAAAATAGTACAAAGACAACAAATCAAATCTTGAAAATTATAAATATTATTGTTTTTGGAACATTATATTGTGAATCAAAACCAATTTTTCTCTCTCCCTATGTATCAGATCCTCAGTGCTTGATGAGTGGCAATATCTGGTTGTAGGCAAGTAATGCTCACTTCGATGTTTTATGGTATCCTGTTGAACCTTGTCTCAGGACTACCTGGCGTGACAACTCAAGCTGTTCCAAAGTCCTCATGGTTATGTTTCAGATCATGTTGCAGCCAAATTATTCCTACTGTCACTTCCCACAGCCCACCTGGTTCTCCATGTCCTTGGCCACCTGGTTTTGCTGTTGATCTGGATTCTGCCTAAAGTCTCTGGAAAAAGCCCATCTGTATTTATTGACCTGCTGCTCATCTCAACATGAAAAAACACTGACATCATCCAAAAGGTCCTGTACTCTTATAACATTCACCTGGAACAGTCAGAATAGGACTGAATCCACTGTAGGTACCCTCCCACTACACCTAGATTTAGCAACGTTCTTGCTTAAGAAAGTGTTTTTCACTACACTGTTAACAAATTCAAGGTGTTTCAACAAATAATTAATCAGTAATGATTTCCACAGCTTTTTTTTTATTACTCAACGCTCCACCAATGCAAAGAAAGAAATAGGTGAGAGCTTGACGCCTGCTGTTCCATAATATAGACAACCAATCCCATTCTAAGGGTGGAGACAAGTATCGGATCATTATTCAGTATCTTCTCGTCAGTATTAGTTTAGAGGGTTCTGATTTTCTAAATTATAGAAAATAGGCTCACTACATCTGTGATCTTGGACAAAAGATATAAGGAATGCAAAGAGAACCAGAAACAATGTAGTATTTTTCACTACACGCAACACAGATAAGTGTTACCCATTAGACCATGTAAAAGTGAAAGCACAAGGATAGTGGTGGCAGCAATAACCTTCGTTGTAACTATTGTATTGACTTTGACATTGTATGGGAAATTTAAAATGCAAGATATTTATGTTAGAATGTTATGAACCAATTGGGTCGACAGAAAATTCCTACTGCATTGAGGGAGAGGCACTATGCAAACAGGTAGGCATTCAAATTCCTTTAACTTATGTTATAAATTATGTTAATAACTACCTGACTGTAGAACCTTTTCACTTGCTTTAATCTATTGGGTCTATTTCAAATGATTTGATATATTTATTGTAATGCAGTAATTTTTTTGGTTACCAATTGCCATGAACAAAAATGGATCGTAGGTAACTAATCAAATTAACATAATTATTAAGCTAGTATATCCACTTTAAAAAATGTCAAGGTGTTTCCACAAATTATTATTTAGCAACTATTTCCACAGCCTTTTCTGTTTGCTTAACTTTTTGGGTATAATTATTAAAATGTTTAGTTTGCCCCAATGTCCAATACAATTTAAATGACTTGTCTGATCATCTTGTCACATGTTCATTTAATTAGAAATAGTTAAATAATTCTATGTTAAGGGCACCAAAAAAAATCTCAATTAGACTTTTCATATAAAACTCAAAGCACCTGAAATACAACATATGACAACACACAACACGTCATGCCAATGATGACCTTTGTATCTTAACAACAGGGTCGTGTCTAAAGATGGTGATTCTAGCTGTCCTCAATATTTCCATCACAAAACAAAACTCTGGTGAGAACTTTACCATGTAGTTCATTAAAACAGTTTCCTATTAATTAGATTCAACCATCTGATAATTTCTCCCCATTGTCTAATTTATCTTTCTCTTACCCATCCTCTAGATGCCTTTTCTGTGTCAGCCCCTCATGTTTCAGTCACAGCATGGCCAGGTTCCTCTGTCATTCTGCCTTGTGAACTCTCACCTACCTTTGATGCAAAACCATTGAAGGTGTGCTGGTATCGGCATGATAACTTCTTCACCTACAAACCTGCCTTGTTTTACAAAGACCACAAGACCCAGGAGGACTTTGTGGATCCCCATTACAGGGGCAGAGTGTCTCTAATTGGGGAGCTGGAGAAGGGGAACTTGTCCCTGAGACTGGAGAGGGTCACCCCAGAGGACAGAGGGGAGTATGTGTGTTGTGTCAGCAGTGAACAGTGTATTGATAAAGCCAGGGTGTTCCTCACAATTAATGGTAAGTAGCTGGGGACATTGACACTGAAAACATGCTTTGTTTAATCTCTTTGTGGTTGTCACTTGCCTTCATACTCAACCCTTTCCTTGTCACTAGTATTAGGTGATATCCCAGACATTTCTCAAATGCACCTTAGTTAAAAATGTCCATAGCAGTTAAACCCCTTCAATGTATTTCCCCTGTCGTTAAATGGTGTCACAATCTTACTGCATGTTATGTAATCTGACTGTTGTTGAGTGTTCAGACTATAACTCCAAGGGCACAGCATAGTTGATTTCCTAAATTATTGATTTTGTATTGGGTCTATTTTAAATGTTTTATTTCCTTTTTAGGATTTGATATATCTATTGTTTTTATTACAGTCAAAGTAATGCAGTCATTTATTTGGTTATCAATTGGCATGAACAAAAATGGATCATAGGTAACTAACCAAATTAACATAATTATTAAGCTAGTATATCCATTTTAAAAAATGTCAAGGTGTTTCCACAAATTATTATTTAGCAACTATTTCCACAGCCTTTTATGTTTGCTTAACTTTTTGGGTTTAATTATTAAAATGTTTAGTTTGCCCCAATGTCCAATACAATTTAAATTACTTGTCTGATCATCTTGTCACATGTTCATTTAATTAGAAATAGTTAAATAATTCTATGTTAAGGGCACCAAAAAAAATCTCAATTAGACTTTTCATATAAAACTCAAAGCACCTGAAATACAACATATGACAACACACAACACGTCATGCCAATGATGACCTTTGTATCTTAACAACAGGGTCGTGTCTAAAGATGGTGATTCTAGCTGTCCTCAATATTTCCATCACAAAACAAAACTCTGGTGAGAACTTTACCATGTAGTTCATTAAAACAGTTTCCTATTAATTAGATTCAACCATCTGATAATTTCTCCCCATTGTCTAATTTATCTTTCTCTTACCCATCCTCTAGATGCCTTTTCTATGTCAGCCCCTCATGTTTCAGTCACAGCATGGCCAGGTTCCTCTGTCATTCTGCCTTGTGAACTCTCACCTACCTTTGATGCAAAACCATTGAAGGTGTGCTGGTATCGGCATGATAACTTCTTCACCTACAAACCTGCCTTGTTTTACAAAGACCACAAGACCCAGGAGGACTTTGTGGATCCCCATTACAGGGGCAGAGTGTCTCTAATTGGGGAGCTGGAGAAGGGGAACTTGTCCCTGAGACTGGAGAGGGTCACCCCAGAGGACAGAGGGGAGTATGTGTGTTGTGTCAGCAGTGAACAGTGTATTGATAAAGCCAGGGTGTTCCTCACAATTAATGGTAAGTAGCTGGGGACATTTACACTGAAAACACGCTTTGTTTAATCTCTTGGTGGTTGTCACTTGCCTTCATACTCAACCCTTTCCCTGTCACTAGTATTAGGTGATATCCCAGACATTTCTCAAATGCACCTTAGTTAAAAATGTCCATAGCAGTTAAACCCCTTCAATGTATTTCCCCTGTCGTTAAATGGTGTCACAATCTTACTGCATGTTATGTAATCTGACTGTTGTTGAGTGTTCAGACTATAACTCCAAGGGCACAGCATAGTTGATTTCCTAAATTATTGATTTTTCTATTGGGTCTATTTTAAATGTTTTATTTCCTTTTTAGGATTTGATATATCTATTGTTTTTATTACAGTCAAAGTAATGCAGTCATTTATTTGGTTATCAATTGGCATGAACAAAAATGGATCATAGGTAACTAACCAAATGAACATAATTATTAAGCTAGTATATCCACTTTAAAAAATGTCAAGGTGTTTCCACAAATTATTATTTAGCAACTATTTCCACAGCCTTTTCTGTTTGCTTAACTTTTTGGGTATAATTATTAAAATGTTTAGTTTGCCCCAATGTCCAATACAATTTAAATGACTTGTCTGATCATCTTGTCACATGTTCATTTAATTAGAAATAGTTAAATAATTCTATGTTAAGGGCACCAAAAAAAATCTCAATTAGACTTTTCATATAAAACTCAAAGCACCTGAAATACAACATATGACAACACACAACACGTCATGCCAATGATGACCTTTGTATCTTAACAACAGGGTCGTGTCTAAAGATGGTGATTCTAGCTGTCCTCAATATTTCCATCACAAAACAAAACTCTGGTGAGAACTTTACCATGTAGTTCATTAAAACAGTTTCCTATTAATTAGATTCAACCATCTGATAATTTCTCCCCATTGTCTAATTTATCTTTCTCTTACCCATCCTCTAGATGCCTTTTCTGTGTCAGCCCCTCATGTTTCAGTCACAGCATGGCCAGGTTCCTCTGTCATTCTGCCTTGTGAACTCTCACCTACCTTTGATGCAAAACCATTGAAGGTGTGCTGGTATCGGCATGATAACTTCTTCACCTACAAACCTGCCTTGTTTTACAAAGACCACAAGACCCAGGAGGACTTTGTGGATCCCCATTACAGGGGCAGTGTGTCTCTAATTGGGGAGCTGGAGAAGGGGAACTTGTCCCTGAGACTGGAGAGGGTCACCCCAGAGGACAGAGGGGAGTATGTGTGTTGTGTCAGCAGTGAACAGTGTATTGATAAAGCCAGGGTGTTCCTCACAATTAATGGTAAGTAGCTGGGGACATTGACACTGAAAACATGCTTTGTTTAATCTCTTTGTGGTTGTCACTTGCCTTCATACTCAACCCTTTCCCTGTCACTAGTATTAGGTGATATCCCATATAGATTCCCATATAGATATAGATTCTAAAACTACAGGACTGTGAGTGTTCCAAGTTTCTCACGGTTTCTTCCTTTCCTCCAGATTCTCAGGGTTTGGTGAGTGTCAATAGTTGGCTGCTGTTTTCTCCCTCTGAATCTGATTGGCTCTCCTGTACTGTCTCTCTGTCTGATGAGTGGAAGACAGAGGGCAGGATTCTGCCATCTTACTGTTATGGGTTTCAACAGAATTTCTGTGATTTTAATGCTATAATATGTTGTAGCCGTGTGTCTTATAAAAACATTAGTGTCATGTGACCCATGTTTACTGTCTGCTTGCAGGAGATTCCAAAGAATGTTTCTCTGTGAATCAGGTCCTGTTGGTTGTCCTGCCAGTATTGTCTCTGGCCATCATCTTCATGGTGATGTGCTTCATCATGTTCAAACAAAAAGGTATATGGAACTCCCAAACTGTAATTGATGATGAATCCTAACTTCTTTTGATCCCCTGCTGATATTGTACGTTTGCCCACTGACAAATACATTATCAGTCTATAAGTTTAATGGTAGGTTTATTTGAGCAGTGAGTGACAGAATAACAACAAAAAAATCCAGAATAACGCATGTCAAAAATGTTATAAATTGATTTGTATTTTAATGAGTGAAATAAGTATTCGACCCCTCTGGAAAACATGACTTAGTACTTGGTGACAAAACACAGAGCAATCACAGAGGTCAGACATTTCTTGTAGTTGGCCATCAGGTTTGCATACATCTCAGGAAGGATTTAGTCCCACTCCTCTTTGCAGATCTTCTCCAAGTTATTAAGCTTTCTAGGCTGACGTTTGGATTATGCTTTCGAGGCTGACGTTTGGCAACTCAAACCTTCAGCTCCCTCAACAGATTTTCTATAGGATTAAGGTCTGGAGACAGGCTAGGCCACTCCAGGACCTTAATGTGCTTCTTCTTGAGCCCCTCCTTTGTTGCCTTGGCCGTGTGTTTTGGGTCATTGTCATGCTGGAAGACCCATCCACGACTCATTTTCAATGCCCTGGCTGAGGGAAGATTTGACAGTACATGGCCTCGTCCATTGTCCATTTGATGCGGTTTAGTTGTCTTGTCCCCTTAGCAGAAAAACACCCCCAAAGCATAATCTTTCCACCCCAATGTTTGACGGTGGGGATGGTGTTCTTGGGGTCATGGGCAGCATTCCTCCTCCTCCAAAAACAGCGAGTTGAGTTGATTCCAAAGAGCTTGATTTTGGGGCTCCACAACATTTTCACCCAGTTCTCCTCTGAATCATTCAGATGTTCATTGGCAAACTTCAGACGGGCCTATACATGTGCTTTCTTGAGCAGGGGGACCTTGCAGGTGCTGTAGGATTTCAGTCCTTCACAGCGTAGTGTGTTACCAATTGTTTTCTTGGTGACTATGGTCCCAGCTGCCTTGAGATCATTGACAAAGATCTCCCCGTGTAGTTCTGGGCTGATTCCTCACCGCTCTTATGATCATTGCAACTCCACGAGGTGAGATCTTGCATGGAGCCCCAGACCAAGGGAGATAGACAGTTTTTTTTGTGGTTCTTCCATTTGCGAATAATCACACCAACTGTTGTCACCTTCTCACCAAGCTGCTTGGCGATGGTCTTGTAGCCCATTCCAGCTCTTTGGTCTTGGCCATGATGGAGAGTTTGGAATCTGATTGATTGATTGCTTCTGTGGACAGGTGTCTTTTATACAGGTAAGAAACTGAGATTAGGAGCACTCCCTTTAAGAGTGTGCTCCTAATCTCAGCTTGTTACCTGTATAAAAGACACCTGGGAGCCAGAAATCTTTCTGATTGAAATAAGTATTTCATCCCCTCTCACTCAGTTAAATGCATATCCATTTATAAAAATGTTGACATGGATTTTTCTATATATATACAATTTACTTAAATAAATTCTAAACATGATATAGCAATACAGTCAGCAAGTTTAAGAGGTTATCCTTATTCCTCAATACACCTTTTATAATTGTCTTCATCGATTTCTATCAACAAAGAGAAAAAGCCTAATAGAAGGTAATGTTTGCTATAATAAAAAAAGGCAGTCTTAAATGCTTTGGTAATATAAAATAATTTTGTCAATAAAAAGACATTGACTATTATACAGCTCCGGAAAATATTAAGAGACCACTGCACCTTTTTCTTTCCTTTCCAAAAAAGATTTTAAGTGAGGAACAGAAGGGTTAAAATTAAGAGACCATTGCAAATTGAACGCTTCTGTTCCTCACTCAAAACCTTCCTTTTCAACTTTTTTGGAAATGAAAGTAAAAGGTGCAGTGGTCTCTTTATTTTCTCCGGAGCTGTAGAAGGTGATCTGGAATGTAGTGATAGTTGGAAAACAGTTATTCATCCTAATAATAATATAATTCCAAGAAATCCATTTTAGCTGACGTATGTGATGAATATACAAAAAGTATGATATATAAGTAATGTCTATGCATAACAATTCATTTCATTTTGTAATTATTCTTTTTCTATCTATTTCAGTTAATAGTCAGGAAGGACGGAAGATGGAAGGTATATAATTCATTTTGGTCTATTAGTGAAATGCTAACAAGATAAATATGAAAAACCTATTTGAGAAATCAATCCCATTTATTTCATGAAGCCTTTTAACATCTGCACTTAGTTTTGTATGGCCCTGTATCTCTTTTCACATTTTACATGAACCTTTTGTGTTCAACAGAGACAAAATGTTTAACAGAAGGTAAGGTTGAATAATATTAATAACCCAATATTAAAGACTAAGTGTAACATTGAAGTGTAGGCAGGACACATGCGCAGGGAGAATAGAGGACAAGACAAGACAGAACAACCGTTACATGTGGCATGAGCCTAAGACCGACAAGTTGCAATAGGAAAGGAGGAATTTAAATTGGGACAGTGATTTGGGAAACAAATGAGGGCAATAAACAACAAAACAGATGTCCTTGATCCAAATGGGGGAAAGAGGGCGTTGGATTGCTGTGCCAGGAAACTAAGTTTAAAAATTATACTTTTAAATAACACTTGTGATAATTAAGTTGCAATATAATTATATATGTGATCAAGTAGATGCAAAATCATGGTGCAGATATTCACTGAACAGACACCAAGTTAAAAACCTATGTACCTTCAGAAAGTAATATTTACATATTTATCTATTTAACCTGATATACATTTTAAATATTATAATAAATATATTCTAAAAACATTAATTTGAAAATCATACTGAAGTAAAAATAATTAAATAATTGACAATCACTTGGGTGTAATGACATACTTGTGATATTTTTGGCCCAGAAAACAAAGCGCAGACACCTGCCAATCAGAACACAGATGATAATAAAGTTGATCCGGAGGGTAAAGTGATTCATGGAAAACATTTAGTTATGCTTAAAAAGGTATTATTTACTGGAAATGCAAATAACTTAATATGTGTGACATCTAAAAAGGACAGTAATGCTCAATAATAATAATAAGGCATTTTGTTTATTATTCTTACTTTGAAAATCCTCATTCACTAAAATCTAATATTTATTACAATAAATTGCAATTGATTTACACTGAACAAAATTATAAACACAACACTTTTCGCCCCCATTTATCATGAGCTGAACTCAAAGATCTAAGACTTTTTCTATATACACAAAAGGCCTATTTCTTTCAAATATTTTTCACAAATCTGTCTAAATCTGTGTTTGTGAGCACTTCTCCTTTGCCGAGATAATCCATCCACCTCACAGGTGTGGCATATCTAGATGCTGATTAGACAGCATGATTATTGCACAGGTTTGCCTTTGGCTGGCCACAATAAAAGGCCACTCTAAAAAAAGATATTCATGACAACCTATTGCAATAAAATGACATTATTGTGATCTATTATGCACATAAAACACAGTGAAACCTGAAAATAAAGTTGATCTGGAAGGTAACGTGTTAGAGGGAAAACATTTATTTTTCCTTCACAAAGTATTATTTACAAGTAATCTATTTAACCTAATATGTGTGTTGAATAAACATGAAGACAATAATGCATTTCTAATGCCTTAATTTGATAATCAATCAGTAAAATATAAATGTTCTTGAAAATCAATTGCAATATAATGACATAAATTAGATCTTTTGGCCCAGAAAACATGCATCTCCTTAGTTCCTAATACTGTGTATTGCCCCCTTTAGCATCAATGACAGCATGCAGTCTTTTGTAACAGTTGTCTATGAGGCCCCAAAATCTTGCAGGTGGTATAGCTGCCCATTTGACTTGGCAGAATGCCTCCAGGTCATGCAAAATCTTTGGTCGTCTTGCATGAACTGCACGTTTGAGATCTCCCCAGAGTGGCTTGATGATATTAAGGTCAGGAGACTGTGATGGCCAATCCAGAACCTTCACCTTTGTCTGCTGTAACCACTGGAGGGTCAAATTGGCCTTGTGCTTGGGGTCATTGTCATGCTGGACAAAAGAGTGCCCCATGCGCAGCTTTCGTGCTGAAGAATGCAAATTGTCTGCCAGTATTTCTTGAAAACATGCTGCATTCAGCTTGCCATCAATTTTCACAAGATTCCCTATGCCTTTAGAGCGCATCCCCCACCCAAAAAATCAGTGAGCCTCAACAATGCTTCAGACTGGTGATGGTATTCTGTTCACTATATGCCTTGTTGACCCCTATCCAAACATAGTGCTTATGGTTGTGACCATAAGGCTCTATTTTGGTCTTGTCACTCCAAATTACAGTGTGCCAGAAGCTGTGAGGGGTGTCAAGGTGTTGTTGGGCATATTATAACCAGGCTTTTATGTGGTTTTGGTGCAGTAAAGACTTCTTTCTGGCAACTCGAGCATGTAGCTCATGTTTGTTTATGTCTCGTTGTATTGTACTCCTTGAAACAACCACACATTCTTTTTCAAGAGCAGCTAGAGGTTACCTGAGGGTTTTTCTTCATATCCCGAACAATTCATCTGGCAGTTTTTGCTGAACAAACTCATTTACTATTTATACACAGACTCTAATTACAATTTAAAAAGCCACAGGTGTGGGAAATTCAATTTTAATAGCCCTTTTCATCTTGTGTGTTTGTAACAAGGCCAAACATTCAATGGTATGTAAACTTTTGATCAGGGCCATTTGGGTGATTTCTGTTATCTTTATGATTTAAAATCAGCCAAACAACAATGTGATGATGAATGGCTTCATATGATCACAATTCTCTCTTTTTGTTTGTCTTCATGCTAATTGCGGCATTACAATTTGATTGAATTTGGACTTGTCATATTGTATGAACATACAACTGACCACAAATGAATTCAGTTCCAATGTAAGAATTCAGTTCTTGAAGAAAAAGTAGAGCATCACTGTTTTGAAAAAATAATGTCTAACTACTTAACTTTAATAATATTGTCAGGGCCTTTTTATGATTTCTTTATGGAATAAGCTAAGCAGTAAATTATTCATATTTTAAGTTCAAGAGTGCCAATACTTTTGGCCACAACTGTAAAAGACTGCAGGTTTCCAGAAAGAGGTATTATGCACAGATAAGACAGAGATTTGTGTTGTACAATTAGTGTATAAGAGTGAGGTAAAATGTCAAGAAAAAAGGAACTAGCCTACATTGGGATGGGTGTTATTTTCTAAACATGTATTGATGCCACTGGAACTGGCTCACTTTATTGTTGATGAAACTGCTGCTATTAAAATACCCTGAATTTAAAGTTGACAGTCTGCACTGAACCCTAGAGTAATTGTGTGATAATAATATCAATGTTCTGAAATACTGAGCCAAAAAATAAAAAAAATATTCTTCGGATTTCACTGTAAGATTGTAGGTAAGATTTTCAAAGAATGCTTTTATTGAAAAAAGTATGATAGGTTAATATGGAAGGTTATGGGGGTCATATTCACTAGTTTTATACAAGCAATTCATGAAAATAAAAGTATTTGAAACTAAATCTTAGCAAATTGTAAATAATTTGAATTTAAATTAAAAAGTACTCATTATTTCTTTATTCAGATTTGCTCCTGGGTAAAAACGTAAAAGGTAAAATATTTTTCCATTTCAGTGATTATTTCTATTGTTACTATCATTTCATCTGTACTGTCAAAAATACTAATTCATCCAGAAAATGCATAAATTAATGAAATAATGTTCTCTTCCTTCAGAGGAACACATCACTACAGATGCAAAGACTGCTTCTCCTGCCATTAGATTGACTCATCAAGGAAAGAGGGTTCAGTATGTCAAAGCAAAAGATAAACCAGACCTTCAACAGTCTATCCATGTATTGGGTAATAAGGGGTTTGACTCAGGGCAACACTATTGGAAAGTGAAGATCAAAGATCATGACAAGGAAGAAAAACTAGCTTGGTATTTAGGTGTGACCAGAGAAAATGCACAATGTCCTTTAACCCCCCAAAATGGCTTCTGGATTTTATTTTATGAAAAAGAAGTAGGCCTACATGTTTATGTTGACAGTGTAAAAACACCAACAAGACAAACAACATCAACAACTGTGTGTGTGTTTCTAGACTGTGACAAACACACACTGTCTTTTTATGATGCTGATTCTGGGTCCCTTCTCTACACTTTTAATGATGTGAAAACAACAGACACATTGTATCCTGTATTCAGCCCTGGAAAAAGAGATCCACAAGCATTAAAAATTATTGACACCACTGAACTGAACAAGGATGTGTCTTCAGCATTTTAGCTTGAACTCTGTTGTATAGGATCATGTGAAAATCAAAGGTGTTACTATACAGTTTGTGTTATTAGTATGGTCCAAGTGATTCAGGGGACAATCCTCTCCGATGAGACATGCATTCCAGAAATACAGCAGAGTTCTGTTTAAGACAAGGATGTGTGGCTACAGAAAGTAATCAACAGTTGGGTGTAGGTCAACTAGTTTGTTTTATACATTCCACATTTTCAGACACCAAAAGTTATTTAATGTTTGTCTTTTTTCTACCTTTATTCTTGTTTTATTCAAACGAAAATATTTTCCCAGTTGTTAAATTATCTTATCTGCTTATAAAGCATCATTGTTGAGATGTTGAATAAAGTAATAGTTTGTGTGAAACTGTGGACCAGAGGCTAAACTCCTGTATCTATGTGTTTTATGTGGCTCCCAACAGATACCAGTGTTTAATTCCTGTCTTTACCCTTCACTCCATGAATCCCACATTCAATAAACAAGCCTTGAACAAAAATAAAGAAGTTTGAGTCTCCACTCTAATAATCTAGTAAAGGCAGGGTCTTAGTAAATGCACTTTGTGACAACTGTTGAATACATTTGGTTGATTGATCAAAGTGATGTGTTTTTTGTCACTGTCAAGTACAAACCTTTTACTTTTCAAATATATTTTTTAAAGATTTTTGTTGGTGTTTATGGGCTAGCCTGACATGCCATATCATTTAATACTTGCATTGTTTGTGCATCACATTGCATAAGCAATAGGGGGATTGGACTTAGTATTTGTATTTGCATGATATATGTGCATTGCATTGCAACTGTAGTACGGTGCGGGGAATTTATGTTGAGCTATTCTGATTTTGGGCATATTTTTGTCTTCTAAATTGCATCACAGCAGCCATGGCACTGCTTTTAAAATGTACACTGATGATTTAAAATGCCTAATATGCTGTTGGTCCTTTGCATGCCCCGAGACCAGCACCGACCCGACAAGGAATGTACTTTACAAAACCCCTGAAGGTGTCCTGTGGTATCTGTCACCTAGACTTTAGCAGCAGATCCCTTAAATCCTGTAAGATGCGTGGTGGAGATGCCGTAGATCGGACTTGTATGTCTAGCACATCCCACAGATGCTCAATTGGATTGAGATCTGGGGGATTTGAAGGGAAGGGCAACACCTTGAACTCTTCATCATGTTCTCCAAACCATTCCTGAATAATTTGTGCAGTGTGGCAGGGCACATTATCCTGCTGAATGATGCTACTGTCATCAGGGAATACTGTTGCCATGAAGGGGTGTAGATGGTCTGCAACAATTTTTAGGTAAGTGGCACGTGTCAAATTGAAGCCACATGAATGCCCGGATCCAGAGTTTCCCATCAGAACATTGCCCAGAGCATCATATTCCCTCCACTAGCTTGGTGTCTTCCCAAAGTGCATCCTGGTGCCATCACTTCCCCAGGTAAATGTTGCACACATATGGCCATCCAAGTGATGTAAAAGAAAACGTGACTCATCGGACCAGGCGACCTTCTTCCACTATTCCAAGGTCCAGTTCTGATGGTTGTGTGCCCATTGTAGGCGCTTTTGGCGGTGGACAGGGGTCATCATGCACACTCTGACCTGTCTGCGGCTACGCAGCCCCATACGCAGCAGGGTGCGATGCACTGTGTTGGGATACATTCCTCCTGTAACCACCATTAACATTTTCTGTGACTTGTGCCACAGTAGACCCTCTGTTTCGGGCCAGACAGGATCGCTTTCAATGCCCTTGCGCATCGATAAGCCTCCTTGGACCACTGTCGGTGAGTACTCACCACTGCTCACCAGGAGCACCCCACAAGCCTTGTCGTTTCACAGAAGCTCTGACACAGTTGTCAGGCCATAACAATTTGGGCCTTGTCAAAGTGTTGTGGACATTTCTTTATACAATGTATTCTCACTGAGTAAAGGACTGAGTCCCACTGTTAAGATAGGTAGAGGAATGTGGGGGATCTGGTATTTGCATAGGGGACATTTATTGTCTGTCCAGATGCAGATCAATGGGTTTTAGGACAAGATAGGAGAAGATACAACAGGGGGAGTAAGGTCAGTTGGCCCCTTTGGGTAAACACAACAGTAAACATTATGGCAGAAAGGATAAGGTGGGAGAAGATAGCATTTGACTTGTGTGATAGAACAAAGGGAATGTGTTTCATTGACATGAGACAGATGGCAGCATCTTACCACACCCCTTTTTCCTATGTGATATATACAGTTGAATGAGCTATCTTGAGTTAGAGACTATCCACTGTTATCTTGTAACCTGTATACTTTCTCCTTGCAAGTACAATTAAAACCGTTTATTGCGCAATTGATTTCTCCTGTCTTACCTACCATTTTCATAGAACTATTTGGATTTTAGAAATTGCCATCACATTTTGGGGGCACGTCCGGGATCCTAATCCTGATCGGTTCGAGTCCCTTTCCTAACAGGTTAACCGTGCACGGCCAGAGAAAGCTCTGGAATTCTAGTATCGTCCAGAAAAGGCTTATCCTTTGATGGGCTGAGAAAGAGTGCCTGACGGGAGCTGTGACTCGTGCCTGATCAGTACAGGTTTCCTGCGGAAATAGAATTTGGAGGTAAGAACGCAATACGGTTAAACCGCGGTTTAAAAACTTAAAGTTGGACTTTATAGTTTAAAATCTGCAGTAAAAGGTTGGACCTTTTATAATATCTCATTTGTGGGCTGACGAGCTTGACTTCGCTTTCTGGTTGGTTGAGATAACTAGATTTACTGGGTAAATCTGGGACATGGGGAAGTGCGACAGTAAATCTTTGCCAGTCTCTCGTGTTTACGCTGGACCGGCAAAAATTATCACTGACGTTTATGGTGTTTGGACATGTGAACAATGTTTCTTTGAGTGTTATTAGGTTTTTCCGGCGATTGGCGTTTTCATTCGGGGATGGATGCGCGGCCTGTCGGGTTGATTGGAGGTAGATGGACGTGGTAACGTATGTGTGGTTGTTTGGAAGGCGTAGGCTACGGTGTGTAGACAGTGTGGAGTGATGGAAGCTTTGGGAAAGTTTGTGTGGAGTATATTGATCTGTGTTGTAGTTTTTTTTGCTCAGGTTAGATGGCTCGTTCTCCTCTGATCGCCCGTCACCCCACCCTGCGGAGTTCAGCTGGACCGATAGGTGGGTCTCCTTGGAGGCCCGCTCGGGACACTGCATCGTTGGAGTCATAACGTGGCCAAGCTCTGTGGACCTTTTCGTTGTGAACGTGGAAATGCTGTGGGCCGCTGGAGGCCGTTTTCTGCTCCGCTTTGGAAGTGTTGAGCATGTCTACGCGTTTCAAGAAAAGTTCCAAAAGTGGGGAGTTGTACACACCAGGTGTACACACCCGTAATCTCTTTGGCCTTGCCGCGAGTGATTCAACGGGAACACGCAGGAACGCTGAACCGCCTGAGGGAGGGGTGCGGACGGTCAGACAGGGGACCAGAGGAGCATCAACCGGTGAGATTGTTCCTTAATACAGTTTTCATATGCTTTAGTAAACAATGTGGTTGTTTTTGTAAGTCAGATTTGATGGTTTTGTGGAAGTTGATAGATGGATTTGAGAAAGTATGGTGACTAGAAGTTTTTTTTTGGAGTATTGCAGTCAGGGCGGCTGTAGTTAGAAACATGTCGTTTTTGTTCCGTGTCCTGACACCAATTCCCGTGCAGCAGTTGGACTGCGTGATGGAGTATAGCGTGCTAATAGCGACTGTAGTTAGGCCTGACAACCATTCCTATGCAGCTAACCTATTGCGTTGCGATTAGTGCTGGATTATAAGCGGTTGGACTGCTTGAACATCTGCAATTTAGGTTGGACTTAAATATGCAATTGAGATTGGATCTCATACTTTCAGTGCCTGTAAGGGAGTATTGCTCCTGTAAATTGCCGCAATTGTTGGTCAGCTTATGGTTTGGATCAGTAGTTATGCTACAGAAGTTGTATATTCACGCGCCACTTGTGTTTGTTCTGTATGTGGTTATGGCCCGAGTCACGAGGATTTGTCATTGTCTGGTTGTGGTCGGTCTAGTAAATGCATTTGTCCATTTTGGTATTCCCTGTGCACGAGGGATCCGTTTGGCTGCATTGTATATACCTTGATAGAATATTTGATCTCTTTTACCGAGGTTGGTGTTAACTTGGAAGTTTTGTAATCGCAATGTTTTGTCTTGTTTGGTGTGCGTTTGGGTGAACGCTTACATTGCATTGTTAACATGGTTATTATGCGAGGCCTACTCTTTTGGCTTTTGCCTTTGTGCTGAAATTGTGAAATTGAATTTGCCTTACAGTGTTGTGCTGATGGCTGGCACATGTGGGAGTGTTAGCCTGCTAACTTAGGAGTTTAAGAAAAATAATGGCATAAATATAATTAGAGGGATAGCTTAGAAATTGGTATAATGATGATTCTGTGATTTGGTAAAATATGGTCTTGTGGTTTCGTAATGAGGGGTTAAAATAGTGTTTTCTCTCTCCTTGTATGGAGTGGGATGCAGACCATAGCGAAAGTTTTTAGTATTAAGATAACATGCTGTTTCCAATGAAGACTGGATTCAGCCAATATAGTCATAGCCTGCAAAAGAGGGTAAAATGAGTACGGCCCGTTTATTCCCCAAATAGACAAAGCCAGTTTATTCCCCGTTTAAATTAACCCGTAAAATTAGACATCCTATTTTAAATGCTAAATCGAGTTTGGTTAAATAATGTGGTTTCTCTTATTTGTATTTCCAATGATACCTGGGTTAATTCTTGTGTTTTCGGGCCTATGCCTGATGCCCGTTGCTGGCTTTATGAATTCTAGCCTGGTAAACTGACACATGGGGTTGATTGATGTGTCTGCGTTTAGAGTTCTAGCCTGGGGTATCATGGGGTTCGCTCACTGATTGTTCCTTGATTTTAGTGAAGTCATATGTCTGTTTTCTGTTGACTTGTTGTATAGATAATGATAAGCACATTTTTATAAACTGCGAAAATATTAGATAGGTTGGACACTAAATCTAGAATCTTCAGTTAACGAACGATGTAGGCTAAATTGATAGTATGTTCTGGGGACCATAAACAAACATTTGGCCTTGTTAAATGGCTCACCATATTTGTGTGGAGCTCAGAGCTTCAGGAACGGTGGGCAGGTCCACTGGGATGGCTTCCGCCTCCCTTAACATTACATCAAGGTAGCATGTTACTAAGGGTTAAATTCGAGTGTTCAGCCTGTTCTCAACCGTGGTAATTTTACCAACACAAGCATGTTCAGTTTTGGGATGATAAAACATTAAGTGAAAGCAGGGGGGATTGTATGAAATGATTATCTATAGTGGAAAAGAATTCAACTTAGAGTTCAAATGAAAAAGAGTTGAACTTAGAGTTCAAAGCAAATTAAATAGGTACTTAAAGAAGTTAAGTGAATAATGTAGTTTGTCAAATTGGGTTTTTGAAAAGTATGTTTTATGCGAAATCTAACATGGTTATGGTTGAGTAGAATACATCTTGCCATTTTGAAATTGTTTAGCTAAGCAATAACTAATTTGATGTGTGTGTTACTGTTAAGGTATTTGATATTTGATTAGAAGTAATCTCATGCATTATGGAATAAGTGGGTAAAAACGTGCAGGGAGCACATTTTGTTATTTCTTACATGTTTACTACATTTTGCCATGTTTTAATTGATATTGAGAAGATCATTCTGCATCAAGTTATATTTCTGGAAAACCAAGTTGGGAAGTCTTACATAGTCTAAAATTCGATAAAGAGAGGTACAGACCCACTGTACCACTCCACTCACTGACATAAAAAACAGTTTGAGATGGATTTGAACTTGTTTGGACTCTTTAGAAGAGAAACAGACATTATCAAAATTGGGTATTCTAATTTAAGTTCTGTCCTAGTAGGCAATCATTGGAAAGTTAATGGTTAACAGAGGTTTCTTTGAGGTGAATGATGAGGAAAAAAAGTTTGTTTTACTATTGTCAATGCCTGGGTTGTTTCTCAAGATAAAAACAGTGTCCCTTATTGATAAGGTGATTGATAAGGTGACCCTTCTTCAAGACCAGGGTCTGTTATCCTTAGGTTAGTAGACCACCCCCCACTCCAGGGAGAGCCCTGAGGTGATAAAGGCGTAAAAAGGGGGGTCATGATTTATGACAGGATTTCAGAGTGTCTTTGATGTGCTAGGATAATAAGAAGAGATTTGGAGACATTCACACTGAGTTTCCTCTTGTAGAGAAATTAGGCTAAATAACAGTTATGTTAGCTGACATTCAAGATGGTGTGAAATGTTTGATTTGAAATAAGGTATTTGATCCTTTATGTGAAACAATGATGAATTTGATTGTAGTTCCGATACAACACAATCAGATGTAAATCATATAGGTGAACTGAGAATTGTTCATGAACTGCTCTTAGAGAGTGGTACTTCGATGTAAGCAAACTATCTTAACTGATGAGTTTTTGGAACAGTAATGAGATATGTGAAATTGTGTTCTTCTGTTCTTTGTGTTGGTTGTTACACCAACTATAGAAAAGAGTGGAATTGTTAGTTTGCTACACTAGCAGAACAGAAGCACCAGAGATGTTAATGTTTCCACGATACTGTTATTGATTTCAACTGTTCTACTCTATTTGGAGAAAAGAAGTAGAGAGACATTGGAAATATAGGGTTTGAGTGTTTGAGAGTGTGTAGTTCTAATGTATCAGCGAGATGCAACAAGCTAACGTGATGGACATATGTGATGATGTACTGTGCAGTTGGAACTAATCTTCTCAAGGATAATTCACACATTCAGATACAGAACACTTGAAAGCGATTCGGCAACTTGCTGGAGCCCAGAGAGAGACTGAGCTTGGCTTAAAAGGACAACTGTGAGGTGGCTGAGGTGAGATGGATCTCACAGACACACAGACAGACTGTCCTACAGCTGAGAGAGGAGTCGACTCTGGCTCGCTGCACGTCTAGGGGCCGTACGTCTACATGATGCTGAGTTCCTGTGAGCTGGACTGACTCGAGTCCTGATGGTTCTGCAATGTGATGGAGAAGGCAACCTCCGACCGAGAGGATGGAGGCATAGGAAAGATCTACTGCACAACATCATGCTACGCTGATTGGGTCCATACCAGGTACATCTCATCTGCTGTCCAGGTAGCTGAGAGAGGAACCTGGGGTTGACGACACGCTACAGGAGGATTTCAGTGGTGAAAGGTTAGACGCAGTGAATTGAAGTCACTGAGGGAAAAGTGAATTTTCGGGTGCTCGTAACCAGTCACTTTCTACATGGCCTTTAGCTATAGAACCATTAGCTAAAACTGGTCATCTTGGAATTCACAAGGAAGAACACAGATTTTCCTGGCCTGGCTGATATAGCAGCTAGAATGGAGACAACAAGAGCTGTGTCTGCATTTGAGCTATGAAGGACAACACCTTGGAATATACATCTTACTTTTTTGTTCTGTTACATCGACCTGCCAAAGAAATGGTTCATAACTGACTGTCTGACGTTTGGAGGAGCAGAACATTTGTGATGACTTTGGAAGTACATCCAAATGGAACCATGGAGAAGACTTTTCAGTGAATCGAGCAATTGGCATGAGAGAACTTTGTAACAGTGATAAATTTAAGGATGCATTCAGTGATAGGTGTTTGTGATGATTCTAACATAAAAAAAAAAGGTTTTGTTGTACTATGTTATGGTTCTGTATGATGACAATGTGTGATCTTGGATTTTATACGGAAGGTAATCATCTAGAAGAATGTAAAGGAGGATCCAGACATTTCAGATTTGTTCAGTTCTCTAATCACTAAGGGTAATAATATTGACTGGGTCATGTTGTTAAAGAGTACTGTTTTGTTGCAGTCTACATCCTAATGAGTGTACTGTTTAAGGTTTGATACCAAGGTTTGACATGGTATCAAGAGGATGGATTGTTGTGGAAATTTCTTTATACAATGTATTCTCACTGAGTAAAGGACTGAGTCCCACTGTTAAGATAGGTAGAGGAATGTGGGGGATCTGGTATTTGCATAGGGGGCATCTATTGTCTGTCCAGATGCAGATCAATGGGTTTTAGGACAAGATAGGAGAAGATACAACAGGGGGAGTAAGGTCAGTTGGCCCCTTTGGGTAAACACAACAGTAAACATTATGGCAGGAAGGATAAGGTGGGGGAAGATAACATTTGACTTGTGTGATAGAACAAAGGGAATGTGTTTGATTGACATGAGACAGATGGCAGCATCTTACCACAACCCTTTTTCCTATGTGATATATACAGTTGAATGAGCTATCTTGAGTTAGAGACTATCCACTGTTACCTTGTAACCTGTATACTTTCTCCTTGCAAGTACAATTAAAACCGTTTATTGCGCAATTGATTTCTCCTGTCTTACCTACCATTTTCATAGAACTATTTGGATTTTAGAAATTGCCATCACACAAAGTCACTTAGGTCTTTACTACAGTTGTGGCCACAAGTTTTGAGATTGACACAAATATACATTTTTCACAAAGTCTGCTGCTTCAGTGTCTTTAGATATTTTTGTCAGGTGTTACTATAGTATACTGAAGTATAATTACAAGCATTTCATAAGTGTCAAAGGCTTTTTTTGTCAATTACATTAAGTTTATGCAAAGAGACAATTTTGCAGTATTGACCCTTTTTTTTCCAAGACCTCTGCAATCCGCCCTGGTATGCTGTCAATTAACTTCTGGGCTACATCCTGACTGATGGCACGCCATTCTTGCATAATCAATGCTTGGGGTTTGTCAGAATTTGTGGGTTTTGTTTGTCCACCCGCCTCTTGAGGACTGATCACAAGTTTTCAATGGGATTAAGGTCTGGGGAGTTTTCTGGCCGTGGACCCAACATTTTGATATTTTGTTCCCCAAGCCACTTAGTTTTCACTTTTGACTTATGGCAAGGTGCTCCATCATGCTGGAAAAGGCATTGTTCATCACCAAACTGTTCTTGAATGGTTGGGAGAAGTTGCACTCGGAGAATGTGTTGATACCATTCTTCATTCATGCTGTATTCTTAGGAAAAATTGTGAGTGAGCCCACTGCCTTGGCTGAGAAGCAACCTCACACTTGAATGGTCTCAGGATTCACGATTTTGTAGGTTTTCCTACTTACAAAGCATGTAGAGGTCTGCAATTTCTATCATAAGTACACTTCAACTGTGAGAAACAAAAATCCAGAAAAGCACATTGTATGATTTTTTTATAATTAATTTGCAATTTATTGCATGACATAAGTATTTGATCACCTACCAACCAGTAAGAATACCGGCTCTCACAGACCTGTTAGTTTTTCTTTAAGATGCCCTCCTGTTCCCCACTAATTACCTGTATTAACTGCACCTGTTTGAACTCGTTACCTGTATAAAAGACAACAGCCGGAATTCTTACTGGTTGGAAGGTGATCAAATACTTATGTCATGCAATAAAATGCAAATTAATTATTTATGTGATTAATTATAATGTGATTTTCTGGATTTTTGTTTTAGATTCCATGACTCACAGTTGAAGAGTACCTATGATAAAAAATTACAGACTTCTACATGCTTTGTAAGTGGGAAAACCTGCAGATTCGGCAGTGTATCAAATACTTGTTCTCCCCACTGTACCAACATCCTCACGTTCTTCTATGTTAACCCCTATCCCATTTTCAGTATCAGACTGGCAGGCACATGGTTGGACGGAGGTTGCAGCAGAAGTGATGATGCCAGATAAGGACTGTTATACCCCGTCAGCCATTCCTGACCAGCCGCCCCTCACCAGGTGTTCCCGGTTCCCTATTAGCACTGTGTACTTAGACCCCCGGTTGCGACCTTTGCCTGTTTTCCGGATTACGAGCCTGCCTGCCCTCCCCTGTACCTTCGACCATCTGACCGCCCGACAACGAACATCTTTCTGTCACTCCTGCTTTCAGTTCTCTACACCTACTGGAATAAAAAAAAAAAAAAAAAAGATTACATTCATTAACTTTTTCAACATTTCCACTTTTAAAAACATTCTTAGACACCAATAACTGCTTCACATGATGTGCCTGTTCATTGTAGTTTTAGTTTTGTCCTGTTGTTGTCTTTGCCTATTGTCTAATCATGTATGTGTCCTGCTGTATTGCTAATGTAGTTTAGTCATGTCTCTCTATGCAGTTGGTTGTAATGCAGTTTAGTGGGGTTTCTCTATGTGGTTGAATGTTATGTATCTTTGTTTCTACTGTGCTGTAGTCATGTGTCTTCTGTCTGTGTTGTCTCTCTTTTAATTTATTCCAGAAAACCCATTAGCTACAGGAGGAATGGGTATCACTGTTTCAGCCAATTCTGTGTGGTGTTTAAACAATTCTTCTGAATTAAAACTCAGGTACAGATATTAAAGTATTAAATAGTGTTTAAAATGTAACGTGTTTTATTTGAATGTTAGAAAGAGCCAGTGAAATGAGTAACTTTTCACTGAGCAACTTGAATGGCAATAATACTATTTTAGGCAATGACATCTCTTGGAACAATTGATTTTAACTTAAACTGACTTGAATGTATTATAAGACAGTTGTAATTGAAACTTGTGTTGATCTGTCTTTGTATTGGTCTAGTTAACTTGACACATTTGGTGTTGCATGATGGTTCAGCAGGCTATTCCAATAAACATTGCCCACAACATTTTTTCTTCCAGTTATAGAATTTTAGCCAATCTGATAAAAAGAAATTAAACTACACACTTGAACAAAACTGATATAAATTGTGATTTTTCAATATAGGATGTTTTTTCTTGTTTTAGAATACTTATGAAGTGGAAAGAGGTTGTGTACAGCATTTATCCATGACAATGTGTCTTAGTTGAAAGGTACCTTTAAAATGTGTTCTAGTTGCGGTTACATTTGTGTGGGCTGGGGGATCATTTTGCAGACAGCAGGGTTGTGTGTTTGTGTGTGTGTGTGTACAGTGATCATTAATGCAAAGAGACAAAACTAGTTTAGTTTAGCTCTATGACACACACTAGTAAAAATTAAGTATAATCAACAAGTTAAGAACATATTGTAACAAATCGCTTGAACCGTAAAAAAAAACACTCAGGATATGTTCGTAAATCCAAAGAGATGTTGTGCACATCACATGATCAAAAAGTGAGTGAGGTTATGGACTATGCTAGTGTAAAACAAGAAGAAACAGCGATTTAAAGAAATGCCAGTGGAAACGACGGAGCAGTAATAATCGCAAACAAGGCCAATGACATAAACTTCCAGGACATGCATTGAAGCAACTGCCATGTGACTGGTTGATTAGATAATTTCATTAATGAGAAATTGAACAGGTGTTCCTGTAACGAGGACGCGCGTGGAGGACGCGCGCCATCCCCCCCGACGTGGTATTCGGCGCGCGTCGTCGCCGGTCCTCTAGCCACGCCGCTCCTCCTCCCACGGCACTGTCATGTCTTGTTATTGCACACACCTGGTGTCCATTCCCTCATTAGGTTGCCTATATTAGTTCCTGTGTTTCTGGGTGTCTTTGTGTTCTATGTCTTTATATTGTGGAGAGAGGCACGTTCGTTTGAGCGTTTTATCGCCGTGTATAGCGTGCCTTTGTTGTATTATTATTATTTTTGAGAATACAGTTTTGTTTATCGCCTCCCTGCGTTTGGCTCCAAGTTCTTCGACACACTCCACTACACCCAGCCGTGACAGAATACCACACCACCATGGAGTCAGCGGGGAGTGACCTGCTCCACCACCATGGCAGCATGATTGCGTCCCTGGGGGAGGCCATGACCGAGATGGTCCAGGCTATGCGGCGGTTGGAGGCGAGGCTGCCACCTGAGCAGCAACCACCACCAACACTCAACCCGGCCGAAGTGCCCCTGCCATCGTCTCCACCGTCGCAGAGAAGGACCATTCAGCTGAGCCTTCCTCAGGGATTCAGCGGAGACGCAGCCCAGTGCTCTGGGTTTTTGCTCCAGTTGGAGCTATATTTCGCCTCCCTCAGCCCTCACCCGGGGGATAGGGAGAAGGTCTCGGCCCTTGTCTCCTGCCTGAGGGGCAAGGCGTTAGACTGGGCCAACTCCGTTTGGTCCACTAACGGGCCGGAGTTGGCCTATTACGGGGCGTTCGTCGGCCTCTTCCGGGCCGTGTTCGATCACCCGCCCGACGGCAGGGAGGTCGGCGAGCGTCTCGTGCACCTGAGGCAGGGGACAAGGAGCGTACAGGCCTTCGCCCTGGAGTTCAGGACCCTGGCGGCGGGGTCGGGCTGGAACGACAGGGCACTTATTGATCATTTCCGGTGCCACTTACGGTCCGACGTCCGTAGGGAGCTGGCTTGCCGGGACGCCATGTTGACCTTCGACCAGCTCGTCGACATGGCGATCCGGCTGGACAATCTGCTAGCCACCCGCGGACGCACCGGGAATGATCAGCCCCCTCCGGTACACCCCGTCGCCGGACCTGAACCCATGGAAGTGGGAGGCGCCGCACGAAGGGAGACGGTGCGTTCTAGGGAGTGTTCCTTTTGTGGGAGGAAGGGACACTCTGCCTCCCACTGTTTCCAGCGAGAGAGGGTCGAGCGGAGGAAGCCTGACACCACTACACCGAGTCAGGTGAGTAGACCACACACACTGTCAGGGCTCTCTGCGAAGCACATGACACTTTTGGTGGCCTTCCCTGATTTCCCTACTAACTCTCAGTGTAAGGCGCTCGTAGACTCAGGCGCAGCTGGGAATTTTATGGACAGCGGTTACGCACGGAAACTGCGCATTCCGCTGGTGCCATTGTCTCAACCTAGGTCCATTACGGGCTTAGACAGCAAACCACTAGGCACTGGTCTCGTTGAGCACGTCACAGTCCCTATCACGATGACCGTACAGCACGCCCATACCGAACAGATTGAGTTTCATGTTATTCACTCTCCTGCTTTCCCTGTGGTGCTGGGTCTTCCATGGTTGTCGGGACACAACCCAACTATTTCCTGGTCGCAGAGAGTGTTGACAGGGTGGTCTCAGGGGTGTCAGGAGAGGTGTCTAGGTGTTTCCGTTGGTGCGACCTCGGTGGAAAGTCCAGACAGTGTCTCCGCAGTGCACATTCCCCCGGAATATGCCGATTTAGCGCTGGTCTTTTCGAAGACCATGGCTAGTCGTTTGCCACCACATCGGTCCGGGGATTGTGCTATAGACCTAAAGGGAGATGCTGTGCCGCCTTATTGTCATGTGTATCCCCTGTCGCAGGCAGAAACCGCAGCGATGGAGACCTATGTGGCCGAATCCCTGCGGCAGGGGCAGATCCGCCGTTCCACCTCGCCCGCCTCCTCGAGTTTCTTTTTTGTGAGGAAGAAGGATGGGGGTTTGCGTCCGTGCATTGACTACAGGGCGTTAAACAAACTGACGATCCGGTACTGATATCCTATCCCCCTGATTTCCCAATATATTGAGTCAATGCATGGGGCGCGCTTCTTCACGAAACTGGACCTCCGGAGTGCGTACAATTTGGTGAGAATCTGAGAGGGAGACGAGTGGAAAACCGCCTTCAGCACCACCACGGGTCACTACGAATACCTGGTGATGCCGTATGGGTTGATGAATGCCCCGGCAGTGTTTCAGTCCTTTGTGAACGACGTGTTTAGGGACATGCTGGGTCGCGGAGTTGTGGTTTACATTGACGACATCCTCGTGTATTCCACTACGCGTGCTGAGCATGTGTCTCTCGTTCGCAGGGTGCTGAAGCGGCTGTTGGAGCATGGCCTGTACGCTAAAGCAGAGAAGTGCGCGTTTTTCCAGTGAGCCGTCTCCTTCCTCGGGTTTCGGATTTCCGCCGGTGGGGTGGAAATGGAGGTCGATCGCGTGTCAGCCGTGCGTAATTGGCCCGTTCCCACCACGGTTAAGGCGGTGCAGCGATTTATTGGGTTTGCCAATTTCTACCGTAGGTTTATACGGGGCTTCGGCAAGGTGGCAGCTCCTATTACTTCCTTGTTGAAGGGTGGGCCGAGCCGGATCACCTGGACGACCGAGGCAGACGTCGCATTTCGCACCCTTAAGAGAATGTTCACCTCTGCCCCGGTTCTGGCTCACCCCGATCCGTCACTGCCGTTCATAGTGGAGGTGGATGCCTCTGAGGTTGGGATAGGTGCTGTGTTGTCCCAACTATCAGGTACCCCTCCTAAGCGTCGCCCCTGTGCTTTTACTCGCGAAAGCTCAGTGAGGCAGAGCGCAACTATGGCGTCGGTGACAGGGAGCTGTTGGCTGTGTTTAATGCCTTGACTGTTTGGAGACATTGGCTCGAGGGAGCGAGACACCCGTTTGTAGTCTGGACCGACCACCGTAACCTGGAGTACATCCGGGCGGCGAGGAGACTGAACCCTCGCCAGGCCAGGTGGGCGTTGTTTTTTGCCCGGTTCGATTTCACTCTTTCATACGTTCCGGGTACAAAAAACGCCAAGGCAGACGCGCTGTCTCGGTTGTGCGACGCGGGTGAAAGGCGGGTAGATGATACACCGATTCTGCCCGCCTCGTGCATTGTGGCGCCGGTTGTGTGGGACGTGGACGCGGACATTCAGCGAGCGTTGCGTGGCGATCCTGGGCCTCCTGGGTGTCCTGCGGGTCGTCAGTATGTCCCGCTGGACGTCCGTGACCGTCTCATTTACTAGGCCCACACGTCCCCTTCCACGGGTCACCCAGGCATAGACCGTACTGTGCGCTGCCTTACCGATAAGTACTGGTGGCCTGGTCTGGCTAAGGATGTGAGGGCGTACGTGTCCTCCTGTTCGGTGTGCGCTCAGTGTAAGGCACCTAGACACCTTCCGGCGGGTAAGTTACATCCTTTGCCCGTTCCACAACGACCATGGTCTCACTTGTCCATTGATTTTCTGACCGATCTTCCCCCCTCACTAGGCAATACCACGGTCCTGGTTGTTGTGGATCGGTTTTCAAAGGCCTGCCGGTTCCTTCCCCTCCCTGGTCTCCCTACGGCTCTGCAGACCGCAGAGGCTCTATTCACCCATGTCTTCCGGCACTACGGGGTGCCGGAGGACATTGTTTCTGACCGGGGCCCTCAGTTCACGTCTCGGGTCTGGAAGGCCTTTATGGGCCGGTTGGGGGTCTCGGTCAGCCTCACCTCCGGGTTCCACCCCGAAGCTAATGGGCAGGTGGAGCGTGTGAACCAAGACCTGGGGAGGTTCCTGCGGTCCTATTGCCAGGACCGGCCGGGGGAGTGGGCGGAGTTCCTGCCCTGGGCAGAGTATGCTCAGAATTCACTCCGCCACTCCTCCACGTCCTTGACTCCCTTTCAGTGTGTCCTGGGGTACCAGCCGGTCTTGGTACCCTGGCAGAGCCAGCCTGAGTCTGGGGTTCCGGCGGTGGACGACTGGTTCCGGCGCGCCGAGGACACCTGGTCCGTGGCCCATCGACACATCCGGCGCGCCGGGGTTCGCCAGAAGTCCGCTGCTGACCGCCGGCGTAACGACACACCGGTCTACGCTGTGGGCGACCGGGTCTGGCTCTCGACCCGGAACCTCCCTCTCCGCCTGCCCTGCCGGAAGCTGGGCCCGCGGTTTGTAGGGCCGTTCAAAGTCCTGGGGAGAGTGAACGAGGTAACTTATAAATTACAACTTCCCCCTGATTACAGGATTAATGCCTCGTTCCATGTGTCTCTCCTCAGGCCGGTGGTGGCTGGTCCCCTCCAGCAGTCTGAGGTGCGGGAGGTCCCTCCGCCCCCTCTGGACATCGAGGGGGGCCCGGCGTACTCTGTCCGTTCCATCATCGACTCGAGGTGCCGGGGGAGGGGCCTGCAGTACCTGGTGGAGTGGGAGGGGTACGGCCCGGAGGAGCGTTGCTGGGTGCCGGCGGTGGACATTCTTGATCCTGAGCTCCTCACTGACTTCCATCGTCGGCGCCCTGATCGTCCTGCGCGGCGTCCTCCGGGTCGGCCTCGGGGCCGGCGGGGGCGCGCTGCGGGAGCCGCGCGTCAAGGGGGGGGTACTGTAACGAGGACGCGCGTGGAGGACGCGCGCCATCCCCCCCGACGTGGTATTCGGCGCGCGTCATCGCCGGTCCTCTAGCCACGCCGCTCCTCCTCCCACGGCACTGTCATGTCTTGTTATTGCACACACCTGGTGTCCATTCCCTCATTAGGTTGCCTATATTAGTTCCTGTGTTTCTGGGTGTCTTTGTGTGGTATTGTTCTATGTCTTTATATTGTGGAGAGAGGCACGTTCGTTTGAGCGTTTTATCGCCGTGTATAGCGTGCCTTTGTTGTATTATTATTATTTTTGAGAATACAGTTTTGTTTATCGCCTCCCTGCGTTTGGCTCCAAGTTCTTCGACACACTCCACTACACCCAGCCGTGACAGTTCCTAATATTCCTTTAGGTGAGTGTATATAACAGATGATACAAGTGGTCTAGATATTCCCTATAGGTTAAGCCTACTATTACTTGGATAGGTAGGAAGTGGAGGTGCAAGAATCATTGTGGATTGTGTCTAGTTTATCATAGGCAGCATAATATTAAGTTAGTCATCTCCCAATTCTTCACCCTTTTTCCAAAACAAACTGTACTCTTCCTTGCATTCATTTAGGAATATAATATGAAGTCCCTCCTGTCACTGCTTAAACACACATCTTTTTATACACAAGGAGGATGCAGGAACACACCTTGGAGAAGAAATGTGCTCTCTCAACCACATCTATGTCTAGCCCACTAGTTAAAGTCAAAAGTGACATATAAGCAGCATGGTAGCGCTAACATCTATTACATTTATATTTATTCATATCCTTCCCTAATGACACAAGTTTTATTAAGGGGGTTGGTGATCTACAGTATGGACTGAAATAACTGTAGTTATTTTGGGAGGGGAAAAACACCACTTCTTTATTTTATTATTTGCGCCATGCCAGACATTGTGCATCTATTTGGTATTCAATCTCTCAGAAAACTATCAGACAGGAGTGGGACAGCTAAATAAGGCTAGATTTGTAACAAAATGAGAGAGGGGGAACATGTGTGTCTGTCACGGCGGAGGTTGAGGAAGCAAGGAGGAACCGGAGAAGGCGCGGCGGATGAAGGTTTTTATATAGAACTGGAACAAAATATACAGCACGAGCGTCTTACATAGACGCATACATAAACACAGTGGCAGAGCACAATCACACACAAAGACAGGGGGAGCAGAGGGAACATATATACCGGGGGAAACAGTGATGATGAACAGGTGCACTAAACGAGACACAGGTGAAATGCATGATGAGACGGTGGTGTCAGAAAGCCGGTGACGTCGACCGCCGGGGCCCGCCCGCTGCAGGGGGAGGTGAACCAGCAGAGGTCGTAGTCGTCACAGTACCCCCCCCCTGACGCGCGGCCCCAGCCGCGCGACGGCACCGGCCTCGGGGCCGACCCGGGGGGCGCGGAGCAGGGCGATCCGGCCGACGCTGGTGGAATTCGCGGACAAGGACGGGAGCCAGGACATCCTTCACCGGAACCCAGCTCCGCTCCTCCGGGCCGTACCCCTCCCACTCCACGAGGTATTGGAGGCCCCCCGCCCGGCGCCTCGAGTCGATGATGGAGCGGACCGAGTACGCCGGGGCCCCCTCGATGTCCAGAGGGGGAGGGGGAACCTCCCGCACCTCACACCCCTGGAGGGGACCATCCACCACCGGCCTGAGGAGAGACACATGAAACGAGGGGTTAATACGGTAGTCGGGGGGAAGGCGTAACCGATATGTTACCTCGTTGACTCTCCTCAGGACTTTAAAAGGCCCCACAAACCGCGGGGCCAGCTTCCGGCAGGGCAGGCGGAGGGGCAGGTCCCTGGACGAGAGCCAGACCCGGTCGCCCGGCCGATACACCGGGGCCTCCCCGCGGTGGCGGTCTGCATTGGTCTTTTGACGGCGGACAGCGAGCCGGAGGCGGGATTGTACTGCCTCCCATGTGCCCGCTGCCCGCCGGAACCAGTCGTCCACCGCAGGGGTACCGGTCTGGCTCGGCGTCCACGGCGCCAGGACCGGCTGGTAGCCCAGGACGCACTGGAACGGTGTCACGCCCGTGGAGGAGTGGTGCAGAGAATTCAGTGCGTATTCTGCCCACGGCAGAAACTCTGCCCACTCCCCCGGCCGGTCCTGGCAGTAGGACCGGAGGAACCTACCCACTTCTTGGTTTACCCGTTCCACCTGCCCGTTGGACTGGGGATGGTAGCCCGAGGTCAGGCTGACCGAGATCCCCAGGTGCTGCATAAAGGCTTTCCACACCCTAGACGTGAATTGGGGACCCCGGTCAGACACGATGTCCTCGGGCACCCCATAGTGCCGGAAGACGTGTGTAAACAGGGCCTCCGCGGTCTGTAGGGCAGTAGGAAGGCCGGGCAGAGGCAAGAGGCGGCAGGACTTCGAGAACCGATCCACAACGACCAGGATGGTGGTATGGCCCTGGGAAGGGGGGAGATCAGTCAAAAAATCAACAGAAAGGTGGGACCATGGTCGTTGTGGAATGGGCAAGGGGTGCAACTTGCCCACAGGTAGGTGCCGGGGTGCCTTACTCTGGGCGCACACCGAGCAGGAAGAGACGTATACCCTCACGTCCTTGGCTAAAGTGGGCCACCAGTACTTACCGGCCAGGGCGCGCACTGTTGGCCCGATGCCAGGATGACCGGAGGAGGGAGATGTATGCGCCCAGTAGATGAGGCGGTCGCGGACAGACGCCGGCACATACGTACGGCCCTCAGGGCATGTGGGCGGAGAGGGCTCGTCGCGCTGCGCTCGGGCGATGTCCGCGTCCAGTTCCCATACCACCGGTGCCACGATGCATGACTCCGGGAGCACGGGAGCATCATCCACCGGCCTCTCCTCCGTGTCATGCTGGCGGGACAGCGCGTCAGCCCCGACGTTCTTACTCCCCGGCCTGTAGGTGAGAGTAAACACAAACCGGGTGAAGAACATAGCCCACCTTGCCTGGCGAGGGGTCAGCCTCCTCGCTGCCCGCATGTACTCCAGGTTCCGGTGGTCAGTCCAGACGAGGAAAGGGTGTTTAGCCCCCTCTAACCAGTGCCTCCACGCCGACAGAGCTCGAACCACGGCCAGCAGCTCACGATCACCTATGTCGTAGTTCCGCTCCGCCGCACTGAGCTTCTGGGAGAAGAAGGCACAGGGACGGAGCGTGTTACGACACCCCGTCCGTTGGGAGAGGATGGCACCGAGCCCACAATCGGACGCGTCCACCTCCACAATGAACTGGAGCGACGGGTCGGGATGGGCCAGGACCGGAGCGGTGGTGTAACGGTGTTTCAGTTCCACAAACGCCCGCTCCGCGTCCACGGTCCACCGCAACCGGGTCGCCCCCCCCTTCAGAAGGGAGGTGATCGGAGCCGCGACCTGGCTAAAGCCCCGGATAAACCTCCTGTAATAGTTAGAGAAGCCTAAGAAACGTTGCACGTCCTTAACCGTGGTTGGGGTCGGCCAATTACGCACGGCATCAATGTGAGGCTCCTCCATAGCCACACCTGCGCTGGAAAAGTGATATCCCAGGAAGGACACAGACGACTGGAAAAACAGACACTTCTCGGCTTTCACGTACAGGTCATGCTCCAGCAGTCGAGCCAGCACTCTGCGCACTAACGAGACATGTTTAGCGCGGGTGGCAGTGAATATCAGGATGTCATCAATATACACTACCACTCCTTCGCACAACAAGTCCCGGAATACGTCGTTTACGAAGGACTGGAAGACGGAAGGAGCATTCATCAACCCGTACGGCATCACTAAATACTCGTAATGGCCAGACGTGGTACTAAAAGCAGTTTTCCACTCGTCTCCTTCCCGGATACGCACCAGGTTATAGGCACTCCTGAGGTCTAATTTAGTGAAAAAGCGGGCCCCGTGCATCCTCTCCACCTCCGCAGAGATCAAAGGGAGAGGGTAGCGGAACGGAATGGTGATCTTGTTCAGCGCCCGGTAATCGATGCACGGGCGCAAACCACCGTCCTTCTTTTTCACAAAAAAGAAACTCGAGGAGACCTGTGACTTGGAGGGCCTAATGTATCCCTGTTCCAACGCTTCCGCAACGTAGGCGTTCATAGTCTCCGTTTCGGTGCGGGACAGTGGATACACGTGACCCTTCGGGAGTGCGGCTCCATCAATGAGGTCTATCGCACAATCCCCCAGCCGGTGTGGTGGCAACACAGCAGCCTTGGCCTTGGAGAAAACCGTAGCCAAGTCCCTGTATTCGGGGGGAATGGGCACGGCAGGCGCACTGTCTGGACTCTCCACCGAGGTCGAGCCAACGGAAACACCCAAACACCTACCCTGACACTTCCGCGACCACCCCGACAGACGTCGACTAGACCAAGAGATGACAGGGTCATGTAGGGACAACCAGGGGAAACCTAAAACGACGGGGAACGTGGGTGAGTCGATCACGTGAAATGAAATGGTTTCACTGTGTCGGTTGTCGGTGACCAGGAGGAGGGGAACAGTGCAACTAGTGACCAGCCCTGACCCTAGCGGCCGGCTGTCTAGAGCTCTCACGGGCAGGGGGGTGTCGAGGGCCTGGAGGGGTATGTGTGACCGTAGGGCAAAGGACCTATCCATGAAATTCCCGGCTGCGCCTGAGTCTACCAGCGCCTTACACCGGGCAAGCAGCGAAAATCCGGGGAACCTAACAGGGACAGTGCACATAGAGAGGGAAGAGGTTAGTGGCGAATGTGCATGTGCTACCTGGGGTGATGCGGAAGTGCCCTGCCTGTCGCCTCTTGATTCAGGGAGGGAGGTGCGGTGTGGTGCAGTAAGACGGCCTCGTTGCCTCCTGGAGGCACTCCGCACCTGTCCTCCCCGACGTCTGCCCGGCAGTGCAGCCGCTCCCAATTCCATGGGGACGGCGGTGTCGGGTTGGTATGGTTGATAGGGTGGAACGGACGGGCCTCTTCCGGGACGTCCTCGGGCAGCCAGCAGGTTGTCGAGACGGATGGACATGTCAACCAGCTGATCGAGGGAGAGGGACACGTCTCGACAAGCCAGCTCCCTCCGGACGTCCTCGCGAAGGCTACAGCGGTAGTGGTCGATCAGAGCCCGTTCGTTCCACCCCGATCCCGCTGCCAGGGTCCGGAACTCCAGTGCGAACTCCTGCTTTTCTTGATAGGTGTGTGATTCTGTCACGGCGGAGGTTGAGGAAGCAAGGAGGAACCGGAGAAGGCGCGGCGGATGAAGGTTTTTATATAGAACTGGAACAAAATATACAGCACGAGCGTCTTACATAGACGCATACATAAACACAGTGGCAGAGCACAATCACACACAAAGACAGGGGGAGCAGAGGGAACATATATACCGGGGGAAACAGTGATGATGAACAGGTGCACTAAACGAGACACAGGTGAAATGCATGATGAGACGGTGGTGTCAGAAAGCCGGTGACGTCGACCGCCGGGGCCCGCCCGCTGCAGGGGGAGGTGAACCAGCAGAGGTCGTAGTCGTCACAGTGTCGTGTCAACAGTGAACAGTGTATTGATAAAGCCAGTGTGTTCCTCACAATGAATGGTAAGTAGCTGGGGACATTTACACTGAAAACATGCTTTGTTTAATCTATTTGTGGTTGTTACTTGCCTTCATACTCAACCCTTCCCTTGTATTAGGTGATATCCCAGTTCTCTCTGTAGCTGATGGAAGAGGAGGAGGAGGTCAGGTGAATGTTACCTGTTCTTCAGAGGGCTGGTCACCACAACCTAAACTCACCTGGAGAAACAAACAGGGGACAGAAATCCCTAATGGACAAGAAGTACAACACACCACTGGTAATTGCATCTAACGTCTCACTTCTGATGAAGGATACCTGTTGTATGAACATGCCTATACGGGAGACGTGAAATAAATTAGATCAATTTCAATAATATTCTAAAATTTCCTGACATTTTAAATGTATGTCATACAATACATTATGAGGCTTTTTTTGTATCCTAAAAGTCATGCAAATAGGGAAGAAAATCTGCAGCTGTGGGTCTCTATATGAGTGGTTATCTTTTTTTGGATTTCCATGCACATTCTCTATCAGATTCTCAGGGGTTGGTGAGTGTCAGTAGTTGGCTCCTGTATTCTCCATCTGAATCTGATTGGCTCTCCTGTACAGTCTCTTTGTCTGATGAGTAGAAGGATTGGGGCAGTTTTACCTGGTGTTGAGTTTGATGGGTTTTGCCAATAGATTTTCTGTGATTTCACTACTATTATATCTTGTAGTCGTGTCTTATAAGACGCATTAGCATCATGTCACCCATGTTTATTGTCTGCTTGCAGGAGATTCCAAAGAAGGATTCACTGTGACTCCGGCCCTGTTAGTTGTCTTGCCAGTATTGTCTCTGGCCATCATCATCTGTGCTCTGCACTTCATCATGTTCAAATGAAAATGTATATGTAACTCAAAATCTGTATTTTTTGATGAATCATAACATGAATTTAGTATGAAATAACAACCCTATAGATAAATTGGTCATATAAAGTAGTTTTGTACAAATATATTTTTAGGGTCCAAGTGCTCTTCATTACATAAATCCAGAAAACACACAGGTAATCTAATTCATCTGATCTATGTGATAAATAAACTAAAATGGACATGAGCTAAAATAGAATGCATGGCCATTATTTTGATTTGTTGTTTATTTTAGATCAAATAGAGCTAGGTAATTGTTTATTTTGATAAAAAATGTGGATAGAATGCCATAATCTATTTCTTTCAATAGAGACAAAAAGCCTAATAGAAGGTAATGTTTGCCATAATTACAAAAGGCAATCTTAACGATTTACATTGATAAAAATGCTTTGGTAATATAAAATAATTATGACAGTCAATTCCAATCTAATTCGTGCAGAAAACAAACAGCAGACACTGACCAAACAGACAGCAACTGTTGAAGACGGTAATCTGGACATTTATGTGACAGTCGAAAAACCTTTATTTATCCTCAGAATAATATAATTTCCAAGAAATCTATTTCAGCTGACGTAGGTTTTATTTTTTTTTATTTTTTTATTTCTTTATTATTTATTAGGATCCCCATTAGCTGATGCAACAAATGCATCCGCTACTCTTCCTGGGGTCCACACATAACACAAATACAATAAATAAATAAATAACAATACACAATCATTCACTGAAACAACAAACTCTCATGAAATACAAATATACATATATACACTCACCTAAAGGATTATAAGGAACACCTGTTAAATTTCTCATTAATGCAATTATCTAATCAACAAATCACATGGCAGTTGCTTCAATGCATTTAGGGGTGCGGTCCTGGTCAAGACAATCGCCGGAACTCCAAACTGAATGTCAGAATGGGAAAGAAAGGTGATTTAAGCAATTTTGAGCATGGCATGCTGAGTATTTCACAATCTGCTCAGTTACTGGGATTTTTACGCACAATAATTTCTAGGGTTTACAAAGAATGGTGTGAAAAGGGAAAAACATCCAGTATGCGGCAGTCCTGTGGGCGAAAATGCCTTGTTGATGCTAGAGGTCAGAGGAGAATGGGCCGACTGATTCAAGCTGATAGAAGAGCAACTTTGACTGAAATAACCACTTGTTACAACTGAGGTATGCAGCAAAGCATTTGTGAAGCCACAACACGCACAACCTGGAGGCGGATGGGCTACAACAGCAGAAGACCCCACCGGGTACCACTCATCTCCACTACAAATAGGAAAAATAGGCTACAATTTGCACAAGCTCACCAAAATTGAACAGTTGAAGACTGGAAGAATGTTGCCTGGTCTGATGAGTCTGGATTTCTGTTGAGACATTCAGATGGTAGAGTCAGAATTTGGCGTAAACTGAATGAGAACATGGATTAATCATGCCTTGTTACCACTGTGCAGGCTGGTGGTGTAATGGTGTGGGGGATGTTTTCTTGGCACACTTCTGATGGCTACTTCCAGCAGGATAATGCACCATGTCACAAAGCTCGAATCATTTCAAATTGGTTTCTTGAACATGACAATGAGTTCACTGTACTGAAATGGCCCCTACAGTCACCAGATCTCAACCCAATAGAGCATCTTTGGGATGTGGTGGAACGGGAGCTTCTTGCCCTGGATGTGCATCCCACAAATCTCCATCAACTGCAAGATGCTATCCTATCAATATGGGCCAACATTTCTAAAGAATGCTTTCAGCACCTTGTTGAATCAATGCCACGTAGAATTAAGGCAGTTCTGAAGGCGAAAGGGGGTCAAACACAGTATTAGTATGGTGTTCCTAATAATCCTTTAGGTGAGTGTATAAATCACAATCAAAACCCTTGTAAATTATTTTCTATACAATTTTTGGCCCCGCCTTTTGAACCTTAATTTGTTCTAGATAAGCCCACCAAATTATGATCACTAAAATCGATCAAAATTGATACGGCTTTAGAACAGAGTTCAACTACATTAGTATAAATATGATCTATGATATGAGTCCTGTCTTATAATTACATTCCCTGGTTGGCTGGTTAATAACCTGAACCAGATTACAGGCCCCAGTTATAGTAAGAATTTTCTTTTTCAGTGAACATTTTGATGCAAGAAAATCTTTGTTAAGGTCTCCCAGGATCTAAATTTCCCTATTTTCATCACATGCTCACTCTAACATTTCTCCCAAATCATCAAGATACTAACTGCCAGACCCTGGTGGCCTATAACAGCATCCCATCAACATAGGCTTTAAATGGGGTAGGGGAACTTGTAACCATAACATTTCAACGTCACATGACATTTGATCTTCTCTGATTTTAATTGGAATGTGACTCTGAATGTACATGGCAACTCCTCCCCCATAAACATCTCTATCCCTTCTATAGATACTATTTTCCTGTCTCTCTACTATAGCATCATCAAATTTATTGTCTAAATGAGTTTCAGAAATAGCTAAAATATGAATATTATGAGTTATTAACATGTTACTTATGTCTGGAATTTTGTTCCTTAAACTACAAATATTTATATGAGCTATTTTTAAGCCTTTCTTGGGAAATGACATTAACATAGTTTCAATTTTTTTTTACACACGTTCAGTTTAAATATATGTAGTCCTATAGTCCATGTGAGTACTCACTCAAACCCACATTCTTAGCTGATCTTTCCATTTGGACCTGTCATCCTCTGAGAGGGAGAATGAACAATAAGTCTGTCATGGCGAATGTAGGCAATGTTTCCCTTTGCTCGTTCGGCCTTCATGACCGGAACTAATTCCTTTTGCTTAATTCTTACGGCTTCAGAATAGTCCTCATTAAAATAAATGTTCGTACCTCTCAGTATGTTTACCCTGGTCATCACAGATGCCTTGTCTTTCCATCTTAGAAACTTGACAATTATCGATCTGTGTCTATTTCCTGCTGTTGTAGGATCACCTTTGTAAAGATGAGGCTATTGATGATAAATACACTGATGAGTCAAAACATGATGACCACAAGCTTAATATGCGGTTGGTCCTCCGCGTGCCAAAACAGAGCCAAACCGCCACAGCTTGGACTATACAAGACCCCTGAAGGTGTCTTGTGGTATCTGACACCAAGACATTAGCAGCAGATCTTTCAAGTCCTTTAAATTGTGAGGTGGATCTTCCATGGATCAGACTTGTTGGTCCAGCACATCTGTGGGATGTGCTGGAGAGATCTGGGAATTTGGAGGCCAGGTCAACACGTTGAACTCTTCATTATGTTCCTCAAACCATTCCTGAACAATGTGTGCAGTGTGGCAGGGCGCTTTATCCTGCTGAAAAATTGCCCCTGCCATCAAGGAATACCATTGCAATGAAGGGGTGTACCTTGTCAGCACTGATGTTTAAATAGGTGGCATGGGTGAAATTAACGTGCATGTGAATGCCTGGAACCAGGGTTTCCCAGCAGAGCATTCCCCAGAGCATCCCACTCCCTCTACCAGATTGTTGTCTTCCCACAGTGCATCCTTGTTCCATCACTTCTCCAGGTTAATGGCAATAGTACATGGCCGTCAACATGATGTAAAAGAAAACAGGATTCATCCGACCATATGACCTTCTTCCAATGCTCCTAGGTCCAGTTCCAACACTTTCTTGCCCTTTGTAGGCACTTTTGATGGTGGACAGGGGTCATCCTAGGCACTCTGACTGGTTTGCGGCCACAATGTACTGTATGTTTTGACACATTCCTCCCATAACGATCATTCCAATTTTCTGTGTCTTGTGCCACAGTAGATTTTCTGTTGGTTCTGACCCGATAGGATAGCCTTTGTTGCCCTCGCACATCGATGATCCTTGGACACCCAACACCCTGGTTGGCGGTTTGTCACTCCTCGGACCACTGTCAGTAGGTACTCACCACTGCTGACCAGGAGCACCACACATGCCTTGCCATTTCAGAGATGCTCTGACAGTAGTAAATGTAGGGTATAAAGTGTCAGAATGGTGATTTATGCGGGGCTTCCAGATTGATGTGACAGGTGGGCGGGACATTCAGTTTGTAGGGTGTGACTTCCGGTGTGACGTTTGGACTTCCTGTATGATGTGTGTTAAGGCGGGACTTCTGAAGTGACGCATGCATGTCCGGTGACTTTGTAATTTATGATTACGTTGATGTGTCCGTGTTTGATGTTTTACAACGACGGATGAGCAACCCAGACTAGTGTTATAACAGGTGGTTATGTTTGATAATTAACAAATGGGCCTTAGGGTTCTGGAATTTTAAATTCCCAGGCAATAAATAAGTGGTTTGTCAGCGGTAAGATGTTTGGTGTTCAACAAAAGGGTGCCAGGGTCCAGCAATACTATAAACCCCCGGGATATATCTTCTGACAAGTGGTACAACAGATGTCCTACAACCGGTGGGTGTTAACCTTTCATGTTTTATGGGGTTATTGGCGTGGTCTGTGTATTTAACCCACGCAGACAACGGTGATGGTCATTCAGTGTTGTCTGAGTAAACTTACCTATACAATACAAAACATGGTGGACTGTGTGGCGGTCAATGTTTTGGGTGAAACACTGTTGAAGGCTAACAACTTAACCACAGCTCAGCGATTTGGTAAAAAAATACAAATGGACAGCAGAGATGCATTCAACATGGCAGCACCAAAGAAACTGATGTGGAGTTTAACACAAATCCATCAACTACACCAGGATATGTTGGCACGGGATTGGAAGTTGGACAACGGTCGGATCGGTGGATACAGTTTCAACCAAGAGATACCGGAGGTTGCATTTTATGAATTACCCAAAGGCCAAGAGTTTAAGGCTGGTGTGATTGATCAAGTGGTTTTTATGCCAGTTTATGGAACACCTTTTGAAAAGTGATTTATTTTTAGGCCAAAATAGGGCACATATGCGGTTGATGTACTGTTTAAAGTTGTAGAGAGGATGAAACAGTATGACTCTGTTAGATTGGAACTATTTCCGGAATATGTCAGCAGGTTAGATTGGGACTGCGACTGCGGACTGTTCCACTGACGTAAGACCCTGAAGCCCTGCCTTAAGTTAACACCTTCCTCAACACAGCATAAAAAAAAGAAATACCGCCTGTGACTATCAAGCAGTCGGAAGAATTTACGAAACGTCTCAAGAAACATGTCTACAACCAAGCAGAGATTGAAGAACCCAAGGCTGAGGACTGGCTGTGTGATTCCTGGGATGACAACGCTGAAGCCTTCTACGGAACCCCTGACCCCTACAGCTCGATTCCACCGGCATACCCAACAAGAAACTACCATTGGATTGACCGGATTGGTGATCAGCTAGGACCTCTTAATCTGTCATTGCTTTCAAATGCTGACAAGAGTTATCACAAAATGGACAAACACCTTGCACCAAAAGTGTTAAAGATCATCAAAGCATCAATGGGTATGATTCTGGAAAACGTTGTTGGGGCTATTCTCCACAAAGCATGCATCATATGTGAAGTGAACCACCCGAGCCAGAGAAGACATTCTTGTCTCAATCCGCCTGATTAGTTTTAACACAGTTTTATCACCGCGACTGAAACGTGTTGGTCAAGGCTTTGAACGTATCAGGCTTTCATGCACTGCTGACCAATGTTCACATGGCTGCTGAGAACTTTCTGCATGAGCTCAAGTTGGAGCTGAACATCACACAGAGACTAAGTGAGAACAGGAATTCATACATAGATACATTTAATGAGGGTGCTGTATTCGCGCAACGCAGTGGTGTCATGGTGCGACGAAAGCAAAGAGTTTGTTGTCTAAGAATGGGTATCTTCAGTTCTCGTGTTAACATGTATATAAAAACATCCTATGAGAAATCTGAATGTTTGTGTAACTTTTCAGAATTTCTTGGATGTGTAATTTCGAAAACTCAAAACCCTGTTAAACATTACTTATCATTATTGCCCGAATGATCTAAGATGTCTGAACAGGTTATGAAAAGTATTTACTACGACCCGGCAAACCCTGGTGCTTATGTGGGTAGAGAGGGTTTGAAGAGCGTACTTGGAGAAAACCTGGGAGATCCTCAAAAATGGCGAGGCCGATGACTGGCTGCTCGCCCAGGATACATACACGCTACACAGGCCTGTAGCTATACATTTTCAAAGAAATAGAGTTATTGTTCATGATATACATTCACACTTCCAGCTGAATTTGTTTGACATGAGTGCTTACAGTGTGGAAAACGATAACATGAAATTTATGTTAACATGCATAGATGTATTAAACAAATATGCATGAATTCGTGTGCGGGGAGAAATAAAGGCGCTATCGAGGTAAAGCAAGCATTTGAAGACATATTAAAAGAAGGAAGAACACCACAAAAAGTCCAAACAGACAAGGGGAAGGAGTTTTTTTATTCACATTTTGAAATGTTAATGACATAAAACATTTTGCTACAGGAAATTATGTCAAAGCGAGTATCGTTGAGAGATTTAATAAAACAATTAAATCACAAATGTGATCATCGCTATGTTGAGGTAATTCAAGGTTTAGTTCATGGATACAACCATAGCTACCATCGGTCTATTAAGATTAATCCTGCTGATGTTTGTGAGGAAAATGTTAGACTAGATCTCAAGAACATGTATGGTACAACAATGATGAGAAATCGTCATCAAAGCTACAAGTTCCGGGTTGGGGATAGTGTGAGACTCAAAGTTGAGAGGAGTGTTTAGAAAATGCTATGAAAAAGGGTACACAGATGAATATTTTACAATAACAGAATGCATTCCTCGGGTACCTCCTGTATATAGAATAAAATATTATGATGGTGATGTGATAGTTGGGACCTTTTATGAACAGGAATTACTGAAAATAATCATGGCTAAGGACAAAACTTTAAGTGGAAGCAGTTCTTGATGAGAAAGAAAGAAAATTAGTCTTGTGAAATGGCTTGGTTGGCCTGAGAAATTCAACAGCTGGATACCATCGGAACAAGTGCTTGACCTAGAAACCTAGATTTTCAGGATCACGTCATTTACATTGACTGCGATCAGCATGGGTGACAGTGGTTTCTACATAACGCTGCACAGTAACTCATCGAGATATGTCTACCCAAGCAGTACGAGTTCAAGCTATACCACAAAATTCGCCAAAGGTATAGATTTGAATGGTGATTGGGAAGTATCTTTGATAGAATTCCAATACCTGCATACGTGGAAGACTTTTACATGGAGTAAAAACGCATTTGAACTACATGACTCGAATAACGACAAAACTTGGAAAAATAACCTCAACACTGGTTATTACAATGGCATAGTAAAACTAGTGGCAGAGCTCAACAGTTATATAAAACCACATGGTGTATGGGCAGGGTATGATTAATTTAAAAATATAATTTTTCTAAAAGGCGATCCCCATTTTAGTTTGAAATTTAGTGCAAAACTGGAACAGATATTGGGCTTAAAACCAGGCGAGCGGTGGTATGCCCAACGGAATGGAACATTCCCCACAGATATTCTGGCAGGGTTTAAACACCCTATACATGTGGGTAACGTTACTCTTGGTAGTACATTTTTGATTAGCTGGACCTGTTGTCTGTGTATCCACATTGTTCTTAGCTAGCCTGTATGTCATATGCTGCCAGTTTTTTAAACTTATTTTCTAAACATTGCTTTCAGGTGATGACGTTTCCTGTAGTTTTGTTCCCGGAGGAGGAAGACTGAGGCAACAGTTCCACGCCAGGTATGTGAATTACATGTTGATCTCGTAATTGCTGCAATGTATACTTGGTTTCACCAACTTTTATGTTTATTTTTAGGATGGAGCAAGCGCAGTACTCCAAGGCACCAGAGAGGTACTCCACATCACCATGTAGAGGATGGCTACATAGGTAAATGTGGGTTCATTCATTTAAACCAGAGGCTTAACTTGTTATTAAAGCATGTTGCTTCCAATTTTATTTGTCAATTTCAGTTTATTTCTAAGGGCAAGAAGGCAGAGGTAGGGGGAAGTTTTAGCCCTGCACATGAAATGAACATTTTGGTGGACACTGCAATTTGAGTTCTGATTTTAAAATAACCAGATATTTAGGACTGAATAATTAACTGTCTGTCTTTACTTTCAGAACATTTGGAGAAGATCAAGTGGCTGGTTGACTGAAGAGAGGGTCGAGCTGAGGGCACAGCTGGCTCAACAATCAGGTAAAAACAAGACTATAGTTACGCTAGCATCTTGTCATAATGAAACTGCATTTGTCTGAACATGAGCCTTTTACTGAAATGCAATACTGTACAGCCTTTCTGAAATTACATGTATATGGCAGTTTTATGGCAGTTTTTTTTATTTCATTATTAAGTTATTGACATTTCATTGTGCTTTTTAGCTTCTGATAAACAAAGAATGTCAAGCCGAGGGCACAGCTGCCTCTACAATCAGGTAAAAACAAGATTATAGTTGCGCTAGCATGTTTTCTTAATGAAACATTTCATTTGTCTTGAATGTCATGCAATTCTCAAAATCATGTCAGACCATTTAAGTACAAATACTGTATTACAGGAGCCATAAGGAAGAATTTTTCTAACCGGGATGCCACTGACGAGGCTGTCCAGAACCAGGTCCCGAGGTACCAGAAAGAGGCAGCTGACTGTGCAGGTGGGAGATGTCGCGGCGGTACAAGGGACCTGCCGTGAATATGAATGACATCTCCAGCACAACCAATATTCTTTTTTAGATTTTTTTTTTTACTGCTGCTATGTACAGTGTTATATATTTATATATATATTGTTAGAGTTCGTCTGACCCAGAACGCAGAGAAATAACACTGACCACGTAAGGTAGGTGGTGAAACAGGGTGCTCAGAGAGTGCTGTGTAGGCAGGGTCAGGGCTGGGAAACTCCTGGCAGGTCCGAAGCTGGAGGAGAGCTGATGGTGAAGAGTCAGTGGTTACTGGACACGAGATGAACGAGTGGAGAGGAGTGTACTGATGGTGTTCGTAGGTGGAGGCGAAGGCTGGGTGGTGAGGCTGGAAACTAGTAGGCGCATGTAGATGTAGTGATTGTATAAGTTAGTGAACTGTTATAAGCTGTTGTAACCAATGTAGATGTATTGATTATATAAGTTAGTGAACTGTTATAAGCTGTTGTAACCAATGAAACAAAATATTAAATGTCTGTAATATGAACCGAAACTGAAGGAGCAAGTAGGAGAATAGGAAACCCTGTTTAAGCAGTTGCCGGGGAGAGAAAGATTTAGTATGTCTGTTTTGTGAGAAACAGGTCACAGGTCAGAGACACACACACATAGTCGGACAGACAAGACAGAAACCAGAAAGGGGGGCAAGGGGATACTTGCAGTTATCCTATAAGGAATAAAACTGGGATTGGGCCAATGGCACACACTTTGTAAGTTAACGCCTCTATCTTTTGGGCGTAGTAGAAGTATAAAAATGATGTTTTGAATGTTGATCCTTAGACATTGTGCGGCGACACGTGTCTCCAGAAGCTTCTGTAATAAATGGACGTATAACTACGGTAATTGCCCTGACTCCCTGTGTTTTATTCTCCTTTCCAACAAACCAACTCGGGGAAGTGTTATACTTCAACAATTTGGGGGCTCGTCCGGGATTGGAAAGAGGAGAAGGAATTCGATCTTGTCCAGACAACCTACGCGAGATTCACAGGTTCCGAGCCGGCTCATGATAAAGGTAAGCAGAGCCTGTTATATCTAAATCTGCATATTGGCTATGAACTAAATTTTGAACCTGTGGAAAACGTATTGGGAGACTGGTTTAAATTCAGGGGGTCAGGGTAACGGTCTGTGAGTTAGAGTCTCACTATAAGTCGGGTTAGAGGCCCGTTACCGGTGTGTGAGTTAGAGTCTCACTGTAAGTCGGGTTAGAGGCCCGCTACCGGTGTGTGAGTTAGAGTCTCACTGTAAGTCGGGTTAGAGGCCCGTTAATCGTTCTAGGGTTGACTACCCTACGCCACTTCCCGACGGGGACGGTGGAGAGTTGCGAGTTAGAGTCTCGGCAACCAGTCGGGTTAGAGGCCCGAGGACTTAGGGGCACCTCGAAGTATTTATTGTGTGTAAAGGTTCATCTGGGTTAGAGTCCCGGGGAGTTTTAGAATTCCCCAAATTCTGTATCTGGGTTAGAGTCCCGGGGAGTTTTAGAACTCCCCAAATTCTGTATCTGGGTTAGAGTCCCGGGGAGTTTTGGAACTCCCCAAATTCTGTATCTGGGTTAGAGTCCCGGGGAGGTTTAGAACTCCCCAAATTCTGTATCTGGGTTAGAGTCCCGGGGAGGTTTAGAACTCCCCAAATTTTGTATTGGGTTAGAGTCCCGGGGAGTTTTAGAACTCCCCAAATTCTGTATCTGGGTTAGAGTCCCGGGGAGTTTTGGAACTCCCCAAATTCTGTATCTGGGTTAGAGTCCCGGGGAGGTTTAGAACTCCCCAAATTCTGTATTGGGTTAGAGTCCCGGGGAGTTTTAGAACTCCCCAAATTCTGTATCTGGGTTAGAGTCCCGGGGAGTTTTAGAACTCCCCAAATTCTGTATCTGGGTTAGAGTCCCGGGGAGTTTTGGAACTCCCCAAATTCTGTATCTGGGTTAGAGTCCCGGGGAGGTTTAGAACTCCCCAAATTCTGTATCTGGGTTAGAGTCCCGGGGAGGTTTAGAACTCCCCAAATTTTGTATTGGGTTAGAGTCCCGGGGAGTTTTAGAACTCCCCAAATTATGTATCTGGGTTAGAGTCCCGGGGAGTTTTGGAACTCCCCAAATTCTGTATCTGGGTTAGAGTCCCGGGGAGGTTTAGAACTCCCCAAATTCTGTATTGGGTTAGAGTCCCGGGGAGTTTTAGAACTCCCCAAATTCTGTATCTGGGTTAGAGTCCCGGGGAGTTTTATAACTCCCCAAATTCTGTATTGGGTTAGAGTCCCGGGGAGTTTTAGAACTCCCCAAATTCTGTATCTGGGTTAGAGTCCCGGGGAGTTTTAGAACTCCCCAAATTCTGTATCTGGGTTAGAGTCCCGGGGAGTTTTGGAACTCCCCAAATTCTGTATCTGGGTTAGAGTCCCGGGGAGTTTTAGAACTCCCCAAATTCTGTATCTGGGTTAGAGTCCCGGGGAGTTTTATAACTCCCCAAATTCTGTATCTGGGTTAGAGTCCCGGGGAGGTTTAGAACTCCCCAAATTCTGTATTGGGTTAGAGTCCCGGGGAGTTTTAGAACTCCCCAAATTCTGTATCTGGGTTAGAGTCCCGGGGAGTTTTATAACTCCCCAAATTCTGTATTGGGTTAGAGTCCCGGGGAGTTTTAGAACTCCCCAAATTCTGTATCTGGGTTAGAGTCCCGGGGAGTTTTATAACTCCCCAAATTCTGTATCTGGGTTAGAGTCCCGGGGAGTTTTATAGTTCCCCAAATTCTGTATCTGGGTTAGAGTCCCGGGGAGGTTTAGAACTCCCCAAATTCTGTATCTGGGTTGGAGTCCCGGGGAGTTTTAGAGCTCCCCAAATTCTGTATAAGAGAACTGGGTTCAAGTCCCAAAAAGTGTTGGGTCAGGTACCCGTTAATCATTTGTTAATTATTCTGAGTCCCGGTAACGTAAGTCAGGTTGAAATGGACGGGGAGTGTGAGAGAAGTTGATGACGATGGGCGGTGTCCAGGCACGGGGAAGTGGAAACAATTGGGGATACAGGTGGCAAATGTAATGACTGTTGTAGGCAGGATGGACCCAATTCAGAAAGAAAAAGAAGGGATAGAAGAGAAATTGCGACAAGTGGTGAGTGAGGCAGGATTAAGGATGGAGGAAAGGAGACCATTACATGTTATTTTGTGGAATAAGGAGAAGGAGTGTTCCAAAAATCGAGATAGAGTTAGAGACAAGAAGGAAACAGCCAATTTGGTCAAGAGAGGGAGATATAGAGAAAAGGAGAAGGAATGGGAAAAGCACAGAAAAGAATGGTGTAAATTAGCAGTGTGGTGTCAGGGCGTAGACCATGTGAACAAAGAGAAAAAGGGACAGAAAATTAAGGAGAAAAAGGGAGGAGAGATAGAACCCCCAGCATATGAAGATGACCTGGTGGTGCATGGTACCGTGTACCATTACATCCAGCGTTATGTTTAGAGAGTGGGATATTGTCTTTAGACACACAGAACAGCAAGCCCATAACTCAATTCACAGGAAAGCAAGATAAGAGAAAATTAAGTAGGAAGGCGGAGTCAGAGAGCGAGACAGACACTGAGGGGGAGGTGAAACCGTTCAAGGCAAGGGCAGAGAAAGAGGAGCGAGAAGGGGAGACGACTAGGAAAGAATAAACAAGAGGAGATTACAGGGGCCATAAAGAAAAGATCAGGCCGTACTAAAGGCAGGTTAGGTGAGGACTCAAGGTTGGGGTCGGACGATAGTGACACAGTAAGAAGGACCAGAACTAGGCAGAAAAAAGGGAATTCACATAGAGGACGGGTGGTACTCACGGGCAAAGCAGTAGGGAGATGGACTGACTCAGACGAAGACCCCGACACAGACAGTAGTGGAGACGGGAGTAAGGGAGACGTAGACGTATACCCTCTGCCGCGTACGCCCCCACCAGAACATAAACTACACCGTGACACAGTAGAATCAATTCAAAAGACTCAAAATAAAATGTATACGCGGTCACAAGCAGGGGAAGCTGGTTGTGCTGGGTTTCAGCTGCCTCTCTTTAGAGTGGGAGGCGGAGAACCGCGATATAAACCATTGGAGCTGGGAGACGTACAGGCACTGGTAGATAAATTACCCCCGATGGGAGAGGGAGGTGGACTATGGTTGTCACAATTTGATAAACTCACAGCTGGTCAAATGTTGGCACTGGGGGACTGGAGGGCAGTAGTCGCCCGAGCCATGTCCGCCCAGGCTATGACTGAGATAGAAAAAGGGGCCGCCACTAGGCGGAGCCCTGACGACACTCCTTTCAGTCAGGTGGTCGGGCGCATAGCCACGGCCCTGAGGGAACGATTTCCCTTGCCCGCTGGGGCCCCGATGCCCAAGTTACCTTGGGAAAAAGAGCAACACCCTAGACAGTATCTAGAAGCATGTAAGGACACATGGGCCAAACACACAGGGCACCACCCGGGGAAGGGGGGTCTGCAGCAGGAGTGGTTTAGAAGGGCGGTCTTAGAGGGACTTCCAGAGAAAATAAAGGAGGCAATGATGGCAAATCCTGACTTGCCGGATAGTGAATCACACGTATGGGAAAGACACATAGTACATCATTTACAGAGGGCAAAAGATGAGGAGACAGAGAAAGACAAACAGATACAGGGACTGGAAGAGAACCTGTTGCGCTTACAGCTGGGGGAAGCCAAAGGGAGGCTCAATGAAGGGGAAAAGAAACACAGACAGATGGCAGCCCTAGGCTCAGGAGAACCTGACACACCCGATTTATACCCTGTTCCCACATGGGCACCCCAACCTCACGGTGGCCGGGGGGCATTCACCGCGCCCTATCGACCAGGGACTCCGAGGGGAGGTTATGGTAGGGGGAGGGGGCGGGGTAGAGGCAGAGGGGCTTCAGGAGCCCAAGTCCCATACGGAGCCTGCTTTACGTGTGGTGACCCGAACCACTGGTCCAGAAACTGCCCACAGAACACTGGAGGGGGCAGAGGATTCCCAAACCAAGGGGCAGCTCCAGTTCCCAACCCACACGCCGTCCCACCACCTAGCGCACCTGGACAATACCCACTCTCTTATGAGGGAGGGTGGGACCAGGTGTGACGGTCTACAGGGGGGGGAGGGGACAGCGGGGGAAGGGCAGATCCTATGCTGTCCCTGAATGTCGACGGGAAGGACTTCTCCTTTCTGGTTGACACAGGTGCCACGTTTTCCACCATCACCGCCCCTCCCGTCACAGGACTACTATCCTCCAAGACAGTGGAAGTTGTGGGGTTTGAAGGAGTGGGACAGACTTTGCCAGTGACATTTCCTTTTAAAACGATACTGGGTAAACAGGCCCTCAGCCATCCGTATGTGGTGTCAGCAAACACACCAGTGAACTTATTGGGGAGAGACTTGTTGATAAAACTGGGGGCTAATATCTTGTGTTCTCCAGATGGACTAACTGTCACGTTACCAGACGGGACATCGACTTCAAGTGGAGGCCGTGGGTCTCCCTCCTCGAGCCGTACTTTCCTCCGCCAGACCCCCCACATGTAACCCTATTTTATGATCGGCAGGGCGATGAGGTGTATAGAGAGGGGTTTGGGGATGTAGTGTGTGGGGACACGTGGCAGGTCGGGTCTAAATTCATATATGTAGGCCCTGAAGGGGTAGCGGCAGATGTACAGTTGACAGAGGAGCAGGATCAGTGGTACATGATGGCGGAGGAGTCCGTCCCACATGTGTCACTGGCACTGCATCCTAAACACCAAGCAAAAGACCTGGGGCCCATGGTTAAAAGGGCGGTCGAATGCACTGATTGGACACTCCCTCAGGCGCCAAACGTATGGTACTCACACAGCTGTAAGATGTAAAAATGGTACACCTGCATTGACCTGGCTAACGCTTTTTTCTGTCTCCCACCAGCAGAGGAACTTTGTGATATTTTTTCTTTCACACATAGGGGCGACAATGGCGGCCCCAACGGTGGCCGCCTGCATCCAAGCTACAATGACGGTCCTCACCAGACTGGCTGAGAAAGGGTTCAAGGTGTCAAAAGAAAAGCTACAGCTGGTAAGGACGCAGGTCTCCTTTCTGGGCAGAGTAATCTCGCAGAAGGGAGCAGGGCTTTCCCCAGCTCACCGCACAACCAGCCTCCACCATCCTAAACCCACTACGGTTCAGGAAATGTTATCATTCCTGGGGCTCACGGGGTACAGCCGCAATTACATCCCAAACTATTCAGGGCTCACAGAGCCACTTAGAGCGCTAGTTAAGGAGCAGGGAATGCGTAAACTTAAAGCCACTCTCAATTGGACTTGCCCGGCCGACAAGGACTTCATTTTGCTGAAACAACAACTAGCCACCGCAGCTGATCTGGCCATACCAGACTACACAACACCTTTTTTCTAGATTTTTCTGAAACAGGATTCATGAACGGGGTCCTGTTTCAGAAAAAGGGGGGAGAAGGCTCTGAGAGAGACGAGCTAGTGAGACATCAAAAGGGGGCTTCCCCACAAGAGAAAACAATTTGGCAACAGAGAGGAGCAACAGAGACGAGCGGGCTCTGGAGAGGGCCAGACGGTAGAGTAATACTTCCACCAGCCATGCGGGGAGATAAATTTGCAGAAGCCCACGGGTTGGGCCATGTAGGGCCAGCACAGATGTTGAGGAACCAATTACGGTAGACATGGTACGTAACTACACTAGGACATGCACCATCTGCACTCACCACAATCCAAAACCGACGATCAAACCTGAGATGGGGGCGTTCCCCATGACGACGAGACCTGGACAAGAGATAGTGATAGACTACACTGACATGGGGGAAACAGTACGGGGGTGCCGTAACATGTTAGTGTGTGTGGACATGTTCACAGGGTGGCCAGAAGCCTGGCCAGCAAGAAGGGAGGACAGTCAGACAGTGATCAAGTGTTTAGTGAACCAGTACATTCCCAGATACGGTTTCCCAGAGAAAATTAGGTCAGATAATGGGACTCACTTTAAGAACAGTGATTTACAGAAGGTAGAAAGATTATTGGGCCTAAAACATGCTTTTGGCACTGTGTACCATCCACAGTCCCAGGGAAAGGTAGAAAGGATGAAACAAAACTTAAAAAACAAGTTGGCTAAGATATGTGCACAGACTAAATTGAACTGGGTGGATGCACTGCCACTGGCACTCATGACGATTCAATGCTCGTTAATTCAGACCACTGGGTTCACCCCATACGAGCTGCTGACGGGGAGACAGTTTCCAGGACCAGCCGCGGGGCCTGCGGTCCCGGAAGGGGTAAAGTGGCCCAACGATCACAGAGTGTATTTTGATGAATTGCGAGCTCTCGTTTCAGAATTCACCAACAGAGTCGGAGAACGGAGGGACCTGCACCCGCTGGACCAGAACCTGCCCCAGGCGGAGTGGGTGTTGCTGAAGGTCATCAAGCGAAAGTGGTCGGAGCCAAGGTGGACGGGTCCTCATCAGGTGGTGGAGAGAACGAGTCATGCGGTCCGCCTGAGGGACAAAGGAGAGACGTGGTACCATTGGAGTCAGTGTACACCAGCGCAGGAGCCAGGAAGGTCGTTAACGGACCTCATCCAAACCGGGAAGGAGGAGCTTTCCCCAGCGTGGACGGAAGGAGGACCAACACCAGCCGGACCGGTGCCAGGAGCGGACCACAGGACACAGCAGGACCACGAGCGAGTGAAGGAGACAGAGGACGGCGCCAGGGGAATAGACTCTTAGGGGAAAGAACTGAAAAATACTGTAACTAAAGGGGGTATAGGACACCGAGTGGCTCATACCACTCGTACCAAGATGACAGGGTTACAGAGAAAGGTCTGGGGAGATGATAGTAGAATGAAGTAGTATATGGGAATTGGTAGAATAATGATATGTGTGTTGTGTGTTGATACAGGTTTCCCAGGTTGGCATCGGGTCTTCATTCCCCCAGCGAAGAGGTCAGCGACCCCACCTGAGGACACCTGTTTGAGGAAATTTGGGGGATTGAATTGGACTATGTCAAGGGGTCGCATACGAGCATTCTGGGATAGATAATCCGCTGGAGGAATGGCTGACCTCGATGTTCGGCCAGTGGAAAGGTTTGATAATGTCTGTTCTTTTATCGCTTTCTACATTTGGTGCTATAATGGTTACTTGTGGGTTTTGTTGTATCCCATGCATAAGAGGGCTTGCCATGAGAGTGATCTCTACAGCCATTGAGAAGGCTCCAGGACCGCCACCAGGGATGCTGATGCCTCTACTGGAGCAGCATGACCCGGGAGAACTGGAGCTTGGCGAATAGGGGTGATCTCTCTGGGGAGAGATCAAAAGGGGGAATTGTAGATGTAGTGATTGTATAAGTTAGTGAACTGTTATAAGCTGTTGTAACCAATGTAGATGTATTGATTATATAAGTTAGTGAACTGTTATAAGCTGTTGTAACCAATGAAACAAAATATTAAATGTCTGTAATATGAACCGAAACTGAAGGAGCAAGTAGGAGAATAGGAAACCCTGTTTAAGCAGTTGCCGGGGAGAGAAAGATTTAGTATGTCTGTTTTGTGAGAAACAGGTCACAGGTCAGAGACACACACACATAGTCGGACAGACAAGACAGAAACCAGAAAGGGGGGCAAGGGGATACTTGCAGTTATCCTATAAGGAATAAAACTGGGATTGGGCCAATGGCACACACTTTGTAAGTTAACGCCTCTATCTTTTGGGCGTAGTAGAAGTATAAAAATGATGTTTTGAATGTTGATCCTTAGACATTGTGCGGCGACACGTGTCTCCAGAAGCTTCTGTAATAAATGGACGTATAACTACGGTAATTGCCCTGACTCCCTGTGTTTTATTCTCCTTTCCAACAAACCAACTCGGGGAAGTGTTATACTTCAACACGCAGCAGAGGAAGCAGCAGGTCTCATGGGTAGTAGATAACGAACTGGCGCCAAAGAGGTGATTAGCCCGGGTTTAAATATTGCTGGAGTGAATCATGTGGATGAGCTGCAGCTGCGAAGATTGGCTGTGCAGTGAAGAGTCTGCCACGCCCCTTGACCCACTGAACACACCTCCAGCACTCCAGGTGGAAAAAAACAAACAGGGACGGAGGGGGAGCAACCCATAACATATATATGATTGCATTATCCTCTTAATATATTTATAGCTCTGTGAATGTTCTTAATTCTGAATAGTTGTAGTGTTATGCCACCATTCATAAGCTTATATCACTGATCTGATATTCAATAACTATTGATTGCTGCTAGGTCATACTTATGTATATTACTGCCATTCTAGCCCTTTTATATTTTGTATTGTACTATGTTTATTTTGTATTTTCAAATTCAAATACTGAACTTTTACTATCTGTTGCTGGATACGTTCTCTTGCACTATTTGATTTGGTAACATTTTTATTTCAATTCATTTGCACATGTTTGTTTTGTACGCTTGCTGTATAATGCATGTTTTTTTTGTATGCATCTTGCACTATTTGAAATAAATTGTTTAGATTTTATTCAGTTCATTGTCATTTGTGATATGACCAAAATTATTATAAAGGATTATTATAAATAAAACCTAATATTGGGGTGTGAGGCATCCCGCTGGGTTTATTGTATAAAAGCGGCTAGCCGCCGTCGGGCTGCTGGTGAGCCACTGATCAGGGTATTGATAGAAGGCATTGTCGTGAAAGCTGCCCACCGGCGGCCCGACTGCGACGCGCGCTATAAAAAAAAGCTGCTGCAGCCGGTGGCCCGCTTGCCGAACGCTTTACAGAAACGCTCGACGGCCGCAGTGACAAAAAGCTAGTGGGCCACCGGTGGGCCACTGGCGTGTTGCTTGCTGGGAAAGTGTTTGTTTCGCCAGCCATGAAACTTGGACACACGCTCAAGCGCTACTCTCAACCACAGCCAAGTACCTAATTGAAAGAGTGTGTATGAAGACATTTAGTTTACCGGCAGGGGGTCGAGTTTGCAACCAGGAAAACCTATTTTTAGGACCTCTGCCAAAATGTATGGTCGTTGGATTGGTGGACAGTGACAGTTTTACAGGAAGTTACTCAAAAAATCTATTTAATTTCAAACATTATAATTTGGATTTTATGGCTATGTATGTAGCCCTCCCGTGGGCTCACCACCCACAGGAGGGACCATAAGGGGCCGGTGCAGAGAGGATCGGGCGGCAGTCGAAGGCGGGGGCCTAGACAACCCGATCCCTGGACACGGAAACTAGCTCTAGGGACGTGGAACGTCACCTCGCTGGCGGGGAAGGAGCCTGAGATTGTGCGTGAGGTTGAGAGGTTCCGACTAGAAGTAGTCGGGATCACCTCTACGCACGGCTTGGGCTCTGGAACCACACTCCTTGAGAGAGGATGGACTCTTCACCACTCTGGAGTTGCCCAAGGTGAGAGGCGGCGGGCTGGTGTGGGTTTGCTTATAGCTCCCCAGCTCTGCCGCCATGTGTTGGAGTTTACCCCGGTGAACGAGAGGGTCGTTTCCCTGCGCCTACGGGTCGGGGATAGGTCTCTCACTGTTGTTTGTGTCTACGGGCCGAACCGCAGTGCAGAGTACCCGACCTTCTTGGAGTCTCTGGGAGGGGTGCTGGAAAGTGCTCCGACTGGGGACTCTATCGTTCTACTGGGGGACTTCAACGCCCACGTGGGCAACGACAGTGACACCTGGAGGGGCGTGATTGGGAGGAATGGCCCCCCTGATCTGAACCCGAGTGGTGTTCAGTTCTTGGACTTCTGTGCTAGTCACAGTTTGTCCATAACGAACACCATGTTCAAGCATAAGGGTGTCCATCAGTGCACGTGGCACCAGGACACCCTAGGCCGCAGGTCGATGATCGACTTTGTTGTCGTTTCATCTGACATGCGGCCACATGTCTTGGACACTCGGGTGAAGAGAGGGGCGGAGCTGTCAACTGATCACCACCTGGTTGTGAGTTGGATCCGATGGCGGGGGAGGAAGCTGGACAGACTCGGCAGGCCCAAGCGTACTGTAAGGGTCTGCTGGGAACGTCTGGCCGAGTCTCCTGTCAGAGAGATCTTTAACTCCCACCTCCGGCAGAGCTTCGACTGGATCCCGAGGGAGGTTGGAGATATTGAGTCCGAGTGGACCATGTTCTCCACCGCCATTGTCGAAGCGGCCGCTCAGAGCTGTGGCCGTAAGGTCTCCGGTGCCTGTCGAGGCGGCAATCCCCGAACCCGGTGGTGGACACCGGAAGTAAGGGATGCCGTCAAGCAGAAGAAGGAGTCCTATCAGGCCTGGTTGGCTTGTGGGACTCCTGAGGCAGCTGACGGGTACTGACAGGCCAAGCGGACTGCAGCCCGGGTGGTTGTGGAGGCAAAAACTCGGGCCTGGGAGGAGTTCGGTGAGGCCATGGAGAAGGACTATCGGCTGGCCTCGAAGAGATTCTGGCAAACCATCCGGCGCCTCAGGAGAGGGAAACAGTGCCCTACCAACGCTGTTTACAGTAGAGGTGGGCAGCTGTTGACCTCAACTGGGGATGTCGTCGGGCGGTGGAAGGAGTACTTCGAGGATCTCCTCAATCCCGCCGTCACGTCTTCCATTGAGGAAGCAGAGGATGAGGGCTCAGAGGTGGACTCGTCCATCACCCGGGCTGAAGTCACAGAGGTGGTTAAGAAACTCCTCGGTGGCAAGGCACCGGGGGTGGATGAGATCCGCCCTGAGTACCTCAAGTCTCTGGATGTTGTGGGGCTGTCTTGGTTGACACGCCTGTGCAACATCGCGTGGCAGTCGGGGAAAGTGCCTCTGGGATGGCAGACCGGGGTGGTGGTCCCTCTTTTTAAGAAGGGGGACCGGAGGGTGTGTTCCAACTATAGGGGGATCACACTTCTCAGCCTCCCCGGGAAAGTCTATGCCATGGTTCTGGAGAGGAGAATACGGCTGATAGTAGAACCTCGGATTCAGGAGGAACAGTGTGGTTTTTGTCCAGGCCGTGGAACACTGGACCAGCTCTATACCCTCTACAGGGTGATGGAGGGTTCATGGGAGTTTGCCCAACCAATCCACATGTGTTTTGTGGATTTGGAGAAGGCATTCGACTGTGTCCCTCGCGGCATCCTGTGGAGGGTGCTTCGGGAATATGGGGTCCTGGGTCCTTTGCTAAGGGCTGTCAGGTCCCTGTACGACCGAAGCAGGAGCTTGGTCCGCATTGCCGGCAGTAAGTCAGACTTGTTCCCTGTGCATGTTGGACTCCGGCAGGGCTGCCCTTTGTCACCGGTTCTGTTCGTAATTTTTATGGACAGAATTTCTAGGCGCAGCCAGGGGCCGGAGGGTGTCAGGTTTGGGGACCACACGATTTCGTCTCTGTTCTTTGCGGATGATGTTGTCGTGTTGGCCCCTTCAAGCCAGGACCTTCAGCATGCACTTGGACGGTTTGCAGCCGAGTGTGAAGCGGTGGGGATGAAAATCAGTACCTCCAAATCCGAGGCCATGGTCCTCAGTCGGAAAAGGGTGGCTTGCCCACTTCAGGTTGGTGGAGAGTGCCTGCCTCAAGTGGAGGAGTTTAAGTATCTAGGGGTCCTGTTCACGAGTGAGGGAAGGATGGAACGGATCGGTGCAGCTTCTGCAGTAATGCGGTCGATGTATCGGTCTGTCGTGGTGAAGAAAGAGCTGAGCCGCAAGGCGAAGCTCTCGATTTACCAGTCAATCTACGTTCCTACTCTCACCTATGGTCATGAGCTTTGGGTCATGACCGAAAGGACAAGATCCCGGATACAGGCGGCCGAAATGAGCTTTCTCCGCAGGGTGGCTGGGCGATCCCTTAGAGATAGGGTGAGAAGCTCGGTCACCCGGGAGGAGCTCAGAGTAGAGCTGCTGCTCCTCCACATCGAGAGGGGTCAGCTGAGGTGGCTTGGGCATCTGTTTCGGATGCCTCCGGAGCGCCTTCCTGGGAAGGTGTTCCGGTCCCGTCCCACCGGGAGGAGACCCCGGGGAAGACCTAGGACACGCTGGAGGGACTATGTCTCCCGGCTGGCCTGGGAACGCCTCGGTGTCCCCCCGGAAGAGCTGGAGGAAGTGTCTGGGGAGAGGGAAGTCTGGGCATCCCTGCTTAGACTGCTGCCCCCGCGACCCGGCCCCGGATAAGCGGAAGAAAGTGATGATGATGATGATGATGATGGCTATGTATGTAGATGGTCAGCAATTTCCTAGCAAACCATTCCAACCAAATTACACAACAGGGTCAGCAGTGCGTGAATTTTACCAACTGGCCTTAGCTTCAGGAAAACACCTAATGGACCAAGCCTTGGCTAGTGACAGGTCTGATGTCTTACACGGCTATGCCCTTTATGCATTCAACTGCGCGCCGGACTAACAATGTGGTCAGCACCTATCCTTGATCAAGTCAGGGAATGCACGACTTGAGATGAGGTTCAGACAACCACTACCCCACACAATTCATTTGGTTGTTTATCCTGAACCATACTGGAACCGTACTGGTTCAGACTCATTTGCGGCATGTGGTAAAAACTGCGACGATTCGTAAAATTATTATTTTTTTGGCATAGGCATGTCTTATATCGCCAGAAAGCTTGGAATCTCGTTAAACTAATTATAATATTCAATTTAAAAAAGCTATTACGACGACCAAACACGGTGCAATTGTTTCAGGACAGTCAACAAGAACAAAATACTTTACTGTAGGCACTCGGTTTCATTTTTCATGTATCACGGAAAATATTGTACTTACATTACTGAACCTCCACAGATTTCTTATCCCTCTGTTCCCAGAGAGGACGGGAAGCATATTTTTGCTTGGTAAAATCCGTTTTAATTTTCATAGTATCCATGCGTCACAGAATGAAAAATGACTCGATCAACATGCAACAAAACTATTCATGCTATCCAGACCATAAAACAAGTATTTTCCCCGTGACATTTGGTATGTCTGTAATGATTAGACACTCAGGAAGATAACTAGCCTTATTCCGAGATTCTACACAGCGAATTGGCTGCGCAATACCTCAGTAAACCCTAGTAGCGCGCCTCACGTTACGCACCAATAAGATGGACCAAGACAAACTTGAAGGACAATAACTTCCTCCAATGACGACCAATTAATTTGAAACATAGCTAGCTAGATAGCCAATGAGCTGGCCTTTCTTGTGATGTGGGAATGTGCACTGTGGGAAGAATGGGCTGGAATCTAGACGTGTGCTCAACCGGACACCCCTGCATCATTTCGAATTGAGAGAGCATCAGAGCGCGCTAGTATTTTCGTTACGCACATTGTTGCTAGTACTTAGTAGTTACTTCTTCTTGTTATTTCGATAATTTTAAACATTTCGAATTTGAACATGGCTCCTAAAAGTGGGGAAGCGAAATCCAAGACCAAGTACACAAACTTGGAGGAGATTTTTGAGGAGATTCAGCGAGAGAGTGACCGTAGACGAGGACTCTCTTAGTGAACAAAGTTTTGATTCTTTCGAGGAAGAATTGTTCTTGGAAGGAAAGGATCCCGTTTTAGATTGGTGAGTAAAATAAATTATTGTTCTTTATATGTATGTTCATATGTATGTGTGTACGTGTATATGCTTGTGTACACCTGAAAAATATTTTTATTTGGGTAGTAAGTGTAGTAATATGTATATATTACAAATATACAATTACAGTACAAATAAACACATACACAAATATATATTTCAGCTAAACTTTCATATTAAAAGTTATATAAATACAGATTGAAAGAACTGTTCTTTGTCCTGTGCTATATGTGAGCGTCTTGTTTTGTCTGGGGTTTTTTCTGTCCTGTTTTGGGCCCAGTTTTAAAAGAGATCTTAGTCTCAGTCTGCATGCCTTGTTTAAATAAAGTTTAAATTAGAATATATATATATATATATATATATATATATATATATATATATATATATATATATATATATATATATATATATATATATATATACACACACACATTTGTTATATGGCTATAACATGTTGTTGTCCCAATATATAATTGTAGTATTTGTCCCCATATGTAATTCTAGTCAAATCTAAATGTATTTTATTTTTTTAACAGTGGAAGCGACTCAGACTCGGATGATCTCTGGGAGCCGGCTGCAAAGAGACAACCACAATCAAGCAGTCCTGCCCTCACTACTTCAGGAGCATCTACATCTGCCATTGTTTCTGGCTCTACAACAAGCACACCTTTTGTCTCCAAAATCACTCCAGGTCCGAGGTCATCCACACCTACCCCCGTCCGGCCATCCAGAGGTGTGAAGAGACCAGCCCAGAGACAAAGACGGGCCAGTGCACCAGCTGACACCTCCACTGAGGGAGAGGACCGTTGGCACACAGTACTGGAGGAGGATGTGGAGCCACGTCCACCCACATTCAGGCCTAAAAGGCAGCCTGGACCTCAGCTGGACATGACTGGGACATACAGCCCCCTCCATCTGTTCCAGCTGTTTATTACTACCTCTGTTCTTGCGACGCTGGTGTCGAACACCAACAAGTATGGGACTAAAAAGCAAGCTGGAAAAAAAGAGGCATGGAAGACCATTTCCATCAATGACATGTACTCCTACATATCACTGGTCATTTACATGGGGATTGTGCTCCTCTAGCACTCCTGCCTCCTCTAGCACTCCTGCCCCAGGACCTGCCTCCAGTGGCACGCACATACCAAAGTATCTGGTTGCAGACCTGAATGTGCCTCAAGGCCAAAAGGGTACAGTTGGAAGGCGTCGTTGTACCCTGTGCCATAAAAAGTCACCTATTACCTGCACAACTTGTGGTGTCACCCTGTGCTTTACAACAGAAAGATACTTTTATGGTACTTGGCATCAGCAGCATAACATTATGTAGAGGGTTGACTTGGGTGATCTGGACACTCAATGTGTACAAAGTTTTTTTTTCACTTTTTGTTTGCTGTGGTTTGCTGTTTGCACTTTTGACATTAGATCAGTGTTGGCTTCTAACTTAGCCCTTATTGTAAATAGTTCACTTATTTTGGGGGGCATTGGATCAGCGTTCTCGTCGGGCCTCCTGTCAGTACCTTTATGAAGAGAAACTAATGATCCACCATGTATGACATTTCTGGGAGTGTGTAAACCTTATTTGTAATTACACTTGTATTTTTGAATAATCTCTGTTGTCATATGCTTGGAATTTAATCATTTATCCAATTTGGCCACTTGGGTAGATTTGGGGACACTCGGGAAGGACACTTGGGAGTCCTCTTACAGAATATTCTGCAGCTCTTTGGTCATTCAATGTAGCTGCCTAAAACTTTACCTACAGTCTCCTGCCTTCTAAGGGACAATACTTGAAGTGTCTCCAGCCTCCTATCTCAATGCATGGCCTTCCCACTGCATTTCAAACATGATGATAAAAAAATCTTCTGCCAAATCTATTGTGTTATACTTTCCTGCATTAATTTATAATTCCTGCAAACTACAGAGTGTCTCCTTTCAAATGGTACCAAATAAATGTTTCTACTATACTCAGCTCATGAGCTACAAGCATTTAGATTTGGGTACATCATTTTAGGCGGAAATTGACTTTTTTTGCACCTTGGCTAACAGGATCTTTGACTCCATTATCGAAGTGTCAAACCAGCGACAAGTCATGGTTGACTACTATTAGGAAAACGGTGTGGAAATGAATACCGCAGAGTTGACCAGTGTGGTGAACCAATTTTCATCTAGGACCCATTCCTATGGTGTGCTGGCAAGCGATCAACTACCTAGTGGACCAGCCCGAGATGTTGCATCAATGATGATTGTTAATACACACCCAAGCAATCACCCTGGGGAGCACTGGCTGGCTATTTACATAACGGATGATGGCATTGGAAGGTTTTATGACAGTTTTGGAAACCCCCCGGATTTTACATATTTTCCCAAGTCAATCAGTGCCTTTCTGCAAACCTGTGAGAATGTAGAATACAGTCCAAAACAAGTACAGAACATAGTTTCAACCACATGTGGACAACATTGTGTGTTCTTTCTCTATCTAATGACAAGAGGTCTGAGTTATAAAGATGCTATCTCCTTTTATATTCATGATTTACAAGAAAATGATGCCCTAGTCTCAAAGTTTGTAGCTAAGATTACCAGTACCAGAGTAAGCGTGATAAGCAAATATTTAATTGCATTCAGCATGCTCAATCTTGTGAATCGTTTAATTTGTGTCATGTTGAATAAATAGAAAAGTAAATCATGTGTATTTCAACTTTATTATTCAAAAATAAAACCATTTGTAAAACCACACCAATGTTTACATTTTTCATACAACAATTCAAGGTAAAACATACACTTTGACAATGAATCACAAATGATGAAAAAGCATTAAAAAAAACACATTAAAATGGAAGCCATTTTGTGGGGTCCTTGGTAGCGGTAACAAAGAAAGCTTTGGTTGCTGGTGGCTAAATCATCCATTGTGTAGCCAGACGTTTGTTTATACAAATAGATTTTACGTCTTACAAGCTCATTTGGAATAGTTGTAAAAGGCATGTTCAGACATGCCATGTCCTCTAAAAACACCCCCCACCCCAATGGCCTTCTATCGTCAGCAATTTTATTGGTTGCTGTCACATTTTTAACCAGATCCAACAGGTGTGAAACCCTGGATTATCTCTCCTTTGAAAATGAATTCACCATTTGAATTCCATGAAGTTAAATCATTACACTTGTGCATTCTATTAAGAATATATTCAACATTCCTCCTACGCATCGCAGGCACATTATCCAAAATTTGATGAACAAGGTTAACATTTCGGTCAACAGTTATCATTATCATTATCTATTTCTGGGATCTCCATATTCGAGCTCTGCTCCGTACTAGCTTGCTTAATTGAACGTTTTCAATGGGCTCAATTTGTCCCCTTTCATCTCCCCGTTACTCCCCAGGCTGTTGCTGCAAAAGAGAATACGTTCACAGTCAACTTGCCTGGTAAAATAACGGTAACATAAATACAAAATAAAACGTGAATGCACACGTTTCCACGTTACACCACCTACTTTTCTTCGCTCCTCCATTACACTCGTCCTGAAAGCACCCCCACAGAACAGCGTCCCCTGCTGTGTCTACAACCAGGTGCATTTGTTCTAGAACCCATTCCAGTGTTTATAGAAAATTGTGCAGATAATTACTTTCTTATCCATTATCTTACTTTATTCAAGTGTTGTTTTCAAATCTGCAACTTATCCAAGAGAATATTTCATATTTGCTGTACTGAATAAGCTTAGAGTATTATGATATAATTTGATGATTAAAATAATTATAACAAACTGTAGAGTTAGATGTGTGCGCATGTTAATAAACTGAAAATGAACAACACATTAATGTAATATTTTATTTATTGAAATTATATTATATTCATCTTGTGTCATATCCAATTACCATTTGACCTTGTAGGCAACTCCAGCAAGTGTGTCATGGTTGAAGATTGATCATATGCCTCCTCCAAGGATGCTTCACCAACTGTATGATTCTTATCACAGTGCTCCTGCACCACGGAAGCTGTTGGTTGATATACGCATGGGAAGCTACACATTCATCAACTATACAGCCATGACTGAATTCACATGTGCCAACATACACAAGCCACAAGGTACTGCTGTCCACGGCTAGTATGGGCACAGCATTGCCAGGGATGGACGGGTGAGTAGTTGGGCATGGGTACCTTGTCATATCGCTCTTTAGAGAATCCTTGTGTGTGGTTTGACAGTGTTTAAATTCAATCACCAAGTATCAACTCAAGGCTTCTGTGTTGAAAGAGCAGTGTGATAAGAAGTGATGGTGACACATGCTTGGAGGAAGCATGGGATCAATGTTCGGCCATCCCGCACCTACTGAGGGGTTTCTGATGATAAAAGGTCAAAGGGGAGTTAGATATGGCAAATTCAGAGAGGAGAAAAACCTACATAAAACATTTTCACAAAATTAGCTAAATGCTGGAGCCAGGAGGTGAAAGGCAGGATAAAGGCTCCCAACTGTCCTTCCATTTGGTCCCACTGAGTAAAAAACACAAGTAAATAAATACAGCAATTGTTTCAATCTGTTGTGTTCAGTCTCCAATACTACCTTTTGGTAATAAAATCTAAAAAGCTGTATTCATATTTCTTGCTCACCCTAAACATAACATCACAAAGCCACTGGAAGTTGTACATGTTTAGCAGACTGAACTATCCTTTGGCATATAGGTTGATTTATATAAATACAGTTGTGCTCATAAGTTTGCATACCCTGGCAGAAATTGTGAACATTTGGGATTGATGTTGAAAAAATGACTGATCATGCCATTTTATTAAATTTTATTTAAGGAGAATGATCATACGAAGCCATTTAGTACCACATAGTTGTTTGGCTCCTTTTTAAATCATATTGATAACAGAAATTGCCCCAAATGACCTGATCAAAAGTTTACATACCCTTGAATGTCACAAGGTGACACACACAGGTGAAAATTGCAATTAAAGATGAATTTCCCACACCTGCGACTTTTTAAATTGCTATTAGTGTCTGTGTATAAATAGTCAATGAGTTTGTTAGCTCTCACATTGATGCACTGAGCAGGCGAGATACTGAGCCATGAGGAGCAGAAAAAAACTGTCAAAAAACTTGCCTAACAACGTAATGGAACTTTATAAAGATGGAAAAGGATATAAAAAGATTTCCAAAGCCTTGCAAATGCCAGTCAGTACTGTTCAATCACTTATTAAGTGGAAAATTCAGGGATCTCTTGATACCAAGTCAAGGTCAGGTAGATCAACAAAGATTTTAGCCAAAACTGCCAGAGGAATTGTTTGGGATACAAAGGAAAAACCCACAGATAACCTCAGGAGAAAGATGTAACCAGTGGTTACAGCAGAAAAAGGTGAAGGTTCTGGAGTGGCCATCACAGTCTCCTGACCTTAATATCATCGAGCCATTCTGGGGAGATCTCAAACGTGCAGTTCATGCAAGATGACCAAAGACTTTGCATGGCCTGGAGACATTTTGCCAAGATGAATGGGCAGCAATACCACTTGCAAGAATCCGGGTACTCATAGACAACTATTACAATAGACTGAATGCTGTCTTTGATGCTAAAGTGAGCAATATACAGTATTAAGAACTAAGGGTATGTAGACTCTTGAACAGGGGTCAGTTAATTTTTTTCTTTCTTGCCATGTTTTGTTTTATGATTGTGCCATTTTGTTAGAACCTACATTTGAATGTGAATCCCATAAGAAACAAGTGTTTTGCCTGCTCACTCATGTTTTCTTTACAAATGGTACATACATTACCAATTCTCCAAGGGTATGCAAACGTTTGAGCACAACTGTATATACATATACAGGACTTCATGTCAACATCTCAATAGAATTATTGACAGAGACAAATTATTCCTGACCATAGATAGATCATTGTCTATTTTTGTCAACCCCCCCACCCTTGGTTTCCAAGTCCATTTCCTATCTAATCCTTGTCTTGTCATCAACAGTTCTAAGATCCAGGAAGTACAAAGATCAATCACATGCTTTCTTTGACCACGGCTATATTAATGATTTGTTCTTAAGCAGATATCCTCCCCTGATGTGAGCATATATTGAATATGGCAATGGTATGTTGTGTTAAGAAGTCTATTGCCAGAAGAAGTCATTTCTTGACACACACACATTTTTTGATTGCTTCCTTCTCAGCTGTGATACATACCAGTTAATTATCCGTAGCATTGGATTCAAAATTAAAACTAAATTCACACCACAGTTTCATCAAGTCTTTGGTTTAGCCTGTGAGTACACCCCTAAGTGAAAATGTCCAAATTGGGCCCAAAGTGTCAGTATTTTGAGTGGCCACCATTATTTTCCATCACTGCTTTAACCCTCTTGGGCATGGAGTTCACCGGGGCTTCACAGGTTGCCACTGGTGTCCTCTTACACTCCTCCATGATGACATCACGGAGCTGGTGGATGTTATAGCCCTTTTGCTCCTCCTCCTTCTGTTTGAGGATGACCCACAGATGCTCAATAGGGTTTAGGTCTGGAGACATGCTTGGCCAGTCCATCACCTTTACCTTCAGCTTCTGTAGCAAGGCAGTGGTCGTCTTGGAGCTTTGTTTGGGGTCGTTATCATGTTGGAATACTGCCCTACGGCCCAGTCTCCGAAGGGAGGGGATCATGCTCTGCTTCAGTATGTCACAGTACATGTTAGCATTCATAGTTCCTTCAATGAACTGTAGCTCCCCAGTGCCGGCAGCACTCAAGCAGCCCCAGACCATGACACTCCCAGCACCATGCTTGACTGTAGGCAAGATACAATTGTCTTTGTACTCCTCACCTGGTTGCCGCCACACACGCTTGACACCATCTGAATCTCATCAGACCACAGGACATGGTTCCAGTAATCCATGTCCTTTGTCTGCTTGCCTTAAGCAAACTGTTTGCGGGGTTTCATAGTCTTTAGAAGAGGCTTCCTTCTGGGACAACAGCCATGCAGACCAATTTGATGCAGTGTGTGGTGATTGGTCTGAGAACTGACAAGCTGACCCCCCACCCCTTCAACCTCTGCAGCAATGCTGGTAGCCTTCATACATTTATTTCCCAAAGACAACCTCTGGATATGACGCTGAGCATGAGCACTCAACTGCTTTGGTTGACCATGGCGAGGCCTGTTCTGAGTGGAACCTGTCCTGTTAAACTGCTGTATGGTCTTGGTCACCGTACTGCAGCTCAGTTTCAGGGTCTTCTTATAGCCTAGGCTTTCTTTATGTAGAGCAACAATAATTTTTTTCAGATGCTCAGAGAGTTCTTTGCCATGAGGTGCCATGTTGAACTTCCATTGACCAGTATCAGGGAGTGTGAGAGCGATAACACCAAATTTAACACACCTGCTTCCTTATTCACACCTGAGACCTTGTAACACTAACGAGTCACATAACACTGGGGAGGGAAAATGGCTAATTGGGCCCAATTTGGACATTTTCACTTAGGGGTGTACTCACTTTTATTGCCAGCGGTTTAGGCATGAATGGCTGTGTGTTGAGTTATTTTGTGTGGACAGCACATTTACGCTGTTATACAAGCTGTACACTAACTACTTTACATTGAAGAAAGTGTAATTTCTTCAGTGTTGTCAAATGAAAAGAATGTGATGAAATAATGTGGTCTACATGTTACTTTAAGGATAGTAAAATATATGCTTTAAATATCCCTGTTGAAATTTGAGACGGCCTTTGCCTATTCATGAGGCTTCCTCAGTGTCTTACTGTCTGTTGAATTGTGATGTTTGATGTCAAAACACTCCCTCATATAATGAGACACATCCACCAATCCAAAGAGAGAAATAGTTGAGAGCCTGATAGCACGCTGTTCTTATCTCTAGATATAGAATCCTCTTATACTCAGCTGGTCTCAGGCATTTCATCATTATCAAGTATCTGTGCGTGTTTTTGTCAATTTATTAGGATGGTTCTGAACTGATGTGTAATATTATTTACAATGTGCTTATTGTATTTTCCATGTGGTTAAATGGTGTTTTTTCTAAATGATAGAATTGTGTGTGTGTTCAGATCTGTGATCTTGGACAAAAGATAGAAGGAATTAAGAAAAAACAAGAATAATGTAGTCACCAACATGTTTGAGTTTGTGAATGTCAGCTGTCTGTTTTTATTAGTTGGGTTGTCGGACTGTCACTACAAGACACATTGTAGATTCCATATCAGGTGTCCCCTGTGTACATGACCTTGGACCTGGGATAGAAGGAACAGAAAGAATAATTAATAGTGTTGTCTTTCTAATTAGAACATAACAGGTTTGGTGGATCACAGAATTATTTTACTGTCGTGCTTCACGGATTGTTAGATCTCACAACACCAGGAAATGTGTGTAGTCTCTGGAGAAAATACCAGATCCATATGATATAGCAAACGTTTGAGTGTCTAGTTTGACTGGAAAAACAAGACAGATCTTTAGTCAATCAGTTACCGATGGCTGTGTGAAAGTGAAAGAACAAAGGCATTAAGGAGTGTTGACCGCTGTAACCTTCGTTCTTTCAAAATATTGTATTTGCTTTGCTGCCGTTTATCATATTTTAAATGCAGAAGAAATATGTGTATTTGAAATATATCAAAGTGTTATGAAAGCGTCAGAAGATTCCAGGTCCTTGAGATTTTTTGAAACTGTTCTAGAATTAAAAGAGATGCATTCAGGTAGGCTTACACATTCCTTTAACTTATTGTGTGACTTATGTTAAAACAACTAACTTAATTACCTAGAACAAATTGAAGGGATACACATTGTTCAACTAGTGTTCCTTTCATTTACGAGTTATGCTACTCCTATTTATCGCAACTCTTCACTTGTTTTGTCCATTGCATCTATCAAAAGTTATATTGCCCCTCATGGAATTGTTATAGTTGTTGTTTTCATTACAGTCAAGAGTACATTTTGTTTTTTTCAATATATTTTTAATTTTGTAAACATGGTTATTTTGTGTAGGCATGTATTCTCTTTTCTTTCTCCTGAATCTGTGAAAATATCTCCTGATTGGAAACATATCAGTTGTAGTAAAAGTGTAAAACCAATGTCTCAACTTTTCAAAGTTCAGCTTTCATCTGTTAATGTGTTTCATTAGGTTAACAGTTGACATAACATGGATTGTAGGTAACTAACCTAATTTACATAATAAGATCTTAGAGAAAACCAGGTCCTTACTTAACTCTCAATTCAGTTCATTATATATGTACAACAAAAAAAATACATGTACTACCTCTAATTTTACAGGCTTAAAAATACCATGGTGATGTTGATCTTTTATGCAGGGCTGGGTCTTACTCTCCTGTCAGTGGCAGTCCTCACTGTTCCCATCCCAGCTCAACCAGGTGAGAATGTTAACACTAAACAAATTACAACAATAGTTCTCCTCCACATTTTACCTTTAAAACTAGGCAACAGTTTTCCGGACACAGATTAAGGCTAGTCTGGAACACTGGAGGCAGACAGTTTGGGCTGGTTTAGCGGACAAAGATTAAGGCTTGTCTATGACTGAAAACTCAAGCCTAACTTAGTTTTCTTTTTTCCTAGACTAGGTTTAACCTCTGTCTGTGAAATGGGCCATTATAAGTAAATATGTTACTCTCTCTTCCTCTCTTCCTCTTTTTTTTTCTTCCATAGTCCCAGAGACATTCACCCTAAATGTCCCTGATGGCCCAATCTCGTCCAAGTCAGGCTCCTCCATCTCTCTACTCTGTCAAGTCTCACCGACATTCAACATCGAACCATTTGAGGTGAAGTGGTATCGGTTTGATGAAGTTAACAAACCCACCTTGTGGTACAAGGATCACAAGATCCAGGAAGCCATCATGGACCCGCGATTCAAGGGCAGAGTGTCTCTAACTGGGGGACTGGAGAGGGGGATTGCGTCCCTGAGACTGGAGAGGGTCACTCTGGAAGATAGTGGGGAGTTTGTGTGCTACATTAACAATAATAATTGGTATGAAAAGACCTGTGTGGTACTGGCAGTGAGTGGTAAGTGGCCTCCAATAATAGTTTTGTGAAGTACAACAGCGTTTCCAAAACATTTGGGACGCTGCATAAATTGAGATAAAAACAGAATGCAATAATGTGTAAAAAATGTAATCCCTATATTGAATAGATAATAGTACAATTATTTACATTTTACACTTTGTTGGTAACAGTGTTGTAACTGTCATCTCAAAGTCTTTGTATGGTTGGTGATTATCACAGAATTCTCTGTTACATTTGCCATACAATTACCATTATTTCTGGACATCCTGTCAGGTGAAATGACAATAATGCACCAATGACAATGGGGCTTGAAAATATGGTTGTTCAAAAAAAGTGGTTCATTGGCTCAACTTGCCTCTGGGTAGGGGTTAGTTGATACTAGTCAAGAGATATGTTCAGCCATCTGGTGGTAAATTCACCAATCCTTTTTTGACCAATCAATACTCAAAAAATTTAAAGGAACACTGAAATCACACATCAGGTCTGGATGATTAGATTAGATTCAACTTTATTGTCATTGAACAAGTATACGTACGGTACAACGAAATGCATCTAACCAGAAGTGCAAATAGAGAAGGGCAGAAAATGTACAAGTATTAAAACCTGTTAGGTCAAGGGCAAAAACTTTGTAAAAATAATAAATGAATGCAGTAAAGTATAACCCAATCGATTTGGCAGAAGATAAAACAAACCAAAAACGTATTTTTTGGTAAAAAACAAAATTCCTCATCGTGTTTGAATTGCAGTGGGGAAGGCCAAACATGGATTAGGAATCTGGAGGAACTTTCCACTTGATCCACTAGATGTCAGCAGGATCTGGGTACAGGTTCAGGCCATTTGATATACAATTCAGTGATCTACTTACTCATTTGTAAAGCAAGGCCAAAGTGTCCTTTACATATTGGCCACATTATGAATTTTCAAGTTTATACCTACACATAACATACAACAGTGCAAAGGTGATTAAAATAATGGTTACACACTCCCAGGAATGTTATACATGATGGAAAATGAACGTCCCTTCATAAAGGTCCTAACAGGAGGCGGATCCAATGATCTAAAACAGCGTTTCCACCGCAGGAACTATACCCAGGAACTAGGAACTTTTCCAGGAATTCGCTGTGTTTACACTGCAGGAACCAGGGACTAGAACCAGCAACCAGGAACTGCATTATACCCCCAAAACAGTCCCTGCTCCGGAGGTAGGACTCTCCAAGAGTAACAGAACTTTTGGGGTGGGGCTTGCAGTGCTGAAAAGTTCTGATTGGTCCATTAGTAGTAGCGTTTATTCACAGAAGTTTTCCACCGCCCTTTTTTAAATGTTCTCAGCGGAGTAAATGTACAGGAGTTATTAAAGGAGTTTATTTTGCTTACAAAAAATAAATAAAAGAACATATAAAGGAGAGGAAATCGAGCGACAGATGGACCGACGATGAAGTCCAGGCCTTATTGAGTGTTTATGCTGATGACCAAATCTAGCAAGAATTGGAAACGGCGATTCGTAATGATAACGTGTACATGAAAATATCCTACAAGTTTGGTGAGCTGAACATGATTCACATCGGGAAACAGTGCCAGGAGAAGCTTAAAATGTGAAAACAAGATTACAAGAAGATTGAGGATCACAATAAGAGAAATGGTTCTGAATGGCGGAGCAAATAGTTTGACTGTCTACATGCGTTGCTGGGTCACAGGTCGGCCTTCTATGGCGCTGCAGCAACGATTGACTCAGCTGCTGCTTTTTTGGAAGCCGTGGTGGAAGAGACAGAAACTGGATAACCAGTTGGTTTAAGGTAAATCACAATGTTTTACATGATGCATGTTAAATGCTATAAGGTTATGTTATTGAAAAGTCAGGATATTTGTATACAAGTCATGTTATTATTTGTCATGCTATTGTTCCTCTAGACAAAAACCAATGTTAGCTACGGGAACATCAATTTAGCCTAGCTAACGTCCCCCTATTATTGGCCACCCCCTATTTTTTTATAGTGGTGTATGGAGTTAAATACTTAAAAAATGTAATGTATGGAAATAGGTTATTATCAGTGATCTATCAGTGATCCTTCTTCATCAGAAGGCATAAGAGGTAGGTAAAACTTTCCAGTAAACACATAAGTAAAACTGTGATCAGGCATTTGTAACACAAATAAAGTGGGAATAAAACGCAATTGAACAAAATAGTAAGGTGGCTGATAACAGAGGACGGTGGCCGATAATGTGGGTCGTATTTTATAGCCACGTCGCTAACCAACTAGCTGAAAATAGTAATATTTCCACTGGAATTTCGGAAATGATCATTAATGACATGCTAGTTAACATTCGTATATATCTAATAATCACTAAACATTAAATACATGATCAAATGATTACTCAGTACAATATATTTTTCAAAACTGCTGGAATGTGTTGGTATATTTAAAATTTACTATGGTGTGTTTGTTTATTTTTCTTCTTAGAAAAGAGACAGACTTCCTTGAAGCGCTGAGGGACATGAACGACGCTAACCGGGCCGTCCTGCAGTGAGGACAGGAGCAGCAGGACCAGTATATACACTCACCTAAAGGATTATTAGGAACACCTGTTCAATTTCTCATTAATGCAATTATCTAATCAACCAGTCACATGGCAGTTGCTTCAATGCATTTAGGGGTGTGGTCCTGGTCAAGACAATCTCCTGAACTCCAAACTGAATGTCAGATTGGGAAAGAAAGGTGATTTAAGCAATTCTGAGCGTGGCATGGTTGTTGGTGCCAGACGGGCCAGTCTGAGTATTTCACAATCTGCTCAGTTACTGGGATTTTCACGCGCAACCATTTCTAGGGTTTACAAAGAATGGTGTGAAAAGGAAAAAACATCCAGTATGCAGCAGTCCTGTGGGCGAAAATGCCTTGTTGATGCTAGAGGTCAGAGGAGAATGGGCCGACTGATTCAAGCTGATAGAAGAGCAACTTTGACTGAAATAACCACTCGTTACAACCGAGGTATGCAGCAAAGCATTTGTGATGCCACAACACGCACAACCTTGAGGCCGATGGGCTACAACAGCAGAAGACCCCACCGGGTACCACTCATCTCCACTACAAATAGGAAAAAGAGGCTACAATTTGCACGAGCTCACCAAAATTGGACAGTTGAAGACTGGAAGAATGTTGCCTGGTCTGATGAGTCTCGATTTCTGTTGAGACATTCAGATGGTAGAGTCTGAATTTGACGTAAACAGAATGAGAACATGGATCCATCATGCCTTGTTACCACTGTGCAGGCTGGTGGTGGTGGTGTAATGGTGTGGGGGATGTTTTCTTGGCACACTTTAGGCCCCTTAGTGCCAATTGGGCATCATTTAAATGCCACAGCCTACCTGAGCATTGTTTCTGACCATGTCCATCCCTTTATGAACACCATGTACCCATCCTCTGATGGCTACTTCCAGCAGGATAATGCACCACGTCACAAAGCTCGAATCATTTCAAATTGGTTTCTTGAACAAGACAATGAGTTCACTGTACTGAAATGGCCCCCTCAGTCACCAGATCTCAACCCAATAGAGCATCTTTGGGATGTGGTGGAACGGGAGCTTCGTGCCCTGGATGTGCATCCCACAAATCTCCATCAACTGCAAGATGCTATCCTATCAATATGGGCCAACATTTCTAAAGAATGCTTTCAGCACCTTGTTGAATCAATGCCACGTAGAATTAAGGCAGTTCTGAAGGCGAAAGGGGGTCAAACACAGTATTAGTATGGTGTTCCTAATAATCCTTTAGGTGAGTGTACATCTGCTATGCTGAGGAAAGAGTCAGGTTGAGGAGAGCCACGTAAAGAGTGATAAGGAGAAGAGAGTTGGCATTCCTGGAGTCTCAGGCAGAAGAAACTGTGTTAGGTATATTAACCATGTACAGTGTTATGTATATTATTGCTTTATTTTCTTGCTATATTTGTATAATTTTCACTACGTAGTTGAAGTTGAAGTTGTGCTATGCCACCTTTCATAAGCATATTACACTCATGTATCTATAATATTCAATAATACTACCAATTGCTGCTAGTTTACTTATGTAACTGCCATATCTAAATGTTCAATAATACTACCCATATTGCTGCTGCTTTACAGTTCTCTCTGTTTTGCACCTACATTTTTGCAGATAAATAAATAGTTGTGGAACCAAATACATGTGTATAGTGGCTGTTTGTGTACATCTGAAAACAGAAGAACTTACACACACTGTCTCAATGCTAAAATATTTATTAAATCTCAATGTTTGCAGAAATTGTGTACAGTGACACACCGTAGTAATGCCAACTCCAAATGAGAAATGATCCTGTTGGTTGCAGGTTTCCACCGTACTTCACCTTTTTTGAATGGGTACACGACGGCGATGTCATGTCACCCCAGTTATGGTTGTAATCGGCGGCACAGGTACAGAAACGTGTCCTTAAATTCTTTATCCACTAGGCCTCGTTGTAAGTTGAAACCACGGTTTCCCACCATTTGTGTACCCAAACAGATGGAGAAACACAACGCATTCTATAGTACTTGCATATCTGAAACACACAAAAAGGTGCCAATAACAAGTCAATGTAGTTTACAGTAACATTATTCCCAATTGTGATTTACTAAAAAGTATATAGACCTACTATAAAAAATCTTACCATTCTCTTTTTTTGTACGCGATAACACGAATCCGTCTCATCTGTCTTCTCATGGTCAATCTCTGCGATAACTCATAAAATCTGTACACTTTATTTGTATTGCAACTCGACTAGCATTTCAGGGATTTTGAATCCGCTTTGCTTCTACTGCTCGTCTCTTCCACTGTTGACACAATAACTACATTTGCAAACCAATAAGCTTAATCTTCGCGGGTCATTAGACCGCAGTGGAAACGCACACCACAATGAGCTGAAGGAACCCTTTAGTTCCTTGAATAGCAGTTCCTGGGACTCAAAGTTCTAGGTACTTTTGGGTGGAAACGCGGCTTAACATCACATGTGTTGTTTGCTTCATATGTGGGGATCTAACATCATATGTGGTGTTTGCTTCATGTGTTATATCACCATGTATGACGTTAGATCATATGTGGTATCTATGCCTCCTTACACACATAGATAGTAAGCAAACAGTTGGCAGGATTAGAAAGGAAAAGAGTAGAAGGTAATAGGAGAAAGAAGGGGGAGACATGTCGACTTCTGGGAAAGCTCTGAAATGGCCAGCCAGATGATGGCGTCACAGTGAGGTGGGAGACCTCCTGAATCACTGTTGGGGATTCAGGGGGAAATATGGGGATGAATAAGAAACAGTCACATGTCGTTGCCAAATCACATAGACAATTGGTTACATATAAGGACATTATGAACTGAAATCTACTATAATGACATGACCCAATTGGCTGTAAAACACTTTTAGAAAATCGACATAGCCTAACATAGCCCAATATGCTAATGCTAAAATATTGTATGTCTTGGATAATCTATCTTATTGTACTCACCAAGTTGCTTGACTCACTGTCCATGATTTCTTCAAAATATCTAGTCCAAATTGGTCTCCTATGTTGCTTTTCTACTTAGGAGTTTGGGGTGGTGCACACTGTTGGTGTGTCCTGTGTTTGCGCCTAACGATGATCGTTCAACAATTGCCATAAAATGTGGCTTGTGTGCTCTCACAGCTTGTTTCAAATCCATTGGTCGTCATTTAAGGGAGATAAATGCTACCAAAGACAAAAGCTTGTACGTGATCGGTGCCAGACTACATGTCTTTGCTGACGTGGTGCGAAGGACAAACTATGTCTGGTTACTTGCTAGAGACTCTTCTTTTCAGAAATACCAATTATTACTATGTTAAAACCTAGTAAAGTTTTGAATATCATAAATAGTTTTGCTTCGAGTTGGATTTCGTTCTACAACACTGTAAAGAACATTAATCGTTTTCGATTATAAAAACAGATTTTATCAAACAAAACAATGCTTTGCTATATCTCTGGGACCATTAAGATAAGACATCAGAAGAAGACGGCTCATTGTAAGTACATAATTTACCATCAGACACCAAACTAGCGAACCTGGTGCCTTTGAAAAAATGTTGTGTGTATGTTGACTATACTCAAACACTTGGATAGGAGTTAGTCGCTGTAATAGCTACTTCAAATTGTATACTGCAGTTAGATTAACGGGATTCTAATCTTTCTGCACATATATAAAATGCTTATAACAAAAAAAAATACAATACTTCGTACAATTTGAGGCAGAAAAGTTAGGCGTCCCGGCGGCGGTACTTCCAAACATGCCCGTTCCCAAATTATATATAAGTGTATGCTCAAGTGACATGTATAGATGTGTAATTAATGCAAATGCATTACATATTGTGATGGTGCGAGTGCAACAGGTGTGTAATAGTGAGACAAGAAACAAAACGTCTTGCAATTAGTCTTGCTTTATGGTCTTTTTGAAATGGGTAAACAAAATGCACCAACATGGCCACGACAGACAAATAATAATCTGTGAGGTGTGGTGAGTGAACAACAGAATATAAACACACTAAACAGTGATTGGAAACAGGTGCTTCCTGCCATCACTCTCCTGTTGGTGGTTGGTACACCGTGAGGAAGGGGAGCCGCTGAGCCACGCAGAGCAGATGTTACACATATGGCAATTCTAAATGTGCAATGGAAACATTTACTAATGTACAGAACATTTATTTAGAAGTATTAAGTATAATGTACAGTATATGGGATAAATAGTTGTGTGGGTACAAGTGACAATTCTCAGTGGCATTCTGAATTTGCAATCGGGGCAAATTATCGGAGTAGGGTAGCATGTGCAACTGAAATGCAGGGATGGCAGCAATGAGGTTCCTGAGGTTGACATGTGCATGTAACAATAGAAAATACAAGTACAGTGACAGTTCTACATGTGCCATGAGGGCAAGTTTAAGGTGCAAGTCGGCATGTGCAAATGAAATACAGGAATAGCTGCAATGACACGTACCTGTAGACAACTCAAAACCTCCTTATCAGTCTTGTTAGGCAGTGACAGAGTCCAGTAGTACAAAGAGTGGGCATAGTTAATGATGGGTCACAGAGTTCAGCAGGGTTACAGTAGATGGGAAGAAACTGTTCCTGAGCCTGCTGGTGTAAGAACAGAGAAAAGACCCTCGGTGGCCCGTCGTAGACACCAAGTCGTCGGTATCGATGCGGGTCAAGCTCTTACAATAGCAAACCCCTAGCCAGACAATGGTGAAGCGTACTGATGTTTCCAGAAGCCTTTATTTACGTTCAGCCCTCAGCCTTGTTCTGAAAAAAATTTACTTTCTCTTTCCTCACACCTCTCTTCATGAAACACCGTAAGAGCTACAGGACAGAGAAATAACAAAATTAGCTCTTACAAATGTAAACATTACCCGAAGGCCACATTAACCGCACCTATGACCATTCGTAAACATTTCTGTGACGTTACCTGTATCAGTATTCACAATGCTGAAAAGCTAATGTTAGCATGACTTTGTATAGCAAAGAAATAACAACACATTTAAACACTTCACAGTGGAATAGTTTAAACTCCATATTTCTGAACATAAAAATTTAACAAATCAAACACACAATACCTTGTTCCCGATCCAGCTAGGTGCTTAATTATCCCTTTTGCGCTTTATATGATTTCATATGTGTTTTTCCTCCTTACTTCCGAGCGTGCGTCTCTACAAACTAGTCCCCCTTTTAGATGCAAGATTACCGTTCTGCTAAGAGGTGCCAAAATAAGGGACTCATAATATGAATGGAGGAAACTAACAAAAAAAATAATAATACACTTTCCTTTGAGTCAGTTACACTCCCACCAAACATGAGTGAATAATATAATGATACACAGTCTGCATAAGGCATCCTTCCCTGAGCCTGTATAAGAGCACAAACACTTATGCCAAAGTTTGAAATCTTTGTAACAATGTAATATTATGCGCTATGGGGAGAGGGAGCAGATTTAGCTAGTCTCCAACAACAGGACAAGCTTCTGGACAGGGTGCTCAACTTCGGATACCTTGTGGAGACGCTCCCCTTTCTTACCAAGCTTCCTGTCACCAAGTCGGATCTTAAGTGGAGTTCTCATCTGTTTCCGAAAATACCTTGTTGCTTTGATGCGCGACATTGAGAAGATGTCCCATCAGTTTTATGTGGACGAATCTGATCGCAACTACCTGCGATTTTTTTGGTGGAAGCAAGGAGACTTGAACACACCGCCCAGCGAGTTTCATATGAAAGTGCATCTGTTCGATGCAACTTCCTCTCCGGGATGTGCAAAGTATGGGCTGAAATATCTAGCTAAAGAGAATCGCAACATCTACACTCAAGACTCACGATTTGTCATGTGGGACTTTTATGCAGACGATAGGCTCATAAGTGTTGAAAACACTATAGATGCTATTCAGCTAGCCAAAGAAGCTCGCAAACTCTGCGCCATGAGTTTTCTCCAACAACACAAGTTTGTATCTAATGACAGAGATTTATTAGAGAGCATACCTCCCTCCGAACGAGCAACCAGCATGAAAGATATGGACCTTGCTTTTGATGATTTGCCACTTGAGAGAACTCTCAGTATTCAATGGGATGTGGAATCAGACCGCTTTTGGCTTAACGTAAGCCTCAAGGAGCAGCCTGCAACACGAAGCAGGATTTTATCTACAGTGGCTTTTCTGAACGATCCTCTTGGGTTTGTGGCGCCAGTCACAAGACCCTTTTCTCCACAAAGACGGTGTCCTCAGTGTGGGAGGGAGGCTGCGCAACTCCTCTCTTCCCAACTTCATCAAGCACCCTGCAATCATCCCCAAACATCATCACATCACAAGGATGATTATTGCTTATCACCACGAACAGATGAAACATCAAGGTAAGTGTCTTACCATTAATGAAATCAGGCGCAGCGCCTAATAGATTCGAAACAAGGACGAAAGGAGAACAAGAGGTACAGTCTTTTCACTTGTCTTAGCTCCCGTGCCATTCATATTGAGATGCTTGAAGACATGAACTCAGAGAAGCTCTAAAGGAAGGGGAAGTCTGGCTGTATTTCTTGCCGAGAAGCAGTGTGACTTCAGTATGAATGCACCCCATTCCAGCCATGCAGGAGGTGTGTGGGAAAGACAAATTAGGACAGTGAGAAGCATTCTAAGGTCTACACTTGCCCCTTCTTCTGGTAGACTAAATGACTCTTCGCTACGGGCCTTTATCTATGAAGCTATGGCTATAGTCAACAGTCGTCCTCTGACTGTTAACAACCTCAGTGACCCGCATAGCCTTGAACCACTCACCCCTAATCATCCTCTGACAATTAAATATGTCCAAGCCTTACCTCCTCCAGGTGAATTTGTCAGAGAAGATGTGTATGGTAAGAAAAGGTGGAGACATGTTCAATACCTCACAGAACAGTTTTGGAGTCGCTGGCGAAAGGAATACCTTGCTAACAACGCTGGCACGCTCCAAGAAGAAACTTACAAGTTGGAGATATTGTAATCATGAAAGGAGATGATGTGCACAGGAACGAGTGGAGATTGGGTAGAGTTGCAGAAGCCACCACGGACAAAGACAGACTTGTATGGAGAGTTAACGGGTATGCAGTCTTTTGTGTAGGCGACCGAAAGATTGACTTGGATTGCAGAACTGTATCCTCTAACACGAAGGCCAGAAAGACTCTTGCTTGTGAGAACTGTATCCTTACCACTCATAGTCAGCACCTTCAGTTCCACAGGATACTTGTCAGCATTAAGACCGTCACTCACTTGCTGGTCAATGAATGTAGTATCGCTTTGGGTGTTGAGTAGCGCATAGACAAGTTTCTCAGCTGTAGGATCATTTTTAGATGAAACCCAGACTGGTATCACCATGGATGTGCTAGATGCGCCTTTGCCTGCTACACTGAGCGACGTTGCAGCAGCACCTTGATTTGTCTCTGGTTCTGGTGTAGACCTTTCCCTTTTATAGTTGTCATCATGGAGGGCTGTAGGATGCTTTCCTTTACAGTGGTCACAGAAGTGACGATGACGGCATTCTCTCAAGCTTTGACCTGGTTTCAGGAATCCATAGCAGAGTTTCTTCTCCTTAATGTAATTACTTCGCTCAACCAACACCATCTCAGTGAACTTGGAGCATGCGTTCAGCTGGTGTCTATTATCTTGACAAAGGATACCTGGAGTCTTAACCTTCCTCAGTTCTGACTTGTGCTTGTCAATGTCAGTGACTGTTTGAGTGGTAAGAACACTGGCCTTGTTTTTCTTCATGTCTCTGAGGTTTCTCTTCTCAGTGCTAGTGTCTAATGGATGAAGAGCATGAAAGGACGTAATTGGATTGCAAGCAATCTCAACTTCAGTTCTCTTCACAGTCATTTAATGAGGCATGACATCTTGACAGGCATTCAGAAAATCTGAGAAGCATCTGAGTCCTTCAGCATCCTTTGGTGAAATTCTTGGCCAGTTGATGAGCTTCTCTATGAAGGCTCTCTGGATGGCGAATGGCTGGCCAATGTGACGATTTAGCTTGTTCCAGGCGTCTTGGTAGGCTTCATTGTCATTTCAGGAGAAGGTGCCATCTAAAACCTGGCATGCTGGGCCACCAACTTATTTTTTTAGGTAGTATAGTTTTTCAGCTGGTGTGATTACCCTTTGGTCAATAAGTAAATGTTGCCTTCCATTCAATGAATTGTATGGGATCGCCATTGAAGACAAATGGCTAAGGTACAGGAAGCTTATTAAAGGGTATGTTGTCTTGAAAGATTTGAGCAAGAGAGGGAATGTTTGTAAGACAGGGCGATGCAACTTATGAGAGGGGCACTGCAGTTACAGGAACGTTCTTTTCTTCCATGTTCCTTTCCCTTTTGACATAGTCAGCATCTTTGCGTTCTGGCTCCTTATCATAGATCTTCAACTTGGCTTGAGCTGCTCGTATCTCTTTCTCTGCCAGCAATCGCTCCAACTCATGCCTTTGTGCCTCTAGAGCCTTATGTTTTTGTTCCTCTAACTCTCTTATCAATTCCTTTTGCCTTTCTTCCTCTAGCAGCATCTGATAAGTTGCTTCTTTTACTGCTAGTTCAGCTGCTACATCCGGGCGTTTTGCTGTCATGTCCGAAGATATGGAGGCGTGGTCAGACTGGCTATGGCTAATCGAGGAAGCGGCGGATCCATAGACAGACTTTGCATGGTCATGGCGGAGCAGTTCATGAAGGCGGTGTCTTTCTTTCTGCTCATTAAACTCGCCTTCCTCATCTATAGCTCTGTTGTAGGCAATGTTGGTGATTTCTTTGGTCACAGATTCACACGTATCAACTCTTCTTCTTATGTCGGTGTAGGGTGTGGTGAGATTTCCAATTTCACAATAGATATTCATTATATCCTCTTTATCTTTCTTAAGTTCTTCAATAAGAGGCCAGAGCTGGCTCTCTGGCACATTAGTCTTTAGTTGATCTCTCGTCTTGCGAGTGTGGAGCTTCCACTTCTCGTACATGGAGAGCATGTCTTTTCTCTCCTTTCTTGGCCTCTTCATATTGAAGCGCACACATTTTCTCTGTAGAATTGCGTGTGCATTTAGAGCATCTAGTACCTTCAGGGGCGTTGTCATCCTTATTAGGCTTGCCTTGGAGATCAGTTAGACTTTATTGTTTAGCTTAATTTGTTTCCTTCAAACATCGTTTCTCTGATGTGTCTACCACCATGTGGGCTTCACTCTGTAAGTCTTGGACTTCATACTGATTACCAGCCATCTGCTCCTTTGCCTCTCTCTCATTACCTGACTGACATTATTAACCAAAATGTTTTAAACTCTAAAGTCAGATATGATTAAACCCTTGTAATGAACAGCATAAACATAGAATATCAAACCATCAGTTTGAAATGGCTAGCACATATGAATTTACATATAGACAATGAAATAACTGTAAATGTCGATTCCACAATAAACACAGTTATCAAGTTCTTAAATCCAAAGTGCAAGAAATGTCAACGGAGGTCGACTTAGAAGCGGACACATGGATATTTTTGGGAGACTTTGCATTTATAAACCTTTGTAGAAAGAGTCCATGTGGATGCATGCAGGCATGAGAATAGATGCAGCAAACAGTTTATTTGTTGCTCTCCTAGCTGATCAGGTGATTATAAAATGTTCAGTCCAAGAAGCCATTCATCCCTTGCTCGCCTTATTGCTGTACTGTAGACTGTATAATAATAGGTTAATACTCACAGTCCTTCATCAATGTCCGTAAGTGTAACTGTACTTGACCATTGCACCGGGTCTGTGTGTGACCGTCGTCAAAAGTAGGTCAAGCGCGAGGCGCGAGGATGCAGCTTGATAAGTCCACGCTGACACTTCGTGGCGACATAGTAATAACTGTAGCCGGCTCCGTTAAGACCCTCCGTGGCCCGTCGTAGACAACAACTGTATGGCCCAGACCATCACTGACCCACCGCCAAACCATTCGTGCTGGATGATGTTACAGGTAGCATAACATTCAACACACCGTCTCTAGACTCTTTCATGTCTGTCACATGTGCTCAGTGTGGACTGGCTCTTATCTGAGAGAGCAATAAGTCTTCTGCCACCACTTGAAAAAGCATTCCCTTTTGGGGGTTGTTTTGCTTTTGCCTCTCCAGTGCACCTTTTGTCACTTTAATTTGCACCCAAACAGGTGACATTGATTAATAATCTCTTATACTTCCTAACTGGACAAATTAATATCCCTGAAGTTTAATTGACTTGGTTTAAACTATGATCATTATGTGTTCTCTTAATTTCTTTGAGAAGTGTACTAAAAAAAGTGCCAAGCTTAGCAATACAGGTCAAATTTTAGCAAAACAATGTATGTCTTTAATCAGTGGAAATTCACTAACAGGTATAATATCTTTTTTTATATCTGGATACATTTGCTTTGATTTCACAGTCATTAACCCTGACACGAAAAAGTTACTTTGACAATCAAAAACATTTACCCCCACTCTCCCCGACGGTTTGTTTCACCTGCACTTTCCAATAGTAATAGGTAGTCAACCAGTAATCTCTGTAGCTGAAGCAAGAGGAGGAGGTCAGGTGAATGTTACCTGTTCTTCAGAGGGCTGGTCACCACAACCTAAAGTCACCTGGAGAAACAAAGAGGGGACCGAAATCACTAATGGACAAGAAGTACAAAACACCACTGGTAATCACATTTACCATCTCATTACTGATGAGGTATACCTATTGTGTGAACATGCCTACACGGGGGATGTATTAGATCCATTTTAATTGAAAATAGTAGATCAATTTTAATAATTAAATTATATTCTCTAAACAATTAAATAGATATGTGGCTTTTTGTATGGAAATAGGGTAAAAATTATCTGCCAAATCTCTTTGAGTGGTTGTCTTTGAGGATTCCAATACCCCTTCTCTCTCTCTGTATCAGATTCTCAGGGGTTGGTGAGTGTCAGTAGTTGGCTGCTGTTTTCTCCCTCTGAATCTGATTGGCTCTCCTGTATTGTCTTTCTGTCTGACGAGTGGAAGACAGAGGGCAGGATTCTGCCAGTTTTACCTGGTGGTGAGTGTCAGTTTTTTTTTCTATTTTAATTTCTGTGATTTCACTGCTATTAGATGTCGTAGTTGTGTGTCTTATAAGAGCATTAGTGTCATGTGACCCATGTTAACTGTCTGTTTGCAGGAGATTACAAAAAAGGTTTCACTGTGAATCAGGTCCTGTTGGTTGTCCTGCCAGTATTGTTTCTGGTCATCATCATCTGTGCTCTGTGCTTCATCATTGTGTTCAAACGAAAAGGTATATGGAACTCACAAACAGTATTTTATGATGAATCATAACATGAATATAGTATGAAATAACAACCCTATAGAGAAATTAGTTCAAAAAAGTATTGTCTATAACATGTACAAAATATACATTTTAAGTGCTCTTCATTACATAAATACAGAAAACACAAAGGTAATCTATTTAATCTGATCTATGTGATAAATAAACTAAAACTGACATGTGTTAAGATATAGCAGAATGCATGGACATTATTTTGTGATGTGTTGTTTATTTTAGGTCAAATAGACCAAGGATTGAATGTAGCAGGTAATTGTTTATTTTGATCAAATATGGGATATTTATCTCTATACACTTAACTTATAATTTCATTGATCCTAAACATGTTATGACAATACAATGCAAGTTTAAGAGGTTCCCATTTGTCCTCAATACACCTTTTATAATACTCTTCCTCTATGTCTTTCAACAGAGACAAAAAGACTAATAAAAGGTAATGTTTGCTATATTTAAAAATAATACTTCAGTAATATAAAATAATTATGATGGTAAAATCCAGTCTAATTCCTACAGAGAGTATAGAGCAGGAAAAAAACAATTTTTGAGAAATCAATAAAGAAAACGTGATTCATCAGACCAGGCCACCTTTTTCCATTGCTCCATGGTCCAGTTCTGATGCTCACGGGCCCCTTGTAGCAGCTTTTGGCAGTGGAGAGGAGTCAGCATGGGCACCCTGACTGGTCTGCGGCTACAAGGCCCCATGTGCATCCAACTGTAATCAATCAATCAATCAATCAAATGTATTTACAAAGCCCTTTTTACATCAGCAGTTGTCACAAAGTGCTTTTACAAAACACCCAGACTGAAATCTCAAGGAGCAAACAATAGTAGTGGTGAATTTCAGTGGGTAGGAAAAACTCCCTAAGAAGGCCGAAATTTAGGAAGAAACCTAGAGAGGACCCAGGCTCAGATGGGTGACCAGTCCTCTTCTGGCTGTGCCGGGTGAACATATTAAGAGTACAAATTGTAATAATTAATAAATGCATGTGGGCTGAGTCCAGAGTCTATTTAAACTTAGTCCAGCATGACCAGATGGACAAGGACAGGGACAACACAGGGGAGGGGGAGGTGTCAGCACAGTGGCAGCTGAAATCGTCAGGTATCGTCTTGATTTGCAACACAACCAGGAGGAATTTGGACACGGACAGCAACGGGTGTTTCAAGCCTGGTACTCTTCAGATGTGGGCTAAAAGCTCATGTCCTCCTAAGTTTAATACGGCAGGAGACAGGGAACATTTTGAAAATGCATTCCTTAGATCTACAGGGATTTACAGTGGAGAAGGAGAACTGACCCTACTACCCCAGTACAATAATATAGCAGAGTAAGACCTTGGGACTGAGACAAGGATGTCCGGTGACACTGTGGCCCTATCTGGGGGAGGCCCAGACAGGGCCCAACAGGCAGGAAATCAATCCACATTGCCAAGCATCAACCAAAGGGAGCCCCACCAACCGCAACCACCCTGAATGAGGGCCGAGAATTGCCAGCGGAGTACAGCCCAATTGCATTGTGTTTTGACACCTTTCTATCAGTACCAGCATTAACCTTTTCAGCAATTTGAGCTACAGTAGCTTGTCTGTTGGAACGGACCACACGGGCCAACTTTTGCTCCCCACGTGCATCAATGAGCCTTGGTTGCCCACGATTCTGTTCACCACTTTTCCTTCCTTGGACCACTTTTGATAGGTACTGACCACTGCAGACCAGGAACACCCCACAGGGGCTGCAGTTTTGGAGATGCTCTGACAAAGTCATTTAGTCATCACAATTTGGCCCTTGTCAAAGTCACTCAGATCCTTAAACTTGCCCATTTAGTCTGCTTCTAACACATCAACTTTGAGGACAGAATGTTCACTTGCTTCCTAATAAATCCCACCCACTGACAGGTGCCGTGATAAGAAGATTATCAGTGTTATTTACTTCACCTGTCAGTGGTCATAATGTTATGGCTAACTCGAGTATATACTAAACAGACAGCATCTGGTGAATTTGATCTGGAAGGTACAGAAACAAATCTGCTCTTCAAAAGTTTTATTTCCTGTTTAATCTAGGATAAATAAACAAGAGGTTAAATATTATAACAATGCATTCTAAGAGCGTTTATTTGATTATCATATTTCAGTGAAATAAACTGACGATCAATTATATATAATGAAATGTTTGTGATCTATTAGGTCACGCAAACAAAGTGCAGACATCTGCCAATCAAATGACAGCTGAAAATAAAGTTGATCCAGAAGGCAACGGATTGATGAAAAACATTTACTTATCCTTAGAAATGTTTTATTTTAGGTAGTGCAATTAACCTAATGTAACAGCGGTGTCGTCGTGGTGTGTGAAAATAAAGGAGCCAAACGCAGGGAGGCGATAAACGTAGTTTTGTATTTTCTTAATGAAATGGCACGCAAATAAACTTCCACGCACGTCCTCACAGCCAGCAGCTCCCTGTCACCGACGCCATAGTTGCGCTCTACCTCACTGAGCTTCCACAAGTAAAAAGCGCAGGGGCGACGCTTAGGAAGAGTACCTGACAGTTGGGATAGTACAGCACCTATCCCTACCTCCGAGGCATCCACCTCCACTAAGAACAGCAGTGACGGATTGGGGTGAGTCAGAACCGGGGCAGAGGTGAACATTCTCTTAAGAGTGCGAAATGCCACGTCTGCCTCGGCCGTCCAGGTGATCTGGCTCGGCCCACTCTTCAATAAGGAAGTAATAGGAGCTGCTACCTTGCCGAAGCCCCGTAAGAAATTGGCAAACCCAATAAATCGCTGCACCACCTTAACCGTGGTAGGAACGGGCCAATTACGCACGGCTGACACGCGATCAACCTCCATTTACACCCCATCGGCGGAAATCCGAAACCCGAGGAAAGAGACGGCTCGCTGGAAGAACGCGCACTTCTCTGCCCTAGCGTACAGGCCATGTTCCAACAACCCCTTCAGCACCCTGTGAACGAGAGACATGCTCAGCACGCGTAGCGGAATACACAAGGATGTCGTCAATGTTAACCACAACTCCTGAGGTCCAGTTTCGTGAAGAAGCGCGCCCCATGCATTGACTCGATGTATTGGGAAATCAGGGGGATGGGATATGAATACCGAACCGTCAGTTTATTTAACGCCCTGTAGTCAATGCATGGACGCAAACCCCCATCCTTCTTCCTTACGAAAAAGAAACTTGAGCCCTGCCCCTGCCGCAGGGATTCGGCCACATAGGTCTCCATCGCTGCTGTTTCTGCCTGCGACAGGGGATACACATGACAATAAGGCAGCACAACATCTCCCTTTAGGTATATAGCACAATCCCTGGGCCGATCCCTGGGCCAAACGACTAGCCATGGTCTTAGAAAAGACCAGCGCTAAATCTGCATATTCCGGAGGAATGCGCACTGCGGAGACATTGTCTGGACTTTCCACAGAGGTCGCACCAACGGAAACACCTAGACACCTCTCCTGACACCCCTGAGACCACCCTGTCAATACTCTCTGCGACCAGGAAATCGTTGGGTTGTGTCCCGAAAACCACGAAAGACCCAGCACCACAGGGAAAGCAGGAGAGTGAATAACATGAAAATCAATCTGTTCTGTATGGGCTTGCTGTATAGTCATAGTGAGAGGCACCGTGACGTTCTCAACTAAACCAGTACCCAGTGTTTTGCTGTCTAAGCCTGTAATGGACCTAGGTCTAGACAACGGCACCAGCGGAATGCGCAGTCTCTGTTCGTAACCGCTGTCCATAAAATTCCCAGCTGCGCCTGAGTCTACGAGCGCCTTACACTGAGAATTAGCAAGGAAATCAGGAAAGGCCACCAAAAGTGTCATGTGATTCGCAGAGAGACCTGACAGTGTGTGTGGTCTACTCACCTGACTCAGTGTAGGGGTGTCAGGCTTCCTTCTCTCAACACTTTTCTGTTGAAAGCAGTGGGAGGCAGAGTGTCCCTTCCTCCCACGAAAGGAGCACTGGTGGCACCGGAAATTATCTATAAGCGCCCTCTCGTTCCAGCCCGACCCCGCCGCCAGGGTCCTGAACTCCAGAGCGAAGGCCTGCACGCTCCTCGTTCCCTGCCTGAGGTGCACAAGATGCTCGCCGACCTCCCTGCCATCGGGCGGCTGATCGAAAACGGCCCGAAAGAGACAGACGAACGCCTCGTAATGGGCCAACTCCGCCCCGTTAGCGGACCAGACAGAGTTGGCCCAGTCCAACGCCTTGCCCCTCAGGCAGGAGACAAGTGCTGAGACCTTCTCCCTATCCCCCGGGTGAGGGTTGAGAGAGGCGAAATAAAGCCCCAGCTGCAGTATAAATCCAGAGCAGTGTGCTGTGTCTCTGTGGAATCCCTGGGGAAGGCTCAGCTGTATGGTCCTCGTCTGTGGCGGTGGAGACGATGGTAAGGGCACCTCGGCCGGGTTGGTAGGTGGTGGCACCTGCTCGGTCTGTATTCTCGCCTCCAACCGCTGCATCGCCTGGACCATATTGGTCATGGCCTCCCCCAGGGACGCGATCATGTCCCCATGCTGTCGCAGCAAGTCGCCCGCTGCTGACTCAATTTTCAGGTGAGGTATTCTGTAACAACGGTGTCGTCGTTACTTATCCTTAGACATTTTTTATTTTAGGTAGTGCAATTAACTTATTGTAACAACGGTGTCGTCGTGGTGTGTGAAAATAAAGGAGCCAAACGCAGGGAGGCGATAAACGTAGTTTTGTGTTTTCTTAATGAAATGGCACGCAAATAAACCAGGCGCAAAATAAGCATGCACGTTACTCTCCAGGACAACACCCAACATAGAACAATACCTCACAAAGACACCCAGAAACACAGGAACTAATATAGGCAACCTCACGCGCGTCCTCGTTACACCTAATATGTGTGATTCCTGAAAAGGATGGTAATTTTCAATACAATAATAAGGTATTTTGAAATCTTTACTGTGAAAATCATAATTAAAATCAAACATTTATTACAATAATGTGTTCGTCTATTGAACACACAGCATCTGGCGAGGTTAAATTCCTGAGGCCTTAATTTAATTTACTATAGTAAAATTGTACAATACAACAAATGTTCTTGACAATAAATGCAATGCAATGTAACGACATACATTTGTTTGTTTTTTATGCCCAGAAAACCCAGTGCAGTCACCTGCAAACCAGACAACATCTGACAATAAGGATAAACTGGAAGGTAAAGTGATCGAGAGAAAAAATGTATTTGACATCAGAATAATATTATTTGGGAATCTATTTAACCTAATATGTGTAATGAAAGACATGAAATTAATAATGAGGAATTTTTTAATGCCTTAATTTGATAATCATACCACAGTAAACTATAAGACACCTGCAAATCGGATGACAGCTGATAATAAAACTGATATGGAAGGTAAAGAGTAGGTCATGAACAATTCTCAGTTCATCATCTAACCAGATCTCAGTTGATACATCTGATTGTTTTGACTCGGAACTATAGTTAAATTCGCCTTTGATTCACATAAATGATCAAATACCTTTTTGCAAATCAAGACATTTCACACCATCTTGAATGTCAGCTAACATAACCTTTATTTAGCCTAATTTCTCTACAAAATGAAACTCAGTGTGAGTTTCTCCAAGTCTCTTCTTATTATCCTAGCACATCAAAGACACTTTGTAATCCTGTCATAAATCATGACCCCTCCCCCCCTTTATGCCCTATCTCCCCAGAGCTCACCCTGGAGTGGGGGGGCTGGATTACTGACCTAAGGATAACGGACCCTAGTCTTTAAGAATAGATCCATTATCAATTAGGGACACATTGGTGTTATCTTGAGAAACAAACCAGCTAGGCAATAGCAAGCAAACCTTTTTGTCTCAGCATACACCCTAAAGAAACATCTGTTGACATCCCAATGATCGCCTACAAGGACAGAAATTAAGTACACAGTTATACATGTCTATTAAAATAATGAAGAGTCATTGAATATGTTGATAAACATGGAATTGACAATTCCGGTTCCTTCAAGTCAAAACCATAATAATGAACACCAAGTATTCAGTGTAGCCGAATTAGAATACCCAATTTTGATAATGTCACCAGTAAGACTGTTACTCTTCTAAAGCGTTCAAACAAGTCAAAAACCCATTTCAAACAGCCCCCAACCTCACACTGGTATTTGTGTGAGTGAGTAGTGCACTACAGGGGGTCTGTACCTCTCTTTACAATTTAGACTATGTAAAACAACATACTTTCTCTGAGGCGTGTCAAGGTGTTGTTGGGCATATTGTAACCAGGCTTTTTTGTGGCATTGGTGCAGTAAAGGCAACTCGACCATGTAACTAATTTTTGTTCAAGTATCGTCGTATTGAGCTCCTTGAAACAACCACACCGTTCTTTTCCAAAGCAGCCTGTAGTTCTCCGAGGGTTTCCTGTGGGTTTTTCTTTGTATCCTGAACAATTCTTCTGGCAGTTTTGGCTGAAATCTTTCTTGGTCTATCTGATCTTGGCTTGGTATCAAGAGATCCCTGAATTTTCCAATTCTTACTAAGTGATTGAATTGTACTGACTGGCATATGCAAGGCTTTGGATATCTTTTTATGTCCTTTTACATCTTTATAAAGTTACATTACTTTGTTATGAAGGTCTTTTGACAGTTATTTTCTGCTCTCCATGGCACAGTGTCTAGCCTGCTCAGTGCATAGACGTGAGAGCAAACAAACTCATTGAATGTTTATACACAGACACTAATTGCAATTTGTGGGAAAGTCAACTTTATTTGCCATTTTCACGTGTGTCTCACCTTGTATGTCTGTAACAAGTTCAAACATTCAAGGGTATGTCAACTTTTGATCAGGGCTATTTGGGTGATTTCTGTTATCATTATGATTTAAAAAGGTGCCAACCAACTGTGATAATAAATGGCTTCATATGATCACTACCCTTAAATAAAAGACAGTTTTTTTTGCATGATCAGACATATTTTCTAAATCAATGTCAAATGTTCATTATTTCTGCTAGGGTATGCAAACTTATGAGCACAACTATAGATTAGGTCTGTGATGATGGAAAACAGGCGTGGGTAATAATGAACGAAAACAGGTGTCCGTGATGAAGTGAGGGAGGGAGGCTGGCAGCCCTGCCAGAACGTGACACAATCGAAGGAAAACATTTATTTGTCATTCAAATAATATTATTTACAGGGAATCTATTTAACCAAATATATGTTAGGAATAAACATGAAAACATGAAAATAATAATGAGGCATTTTAACAACATAATTTAAGAATCATACTACAGTAAAAATAAATATTATTGACAATCACTTAGCAAGATAAGGACATAAATTTGACCTTTTTGGCCCAGGAAACACAATGCAGACACCTGCAAATCCAACAACAGCTGAGAATCAAGTTGATCTTCAAGGTAAAGTGATCAAAGGAAAAAATGTATTTGTCCTTAGATATATATTATTTACAGGTAGAGGAACATTACTAAGGCCTTAATTTAATGTACAACAGTAAAATTGTAAAATACAACAAATGTTCTTGACAATCAATGCAATGCAATATAACCACATGCATGTGATTTCTTATGCCCAGAAAACCCAGTGCAGTCACCTGCAAACCTGACAACAACTGACAATAAGGATAAACCAGAAGGTAAAATGATCGAGAGAAAAATTTATTTGTCCTTAGAGATATATTATTTACAGGTAGAGGAACATTCTTAAGGCCTTAATTTAATTTACTACAGTAAAATTGTAGAATACAACAAATGTTCTTGACAATTAATGCAATGCAATATAACCACATGCATGTGATTTCTTATGCCCAGAAAACCCAGTGCAGTCACCTGCAAACCTGACAACAATTGACAATGAGGATAAACCAGAAGGTAAAATGATCGAGAGAAAACATTTATTTGATATCAGGATAATATTATTTACAGGGAATCTATTTAACCTAAAATGTGTGATGAATAAAAAAAACAGATAATTAATAATGAGGCATTTTTTTATGCCTTAATTTGATAATCATACCAAAGTAAAATATAATTATTCTTGACAACCAATTGCAAGATAATGGCATAAATTTGATATTTTTGGCCTAGAAAACACAGTGTATACAGCTGCAAATCCGACGACAGCTGATAATAAAGTTGAAATGGAAGGTAAAGTGATTGATGGAAAAATTTAATTTTACTATGCAAATTATTATTACCGGTAATGTTTGATTTCATTTCATTGAATGTTTGATGAATAAACATGAAAACGTGAAAATAATAATGAGGCATTTTTAATGCAGCAATTTGATCATCCTACTACAGTAAAAATAGTACATACTATAGTAAAATAGTACATTAGAAACTATGATCTTAACAATCAATACAATGCAATATAATGACATTAATGGGATATTTTAGCCCCAGAAAACCCAGCGCAGACACCTGCCAATCTGACAACAGCTGACAATAAAGTTAAGCCAGAAGGTAAAATTATCTGTAACACTGAAACATGGAGGCAGGACACAAGTGAAGGGAGAATGGAGGACATTTAATAAATGAATTAAATCATAAAAACATGAAAATAATAATGAGGCATTTTAATGACATAATTTGATAATCATACTACAATAAGAATAAATATTCTTGACAATCACTAAGCAAGATAATGACATAAATTTGACCTTTTTGGCCTAGGAAACACAGTGCAGACACCTGCAAATCCGACAACAGCTGACAATCAAGTTGATCTTCAAGGTAAAGTGATCAGAGGAAAACATGTATTTGTCCTTAGAGATATATTATTTACAGGTAGAGGGACATTCATAAGGCCTTAATTTAATTTACTATAGTAAAATTGTAAATTACAACAAATGTTCTTGACAATAAATGCAAAGCAATATAATGACATACATGTGATTTCTTAGGCCCAGAAAACCCAGTGCAGTCACCTGCAAACCTGACAACAACTGACAATGAGGATAAACTGGAAGGTAAAGTGATTGAGAGAAAACATTTATTTGACATCAGAATAATATTATTTGCAGGGAATCTATTTAACTTAATATGTGCTCTACCTGTAGAAATATAAAACTGCTGTTTCCAGATCTCTGCAGATGTTTTCAATGGGATTTAGATACGGACTGATTGCTGGCCATATCAGAACAGTCCAGTGATTTGTCTTGAATCATTCCTATTTTTATATATCGTGTTTGGTTTCATTGTCCTGCCGGAAGACCTTTAATGGAAACCCAGCTTTCTGAGACTGGCATTATCCTGATATTCTTCTGGTTTCATGATGTCATGGACAAATTTAAGGCACCCAGTACCACCAGCAAAGCAACCTCAAAACATCAATGAATCTCCTCCATGTTTGACTGAAACACGGGAAGGCGTTCTATTCTTTGAAAAAACATGAAAATAATAATGAGGCATTTTAATGACATAATTTGATAATCATACTACAGTAAAAATAAATATTATTGACAATCACTTTGCAAGATAATGACATAAATTTGACCTTTTTGGCCCAGGAAACACAATGCAGACACCTGCAAATCCAACAACAGCTGAGAATCAAGTTGATCTTCAAGGTAAAGTGATCAAAGGAAAAAAATTATTTGTCCTTAGATATATATTATTTACAGGTAGAGGAACATTACTAAGGCCTTAATTTAATGTACTACAGTAAAATTGTAGAATACAACAAATGTTCTTGAAAATCAATGCAATGCAATATAACCACATACATGTGATTTCTTAGGCCCAGAAAACCCAGTGCAGACACCTGCAAACCTGACAACAACTGACAATGAGGATAAACCAGAAGGTAAAATGATCGAGAGAAAACATGTATTTGTCCTTAGAGATATATTATTTACAGGTATAGGGACATTCCTAAGGCCTTAATTTAATTTACTACAGTAAAATTGTAAAATACAACAAACGTTCTTGACAATCAATGCAATGCAATATAACCACATGCATGTGATTCCTTATGCCCAGAAAACCCAGTGCAGTCACCTGCAAACCTGACAACAACTGACAATAAGGATAAACCAGAAGGTAAAATGATCGAGAGAAAACATGTATTTGTCCTTAGGAGATATATTATTTACAGGTAGAGGAACATTCTTAAGGCCTTAATTTAATTTACTACAGTAAAATTGTAGAATACAACAAATGTTCTTGACAATTAATGCAATGCAATATAACCACATACATGTGATTTCTTATGCCCAGAAAACCCAGTGCAGTCACATGCAAACCTGACAACAATTGACAATGAGGATAAACCAGAAGGTAAAATGATCGAGAGAAAACATTTATTTGATATCAGGATAATATTATTTACAGGGAATCTATTTAACCTAAAATGTGTGATGAATAAAAAACAGGTAATTAATAATGAGGCTTTTTTTATGCCTTAATTTGATAATCATACCAAAGTAAAATATAATTATTCTTGACAACCAATTGCAAGATAATGACATAAATTTGATATTTTTGGCCTAGAAAACATAGTGTATACAGCTGCAAATCCGACGACAGCTGATAATAAATTTGAAATGGAAGGTAAAGTGATTGATGGAAAAATGTAATTTTACTATGCAAATTATTATTACCGGTAATGTTTGATTTCATTTAATTGAATGTTTGATGAATAAACATGAAAACGTGAAAATAATAATGAGGCATTTTTAATGCAGCAATTTGATCATCCTACTACAGTAAAAATAGTACATACTATAGTAAAATAGTACATTAGAAACTATGATCTTAACAATCAATACAATGCAATATAATGACATTAATGGGATATTTTAGCCCCAGAAAACCCAGCGCAGACACCTGCCAATCTGACAACAGCTGACAATAAAGTTAAGCCAGAAGGTAAAATGATCTGTAACACTGAAACATGGAGGCAGGACACAAGTGAAGGGAGAATGGAGGACATTTAATAAATGAATTAAATCATAAAAACATGAAAATAATAATGAGGCATTTTAATGACATAATTTGATAATCATACTACAATAAGAATAAATATTCTGGACAATCACTAAGCAAGATAATGACATAAATTTGACCTTTTTGGCCCAGGAAACACAGTGCAGACACCTGCAAATCCGACAACAGCTGACAATCAAGTTGATCTTCAAGGTAAAGTGATCAGAGGAAAACATGTATTTGTCCTTAGAGATATATTATTTACAGGTAGAGGGACATTCATAAGGCCTTAATTTAATTTACTATAGTAAAATTGTAAATTACAACAAATGTTCTTGACAATAAATGCAAAGCAATATAATGACATACATGTGATTTCTTAGGCCCAGAAAACCCAGTGCAGTCACCTGCAAACCTGACAACAACTGACAATGAGGATAAACTGGAAGGTAAAGTGATTGAGAGAAAACATTTATTTGACATCAGAATAATATTATTTGCAGGGAATCTATTTAACCTAATATGTGCTCTACCTGTAGAAATGTAAAACTGCTGTTTCCAGATCTCTGCAGATGTTTTCAATGGGATTTAGATACGGACTGATTGCTGGCCATATCAGAACAGTCCAGTGATTTGTCTTGAATCATTCCTATTTTTATATATCGTGTTTGGTTTCATTGTCCTGCCGGAAGACCTTTAATGGAAACCCAGCTTTCTTAGACTGGCATTACCCTGATATTCTTCTGCTTTCATGATGTCATGGACAAATGTAAGGCACCCAGTACCAACAGCAAAGTAACCTCAAAAAATCAATGAATCTCCTCCATATTTGACTGAAACACGGGAAGGCATTCTATTCTTTGAAAGCCTAATTTAGCCTTTTCTGAATATAGAGTTGTGATTTACTGAAATGCTCTATATAATCTGTCCACTGAAGTTTGTCCCAAAAGGTTTGTGGCATTTTCAGGTGTGTTTCGGCAAACTACTTTCTTATGTCTGTAACTCAGCAGTGGGTCTCTTACCATGCACAAGCATATATACAAGATGTGTCAGTTTTTCCTTAAACTTCTTGATAACATTACGTACAATGGAAACAGCATAATCAAGGTTTGCCTTAAGATTGCTCATGATTGTGTGACCTCATCAAACAATTCTCTGGTTATCTGTCTTTTCTCCATGCTAATTGCAGCATTACATTTTGGTTGAATTTGGACTTATGCACATACAACTGACCACAAGTGAATTCAGTTCCAAAGTAAAAAAGCACCTTCTTGATGTAGAAGTAGAGAATCACCGTTTAGAAAAAAATATATTTCTAAATACTTAAACTACTTAACTAAAATAATATTGTCAGGGCAATTTCTTTGTGGAATAAGCAAAGTAGTAAATTATTCAGATTTTTGGGTGGAAACTAAATAAATATATGTGCGTATCTATTTCTTTTAGGATTTTAACAGTCTTAGAAATGGTGTGTTATTTGAATAAAGCTCAAGAGACAATACAACTGTAAAAGACTGCAGGTTTCCAGAAAGAGGTATTATGCACAGATAAAACAGAGATTTTTGTGAGGTAAAGTCTCAAGAAAAAGGGAACTAGCATACAATGGGACGGGTGTTATTTTCTGGGCATATATGGATGCCACTGGAACTGGTTCACCTTTTGTTGATGAAACTGCTGACAACAGCACCAGGATTAATTCTGAAGTGTACTGAGACATTTTGTCTGCTTAGATTTTGCCAGTTGCTCCTTGACTCCGGGTCTTTATCATATAATGTTATACTGTTAAAATACCCGCAAATTAAAGTTGACAGTCTGCACTGAACCCTATAGTAATTGTATCATAATAATATCAAAGTTCTGATATACTGAAACAAAAAATAAAATGCCAATATGCAAATTCTTTGGATTTCACTGTAAGATTGTAGGTAAGATTTTCGAAGAATGCTTTTATTGAAACAAAGCATGATATGTTAATATGGAAGGTTAGGTTATGGGGGAAATATTAATTCAGCTTTAGAATAACATTTGCAAGTTTTACTAATTTTGTAGAAGCAATTCATTAAAATAAAAGTATTTGAAACAAAATATTATCAAATTTGAAATAATTTGAAATTCACTTAAATTAACAAGTACTCATTATCTCTTTATGCAGATTTGCTCCTGGGGAAAAAAGTTAAAGGTAAAATATTTTTCCATTTTATTTGAGTTATTATTTCTATTGTTACTATCAATTCATTTGTACTATCTAAAATACTAATTCATCCAGAGTATGCATAAATTAATGAAATAATGTTCTCTTCCTTCAGAGGAACACATCACTACGGATGCAAAGACTGCTTCTCTTGCCATTAGATTGAGTCAAAAAGGAAAGAGGGTTCAGTATGTCAAAGCAAAAGATAAACCAGACCTTCAACAGTCTATCCATGTATTGGGTAATAAGGGGTTTGACTCAGGGCAACACTATTGGAAAGTGAAGATCCAAGATGATGATAGGAAGGAAGAAAAACTAGCATGGTATTTGGGTGTGACCAAAGAAAATGCACAATGTCCTTTAACCCCCCAAAATGGTTTCTGGGTTTTATTTTATGAAAAAGAAGTAGGCCTACATGTTTATGTTGACAGTGTAAAAACACCAACAAGACAAACAACACCAACAACTGTGTGTGTGTTTCTAGATTGTGACAAACACACACTGTCTTTTTATGATGCTGATTCTGGGTCCCTTCTCTACACTTTTAATGATGTGAAAACAACAGACACATTGTATCCTGTATTCAGCCCTGGAAAAAGAGATCCACAGCCATTAAAAATATATTGACACCACTGAACTGAACAAGGATGTGTCTTCAACATTGTAGCTTGAACTTGTATAGGATCATGTGAAAATAAAAGGTGTTACTATACAATTTGTGTTATTACTATGGTCTAAGTGATTCAGGGGACAATCCTGTCCGATGAGACATGCATTCCAGAACAGAGTTCTGCTTAAGACAAGGATGTGTGGCTACAGAAAGAAATCAACACTTGGGTGTTGTTCAACTAGTTTGATTTATACATTCCACATTTTCAGACACCAAAAGTAATTTAATGTTTGTATTGTATATATTTTTTCTACCTTGATTCTTGCGTTTTATTCAAATGCAAATATTTTCCCAGTTGTTAAATTACTATCTGCTATAAAGAATCATTGTTGAGATGTTGAATAAAGTAATATTTTGTGTGAAACTGTGCTCCAGAGACTAAACTCCTGTATATATGTGTTTTATGTGGCTCCACTCTAATAATCTAGTAATAGATCAAAGGCAGGGTCTTAGTAAATGCACTTTGTGACAACTGTTGAATGCATTTGGTTGATTGAGCAAAGTGATATGTTTTTTGTCACTGTCAAATGCTAATCTTTTACTTTTCAAATATATATTTTAAAGATTTTTGTTGGTGTTTATAGGCTAGCACTGTTTGTGCATCACATTGCATAAGCAATAAGGGGGTGGGACTTTTAGTATTTGTATTCGCGTGGTGTATGTGCATTGCATTGCAATTGCAGTATGGTGCTGGGACTTTTAGGTTGAGCTATTCTGATTGCAGCTGAGATGTGAACTGTCAATCAAGCAGGGAGATTCTGTTTCACTTTATTGCAACAAAATTGGGCACATTTTTGTCTTCTAAATTGCATCACAGCAGCCATGGCACTGCTTTTAAAATGTACACTGATGAGCCAATCATTATCTCCACCTGCCTAATAAGCTGTTGGTCCTCCGCATGCCCCCAGAACAGCACCGACCCGACAAGGAATGTACTCTACAAAACCCCTGAAGGTGTCCTGTGGTATCTGGCACTTAGACCTTAGCAGATCCTTCAAATCCTGTAAGATGCGTGGTGGAGATGCCATAGATTGGACTAGCATGTCCAGCAAAGCCCACAGCTGCTCAATCGGATTGAGATCTGGGGAATTTGAAGGGAAGGGCAACATCTTGAACTCTTCATCATGTTACCCAAACCATTCATGAAAAATGTGTACAGTTTGGCAGGGCACATTATCCTGATCCAGAGTTTCCCAGCAGAACATTGCCTAGAGCATCATACTCCCTCCTCCAGCTTGGTGTCTTCCCAAAGTGCATCCTGGCGCCATCACTTCCCCATCACTTCCCCCTGGCGCCATCACTTCCCCATCACTTCCCCATGGTGCACACGTATGGCCATCCAAGTGATGTAAAAGAAAACGTGACTCATCGGACCAGGCGACCTTCTTCCACTACTCCAAGGTCCAGTTCTGATGGTTGTGTGCCCATTGTAGGTGCTTTTGACGGTGGACAGGGGTCATCATGCACACTCTGACCTGTCTGCGGCTACGCAGCCCCATACGCAGCAGGGTGCGATGCACTGTGTTGTGACACATTCCTCCTGTAACCACCATTAACAATTTTTGTGACTTGTGCCACAGTAGACCTACTTTTTGGACCAGACAGGATAGCCTTCATTGCCCTTGCGGATCGATATCCCTCCATGGACCTCTGTCAGTAGGTACTCACCACTGCTCACCAGGAGCACCCCACAAGCCTTGTCGTTTCACAGAAGCTCTGACCCAGTTGTCTGGCCATAACAATTTGGCCCTTGTCAAAGTCACTTAGGTCTTTACTACAGTCGTGGCCAAAAGTTTTGAGAATGACACAAATATAATTTTTCACAAAGTCTGCTGCTTCAGTGTCTTTAGATATTTTTGTCAGATGTGACTATGGTATACTGAAATATAATTACAAGCATTTCATAGGTGTCAAAGGCTTTTATTGACAATTATATTAAGTTTATGCAAAGAGTCAATATTTACAGTATTGACCCTTCTTTTTCAAGACCTCTGCAATCCGCCCTGGCATGCTTTCAATTAACTTCTGGGCTACATCCTGACTGATAGGCCATTCTTGCATAATCAATGCTTGAAGTTTTTCAGAATTTCTGGGTTTTGTTTGTCCACCTGCCTCTTGAGGACTGATCACAAGTTTTCAATGGAATTAAGGTTGGGGAGTTTCCTGGCCGCGGACCCAAAATTTCGATATTTTGTTTCCCAAGCCACTTAGTTATCACTTTGGACTTATGGCAAGGTGCTCCATCATGCTGGAAAAGGCATTGTTCATCATCAAAGTGTTATTGGATGGTTGGGAGAAGTTGCTTGGGAGAAGATGCTCTTGGAGGATTTGTTGATAATTTTTTTTATTCATGACTGTGTTCTTAGGGAAAAGTGTGAGTGAGCCCACTCCCTTGGCTGAGAAGCAACCCCAAACATGAATGGTCTCAGGATGCTTTACTGTTGGCATGACACAGGACTGATGGTAGCGCTCACCTTTTCTTCTCCAGACAAGCTGTTTTCCGGATGCCCCAAACAATTGAAAAGGGGATTCATTCAGAGAAAATGACTTTACCCCAGTCCTCAGCAGTCCAATCCCTGTACCTTTTGCAGAATATCAGTCTGTCCCTGATGTTTTTCCTGGAGAGAAGTGGCTTCTTTACAGCCCTTCTTGAGACCAGGCCATCCTCCAAAAGTTTTCGCCTTACTGTGCGTACAGATGCACTCCTGAGAAAGCTCTGCTCTGGTGGTGCCCCGATCCCGCAGCTGAATCAACTTTAGGAGATGGTCTTTGTCCTTGCTGGACTTTCTTGTGTGCCCTTAACAAAAATGTAACCTTTCTCTTTGAAGTTCTTGATGATCTGATGAATGGTTGATTTAGGTGCAATCTTACTAGCAGCAAAATCCTTGCGTGTGAAGCCCTTTTTGTGCAAAGCAATTATGTCGGCATGTGTTCCCTTGCAGGTTACCACAGTTAACAAAGGAAGAACAATGATTGCACGCACCACCCTCCTTTTAAAGCTTCCAGTCTGTTATTCTAACTCAATTAGCATGATAGAGATATCTCCAGCATTGTCCTCATCAACTCTCTCACCTGTGTTAACGACAGAATCACTGACATGATGTCAGCTGGTCCTTTTGTGGCAGGGCTGAAATGCAGTGTTTTTTTTTTTTGGGATTAAGTTAACTTTCATGGCAAAGAGGGACTTTGCAATTAATCTGATCACTCTTCATAACATTTTAGAGTTTATGCAAATTGGCATCATAACTTTGTGACTTTGTCAGCAGACTTTTATATTTGTGGCATTCTCAAAACCATTGGCCACGACTGTCCTGTGAGCTACCATTTAAGGCAAAAATATCTTTACTGTAATGTCTATTTTTGTTCAAACGGTCTGTTTTGTTGTGCATGTCGTCTGCTTTGTCGTCTGTTTTGTTGTTACAATATGCATTTGGTATTGCATTTCCTGGAAGTTGTTGTTAAAATGGTCAATGTTGTTGTGCCTGTTGTCTGCTTTGTAATTATGTTTGTTATTGCATTTCCTGTAAGTTTATGTCATTGGCCTTGTTGACAACTTCGGATTAGCGGTTGTTTCCACAGGCATTTATTTAAACTGTTGTCAACTCTTGTTTTGTTACTCTTTGTTTTACACTGGCATAGTCCATCACCTCACTCACTTTTTGATCATGTGGTGGGCACTGCCCACACTGCCCACACTTTAAAACGATGTGTCACACTATACTCTTAACTTCGGTCGGATTATACAAAAAAAACTATTCTGCATAGTATTTCAATTAAAATAGGTGATAGGCAATAGGCAATATGAGAATTTATATTACACAAAAAACTAGCAAATCTTGCAAATTAGTCTCAAAAATCTTGTCAAAAGTAATAGATTGCATGAGCATTCACTCCCTTTAACATTGCTTACTTCACCCCCCCCCCACACATACACCACCCGCACTTTAAGTCACATCCAGTGAAAAATCCCTAAAGCAAACATCTTTCTGTCACTCCTCCACACACACCATCCTCTCTGTTAATCACATCCAGCTAACAATCCCTAAAATAAATATATTTCTGTCACTCCTGATTTCATTTCTCCACACCTAACGACTGGAATCAACTACAAAGAAACTGATAAAATCAATTAACTTTTTTTAACATTTCCACTTTTAAAAACATTCTAAGATGTCAATAACTGCTTCACATGATGTGCCTGTTCATTGTAATTTTATAGTATTGTCCTGTTGTTGTCTTTGGCTATTTTCTAAACATGTATGTGTCCTGCTGTATTGCTTTAATATTCTCTGCTGGCTGGTCTATGTTTTTATCATGTATGCCCGGTGGTCATGCTCTGTTGTCCTTCATAATTCAGTGGTATCTCCCTATTGGCTTGGTTTTAATATAGTTTAGCAGTGTCTCTCTATGTGCATGGATTTAATGTAGTTTAATGGTCCCTCTCTGTGTGGTTGACTGTAATGTAGTTTTGTGATGTCTCTATTTGCTTGATTTTAATGTAGTTTAGTCATGTCTCTCTATGTGGTTGGTTGTAATGTAGTTTAGTGGAGCCTCCCTATGTGGTTAGTTGTTATGTATCTTTGATTCTACTGTGAATGTGTCTTCTGTCTGTGTTGTCTCCCCCTGCAGCGACTTCGTTTCCTGCTCCTCATTACTTCATAGCCTGACAGACTATCACTGTTATAACTAATTTAGTGTGGTGCGCTCCCGGGCAGAGGTCAGGGAGCACAGGTGTGGGGTGGCCCTAAAAATAGACAAGGCCGTTCCGCTGCACCACAATGCACCTCCTCCTCCTAGTCGAGAGGCGACAGGCATGGCACTTCTGGGTCACCCCAGGTAGCTCATGCCCATTCACCCCTTGCCTCTCCCCTCTCTTTATCCACCGTTCCTGTTGAGTTCCCCGGACATTCAGCAAGCGTTGTGCAGCGATCCTGGGCCACCTCAGTGTCCCGCCGAGCGTCAGTTCGTCCCGCTGGATGTTCGTGACCGTCTCATCTACTGGGCCCACACGTCCCCTTCCACGGGTCACCCGGGCATAGACCGTACTGTGCGCTGCCTTACCGATAAGTACTGGTGGCCTGGTATGGCCAAGGATGTGAGAGTGTATGTGTCCTCCTGTTCGGAATGCGCCCAGTGTAAGGCACCTAGACACCTTCCGGCAGGTAAGTTTCTCCCTTTTCCTGTTCCACAACGACCATGGTCTCACTTGTCTGTTGATTTTTCTCCCGCCCTCACTAGGCAACACCACGATCCTGGTTATTGTGGATCGGTTTTCAAAGGCCTGCCGGTTCCTTCCCCTCCCCGGTCTCCCGACGGCTCTGCAGACCGCAGAGGCTCTATTCACCCATGTTTTCCGGCACTACGGGGTGCCGGAGGACATTGTTTCTGACCGGGGCCCTCAGTTCACGTCTCGGGTCTGGAAGGCCTTTATGGGCCGATTGGAGGTCTCGGTCAGCCTCACCTCCGGGTTCCACCCCGAAGCCAATGGGAAGGTGGAGCGTGTGAACCAAGACCTGGGGAGGTTCCTGCGGTCTTACTGCCAAGACCGGTCGGGGGAGTAGTCGGAGTTCCTGCCCTGGGCAGAGTATTCCCAGAATTCACTCCATCACTCCTCCACTTCCTGCCACGGTCTTGGTACCGTGGCAGAGCCAGTCCGAGACCGGGGCTCCAGCGGTGGACGACTGGTTCCGGTGCGCCGAGGACACCTGGTCCTTAGCGCATCGGCACATCTGGCACGCCGGGGACCGCCAGAAGTCCACTGCTGACCGCCGGCGTAGCGATGCCCTGGTCTACGCTGTGGGCGACCGGGTCTGGCTCTCGACCCGGAACCTCCCTCTTCGCCTGCCCTGCCGGAAGCTGGGCCCGCGGTTTGTGGAGCAGTTCAAAGCCATGGGGAGAGTGAACGAGGTAACCTATAGATTACAACTTCCCCCTGATTACAGGATTAATGCCTCGTTCCATGTGTCTCTCCTCAGGCCGGTGGTGGCTGGTCCCCTCCAGCAACCTGAGGTGCGGGAGGTCCCTCCGCCCCCTCTGGACATCGAGGGGGGCCCGGCGTACTCTGTCCGTTCCATCCTCGATTCGAGGCGGTGGGGGGTCTGCAGTACCTGGTGGAGTGGGAGGGGTACGGCCCGTAGGAGCATTGCTGGGTGCCGGCGGTGGATGTTCTTTGTCCGGAGCTCCTCGCCGACTTCCATCGTACTGCGCGGCGTCCTCAGGGTCAGCCTCCGTGCCGGCGGGGGCACGCTGCCGGAGCCGCGCGTCGGGGGGAATTTCTGTAACAAGGACATGCGTGGAAGACGCGTGCGTCATCGCCGGCCTTCTAGTCACGCCGCTCTTCCTCCCACGGCACTGTCATGTCTTGTTATTGCACACACCTGGTGTCCATTCCCTCATTAGGTTGCCTATATTAGTTCCTGTGTTTCTGGGTGTCTTTGTGTGGTATTGTTCTATGTTGGATGTAGTGTAGAGTGCTTTACAGAACACGTAATCCGTTTGTCTGTGCTTTGACGCTTCTCTTATTTTGGGGATTTTGTTCAGATTGTGTTCAGTTATGTCCCCTTTAGATTTTTGGAAAATTACTTTGAATTACTTGGATAAAGTAATACTCGAAAACTCCTGCATTTGGCTCCCTTTCCTGCACACCAGCACACTGTGACATAAATATTAGAAATCATGACCACTTTTTTTTCTCTTCCTCTGTATCAGTGGTTGATGAGTGTCAATATCTGGTTGCAGGCAAGTAATGCTTACTGTGATGTTAATTCCATTGATAGGAACTATTAAAGGAGTAAGTAAATAGACAAACTTCTCTTGGCACAATAAACAGTTTATTTGCAAATAGAGAGACGTGTCAAACGCTTACAGAATAATCCTCATCCACATGAACAGTCAGTATTTATTACGGTTAAAAGGGGTGTTGTAAGATACTGCCCAGCTGTCTTATGTCACATGGGTTTTACATTGCCTTAGTTCTATCAATACCTAGGTTTTAACCAAGGGCCAGGCTGTCCTCCCCCACATTAAATAAAGGCCCTTGTGGGTAACATTTTCAACTCTGAAAGGACACACAGCATCAGGACACAGAACAGATAATCTGATGGTTTAAACAGATAGACAGATTGATGGATAACCCAATCTGACACCATTCAATGATGACCATAAACAAAGACCAGAGTTACATACCTGATAATAGAAAAGCAGACACTTCTCAAATGTACATTAGTTCAAAAATTTCCATAACAATCCATTCTCTTGATGCAGGATCAACCCTCTGTATCAATCCTTAAACAATTTACTCAGTAGCAACAAAACAGTACTCTTTAACACCATGACCTTGTTGATATAATTACCCTAATATTAAGAGAATGGAACATATCTATGGCCGGATCCTCATTTACGTGTTTCTGGACCATTATCTGCATTGTAACTCCAAGACCACACATTTTCATTACACATAACTATAACATAGTACAGCAAAAGCTTTTATGATGAAAACAATGCCAAAGTAGGTAATTTCAGTTGACTAATATATGCAGACAGTGTGGGGTTAGTTGCATCGACACATGGGTGTGTAAACACCAATCAATGAATACATCCTTCAATTTGTTACTGGTACAAAGTCCTTTTATGCCAATTGCTTGATTCACTGAAAAGTCCTCTCGTGGTTCTAATGAGAAGTACTAACAAAGTCATCACAAATGTTCAAACGTCAGACAATCAATTATGAACCATTTCTTGGCAGACTGATGTAACAGACTGTAAAAGTCAGACGTGGGGAGAACAAGTATTTGAAACACTGCCGATTTTGCAGGTTTACAAAGCATGTAGAGGTCTGTCATTTTTATCATAGGTACACTTCAACTTTGAGAGACGGAATCTAAAACAAAAATCCAGAAAATCACATTGCATGATTTTTTTATAATGAATTTGCATTTTATTGCATGACATAAGTATTTGATCACCTACCAACCAGTAAGAATTCCGGCTCTCACAGACCTGTTAGTTTTTCTTTAAGAAGCCCTCCTGTTCTCCATTTATTACCTGTATTAACTGCACCTGTTTGAACTCGTTAACTGTATAAAAGACACCTCTCAACAATGGCCAAGACCAGAGAGCTGTGTATGGATATCATGGATAAGATTGTAGACCTGCACAAGACTGGGATGGGCTACAGAACAATAGGCAAGCAGCCGGTCTGGGGCACCATGCAAGATCTCACCTCGTGGGGCATCAATGATCATCAATGACGATGAACAAATGTCTGACGACCCAATGGATCATTTAGCCACTCCCCCAGCAACTGGTTTTTAACCAATCAAAGTTATCTTTGTACCCCCTTCCACGGACCCCACAAAATGGCTTCCATTTTTGTGTTTTTATTTCATGCTTTTTCATCATTTGTGATGTTTTACCTTGAATAATTGTTGTATGAAAAATATTATGTAAGCATTGATGTGGTTTTACAAATGGTTTTATTTTTGAATAATAAAGTTGACATACACATGATTTGCTTTTCTATTTCTTCAACAACCATGGCACAAATTAAACGATTCACAAGACTGAGCATGTTGTATGCAATTAAACATTTGCTTATCACGCTTTCTCTGGTTCATCTTAGCTACAAACGTAGAGACTAGGGCATAATTTTCTTGTAAATCATCAACATAAAAAGACATAGCATCTTTATAACTCAGACCTTTTGTCATTATATAGAGAAAGAACACACAATGTTGTCCACACGTGGTTGAAACCATGTCCTCGTACTTGTTTTGATCTGTATTCCACATTCTCACAGGTTTGCAGAAAGGCACTGATTGACTTGGGAAAATGTGTAAAATCTGGGGGGTTTCCAAAACTGTCATAAAACCTTCCAATGCCATCGTCCGTTATGTAAATAGCCAGCCAATGCTCCCTGGGGTGATTGCTTTGATGTGTATTAACAATCATCATTGATGCAACATCTCGGACTAGTCCGCTAGGTATTTGGTTGCTTGCCAGCACACCATAGAAATGGGTCTTAGATGAAAATTGGTTCACCACACTGGTCAACTCTGCTGTATTCATTTCCATACCGTTTTCCTAATAGTAGTCAACCACGTCGTCGGTTTGACACATTGATAATGGAGTCAAAGATTTAATAAACAACCAATTTAAATTGTGTGGGGTTGTGGTTGTCTGAACCTCATCTCAAGTCATACAATCCCTGACTTGATCAAGAATAGGTGCTGACCACATTCCTCATCTGGCGCGCATTTGAATGCATAAAGGGCATAGCCGTGTAAGAAGTCAGACCTGTCACTAGCCAAGGCTTGGTCCTTTAGGTGTTTTCCTGAAGCTAAGGCCAATTGGTAAAATTCACACACTGCTGACCCCGTTGTGTAATTTGGTTGGAATGGTTTGCTAGGAAATTGGTGACCATCTACATACATAGCCATAAACACCAAATTATAATGTTTGAAATTAAATAGATTTTTTGTGTAACTTCCTGTAAAACTGTGATTGTCCACCAATCCGATGACAATACATTTTGGCAGAGGGCCTAAAAATAGGTTTTCCTGGGTGCAAACTCGACCCCCAGCCGGTAAACTAAATGTCTTCATATACACTCTTTCAATTGGGTACTTGGCAATGGTTGAGAGTAGCTCTTGAGCGTGTCCAAGTTTTATGGCTGGCGAAACAGACATTTTCTGCTAATATATGCAAACGATAACGCACATCCCCTGACCCCATAAGACAGAATCCGTCTTTACCGCGGACCAACCAACTTTGTTCAACTACGTTTAACATGAGTTTCTCTTGAAAGAAGATATCGCTATGAACAGGGCCAATAATTTCAAATGTTTTACTATCCGCTGAATGGGCAGCCCTTTTCGTGAGTCCATCGTTCTCGCCTGCAGGGTCCGTAACATCCATGTGACCTGCAGCATCCTTGTAAAACAAACCAGCTGAAAACTGTGTCTTTTATGTATCATATCCATAATTCAGAATGCTCTCTATAACGGCTCTGTAGAGGAATGTGTTGCTACTCTGACTAATTAAACGATCACCCAATAAAATATCCACTTTTGAAAATGGGGTTTCTATCGGGTAGTTGATAACCCCAACACGGGCTCCGGCATCAATATTAGTCCCGTCCGGTTTAGTGACTTTTACACGTAGGTACAACAAAGTATTGTTTAGATCAACGTAGTCTTCGCCATTCCTGGCAATAAAGAACTCCAGAGGGGCTGCGTCTGATATTGCTGATGGGGTCAGTATTTCAATGTATGTATTTCTCTCAATAGATGTCTGTGTGAAGGGAACTGTGAATAAATCCAAGTCCATTCACCAGACATATGGTGTAGGAGTGCCATCTTTCTAAAATATATTCTTAATCAACTTTGCGGTGTTCCCTTGGAGTGTCTTCTTTTAACCGTGGCTCTTGTTTTTGTCTCATTCTTGCGTTTTTTACTCTTTGGTTGGCTCCTCCTACCAGGTGGTCTCTTTCTAACACCTCAAGTCATAACCATCCATCCTGAACCGTCCTGTTGTTTTGTTCACTGTTGACAACATCGCCAACTATATTCCTAGCCGTATTCTTCAGATGTGGTTTTGCTATTGAGAACCCGTGCTTCAACAAAGGTATTGCCATCCGGAAAAGCCCTCGGAAAAGCCCCCCTAGACCAGCCCCATACATTGCAGCGCTACCATGATACCCTGGTAAACCGTTACCGGCCTGTGTTGTGTAGTACTCAACATACCTTTGAGGATCATCGTAGAGTTTCTGTGGCTGCAGCTTATAATCTAATAGATTGTTTAACGGGTCTGAAGTGTAATTTTGCAATCACCTACCCCACTACGAATGAAACCAGCTGGTTTTGATCACATTTTACTTCAATACTGATCTCATCAAACTGGCTCTTACTAAGAGGTACGTAGTGTGGCTTGTCGTACGTCACTATGACAACTTCATTCTTTTTCCCTGCAATATGTACAGTTCGCAGCAGTGGGACATGACTGTCACCAACATGTTGATAATCAATTATTATCAACATAAGCAAAGAAATATAGATATATTTAAGGACATTGATCATACAAAGCCATTTATTATCACATAGTTGTTTGGTTTCTTTATAAATCATAATGATAACAGAAGTCACCCAAATGACCCTGATAAAAATGTTACATACCTTTGAATGTTTGGCCTGGTTACAAACACAAAAGGTGACACACACAGGTGAAAATTGCAATTAAAGGTGAATTTCCCACACCTGCAACTTTTTTAATTGCTATTAGTGTCTGTGTATAAATAGTCAATGAGTTTGTTAGCTCTAACATTGATGTTTATTATGCCAATGCGACAAAAAAGCCTGGTTACAATATGCCTGACCACACCTCAGCTTCTGGCACACTGTAATTTGGAGTGACAAGACCAAAATAGAGCTTCATGGTCGCAACCATAAGCGTTATGTTTTGAGAGGTGTCAACGTGTCCTATATTGAACAGAATACCATTCCCACTGTGAAGCCTTGCATGGGACACTTTTGGACTTTCCAATATGACAATGACCGTAAGCACAAGGTCAAGTTGACCCTCCAATGGTTACAGCAGAAAAAGGTGAAGGTTCTGGAGTGGCCATCACAGTCTCCTGACCTTAATATCATCGAGCCACTCTGGGGAGATATCAAACGTGCAGTTCATGTAAGACGACCAAAGACTTTGCATGGCCTGGAGACATTTTGCCAAGATGAATGGGCAGCTATACCACCTGCAAGAATTCGGGGATTCACAGACAACTATTACAATAGACTGAATGCTGTATTTGATGCTAAAGGGGGCAATATACAGTATTAAGAACTAAGGGTATGCAGACTCTTGAACAGGGGTCAGTTCATTCTTTCCTTTGTTTCCTTTTGTTAGAACCTACATTTGAATGTGAATCCCATAAGAAATAAAAGACGTGTTTTGCCTGCTCACTCATGTTTTCTTTACAAATGGTACATACATTACCAATTCTCCATGGGTATGCAAACTTTTGAGCACAACTGTATATACACTCACCTAAAGGATTATTAGGAACACCTGTCCAATTTCTCATTAATACAATTATCTAATCAACCAATCACATGGCAGTTGCTTCAATGCATTTAGAGGTGTGGTCCAGGTCAAGACAATCTCCTGATCTCCAAACTGAATGTCAGAATGGGAAAGTTTAAGCAATTTTGAGCATGGCATGGTTGTTGGTGGCAGACCGGCCGGTCTGAGTATTTCACAATCTGCTCAGTTATTGGGGTTTTCATGCACAACCATTTCTAGGGTTTACAAAGAATGGTGTGAAAAGGGAAAAACATCCAGTATGCGGCAGTCCTGTGGGCAAAAATGCCTTGTTGATGCTAGAGGTCAGAGGAGAATGGGCGACTGATTCAAGCTGATAGAAAAGCAACTGACTGAAATAACCACTCGTTACAACCGAGGTATGCAGCAAAGCATTTGTGAAGCCACAACACGCACAACCTTGAGGCAGATGGGCTACAACAGCAGAAGACCCCACCGGGAACCACTCATCTCCACTACAAATAGGAAAAAGAGGCTACAATTTGCACAAGCTCACCAAAATTGGACAGTTGAAGACTGGAAGAATGTTGCCTGGTCTGATGAGTCTCGATTTCTGTTGAGACATTCAGATGGTAGAGTCAGAATTTGGCGTAAACAGAATGAGAACATGGATCCATCATGCCTTGTTACCACTGTGCAGGCTGGTGGTGGTGGTGTAATAGTGTGGGGGATGTTTTCTTGGCACACTTTAGGCCCCTTAGTGCCAATTGGGCATCGTTTAAATGCCACGGCCTACCTGAGCATTGTTTCTGACCAAGTCCATCCCTTTATGACCACCATGTACCCATCCTCTGATGGCTACTTCCAGCAGGACAATGCACCATGTCACAAAGCTTGAATAATTTCAAATGGGTTTCTTGAACATGACAATGAGTTCACTGTATTGAAATGGCCCCCACAGTCACCAGATCTCAACCCAATAGAGCATCTTTGGGATGTGGTGGAACGGGAGCTTCGTGCCCTGGATGTGCATCCCACAAATCTCCATCAACTGCAAGATGCTATCCTATCAATATGGGCCAACATTTCTAAAGAATGCTTTCAGCACCTTGTTGAATCAATGCCACGTAGAATTAAGGCAGTTCTGAAGGCGAAAGGGGGTCAAACACAGTATTAGTATGGTGTTCCTAATAATCACAGGGAAATTATATATATATTCTGGACTGCATGTCAACATCTCAATAGAATTATTGACAGAGACAATTTATTCCTGAAAATAGATAGATCATTGTCTATTTTTGTCCAAGTCCATTTCCTATCTAATCCTTGTCTTGTTATCAACAGTTCTAAGATCCAGGAAGTTCAAAGATCAATCTAGGTGCAAAGTCCTAGTTTCACTTGCGATAAATAGGTCCATTGCATCTATCAAATGTTATATTGACCCTTAAGGAATTGTTATATTTGTTGTTTTTATTGCAGTCAAAAGAGTTTTTTTTCAAAATATTTTTCATTTTGTAAACATGCTTATTTTGTGTAGGCATGTATTTTCTTTTCTTCTCCTGAATCTGTGAAAATGACTCCTGATTGGAAACTTTTCAGTTGTAGTAAAAGTGTAAAACCAATGTCTAAGCTTTTCAAAGTTCATATTTCACCTGTTAATGTGTTTCATTAGGTTAACAGGTGACATAACATGGATTGTAGGTAACTACCCTAATTTAAATAATCAGATCTTAGAGAAAAAGCATTTTTACAGCAAATTGACTTAACTGTCAATTCAGTTCATTATATCTGTACAGCCAAAATTCATACATGCACTCCCTCATATTTTACAGGCTTAGAAATACCATGGTGATGTTGATCTTTTATGCGGGGCTGTGTATTACTCTCCTGTCAGTGGCTGTCCTCACTGTTCCCATCCCAGCTCAACCAGGTGAGAATGTTAACACTAAATAAATTACAACAATAGTGTTCCTCCACATTTTACCTTTATAAAGTGAAATTACACACTAGGCAACAGTTTTCCAGACCCAGATTTAGGCTAGTCTGGGACACTGGAGGCAGACACTTAATGAGGGCGTGGGGGACTTAACTTAATTTTTTTGTCCTAGACTGGGCTTAACCTGTGTCTGTGAAACGGGCCATTATAAATATGTTGCTCTCTCTTCCTCTGTATTTTTCTACATCTTTCCTTCCATAGTCCCGGAGACATTCAACCTAACTGTCCCTGATGGCCCGATCTCGTCCCAGTCAGGTTCCTCCGTCTCTCTACTCTGTCAAGTCTCACCTATATTCAACATCAAACCATTTGAGGTGCAGTGGTATCGGTCTGATGACGTTAACAAACCCACCTTGTTGTACAAGGATCACAAGATCCAGGAGGCCCTCATGGACCCGCGGTTCAGGGGCAGAGTGTCTCTAACTGGGGAACTGGAGAGGGGGGACGCGTCCCTGAGACTGGAGAGGGTCACTCTGGAAGATAGTGGGGAGTTTGTGTGCTACATTAACAGTAAAAAGTGGTATGAAAAGGCCCGTGTGGTACTGGCAGTGAGTGGTAAGTGGCCTCCAATAATAGTTTAGTGAAGTACAACAGTTTTTCCAAAATAAAAGCATAATGCAATGATGTGTAAATAATTGTATCCCTATATTGAATAAACAATAGTACAAAGACAATATATCAAATGTTGGACAAATATATGCCCATTTTAAATTTGATGCCAGCAACATGTTTAAAAGAAGTTTTAATGTGTACTATATTCTAATGAATATTAGGTTTAAATTATTTGCATATTATTGCATTCTATTTTGATTTTGATTTATGCAGCTTCCCAAATTTTTTGTGAACACTTGTACTTCACGAAACAATTTTTTTTAATTTACATTTTACACCGTGCAAAGTTTTTTGTTAACATTGTTGTAACTGTTATCTCAAAGTCTTTGTATGGCGGGTGATTATCACAGAATTCAAAAGTCTCTGTTACATTTGCAATACAACTATCATTATTTCTGGACGTCCTGTCAGGTTAAATGACAATAATGCACCAATGACAATGGGGCTTGAAAATATGGTTGCTCAAAAAAAGTGATCCATTGGGTTAAATTGCCTCTGGGTAGGGATTAGTTGATACTAGTGAAGGGGTATGTTGAGCCATCAGGGGGTAAATTCACCAATCCTATTTTGACCAATCACTGCTAAAAAGTACAAGTACAGTACAACGAAATACAGTTTGCATCTAACCAGAAGTGCAAATAAAATAGGGCAGAAAATGTACAAGTATTATGTATATGTACAGTTGGGCAAAAAAGTATTTAGTCAGCCACCAATTGTGCAAGTTCAACCACTTAAAAAGATGAGAGAGGCCTGTAATTTTCATCATAGGCACACTTCAACTATGAGAGAAATTTTAGAAAAAAATTGCAGGATTTATAATAAATTTATTGGTAAATGATGGTGGCAATGACAGAGGTCAAACGTTCTCTTTAAGTCTTCACAAGGTTTTCCTCCATGCAGATCTCCTCTAGAGCAGTGACGTTTTGTGGCTGTCGCTGAGCAACACAGAATTTCAACTCCCTCTAAAGATTTTCTATGGGGTTGAGATCTGGTGACTGGCTAGGCCACTCCAAGACCTTGAAATGTTTCTTACGAAGCAACTCCTTCGTTCCCCGGGTGGTGTGTTTGGGATCATTGTCATGCTGAAAGACCCAGCCACGTTTCATCTTCAATGCCCTTGCTGATGGAAGGAGGTTTTCACACAAAATCTCACGATACATGGCCCCATTCATTTTTTCCTTTACACGTCCCGGTCCCTTTGCAGAAAAACTGCCCCAAAGCATGATGTTTCCACCCCCATGCAACACAGTAGTTATGGTGTTCTTTGGATGCAACTCAGCATTCTTTCTCCTCCCAACGTGACGAGTTGAGTTTTTACCAAAAAGTTATATTTTGGTTTCATCTGACCATATGATATTCTCCCAATCCTCTTTTGGATCTTTCAAATGCTCTCTAGCAAACCTCAGACGGGCCTGGACATGTACTGGCTAAAGCAGGGGGACACACCTGGCACTGCAGGATTTGAGTCCATGGTGGCGTAGTGTGTTACTGATGGTAGCCATTGTAACTTTGGTCCCAGCTCTCTGCAGGGCATTCACTAGGTCCCCTCGTGTGGTTCTGGGATTTTTGCTCACTGTTCTTATAATAATTTTGACCTCACAGGGTGAGATCTTGCGTGGAGCCCCGGATCGAGGGAGATTATCAGTGGTCTTGTATGTCTTCCATTTTCTTATAATTGCTCCCAAAGTTGATTTCTTCACACCAAGCTGCTTACCTATTGCAGATTCAGTCTTCCCAGCCTGGTGCAGGTCTACAATTTTGTTTCTGTCCTTTGACAGCTCTTTGGTCTTGGCCGTAGTGGAGTTTGCAGTGTGACTGTTTGAGGTTGTGGACAGGTGTCTTTTATACTGATAACAAGTTCAAACAGGTGCCATTAATACAGGTAACGAGTGGAGGACAGAGGAGCCTCTTAAAGAAGAAGTTACAGGTCTGTGAGAGCCAGAAATATTGAGTTTACCAATAAATTCATAAAAAATCCTACAATTAGATTTTCTGGAATTTTTGTTGAAGTGTACCTATGATGAAAATTATAGACCTCTCTAATTTTTTTAAGTGGGTGAACTTGCACAATTGGTGGCTGACTAAATACTTTTTTGCCCCACTGTATCTCCAAGTGGAATGTATAGATGTGTAATTAATGCAAATGCATTACATATTGTGATGTTGCGAGTGTAACAAGTGTGTAATTGTGAGGCAAGAAACAAAATGGACGATAGAAATCAATTAGCCTTGCTTTATAGTCTTGTTTGAAATGAGTAAACAAAATGCACCAACATGGCCATGGCACACAAATAATAATCTGTGAGGTGGGGTGAGTGAACAACAGAATATAAACACAAGTAAACAGTGATTGGAAACAGGTGCATCCTCGGGTTGCGCCGCTGCCATCACTCTCCTGTCAATGGTTGGTACACCGTGAGGAAGGGGAGCCGCTGTTACACATGGCATTTCTAAATGTGCAATGGAAGTATTAAGTATAATGTACAGTATGTACATGTGGAATAAATAGTTGTACAGGTACAAGTGACAATTCTCAGTTGCTTTCTGAATTTGCAATCGAGGCATCGAGAAAATCGAGAAATGTAGGGATGGCAGCAATGTAGTTCCCGAGGTTGACATGTGCATGTAACAATTGAAAATACAAGTACAGTGGCAGTTCTAAATGTGCAATTAAGGTGCAAGTCAGCATGTGCAAATGAAATACAGGAAAAGCAGCAATGACACGTACCTGTAGACAATTCAAAACGTCCTTATCCGACTTGTAAGGCAGTGACGGAGTCCAGTGTTACAAAGGGTGGACATGATGTTAATGATGGGTCACATAGTTCAGCAGGGTTACAGTAGATGGGAAGAAACTGTTCCTGAGCCTGTTGGTGTTAGAACAAAGAGACCTGTAACGCTTGCCTGATGGTACGAGGGCAAACAGTTTGTGGCATGGACGTGAAGTGTCCTTGGTGATGCCGCACATCCTGCACAGACAACACTTGCAACGGAGGTCTACGATGGCTGGGAGCTGGGTACCCGTGATGTGGTGGGTGGTTTTCACCACCTGTTGCAGGGCCTTCCGGTTGGCTACACGGCAACCACCAAACCTCACTGTGGCACAGTTAGTCAAAATGCTCTCGATTGTCCAGCAGTAGAAGTTCACAAGGATCTTGGAAGACAGGCCTTCTTCAGCCTCCTGAAAAAGTACAGGTGCTGCCATGCGTTTTCGACCAGGGCTGAGGTGTTGACCAGGAGAGGTCCTCGGAGATGTGCCACACGCTCCACCTCAGTGTCCTTGATGGGAACTGGGGCATGACTGTAGCCTTTAGATTTCTTGTAATCCAGAATGAGATCGTTGGTTTTCTTTGCATTGAGGGCCAGGTTGATAAAATTTATTTATAAAGCCCTTTTTACAACAGCAGTTGTCACAAAGTGCTTTACAGAGACACCGGCCTTAAACCCCAAGGAGTAAACAACAGTATTTTTGAATTTCAGTGGCTAGGAAAAACTTCAGCGCACCATGCCGCCAGGCACTTGACCTCCTCCCTGTAGGCTGACTCGTCATTGTCACTGATCAGGCCTACCACTGTGGTGTCGTCTGCGAACTTGACGATGGTGTTGGAACTGTGTACAGGAACGCAGTCGTGGGTGAAGAGAGAGTACAGGAGGGGGCCCAGCACACAGCCTTGTGAAAAAAAGTGCCTAGCTTAGCAATAAAGGTCTAATCTTTTGCAAAACAATGTATGTCTTTATACAGTGGAAATTCACTAAAAGGTATAATATATTTTTTTATATCTGGATACATTTGCTTTGATTTCACAGTAATTAACCCTGACACGAAAAAGTTACTTTGACAATCAAAAACATTTACCCCACTCCCCGACGGTTTGTTTCACCTAAATGTTCTAATAGTAATAGTTAGTCAAATCAAATGTATGTAATTAATTGGTGTCCTAATGAGGGATTGGTTTCACCTGCACTTTCCAATAGTAATAGGAAGTCAACCAGTAATCTCTGTAGCTGAAGCAAGAGGAGGAGGAGGTCAGGGGAATGTTACCTGTTCTTCAGAGGGCTGGACACCACAACCTAAAATCACCTGGAGAAACAAAGAGGGGACAGAGATCACTAATGGACAAGAAGTACAAAACACCACTGGTAATCACATCTAACGTCTCACTACTGATAAAGGATACCTATTGTATGAACATGCATACACAGGAGATTGTATTTTAATCAAAAATATTAGATCAATTTTAATAATTACATTATTTTCCCTACATTTCTTTTTAAAGATTTCATGCAATACTTTATTTGGCTTTTTGTATCCAAAAATTAATGGAAATAGGAAAAATCTGCCAAATCTCCTTATGAGTGGTTGTCTTTGAGGATTCCTATGCACCTTCTCTCTCTCTGTATCAGATTCTCAGGGGTTGGTGAGTGTCAGTAGTTGGTTGCTGTATTCTCCCTCTGGATCTGATTGGCTCTCCTGTATTGTCTCTCTGTCTGATGAGTGGAAGACAGAGGGCAGGATTCTGCCAGTTTTACCTGGTGGTGAGTGTGATGGTTTTTCTACCAATTGAATTTCAGTGATTTCACAACTACAGCTCTGGAAATAATTAAGAGACCACTGCACCTTTTTCTTTCCTTTCCAAAAAAGTAAAAGAGGAAGGTTTTGAGTGAGGAACAGAAGGGTTCACTTCCGTGAAGGGTTCACCTAATTGAACACTTCCGTTCCTCACTCAAAACTTTCCTTTTCAACTTTTCAAAAAGGTGCAGTGGTCTCTTAATGTTTTCCACAGATGTATGTTGTAGTCATGTGTCTTATAAAAGCATTAGTGTCATGTGACCAATGTTTACTGTCTGTTTGCAGGACATTCCAAAGAAGGATTCACTGTGAATCAGGTGCTGTTGGTAATCATGTCAGTATTGTCTCTGGTCATCATCATCTGTGCTCTGGGGTTCATGTGGTTCATGTTCAAACGAAAAGGTATTTGGAACTCACAAACTGTATTTTATGATGAATCATAACATCAATATAATGTAGTATGAAAAATAATAACCTTTTAGAGAAATTGGTCCAAAAAATATATATAGTTTAAAACATGTTCAACTAATATATTTTAGGGTTCAAGTGCTGTTCATTAAAAAAAATCAGAAAACACAAAGGTAATCTATTCATTCTGATCTATGTGATAAAATAATTACAAGAGAATTGACATGAGTTAAAACATTACAGAGTGCATGACTATTTTGTTGTGATTTTTATTTCAGATCAAATAGAACTAGGACAGAATCTAACAGGTAATTGTTTATTTTGATCAAATATGAGATATATATAATTTACTTATTATTTCATTGTCTCTAAGCATGATATGACCAAACAGTATTCAAGTTTAAGAGGTTCTCCTTATTCCTCAAGACTCCTTTTATACTAGTATTCATCTATTTCATTCAACAGAGGCAAAAAGACTAATAGAAGGTAATGTTTGCACTAATTACAAAAGGCAATCTTAACACCTTACTTTGATGATAATAATGCTTCAGTAATACATAATATATTCAAATCTAATTCCCACAGACATCACAGAGCAGACTACAACCAAACAGACAGTAACTGTTATAGAAGATAATCTGGAATGTAGTCATAGTTGGAAAACATACATACATCTTCTTCCGCTTCATCCGGGGCCGGGTCGCGGGGGCAGCAGTCTAAGCAGGGATGCCCTGACTTCCCTCTCCCCAGACACTTCCTCCAGCTCTTCCGGGGGGACACCGAGGCGTTCCCAGGCCAGCCGGGAGACATAGTCCCTCCAGCGTGTCCTAGGTCTTCCCCGGGGTCTCCTCCCGGTGGGACGGGACCGGAACACCTTCCCAGGAAGGCGTTCCGGAGGCATCCGAAACAGATGCCCAAGCCACCTCAGCTGACCCCTCTCGATGTGGAGGAGCAGCGGCTCTACTCTGAGCTCCTCCCGGGTGACCGAGCTTCTCACCCTATCTCTAAGGGAACGCCCAGCCACCCTGCGGAGAAAGCTCATTTCGGCCGCCTGTATCCGGGATCTTGTCCTTTCGGTCATGACCCAAAGCTCATGACCATATGGTGAGAGTAGGAACGTAGATTGACCGGTAAATCGAGAGCTTCGCCTTGCGGCTCAGCTCTTTCTTCACAACGACAGACCGATACATCGACCGCATTACTGCAGAAGCTGCACCGATCCGTCTGTCAATCTCCCGTTCCATCCTTCCCTCACTCGTGAACAAGACCCCTAGATACTTAAACTCGTCCACTTGAGGCAGGCACTCTCCACCAACCTGAAGTGAGCAGGCCACCCTTTTCCGACTGAGGACCATGGCCTCGGATTTGGAGGTACTGATTCTCATCCCCACCGCTTCACACTCGGCTGCAAACCGTCCCAGCGCAGGCTGAAGGTCCTGGTTTGAAGAAGCCAACATGACAACATCATCCGCAAAGAGCAGAGACGAAATCGTGTGGTCACCGAACCTGACACCCTCCGGCCCCTGGCTGCGCCTAGAAATTCTGTCCATAAAAATTATGAACAGAACCGGTGACAAAGGGCAGCCCTGCCGGAGTCCAACATGCACTGGGAACAAGTCTGACTTACTGCCGGCAATGCGGACCAAGCTCCTGCATCGGTCGTACAGGGACCTGACAGCCCTTAGCAAAGGACCCAGGACCCCATATTCCAGAAGCACTCTCCACAGGATGCCGCGAGGGACACAGTCGAATGCCTTCTCCAAATCCACAAAACACATGTGGATTGGTTGGGCAAACTCCCATGAACCCTCCAACACCCCGTAGAGGGTATAGAGCTGGTCCAGTGTTCCACGGCCCGGACGAAAACCAGACTGTTCCTCCTGAATCCGAGGTTCTACTATCGGCCGTATTCTTCTCTCCAGAACCCTGGCATAGACTTTCCCGGGGAGGCTGAGAAGTGTGATCCCCCTGTAGTTGGAACACACCCTCCGGTCCCCCTTCTTAAAAAGAGGGACCACCACCCCGGTCTGCCATCCCAAAGGCACTGTCCCCGACCGCCACGCGATGTTGCACAGGCGTGTCAACCAAGACAGCCCCACAACATCCAGAGACTTGAGGTACTCAGGGCAGATCTCATCCACCCCCGGTGCCTTGCCACAGAGGAGTTTCTTGACCACCTCAGTGACTTCAGCCCGGGTGATGGACGAGTCCACCTCTGAGCCCTCATCCTCTGCTTCCTCAATGGAAGATGTGACGGCGGGATTGAGGAGATCCTCGAAGTACTCCTTCCACCGCCCGACGACATCCCCAGTTGAGGTCAACAGCTGCCCACCTCTACTGTAAACAGCGTTGGTAGGGCACTGTTTCCCTCTCCTGAGGCGCCGGACGGTTTGCCAGAATCTCTTCGAGGCCAGCCGATAGTCCTTCTCCATGGCCTCACCGAACTCCTCCCAGGCCCGAGTTTTTGCCTCCACAACCACCCGGGCTGCAGTCCGCTTGGCCAGTCGGTACCCGTCAGCTGCCTCAGGAGTCCCACAAGCCAACCATGCCTGATAGGACTCCTTCTTCAGCTTGACGGCATCCCTTACTTCCGGTGTCCACCACCGGGTTCGGGGATTGCCGCCTCGACAGGCACCGGAGACCTTACGTCCACAGCTCCGAACGGCCGCTTCGACAATGGCGGTGGAGAACATGGTCCACTCGGACTCAATATATCCAGCCTCCCTCGGGATCCAGTCGAAGCTCTGTCGGAGGTGGGAGTTAAAGATCTCTCTGACAGGAGACTCGGCCAGACGTTCCCAGCAGACCCTTACAGTACGCTTGGGCCTGCCGAGTCTGTCCAGCTTCCTCCCCCGCCATCGGATCCAACTCACCACCAGGTGGTGATCAGTTGACAGCTCCGCCCCTCTCTTCACCCGAGTGTCCAAGACATACGGCCGCAGGTCAGATGAAACGACAACAAAGTCGATCATCGACCTGCGGCCTAGGGTGTCCTGGTGCCATGTGCACTGATGGACACCTTTATGCTTGAACATGGTGTTCGTTATGGACAAACTGTGACTAGCACAGAAGTCCAATAACTGAACACCACTCGGGTTCAGATCAGGGGGGCCGTTCCTCCCAATCACACCCCTCCAGGTGTCACTGTCGTTGCCCACGTGGGCGTTGAAGTCCCCCAGTAGAACGATAGAGTCCCCATTTGGAGCACTTTCCAGCACCCCTCCCAGAGACTCCAAGAAGGTCAGGTACTCTGCACTGCCGTTCGGCCCATAGGCACAAACAACAGTGAGAGCCCTATCCCCGACCTGAAGGCGCAGGGAAACGACCCTCTCGTTCACCGGGGTAAACTCCAACACATGGCGGCAGAGCTGGGGAGCTATAAGCAAACCCACACCAGCCCGCCGCCTCTCACCATGGGCAACTCCAGAGTGGTGAAGAGTCCATCCTCTCTCAAGGAGTGTGGTTCCAGAGCCCAAGCCGTGTGTAGAGGTGATTCCGACTACCTCCAGTCGGAACCTCTCGACCTCACGCACTATCTCAGGCTCCTTCCCCGCCAGCGAGGTGACGTTCCACGTCCCTAGAGCTAGTTTCCGTGTCCAGGGATCGAGTTGCCTAGGCCCCTGCCTTCGACTGCCGCCCGATCCTCTACGCACCGACCCCTTATGGTCCCTCCTGTGGGTGGTGGGCCCACGGGAAGGCGGCCCCACGTCGCTCCTTCGGGCTATGCCCGGCCGGGCCCCATGGGGAAAGGCCCGGCCACCAGGCGCTCGCGTGCGAGCCCCAACCCCGGGCCTGGCTCCAGGGTGGGGCCCTGGCTGCGCCATACCGGGCGCCATACCGGGCAACTGACTTATGTGATGAATATACACAAATGTTGACATAAGATATGGCACTGCATAACACAATTAATTAACATTTGTAATGATTATTTCCATCTATTTCAGAATTTCATATTTTACAAGAACTTTAACCTTTTCTGTTCAACAGAGACAAAAAGTTTAACAGAAGAAATCACAGTGCAGATATATACTAAACAGACAGCATCTGGTAGAGAAGTTGATCTGGAAGGTAAATTTAGAAGGAAAATGTACCTAACCTTTTTATTTAGTTTTATTTACAGCTATTTAGCTTAATTTAAATAAACAGGATTAATTATTATAACAATGCATTCTAAAGGCGTTCATTTGATAAGCATACTTCAGTAAAAAATAAAATAATAATCCCAATCAATTGTATATAATGACATAATTGTGATCTGTTAGACCCAGAAAATAAAATGCAGACACAGGCCAATCAAATGACAGCTGATAATAAATTTGATCTGGAAGGTAAGGTGATTAATGGAAAAAATTTACTAATCCTTAGAACATTATTATTTACAGGTAGTGCATTTAACTTTGTGATACCTAAAACGGATGGTAATGTTCAATAAAAAAATAAGGAAACTTTGAATACTTACTTTAAAAATTCCTAATTAATTAATCAATGAATTGCAATATATTTATACATACAGTATGTGATGTTTTATGTCCAAAAAATACAGTACAGACATTTACTGAAAAAACAGCATCTGGTGAAGAAGCTAATCTGAAAGGTAAAGTGAAATAGGGAAAACATGTACAACCTCATTTCCAAATAAGTTGAGACGATGGAAATAAAAACAGAATGCAATGATGTGCATATCATTTAAATTGTATTCAATGGATAATAGTACAAAGACAACGTGCCAGCAACACGTTTCAAAAACGCTGGGACAGGGGCAAAGAAAAGTGGAAAAGTTGTGTAACACCAAAAAAGTACCTGGTGGAACAACTAATTAAGTTAACAGGTCAGGTCAGTAACATGATTGGGTATAAAAAAAGCATCCCAGAGATGAAGAGTCATATAGAAATAAAGATGTGGAGGGGTTCACCACTACGTGGAAGACTGCAGGCAAATAGCGCAACAATTTAAGAATGTTTCTCAATGTAAAATTGCAAATAATTTGGGGATCTCATCATCTATGGTACATAATATCATTAAAAGATTCTGAGAATCCGGTGAAACCTCAAATGGACAAGATTAAAAACCAATATTGGATGGCCATGATTTTTGGGCCCTCAGGTGGCACTGCATTAAAAACAGACACAATTCTGTAGTGGGAATCACTGCATGGGCTCAGGAACACATCCGAAAACCATAGTCAGTGAACACAGTACTGTACATCACTGCATCCACAAATGCAATTCAAAACTCTATCATGCAAAGACGAAACTAGATAAAAACAAGATCCAGAAACACTGACGCATTCTCTGGGCCCGAGCTCATTTAAGATGGACTGAGTCGAAGTAGAAAACTGTCCTGTGGTCTAAGTTTTGTGAATCATGGAAGATGCATCATCTGGGCTAAAAATAAAAGGGACCAACTGGCTTGTTATTGGTGCACAGTTCAAAAGCTAACATCCGTGATGGAATGGTTGTGCATTAGTGCACATGGCATGGGTGACTTGCGCATCTGTGAAGAGACCATTAATGCTGAACAATATATGCAGGTTTTGGAGAACTATATGTGGCCATCCAGACAACAGCTTTTTTCAGGGAAGGCCTTGCTTATTTCAGCATGACAATGCCAAATCACATTCTGCACAAATCACAACAGCATGTCTTCATAGTAAAAGAGTCCGGGTGCTAAAGTGGCCTGCCTGCAGTCCAGACCTGTCACCCATTGAAAACATTTGGCACATTATGAAATAATAGATACGACAATGTCACCCAATGAAAACATTTCAATTTCTTAACTAACGAATTTGCTCTCATCAGTTTACAAAACGCTTATAAATTGTGCTTAAAATAAGAGGAGATGCAACATAATAAAAAACGTGGCCCTGACCAACATTTTTGAAATATGTTGCTGGCATATTCAAAATGGGCATATCTTTTTTCAAAAACAAGAACTTTTCTTTCTTTCTTTGTACTATTTTCAATGAAATATAAGGATGCAATGAATTCCACATTTAGGCATTCTATTTCTATTTGCATTTTTTGCAGCGTCACAACTTTTTTGCAAACGGGTTTGTAATTTTATTTGAAAGATTATAATTTACAGGTAAATTACAGTATTTAAACTAATGTTTAATACATGCACAGCATAGCAATGTTGAATATAATTACATATAAAGCTTTCATTTGATTATAATTTTTCAGTAAAATAAACATATATTCCTGACAGTCAAATTGCTAAATAATGACATTATTGCCATCTTTTAGGACCAGAAGACACTGTGAAGACACCTGTCATTCAGATGACACCTGACAGTAAAGTTGATCTTGAGGGTAATATAGTAAATGGAAAACATATTCTTATCCTTACAAGATTATCAGATAGATGTATTGTTATTAACCTAATGTGTGTGATACATATATCAAATAATAACAATAAGGCATTTTGAAATCTTTACTTTGAAAATCAAACGTAATTAAAATGTAATATGTATTACAGAAAATTGCAGTATATCTATACTTAACTGATGTTTTAGGTCCAGGGCAGATATCTACTGAACAGACTGGTGAGGAAGTTCATCAAGAAGGCTAAGTGAAACCGGAAACACAAACTGTATTTAATGATGAATCATATTATCAATATAGTATGAAAATAAAACAAAGAAAAAACAATAGATTGACATTATATAACACAATTAATTTAATTTTGTAATGATTCTTTTACAGTTAATTTCAGTTGAATTACAGGAAGAACAGAAAATGGAAGTTATACATTGCATTTTGATCTCTCAGTGAAATGCTAACACATGAAAAATACAACAAACCTATTTTCGAGAAAGCAATCAAATTTATTTCATGAAGCCTTTTAACATCCGCACATGGTATTGTATAGCCCTATACCTAAATTTCACATTTTAAAATAATTGATTTTCCTTTTTGTATTCAACAGAGACAAAAAGCCTAAGAGAAGAAAACACAGTGAAGATATATACTGAACAGACAGCATCTGGTAGAGAAATTGATCTGGAAGGTAAAGTTAGATGGAAAACATACCTTCCCTTAGGAAATGTAATTTACAGCTATTTAGCCTAAATTAAAATAAACAGGATGAACATTTTAAATATTATAAAAATCCATTCTCATAACATTAATGTGAAAGTCATACTTAGGTAAATATATATATATATATATAGACAATCAATTGTATATAATGACATACTTGTGATCTCTTAGGCCCAGAAAACAAAGTGCAGACACCAGACAATCAGATGATAGCTGATAATAAAGTTGATCTGGAAGGTAAAGTGATTGATGGAAAACATTTACTTATGCTTAGAAAATGTCTATTTATTGTTAATCCAATTGCAATGCATATGGCACAGACAAAGACCCACTCAGTGGTGTGGAAGGGATGCCCAATTAAATAGGATGGCCAATTAGAGGCAATGCAAGACAGCTGCCTCTTACTGTGGTCAACCAAAAACCAAAGTGCGGAAATCCCTAGAGTCATCGCTTCTGCCAGGCCCTGACTATCACCCTGACCAACATAGAGATGGCTAGGGGCATCCCTATTGTCACGACCTGACATAATGTTAATCCATGGAACCCACATAATACGTATAATACATTACGAATTGGCTAAAACGTAACATATCTTACAACGTATAATTTGTTACGAATGCAATTAAAACTTATAATATGATACTGTTAGAAATCGGCGGTTTCGTATAGTGGTCAAATAATGTAGAACTCATATCAAATCGAGGGAGAAGTACGCTCACGTTTATTGGAAAATTGCAGCACAGATGTCATTCGGTGAACGTTCCATTATCTTCTCATTGTAATGTTGGTTACAAACTGATATATACATTGAAGACGTTTCTAACTAGGAAAGACCATGTTTTTAGAAGTCAACCCCCCATGCCACATGGCCATTGTAAACATTCCTCTGGTCATTCAAGCACAACCTACAGAGAGATTATCTAAAAAAAGATATTTATGTTGTTCTCATTATTTAGACACATTTACTTCCAATGAAACATACATTCATATTGTAATTGTTAATGCTCAGATTCCACAATACGAACACCAGACAAATGTATCATATTTTACAAATGGTATGAAAACATATCATTCATTACAAATTTGCATTTTTAACACCTGAATTTGATAATCATACTACAGTAAAATATACAAATTCTTGACAATTCTTGCAATATAATGACCTAAATGTGATCTTTTTGGCGCAGACAATAAAGTGCAGACACTGGTCAATAAGACAACAGCTAATAATATAGAAGATGTGAAAGGTAAAGTGATGGATGGAAACTTTTTACTTATCCTATGCAAATTATCATGTACATGTAATGTATTTAACCAAATTTGTGGGATACACAAACAAGACAGAAATTTACATAATAATAATAATAATAATAACATAATGTACATAATAATAATAGTAGTAACATAATGTACATAATAATAATACCTCTTTTTGAAAATCATACTTCATTAAAATGAAATATTCATGAAAATAAATTGCAATATATTCATTTATATCAGATTTTGTATGTGCAGTAAATGCAGTAGAGACATATACTGAACAGACAGCATCTGGTGAAGAAGTTAATGTGGAAGGTAAAGTGACATTCTTAAGACAATACTTCCTCTGTTTCATTTTAATATTCATCCCTATTGTGATTTCACATTACATAACACAATTTAATTTTGTAATGATTAGTTTTCAGTTAATTTCAGCTAAATTTCAGGAAGAACAGAAAATAGAAGTTATACAGTACATTTTGGTCTCTCAGTAAAATGTTAACACATGAAAATTACTACAAACATATTTTCAAGAAAGCAATCAAATTTGTTTCATGAAGCCTCTTAACATCAGCACTTGGTTTTGTATGGCCCTGTAGCTCAATTTCACTTTTTAAAAGAATGTATTTTCCTTTTTCCATTTAACAGAGACAAAAAGCTTAAGAGAAGAAAACACAGTGCGGATATATACTGAACAGACAGCATCTGGTAGAGAAGTTGATCTAGAAGGTAAAGTGAGATGGAAAAGCACCTTCCCTTTGGAAATGTAATTTATAGCTATTTAGCCTAATTTAAATAAACAGGATGAAAATGTTAAATATTATAAAATCCATTCTAATAACATTATTTTGGAATTCATACTAAAGTTTAAAAAATAAAAAGAAAATTGACAATCTGTTGTATATAATGACATACTTGTGATCTCTTAGGCCCGGAAAACAAAATGCAGACACCAGACAATCAGTTGACAGCTGATAAAAAAGTTGATCTGGAAGGTAAAGTGATTGTTGGAAAACATTTACTTATGCTTAGAAAATTATTATTTATGGGTAATCAAATTTAATATACCTAAAAAGGATGGTAATTTTCAATAATAACAATAATAATTACTTCAAAACAACAAAGGTGCACGAATGGCATGAATATGGCACAAACAAAGACCCACTCAGGGGTGTGGATGGGATGCCCAATTAGAGGCAATGCAAGGCAGCAGCCTCAAATTGGGGACAACCAAAAACCAAAGTGCGGAAATCCCTAGAGTCATCCCTTCTGCCAGGCCCAGACTATCACCCCGACCCGCATAGAGATGGCTAGGGGCATCCCTATAGTCACGACCTGACATAATGTTAATCCATGGCACCCACATAATATGTTTAATACATTAGGAATTGGCTAAAATGTAACATATCTTATAACATATAATATGATACGAACACCAGACAAACGTATCATATTTTACGAACGGTATGAAAACATATCATTCATTACACATTTGCATTTTTAACTCCTGAATTTAATAATCATACTACAGTAAAATATAAATATTCTTGACAATCAATTGCAATATAATGACCTAAATGTGATCTTTTTGGCCCAGACAATAAAGTGCAGACACTGGTCAATAAGACAAAAGCTTATAATATAGAAGATGTGAAAGATAAAGTGATGGATGGAAAACATTTACTTATACTATGCAAATTATCATGTACATATAATGTATTTAACCAAATATGTGGTATACACAAACAAGACAGGAATGTACATAATAATAATAACATAATGTATGTAATAATAATATGAATTCCTTTTTTTTGAAAATTATACTTAATTAAAATCAAATATTCATGAAAATAATTTGCTATTCATTCATTTATATCTGATTTTGTATGTGTAGTAAATGCAGTAGAGAAATCTACTGAACAGACAGCATCTGGTCAAGAAGTTAATATGGAAGGTAAAGTGACATTCTTAAGATAATACTTTGTCTGTTTCATTTTAATATTCATCCCTTTTGTAATTTCACAATCTCGTAAAGGATATATAGCCTCAAGGTGAAGCTCTCGATTTACCGGTCAATCTACGTTCCTACTTTCACCTATGGTCATGAGCTTCGGGTCATGACAGAAAGGACAAGATCCCGGATACAGGCGGCCGAAATGAGCTTTCTCCGCAGGGTGGCTGGGGCGATCCCTTAGAGATAGGGTGAAAAACTTGGTCACCCGGGAAGAGTTCAGAGTAGAGCCGCTGCTCCCCCACATCGAGAGGGGTCAGCTGAGGTGGCTTGGGCATCTGTTTCGAATGCCTCCGGAACGCTTTCCTGGGAGGAGACCCCGGGGAAGACCTAGGACACGCTGGAGGGACTATGTCTCTCGGCTGTCCTGGGAACGCCTTGGTGTCTCCCCGGAAGAGCAGGAGGAAGTGTCTGGGGAGAGGGAAGTCTGGGCATCTTTGCTTAGACTGCTGCCCCCGTGACCCAGCCCCGGATAAGCGGAAGAATATGATGAAAAAATTATGATGTAAAGGATATATTTGTTTAACGGAAAGGATATTTTTATATAGTAGCCTAGCCCAGCCTTGACAGCCTGCCTTTAAATAGTTGCGTACCTTATATCCACTCAAATTGTCTGCAGAGCCGATCACCACCACACTACACACAACCATGGGTGCACGAGGTGCGTTTCCTGTGTTTCCAATACCTGTCATATCTCCACTTGGCCTCCAACCTGTCACATCATTAACCAATGCTCTTCTGTGTTGCTGCTATAGACAATGACAAAGAGAATCTGTTAACAGGTGACACTATGGACCTTGGAGGAGAGAGCATCTGGGACATCTGGGACAAGACCAAGCACTACAATGATGAGACCTTTCAAGAGGAATACATGGACCAGGAGGATGGGATCCCCACTTCACTGTTAACCCTGGAAGATGCTTTTAGGAGAATAAAGAGATGGAGACAGAGCCTGGCACCACGGTAACCAACCTGAAGACAGTTCCAGTCGCCCCCGATGCCCTGCTGTCTGTCCAGGAACTGGACATGTGTGAGGAGGTGATGGTCACTGTCACCTGTCCGGATATCACAGCCAACACAGGTAAGTTACACCTGTGATATCACTGGAGCTTTATGATCCACTCCTCTGTTACAGCATTATTACATACTGTCGGTCATTGCACTTTTAATTACATTGTGTAACGTGCAGAATTATTCCTTTTTGTTTGTGCTTCTATAGATGGTGTTAAATATTTTAGCTCTAGGTATTTTGAGGGGTCACGACAACTGTTCAATGTGAGCTGACCAACAGAGGCCATCTTTATCAAATGTAGATGCCTTTCACCTAATGTCTGTCAATTTGTGTCACAAGATGGATTTGATCTACTCCAGTTCAATAAATATTAACAGGGTACATTGATTCTGGGACTAGACTTGCATTACTTGTCTCACATAACATAAGGTCCATATTTACATGAATCAACTCATAAACCAGATTACAGCATTCACCCACCAATACAAACCGTATACTTGAACATGCTTGGCCACCTGTCTTCCCCAAAGGGGTGGTGACCAACAAGGACAGGCTGACCACTGAACCCATTAACCGGAACTTTATTCTGGACCCCACAGACCTTGGAGGAAAACCTAATAACCCACGCACACGCAAGTTTACAGAAGATGAAACCACACCAAAGCCAATTTACAAGAAGGCTAAGATAGAGGTTGAACCAGAGGATTCTGAGGTATGTCAAGGACAGAGATTTTAAATTCCAAATGGAGAAATTAGATTACAATTGAAATTGACAATGTCCAAGAACACATTGTTTTAAAATATTGATTTAAAACAATGTATTTGTTTTAGCCTGTCTAAGAAATATCACCAATCACAGCCCAGATGCGGTTCAGGTGTGCAGCAGGTGGTTTGTGGAAGGTGATGCCCAGTGCTCTTTAGATTGGAATGTCACTCTTATTTAGTCTTCTGAATCAATGATTAATATGCAATGTGGGATTTTCAGCTGGAAAAAGATTTCTGAAGACCTCATTACATTTGACACCTTAGTGAATTCTGTCATTTAGAAGATCACTTTAAAATGAAGAACTACCAATCATTTACTTTACCACAATTGTTTCAGTTAATAACCAGTGGATGCATTTAAGCAGTGGCACTGAATTGGGGTCACAGTTTAATCATCAATGCTGTTTTCAATAAAAAAAATGCTGTCATTTTGTTTCAATTTGTCCCACTTTTCAAACTTTCACCAGGAGTGCGTGGACCAGGAGGATGGCATCCCCATTTCACTGTCAAGCCAGGAAAATGCTGTTCACCAGGGGAATAAAGAGAAGAAGTCAGAGCCCGACACCACGGTAACTGACCCGAAGACAACTCCTGATGTCCCCATTGCCCCGTTGTCTGACGTAGAGCTGGACAAGTCTGAGAAGGAGGAGGTGTCCACTGTCATCTGTCCCGATAACGCAGCCAACACCAGTAAGTTACACCTGTGATATTACTGGAGCTTTATAGTAGATAAGAGCTCCAGTAGATAGCAGCTATCTTTATAGTGGATATAGCTTTACTGGTCTGTTACAGCATTATTACATACAGTAGGTCATTGCATTTATAATTACATTGTGTAATGTACAGTACTATTCACAGTGTTTTGGTTCTGTAGACAATGTAAAATATTTTTTAGGTATTTTGAGGGGTCAAGACAACTGTTCGCTTTGAACTGACCAACAGATGTGGGCTGGATTCTATTGAGGCCATCTTTTTAAAATGTAGATGCCTTTCACCTAATGTCTGTCAATTTGTGTCACAAGTTGGATTTGATCTACTCCAGTTCAATACATATTAACAGGGTACATTGATTCTGGGACTAGACTTGCATTACTTGTCTCACATAACATAAGGTCCATATTTACATGAATCAACTCATAAACCAGATTATAGCATTCACCCACCAATACAAACCGTATACTTGAACATGCTTGGCCACCTGTCTTCCCCAAGGGGGTGTTGACCAACAAGGACAGGCAGACCCCCGAACCCATTAACCGGAACTTTATTCTGGACCCCACAGACCTTGGAGGAAAACCTAACAACTCACGCACACGCAAGTTTACAGAAGATGAAACCACACAGTCAAATAACAACAAGGCTACAAAAGAGTTAAAACCAGAGGATTCTGAGGTATGTCAAGGACAGAGATTTTAAATTCCAAATGGAGAAATTAGATTACAATTGAAATTGACAATGTCCAAGAACACATTGTTTTAAAATATTGATTTAAAACAATGTATTTGTTTTAGCCTGTCTAAGAAATATCACCAATCTCAGCCAAGATGCGGTTCAGGTGTGCAGCAGGTGGTTTGTGGAAGGTGATGCCCAGTGCTCTTTAGATTAGAATGTCACTCTTATTTAGTCTTCTGAATCAATGATTAATATGCAATGTGGGATTTTCAGCTGGAAAAAGATTTCTGAAGACCTCATTACATTTGACACCTTAGTGAATTCTGTCATTTAGAAGATCACTTCAAAATGAAGACCTAGCTAACATTTACTTTACCACAACTATTTCAATAAGTTAATAACAACTGGATGCATTTAAGCAGTGACACTGAATTTTTATCTACTTGCTTATCTTACTTTGTTCCCATTTTCAACCTTCTCTTACCTCTTTCTCACCAGAATGCACGCTGATTGAAGGAGAAACAAATCACTGAGCGGGCAGCGTTCCTTGAGTGAGAGAACACGGCGTTACGGCAGGAAGTGTCTGAGCTACGGCAAGACTGCCTGCAGCATGAACGTTTTGGCTCACTATGCTGCCAGATACATAGAGCTGTAAGGGACCAAACACTGGCAACCCCCGGATATAGCACAGATTCTATTAGACAGTACCAACATTTTGGTCAGGTCACCAAGTAGCTTCATTCTTAGTTTATTCTGGTCATGAGTCAGTCATAAAAAGCCACTATTGCACTAGTCACATTGCCTTCATACCAAACCATGAATAGGTGATATGAATTGACAAATGTATGACTTTATAGGAGAAGTTATCCATGACATCACATTAAATGTTAGAGTTGATGATTAAATGTTAACCCTCCCCACTTTACCTCTTGTTAAATTGTCATAGCAGTTCAGACAGGAAACCCGGGTGGTCAACGGTCAGCGACATATTAGCTGATGCCTGGGATCCTCAGGTTACTCACTCAGGCTGGTCTTACTAGAATGAGGGTACAAACCTACCCACCACCCCTGGCTCCAGCTGTTTGGTTCTGTTTTCCTTTTCATGAGGGGACCGGTACTGGTTATCTTGCTCATTGCCTGTGGGGATTGCTATGATATTATGGTTTTAATATCATTATTAGTAGTATCATATAGGATCATGTGTTTGGCAGTGAGCTAACCCAGAGGAGCAGAACCAAGCATCAAAACCGGTATAAATTATTGTTGTGCATGTTCTAATAAATGGTTACATTTAAATGTGGTGTTTTCTGTCTGAACTCCATTTTGTCCTTCTGATAAATCATTTTGTTTTTTTAAGTCCATTACTGGATGACCAGTATACTTATTGATCTAGTGATTTATTTTGTTATGGGTAAAATAAATAAATCTAATAACTATATACCGGTGCCATATATACTTTGGAATCTATGACCCCTGCTTATTGTTTATTTTAGTTTTTAACTTGTTCTGGTGAATTTACGTCTTCTGTTAAAATGCATTACAGTTACTTTCATACACAATTAGCAGTCAAAGGCAAGATTGTGTTAATATTTTGAAGGATGGTTGGTGGGTTGAGGTTAAATTATATTTTTGTTAGTACAGAATAAAAATAAAAAATTATTATGATTTACAATCTAACCATTACTTGTCTGTTAATAGTTCTGGTTTGCAATAACTATGCTTCCTAGTTTTCCATTTGTCAGTGATAGTTACAAATCTATTTGGTGATGGATTTTCCATTACTACATAGCTAATAAGTTCAAAAGCCTAGATGACTTGGTGACTTTTTAAAGCATGGTGACTTTGTTACATATGATGGAACTCGATGTGGGGTGAACTTCCCCTGGTAATGAGCTACGGTACTAGAGAACTAGGTTTCAGACAACCGGTGACCAATGGACACCATAGATAATCTATTACAACACCTGGCTGCTGCCACTCTTGCCCAGCATTGCCAAACGCAGGCCCTATTGGAGTAATACAAACAAGGAAATCAATTTTTTCTGGGAGGAGATCTGGACTTTGGCCAGCCCGAAACGCCAGCGTCAGGAAGGAGGCCCACCAAACTAGCAACTACATCGCAAAAAAGATGGAGGATGACGATCAAGAGACCTACTAACAAGCCTTTGAAAGCACAGCAATTAGAGAGTAGTGGCCCAAAGAGCAGTGAGCATGACATATATCTGCTATTTTAATTGGTCCTGCACAAAAAGCTGAATCTGAATCTAGATAATGCAGCTGCAGTTAAATATCTGAGACTAAAAACTGAACAGATACTCTCGGCCCACAGGTTAGGGCCCAAAAGTAACATGAATGGGTTTTCCAGGAGTCCCCAGAGGTGAGTCTGTTTCCGCTGCCTTGAGGTTGACGACCTGTCCCGACAATGTCTCCAGCTAGATGTCATTCTGGGGTTTAAGGATTTTGGTGCAGACTGACTCATTAACTGAGAACCAGAATGGCATATATGCTTCAGTAGACCTCTTGACCATGTCTCAAGTTTTCTAAATTAAAATTGTAACCATAGATTTACAAAGATAAAATGGGCTGCGTAGTGTAAAGTCCAATGACAAGATGGTGACCAGTTTTATTATTTTTTTTACATTTTAGAAAAAGGTAATTTTAAGGAAAGTGCAACACATTTTGTGGGGCAGGGACAATTCTTAAAACAGTTTAGTCTTTGTTTATTATAGTATTACACCATTCCTCTCCACAGTAGCATCTAGGACTGACCCCATTTTAAGGCATTGACCCAGAGGACAGAACAGTTTTAATTACAATTTAGATAACACTTCTAGCAAGTATTCTCTTGTAGCCACGTCCATGGAGGTTGGCTACAGTGGCAAAGGCTTTAAACTTCTTTATAACATTACGTACAATGGAAACAGGAACATCAAGGACTGTGGAAATTGACTTTTTGTCTTGAGATTATTCATGCTTGTGTCTGACCTCCTCAGAGTATTCTCTGCTTCTCTGTCTTTTCTTTATGCCCTTTGCGGTACACACAGTGACTCAAACTGGTTGAATGAGTGACTGTCATATTGTAGGTACCTGCGATTCACTACAGGGGAATTAAATTCTACAGTAAAATAAATCACGTTGAGATTAACCTTCTTGAAATAACATTATCTCTAGCTGTTTTTATGATCTGCCAATATTATTGTTGTTAGGTCTTGGCTGGGGTGCCTCTATTCATCTCTATGTGCCCGGGGGCCATAGCCAGGACCTGACCGCAGAAGTGCCTCTAGGCATCTATGCGCACAGCTTGTTGATTGTCCCCAGTTAGAGACGGCTGCCTGGCGTTGCCTCTAATTGGGGACCCTATTTATGTTGCCCTTTTGGATCTTTCAGCTTGTGGATCATTGTTTCTGTGTTTTGCTTCAGATTGCAGACAGCCGTACCTTTTGATGTTTTTGTTCATGTAGGGAAGTAATAAAAGGATGTTTCCTTACTCTCGCTTTGCCCCTTGTGTCCTGCACACCCTAAACCGTGATGGAATGATCCACCAGCCTAGGACACAGTGGAGCTGGACCATAGAGGAACGCCTCAGATGCAAAAAGCTGGTCTCTGAGGAGGAGTACCTCCATGGTCTTGTCCTGGATCCAGCTCTCAGTCCAGGGCGTCGGTGATGCCGGCGGGCACCACGTCGGCATCCCCACACACAAGTCCAGAAGACCCCCCAGATGTTTTTGCGGGGGGTTGTGGTCATCAGAGGGGTGGGATAAAGAGCCCTGCCACAACATTCGCGGGGTCTCATCGGGGAGCCCCTGCAGCTCCGGGAGCAGGAGACTGTGGAGGAAGCGATGGGTTTGCCGGGCCTCCCGTTCCTGCCTCCCAGTCCGGTACCTTCAGTGGGTCAAACCCCAAGACACATTCGATACCACATCAGGTGTCCCCTGTGTACACGACCTTGGACCAGGGATAGAAGGAACGGAAAGAACAAATAATAGTGTTGTCTTTCTGATTAGAATTAATAATACATTGAAGGTTGTGATGGCAATTTCATCGATAAGAACTCTTAAAGGAGGAAGTACAGAGACAAAATTCTCTTGGCATAATTACGTTTTATTTGCAAATAGAGAGACGCGTCAAACGCTTACAAACACAATCATCTGAGGAGTCTCTAACTTAATACATGAACAGTTCGTATTTATAGAGGAAAAAGGTGTGTGGTAAGTTGCTAGCCATCTGTCTTGTGTCACATAGGTTTTACCTAAAGGTAGGGCTGTCCCCCCACCTTATCCTTCCTGCCATAATGTTTACTGTTGTGTTTACCTAAAGGGCCAACTGATCTTACTTCCCCCCAAGGACCACATTCCTAAGGTACAGAGAACTGACATCCTTCTTTGTCTAGGCAGGAGGACATGGCCCAAATACCTAATAATCCTCTGATATTATACAGACATGTGTGTCACAATCAAAGTAAATATTTACATACCAGCCAATAGAAAGACAGACATTTCTCAGATGTACCTTAGTTCAAAATTTCCATAACAAGGTTTGGTGGACCACTGTCTTTTTTTTGTCTGTCACGCTTCACAGATTGTCAGATCTCACAATGCCTGGAAAATAGTGATATGTCTCAGGAGAATTCGCCACATGCATATGATATAGGAGGTAGTAGTGTGAGTGCAAAAACTAGACAGCCTTAACGCCATCTTTAGTCAATCAGTTACAGATTACCGTGTGAAAGTGAAAGGACAAAGACGTTAGTGTAATGAACACCCGGACCAGAGTTGTGTGGGTCCAATTGCAGAAGTGCAATTGTAGATTTATTGTTACGTCGCACAAGGGAGTAGGCAAGCACACAAACGATGAAGACAGGCAGAGAGTCGGAAACCAGAATATCAGTCCTTGAAGGCGAAGGCACAGGCAGGGATGAGCAGAGACGCGAATCCGAGAAACAGGCAAGAAGGTCAGGAAGCCGGGTGATCAATCAGCGGAGGCTACAGTACAGGACGGGAGAGACGGTAAGGATATCCAGGGGCAGGCAGGGAGGTCGGTGTTCCGGGAAGGCAGTCCGTACAGGTAACCACACAGGTAGGGTAGGCAGGGAGAGACACGACGGGGCGGACGAACAGGTCAAGACGCAGGATTCTGGAAACGAGGAGAGAGGACGGGACAAGAGGGCAGAGAACACAACAGGCTGGGAATCAACTACTAAGGAGCGCGCGATAGAATGCTTGGCAGGTCCACTGGGAACAATACCTCACGCTGGAGGGGAGGAAGAGCACAGGTTAAATAGAGGGGTTAACAGGGCACAGGTGTTCAATATTCAGGTGATTGGGATCTGGGGTGTTGGGTGCGTTCATGCGTGCTGGGAAGTGAACCGGTGGCAGGTGCGGAGCGTGGCAGGGAGGAGTCGGACCGGAAGTGACGGGAAGACGTCACAGAACCCCCCTCCCTACGGCCGAGACCGCCACGGCGGACGACCCCGCGGACGGGGAGCAGGACGATCCGGGCGCGCAGCGTGGAACCGCGCAGTGAGGTCCGCGGCCAGGACGTCGCGAGCGGGCACCCAGGCCCTCTCCTCCGGGCCATAACCTTCCCAATCAACCAAGTACTGCAGGAGCCCACCTCGGCGGCGGGAATCCAGGATGTCCCGCACTGCATACGCCGGTCCCCCATCCACGTCCAAAGGAGGCGGAGCAGGATGCAGGGCGACCGGTGGATGTAGGGGACTGCAATGAACCGGCTTGAGGAGAGATACGTGAAACGTAGGGGAGATCCTGTACTGGCGGGGCAATTGCAGACGGTAGGTAACAGGGTTTATGCGTTGTATAATCTTGAAAGGACCGATGTACTTGGGGGATAGCTTACGGCATGGGAGACGCAGGCGGATGTCCCGAGTTGACAGCCAAACCCGCTGGCCGGGGTGGTAGAGGGGAGACGGGCGCCGGCGGCGATCACCGTATGTCTTCTGCGCACTTGACGCCTGTTGGAGATGCCGGTGCGCCGTCTCCCAGACTCTTGCCCTGCGTCTGAACCACTCGTCCACTGCGGGGACCGGACCGGGTTCTGTATCCCAGGGGAAAAGAGGGGGTTGATAACCGAAGACACATTGAAAAGGAGTGAGCCTGAGGGAGGAGTGAATGAGGGAGTTTTGTGCGTATTCCACCCATGGGAGGAACCGGCTCCAGTCGTGTGGCTGTTTATGACACTGTTGTCGCAGATACTTTCCTATATCCTGGTTTAGTCTTTCCGTCTGACCGTTGGTCTCAGGATGGTACCCGGAGGATAGGCTTACCGATACCCAGAGTCGGTCGCAGAAAGCCCTCCATACACGGGAGATGAATTGGGGTCCCCGGTCCGACACGATGTCCTCGGGAATCCCGAACTGCCGGAACACCTGTTGGAAAATAAGGTCCGCCAATTCTGTGGCATTGGGCAGGTTAGCTAGGGGTATCAGACGGCACATCTTAGAAAACCGGTCAACTACGGTTAGAATCGTGGTATACCCGTTGGAGTCCGGTAGGTCCATTATAAAATCCATAGCGATATGTGACCAGGGGCGGTGAGGAGTAGGTAGAGGCTGTAGCAGCCCCTCGGGTAAGTGACGGGGACTTTTCGATTGCGCGCAGACAGGGCAGGACAGGACATAGTCGCGCACATCGTCGGATTGAGACGCCCACCAATACCGCTTACCCAGGATTATAGAGGTACGGGTGATGCCCGGAAGCCCAGTCCCCAACGAAGTGTGGCACCATTGCAATAATTGGGGACGAACCGCCGCAGGAACATAAATCTTCCCTGGTGGGCAGGTAGGAGGGGCCGGATCCGTCAACAGGGCCTCCTCGATGGTGTCCTGGATGTCCCAGCGTATTGGTCCGACACGGCAGGTGGAGGGCAGAATTGTTTCGGGCGACGGAGGGCAGGTCGGTTGCTCGAACAATCGGGAGAGGGAGTCAGCCTTGGCATTCTTTTTCCCCGGTACGTAGGAGACTGAAAAACGAAAGCGGTTGAAGAAAAGAGACCATCGAGCTTGCCAGGGATTTAAACGTTTAGCCGACTGTAAATATTCCAGGTTGCGGTGGTCCGTGAGTACCAGGAAGGGGTGAAGGGCTCCCTCCAACCAGTGTCTCCATTCTTCCAGTGCCAGTTTAATCGCGAGGAGCTCTCGATTCCCGACATCGTAATTCCGTTGAGCGGGGGTGAGTTTCTTAGAGTAGAAGGCGCAGGGGCGCAACTTGGGAGGCGTGCCAACGCGCTGTGACAGGATCGCCCCTACTCCCGTTTCCGAGGCGTCCACTTCCACTATGAATGGGAGTTGGGAATCAGGCTGGTGGAGTATGGGAGCACTGGTGAATAGGTCCTTCAGTTTATCAAAGGCTGCTTTGGCAGCGTCTGTCCAACACAACGTCCGGGTTTTCTGGCTGGTCAGAGCGGTCAATGGGGCAGCGATGGTGCTGAAGTTCCTGATGAACCGTCGGTAATAGTTCGCAAAACCCAGGAATCGTTGCATCTCCTTGACGGTTTTTGGGGGTGGCCACTGACGCACTGCCGATACCTTGCTCTCGTCCATCTGGACACAGCCTGGCGACAGCAACGATCCAAGGAAGGCCACTTGGGAAACGTGGAACACACTCTTTTCTAGTTTTACATACAGTCTGTGTTGCTGCAACCGTTGTAGTACTTGTCGGACGTGCCCAATGTGCTCTGTTAGGTTTCCGGAATAGATCAGGATGTCATCAAGGTATATTATGACAAACCGGTCAATCATGTCCCGGAATATGTCGTTCATGAATGCCTGGAAGACGGCGGGTGCATTGGTAAGGCCGAAGGGCATGACTCGGTATTCGTAGTGGCCGCGTTGGGTGATGAAGGCGGTTTTCCATTCATCACCTTTTCGTATGCGCACGAGATGATACGCGCTCCGCAAATCCAACTTGGTGAAGATAGAGGCCTGTCCGATTTGTTCCAACGCTGCCGAGATGAGAGGTAAGGGATAGCGGTTCTTGATGGTTACAGCGTTCAGTCCTCTGTAATCTATGCAGGGGCGTAAGCCGCCGTCCTTCTTTCCAATGAAGAAGCTAGAAGCAGCAGGGGACGTCGACGGGCGGATAGCTCCTTGTCGCAGAGACTCGTCGATGTAGGTGTTCATGGCCTCTGTTTCCGGGACAGACAGAGGATACACGCGTCCCCGTGGAAGCGGGGCTCCCTCGATCAGCTCTATGGCGTAGTCCCACGGGCGGTGTGGTGGTAACTCTGAGGCTTTTTCCTTGCTGAAGACCTGTCTGAACTGGGAGTACGCGGGCGGGGGTTCCGGAGTGGTTGATGTCATGGCGCTTTCCACTGAGGTGGCTCTGCAGGGAACACTCAAACAGCGAGATAGGCAGGTCATATTCCAGGCCGTCAACTCTCCTTTACTCCAGGAAATGTCTGGGTCGTGTAGGCAGAGCCAGGGGTGCCCCAGCACCACCGGCTCATGGGGGGAGGAAACCACTAGCAACTGGATGCGTTCTGTGTGCAATGCCCCCACCTGCATGTCCAGTGGTTCCGTTTGATGGCGAACGTAGCCGGATCCAAGTGGTCCCCCATCCAGGGATTTCACGCGCAACGGCGGTTCTATTGGGTACAATTTGATCCCCAGTTGTTCTGCCGTTTCCAAGTCTATGAAACTCCCTGCGGCTCCTGAGTCGACCAAGCCCTCCAGGCAGAACGGATTGCCCCTGACAGTGAGACACACAGGTAGATGCAACTGCTTATGGGTGACGTTGAGGAGGTGGGAGCTTCCTACCTGATGGTGCGCGGAGGTCTCTCTCTCTCCGGGGCGAGGCGGCCTGATAGGGCACCGGGAGGCGAAGTGTCCTCTTTCGCCACAGTACAGGCATAGACCCTCGGAACGGCGACGATGGTGCTCCGCGGCGGACAGACGGGAACGACCTAGCTGCATGGGTTCGTGCTCTGGTGGTGTCGCTGGGGGTGTCGACACCGTGGATGTCGAAGGGGCCGGTCTGGGTCGTAGGGTGGTAGTCCTCCTTCGGTCCAACAGTAAGTAGTCTATGGCAATGGACACATTGATGTACTTACTGAGGGAGGCGAGGTCACCCCTGCAGGCCAGCTCTGCCTGCAGCTCCCGATTCAGTCCCCTCCGGTAGACCGTGAGCAAGGCAGCCTCGCTCCACCCACTCCCTGCAGCCAAGGTGCGGAAATCCAGGGCGTAGGCGGCCGCAGTGCGTGTCCCTTGCCGGATCTCGACCAGCTGATCCCCTACGTTACGTCCCGTGACGGGGTGGTCGAACACTTCCCTGAATAGGGCAAGGAACTGAGCCTCCGAGCCTAGTTCGGGGCTATTTGCGGACCACAAGGCTGTGGCCCAGTCTAGGGCTTTGTCAGTTAGCAAGGAGATGACGAAGTCTACCTTGTTCTGGTCACGGCCGAACTGGCTCGGGTGGTAAGCGATGTACTTCAAACACTGCATTAGGAACCCCTTGCACTTTCCCGGAGACCCGTCGTATTTGCTTGGCAGGGATATGTTAGGAGCGGGGGCGGAGACGGCAACCATACCGGATGGAGCAGGCATGGGTACTGGATGTCGAAGTAGCCGCATCATCTCCTCGATCCTCTCCTCTTGCTGCGACAGTTGCGCATGCAGCTCTGCTGGATCCATCGGTAAGGTGAGGTATTCTGTAATGAACACCCGGACCAGAGTTGTGTGGGTCCAATTGCAGAAGTGCAATGGTAGATTTATTGTTACGTCGCACAAGGGAGTAGGCAAGCACACAAACGATGAAGACAGGCAGAGAGTCGGAAACCAGAATATCAGTCCTTGAAGGCGAAGGCACAGGCAGGGATGAGCAGAGACGCGAATCCGAGAAACAGGCAAGAAGGTCAGGAAGCCGGGTGATCAATCAGCGGAGGCTACAGTACAGGACGGGAGAGACGGTAAGGATATCCAGGGGCAGGCAGGGAGGTCGGTGTTCCGGGAAGGCAGTCCGTACAGGTAACCACACAGGTAGGGTAGGCAGGGAGAGACACGACGGGGCGGACGAACAGGTCAAGACGCAGGATTCTGGAAACGAGGAGAGAGGACGGGACAAGAGGGCAGAGAACACAACAGGCTGGGAATCAACTACTAAGGAGCGCGCGATAGAATGCTTGGCAGGTCCACTGGGAACAATACCTCACACTGGAGGGGAGGAAGAGCACAGGTTAAATAAAGGGGTTAACAGGGCACAGGTGTTCAATATTCAGGTGATTGGGATCTGGAGTGTTGGGTGCGTTCATGCGTGCTGGGAAGTGAACTGGTGGCAGGTGCGGAGCGTGGCAGGGAGGAGTCGGACCGGGAGTGACGGGAAGACCTCACAGTTAGGGAGTGCTGGCAGTTGTTAACCTTTTTTCTTTTGTACTGTATTTGCTTTGCCACAGGACGATGTATTTGAAATGCACAAGAAAAATATGTGGATTTGAAATATATCAGTGTTATGAAACCAGAGTATCATCAGAGGAACAACAGTTGTGATATTTAAGGAAATGCACTCAGGTAAGCTTTAACAGTTCGTTAACTTATTGTGTGACTTATGTTACATCTACCACCTCTCAATTACAATGGATTATCTAGAATGAATCAAAGGGATACACATTGATCAACTGGTGTTAATTTCAAGTTATGCTACTCCTATTTATCGCACCTTCACTTGTTTTGTCAAAAGTTATATTGCCCCTTAAAGATTTGTTTCATATGTTGTTTTTCTTATCGTCATATTGAGAACAATGTGTTTAATTTTAATCTCAATATATTTTTCATTTTGTAAAAACATGCCTATTTCGTTTAGGCAGGTTTTCACTTGTGTATGCAATCTTTAAAAATGACTCCTGAATGTATACTTTTCAGTTGTAGTATATCAATGAAACGAATGACTCAGCATTCCAAAGTTCAGCTTTCATCTGTTGATGTCATATTAAATTACCAGTTGACTTGAAAATAACATGGATTGGACGAGTAAACTAACCTAATTTACATAATCCTATCTGAGACAAGGCAGGACCTATAACAAGGCTTGGGACACAAGGGCAGTACAAAAACAATAGGGTTTAATACAAGGGTTCCTTTAAACAAGACTGACAGTCACACAGGAATTCACAGGTATGGAATAACACCCAACTAAAGAAACAAACAGGCGGGTGTTTATAGACAGGATTATTAAGGCAAGTGTCAACAGGTGCTTCAAATGATTAATGTAGAAGAGAAGGGACTTTTGGTGGCAGGGCAGGAGAGGGCCAGTGGTTAGATATGCCGGTGACGCCAAACGCCAGGTGGAAGTTATAGAACCTTACTGAACTCTCAGTTCAGGTGAATATATCTTTACAGCGAAAACAGAAACATCCACTCAGCAATCTCATGCTTTTGATTTTATTGATTGAGGGTTTTATGTTGCACTGTTTTAACATGCTGAGTCTTAAAAATACCATGTTGCGATGTGGTCGATCTTTCATGCAGGGCTGAGTCTTACTCTCCTGTCAGTGGCAATCCTGACTGTTCCCATCCCAGCTCAACCTGGTGAGAATGTTAACACTAAATAAATTATAATAATAGTGTTTCTCCATTTTACCTGCACAATGTGAAATTACTCACTAGACAACAGTTTTCTGGACACTGATTAAGCTGATTAGTCTACGAATAAAATCTCAAGCCTAACATTGTTTTCCATTGTGCTTAATTTTTTTTTCTAGACTAGGCTTAATCTGTGTCTGTGAAATTGGCCATTATGAATAAGTATGTTACTCTCTCTTCCTCTTGGCCTCTCCTTCTACAGTCCCGGAGACATTCACCTTAACTGTCCCTGATGGCCTGATCTCATCCCAGTCAGGCTCCTCCGTCTCTCTACTCTGTCAAGTCTCACCTATATTCAACATCAAACCATTTGAGGTGCAGTGGTATCGGTCGGATGACGTTAACAAACCCACCTTGTTGTACATGGATCACAAGATCCAGGAGGCCCTCATGGACCCGCGGTTCAGGGGCAGAGTATCTCTAACTGGGGGACTGGAGAGGGGGAACGCGTCCCTGAGACTGGAGAGGGTCACTCTGGAAGATAGTGGGGAGTTTGTGTGCTACATTGCCAGTAACAAGTGGTATGAAAAGGCCCATGTGGTACTGGCAGTGAGTGGTAAGTGATCTCCAGTAATAATTTAATTGTGAGGTATTTATCACCTCAAAGTCTTTTCTGTGGGTGATTATTGTTACGAACCCTGTGTCTAGCAGTCTAGGGTGGATGGGACAGAGACCCCTAACATAAAACTCTTGCAAATTAATCTAGTGTAAAAGCACAGTGAGAACAAATGACACAGACAACCAAAGCAACCTTCAAACATAAAACGTTTATTATAAACACACAGTAAAGGGGTTAGGCAAAAGGGGCTGAGCTGGACCTAAGAAATGAAATAATATAGTCCAAACACCACTAAACTGAACTTGCCTGCTTAAAAAATCGCTTAGCTGACTACTAACCAATACGAAAAATACAGTGGGTAGAATCGCTCAGTTCTAACTTTTTCTACAGGTTGTGAATGCAAATCGCTAAAAAAAATAACGTTTCCCAGATACACAGGGAAGCAGCAAACAATTAACTAGACAACAAACGTGTGAGATGTGCTAAACTGAATGTTGCCGGTTTGGAACACAGGTCAAACATTTTGTAAAATGATTGTCATTATTTATACGTTTTCATAGCGTTCGTAAAAATCATACGTTTGTCTGGCGTTCGTGTGTTATTTTACGTTTTAATAATTTCGTAATGTATCATCCATATTGGTGGCGCATTGTAATGTAACCTAACGTAACGTCACATATCATATGAAATCGGGTGCCATGGATTTCCGTTAAATAGTCTATGTAGTGTCCTGATACCACGTTACCTGGGGAAACGGCAGAAGGGGAAAAATACCAACTCACATACAGGGTACCTGCATGCGTAACAATTATCACAGAATTCAAAAAAGGTCTCTGTTACATTTGCCAAGAAGTCTGAGGCTCAATTTAATAACTTGAAAGTTCTACCATATTTACATGGTAGTGAGTGTCATGTATTTTTACTAATTGAATTTCAGTGATTTCACTATTATTATATATGTTGTAGTTGTGTCTTATAAGATGCATTAGCGACATGTGACCCATGTTTACTGTCTGCTTGCAGGAGATTCCAAAGGTTTCACTGTGACTCAGGTCCTGTTGGTTGTCCTGCCAGTATTTCTGGTCATCATCATCTGTGCTCTGTGTTTCATTGTGTTCAAACGAAAAGGTATATGGAACTCAAACTGTAATTTATGATGAATCATACCTTCAATATTGAATGATAAATAATAGCCTTATAGAGAAATTGGTCCAAAGGTATTGTTTATAACATGTTCAAATAATATATTTTAGGGTTCAAGTGCTCTTCATTACATACATCCAGGAAACACACAGGTAATCCATTTAATCTGATCTATGTGATAAATAAACAGATTAGCATGAGTTAAGATTTATCATTTTGGCGTAATGTTCATTTCAGATCAAAATGAGCTTGGGCAGAATTTGGCAGGTACCTTTTGAGAAATCCTTCCTCCTTATGAAGCTTTTTAGTAACAAAATGCTATAAGTATACATTAACATTATCTAATATATTAATGAGTTTACAGATCATGATTTTATTGTGCCTGTGTTAATAAACATATTAATAAATGCATAGTGAACGGATGAAGGATACTTTAATAAACATTAACTCGATATTAATCAAATATTATTTGATTAATCTACAGGTCACGAAATATTTTTGCATGTGTAAAAAACATTAATAAATGCATATTTAACACATATACATGGATATTAGTCAGTGATAATAAAATATGAACAGATTTAATCATCCAAAAAAAAAAATCATGCTTTGAGTTGCTTTTCTCTGCTGCTTTAATTTGCTTTTCCCAAGTTGTGTCCATCACAAAAAATAAAAACTACAATTATCGAACAGAAACAGTTCATGTTTGTAGTGAACGTTGAGCCATTGTCAGTGCGACCTTTCTCTACGGCACACAGGAAGACAAATAGTTAACAGGCGAATTATAGAATAACTCTCTTCCCTTGAGCAATACCCACCCTACTTAAGGATTTTACCACAAAGATCTCAAAACTATTTAATGAATCCTTCCTTACAATGAAATAATTGTTGATGAGCACCTGCAACTGCTATTAAGATGTTAATTAACCAACAAAAGCTACTGAACCAATACATAATTATATATAAGTAATGGTTCAGAGCTTCACAATTCCCCCAGTCCTGTATGCCAATAGTAAAATGTTCCGGCGATCAAGATATAGTCAGTCGTCGAAACTTCACACAATTTAAAAGTTACACCGTCCATTCTTTTTGGTCGAAATCAACGTACTGTTCCACACAATCACCACAGTGCTGGCCACAGGCACCATGCGCTTTGCGCGAAAACAGTCTGTGACACAAACAAGTCGCATAACCTTGTTAACCTTGCGCTGTTTAATATTTTGTCTCTCACTACCAAAGCATTACTGGTGAATGACTTTATCACTGACAACAAACTGGACATAAAGTGCCTCACGGAGACCTGGCAGCAGCCAAATGAGTTTTACAAACTTAATCAATCAGTCCCTACTGGTTACACATACATCAGCCAGCTACGCACTTCTGGGTGTGGATGTGGTGTCTCTATACTGTTTCATGAGGAGCTCAAAGTTAAATCTGTCAGTTTACCTCAACACACCTAATTTGTATCTATATAGTCGCAGTTAAACTCATTGTCTCTCAACCTCTGATCATTTTAACCATTTATACAATAAACCTCAGAAACCCCCCAAAAAACTGTTTTTTAATGTTCTTCATTGCTGACTTCTGTCTGTATCATGTCTCCCAATATGTCCTGAATATTCACACTGAGGAAATTGTCTGTAACACTGCTGCAGATTTTATGTCCCATCCTGAGGGCCTCGATATCACACAGAATGTTACTAACCCCACTCATAACCAAGTTCAAATGTGTTTTATTTTGATTTATTTTGTTCCACTGGTGTCTGTCTCTCCAATATCCCTATTCCTGACCACACACCTGTTCTGTTTGACATATCTGTCCCCCTTTCCATGCAGCATGTCAATCCTACATCTCATTTAGAAATGTAAAGAATATAAACCATACTGATCTGACAAGCCTGACTGAAACATACCCCAGTCCTGTTTCCCTGTCCCCTCTGAACTCACCACCTATTACAATGTCTGCCTGTCCTCCATTAAAAGGACCAGTCTATACCACCTGCCTCCCCGACTTCATACCAGCCACTGAAAACTCTTAAAGAACTGGTCTACAATTCAAAATCATCTACCTGCCCACTTGACCCCATGCCCATCAGCATGTTAAAGCATGCTTTCCTACCATCTCACCCCTACTCACTCGCCTACTGAACTCACACATCAACATACCACAGGTATTGCACAGCCCTCCCTGAATATTGCTGCTGTCACGCTGATCTTGAAAAAACCTAATGCCGACCATGATGACCTAACCAACTACCAACCCATCTCCAACCTGACCTTTCTCTCCAAAAACTTGTAGATGGGGGTGGCGATTCAACTAAATAAATTCCAATAACATCCATGAACCATTCCAGTCTGCGCTCCAAACACAGCACTGAAACAGCTCTTGTAAAAATCACCAACAACCTCCTCCACACAGCTGACTCTGGCCTACTATCCATCCTCGTCCTCCTAGACCTGAGTGCAGCATTTGATACCATTTTCCATCCAATCCTCCTGGAACGTGTTGCTCTCTGCTGGTTCTCCTCCTACCTCACTGTCAACAATATGACCATATAAAAAATTATAGATCACAGTGTGCAGCTGTCACTCAAGGTGTCCCCCAGGGGTCAGTGCTCAGACCACTCCTCATCATTATACACCTCCTACCCCCGGGGAGGATCATTATACACCTCCTACCCCCGGGGAGGATCATTATACACCTCCTACCCCCAGGGATGATCATTATATACCTCCTACCCCCGGGGATGATCATTATATACCTCCTACCCCCGGGGATGATCATTATATACCTCCTACCCCTGGGGATGATCATTATACACCTCCTACCCCTGGGGATGATCATTATACACCTCCTACCCCTGGGGATGATCATTATATACCTCCTACCACTGGGGATGATCATTATATACCTCCTACCCCTGGGGATGATCATTATACACCTCCTACCCCTGGGGATGATCATTATATACCTCCTACCACTGGAGATGATCATTATACACCTCCTACCCCTGGGGATGATCATTATACACCTCCTACCCCTGGGGTTGATCATTATATACCTCCTACCCCTGGGGATGATCATTATACACCTCCTACCCCTGGGGATGATCATTATACACCTCCTACCCCTGGGGTTGATCATTATATACCTCCTACCACTGGGGATGATCATTATACACCTCCTACCCCTGGGGATGATCATTATACACCTCCTACCCCTGGGGATGATCATTATACACCTCCTACCCCTGGGGTTGATCATTATATACCTCCTACTACTGGGGATGATCATTATACACCTCCTACCCCTGGGGATAATCATTATATACTTCCTACCCCCAGGGATGATGATTATATACCTCCTACCCCCAGGGATGATCATTATACACCTCCTACCCCTGGGGATGATCATTTTATACCTCCTACCACTGGAGATGATCATTATACACCTCCCACCCCTGGGGATGATCATGTGACAACACGGCAGTTACTTCCACTGCTATGCTGATGACACCCAGCTCTACCTCTCCACCAAACCCGCGTCCTCCCTCCTTCCCACCTCCTTCCCATCTCCCTCCCATCTCCCTCCCACCTCCTTCCCACCTCCTTCCCACCTCCCTCCCACCTCCTTCCCATCTCCCTCCCATCTCCCTCCCATCTCCTTCCCATTTCCCTCCCACCTCCCTCCCACCTCCTCCCCATCTCCCTCCCATCTCCTCCCCTCCCCATGCACCGAACAACACAGCGTCGTCCTGTACAATGACATTTTTATGACATGGTACCCAACAAACTAGGTAGTTAAAGTTAAGAGGAAGATTATATGAGCAAAAATATATCTAGACAGAAAATAATATTAAAATAAAGCAGCAATATACATAAACACAGTACACTAGCAGCAAAGTTTAAAAAAGAGTACTGTAAACTAGGTTGTATTATGATAGAGCAGCAATCTGGGTAGTATTATTGAACATTTAGATAAGGAAAGTATGGCAGTAATAAACATAACAGTGTTAACTAGCAGCAATTAATTGAGCTATTGAAATATTAGATACATATGAGTGCAATAAGCTTATGAATGGTGGCATAGCACACTACAACTACATAGTGATTAAAATCTAGAGGATAATGTGATCAAATACATAACACTGTACATAGCAGCAGTTTAACAAAAGTACTGTAGATTATCAGCAATATTGGTAGTGTTATTAAATATTGTAGAAATGGTAAGTATCGCAGTAATATACATTGAAAAAGAAAATGTAAACTAGCATCGTTTTTAAATATTTTAATGTCCATTAAAGTACCTGAAAGGGCATCAGAGCATCTGAATGATTACCTGATTAATCAGGTAATCATTCAGTTCATTTCAATTAATGTATATTCATGTTAATTAATGTAACCTTTAACAGACAACTATGCATTTATTAATATTTAGTCAGTTTATTAATTAATCCTTACTGTAAAGTGTTACCAGCATTTTTTTATCACCTGGGTTTGTATCTTCCTGTTCCTTGTTTCACATTTTACAATAACGTTTACCTTTTCCATTCAACAGAGATACAAAGCTTAACAGAAAGTAATATTCTGTAAAATTAATAATTTAATGTTAAAGTCTTACTGGGAAAATCATACTTCCTTAACACCAAATATGTAAAACCATAAACTGCAATATATTTATGTGGTTCATTAGGGGCAGAAAACACAGTGCAGATGTCTACTAAACAGACAGCATCTGATGAAGAAGATAATCTGAAAGGTAAAGTGAAAGAAGGATAACATGCATTCATCTTTAGAAAATGTATGTGTAATAAGGGGGATAAAGGTAAACCCCTTTGAATGTTACTGAGTGGACCGGTTGAAAGATTTCTGCAGAGAGTCTATGACCGTATGACGGGATCATTTAATATCTAATAATATTGTTTGTAAACATACGCAGTCATAAATGACAATATGTTAGAAGTGCTAATCCTTTGCCACAAGCAAACATTTAAAAGATTGTATGTATCACTGCCTACATTATCCTCAATGCTCCTCATCAGTCAAGTACAGAAAACAAGGGATGGTGTAGCAACCCGTAACTCATTGACGATCAGTCTGGTCACTTTGATTTACGCATGTGTTTGTGCCTATATCAGTTATTATAAGTGCCCATAAGATGTAGGTCATTTTTAACCAAGTCTGATTGCTTTGACTTACTCATGTGTGTGTAATTACCAGTAGCCCTACGAGCTTGAGTATGAAGATGAACGAGGAATGCCATAGTGATCTACAGTATATTCCAGATTTTATTGACATCCTGTTTTAGCACAGCTAAATATCCTGCTTTCTGTTGCCCTGGATACACTTCCTGCACCTCTGTACTGGCAGTTTGTTCAACTCTTCCCTGTACAAACTCCTAACTGCTGTTATCAGATCTCTCCAGAGGTTTTCACTGAGATTTCGAACTTTACTGATTGCTGGTCACTTCAGAACAGTCCAGTGATTTGTCTTGAATCATTCCTGCTTTTATATATCCATTATGGGGGAAAATAGTCATTTATCCTTAGAATAAGATCTACATCTTTTATTTGTTTTATTTAAGTAATTCATGAAAGAAAAACTACTTGCAACAGTATATTTGCAAAGTTAAATCATTTGAAATGCACTTAAATTAAAATGTACTCAATATCCCTGTATGCAGATTGGCTCCTGGGGAAAAGATTCAGAGGTAAAACATTTTATTTGAGTGTTTATTTCTATTGTTACTATCAATTGAACTGTACTGTCTAAAACACTAATTCATCCAGAGTTTGCGTGTATTAATGAAATAATATTCTCTTCATTCAGCGGAACACATCACTATGGATAAAGAGACTGCTTCTACAGCCATTAGTGTGACGCATCACGGAAAGAGGGTAAATTATATCAAAGCAAAAGATACAGTTGACCATCAGTCTTACCATGTATTGGGTAATAAGGGGTTTGACTCAGGGCAACACTATTGGAAGGTCAAGGTCAATGAATATGCTAATAAAGAAAAACTAGCATGGTATTTAGGTGTGACCAGAGAAAATGCCAAATGTCCTTTAACATGAAATTGGGTTCTGGATTTTATTTTATGAAAAAGGAGAGTTAGGTCTACATGTTTATGTTGGCGGTGTAAAAACACAAACAAGACAAACAACACCAACAACTGTGTGTGTGTTTCTAGATTGTGACAAACACACACTGTCTTTTTGTGATGCTGATTCTGGGTCCCTTCTTTACACTTTTAATGATGTGAAAACAACAGACACATTGTATCCTGTATTCAGCCCTGGAAAAAGAGATCCACATCCATTAAAAAGTATTGACACCAGAAAATAGGCTGTGCGTTCAACATCGTAGCTTGATGTCTGCTGGAAAAGGATAATGTGAAAATAAAATAAAGGCCGGTGGAGTACATTGTAACTTATTACTCTGGTACAAGAAATGCAGGGGAAAATCTTGTCAAATGAGACATGCTTTCCAGAAATACATCAGAGTTCTGTTTAACACAAGTTTATGGCTAAATACAGTAATCAACACATGGGTGTTGTTCAACAAGTTTGTTTTATGCTTTCTATGTTTCCAGACACCAAAAGTAATTAAATGTTTGTCTTTTTTTTCTTTATTCTTGTTTTAATTAAATATAAAATTGTAATTGTAAAATGACTATAATGTGCTAATAAACTATCATTGTTGTGTTGCTAAATGAAGTATTAGTTTGTGTTGAAATTTGGTCCCGTTTCACACTCCTGTCTCTATGTGCTTATGCAGCTGCTACCAGAGAGCAGGGTTCAATTCCCGACTCCACCCTTTACTCCATGTCTTCCTGTGATTCCCACTTTAAATAAATAAGCCTTGAAAAATAATAAGTAAAAATAGTGAGTATCTACTCTTCTTATAAAAAGCAATGGATCAAAGTGATGCCTATCAAGATTTGTGTTGCTGTCGGGTGCAAACCTTGCATTTATAGTTGATATAGTTGCATATTGTGATTCCCATTGTTTTTTTTTTTACATCTCTATGAAGGTTTTAGAAATGTTTGACCAATTAAAATCATTCAAAATATTCTGTCTACTTTAGTTGGTGTTTCTGGGCTAATGCTAGCCACATGCACTTATCAAAATCTATCTTTTCTGAATTGGTGTTCATTCTTCAGTGATTAGTTTGGTCAAGCACATTAGGTGCATACAATGAAAATTACAATGACAGTGAAAATTTGCTTTTACTAGGCTCTATGGGCCAGCAATTCAAGTCTCTGGGCAAGGATTGATATTGGTGGTTTTTCTATGACATTTACCTAGATTTGAATCCAGTGTTTTTACTGTATCAATATGACTCCTCTGAAAAGAACATATGAATTCTTCTCCAAATTCTGATTACAAAATTTCTCTATCCCATCGTTCCCATAAGCAGATCGAAGGAATGCAAAGATCACACTGACTGAAGGAATGCTAAGAGCAAGAACAATGTTGTATTTGTTCTGCACAGATAAGTGTTGAAAAGAGTGGAACGTCAGAAAATATACCACCACTGGTCGATCAGTTACCCATACACATGTAAAAGTAAAAGCACAAAGGGTGTTTTGTCAGCAATAACCTTTGTTCCTGCTATTGTATCACTTTGCCACTTTTTAGTATTTTTCAAATGCACTGATGCATGATTATCAAATTATATGCTATCCTGTTTATTTATTGCATATAGTTGATTAAATACTGCAGATTACCTATACATAATAATGTTATAATGATATATACTCTACATGTTTTTCCTCTTTCATTTCACCTTCCACAATAATTTATTCACCAGATGCTATTTATTCAGAATTATTCAGAAACAGACGCTTATTTCAAAGTGGCCAAGTCACATGATCTAAGCAAAATAAGTGTCAGTTACGTCATACTGTTTCGATCATGTACCGATTTCCAAGTCCCTGAAACAAAAGACAATGAAAATGGCCAGATTTCGAGGGTTGTTTGAAGTAGGAGAGGGACCGACATTATCAGAAAGATTCAGTTAATTTGCTGAAATGGGAAAAAATATCTACTGTGTGGGAACATTTTCAAGTTGAACGTAACCTAGTGAAATGTACGATTTGTGAGCAACAACTGGGCTAGAACTTGCATTCACAACTTTCCTACCCACATTAACCTATAAGCATATACATTTCCCCTTAAATATCGAAGTCCACCAATACAAAATCAGTATTTTATGCGGCCAATATTGGCACACAGAGGAAAATGTTATACACAAATTACATTTATTAAAATTGTCATATACGTTATATACGTCATGCATAAAGACATCCGTAACATCCTTGCCATTTTCATATTGTTGCAACGTCAATTTTTGTTAACTGATATTAACTTATGTCTATGAAAACACCACTCGGATGAAAACGCTCCAATACGATGCGCATTCCCAGATTTATGTGGCAGGCAGATGTTGCCAGCTTAAGATGTTGAGTGTTGTGAATCCTTTTTCGATGCAATTGTTTCAGTTGTCTCGTAGCTTCGGGAAGCTTTCTCCCATCACTAAGATATACTAGGGCGAACCTATATAGGGACTAAATAAGCGTTCAACGAGACAGGTTATACACGACTAAACTGAACAAAGAAACAGAAAAACTAGAACAGAACACAGAACATAGAAACGGAATAACCGGCGTGGCACAGGCACTACACTCTGTTTTCTGCACCTAAACATCACTTATGAATAAATGGCAATTTATTGTCATAAATATTAGCTTTTAATGAAGCACAAATATCTACTGTCTGATTGGCTTTTTTTCATTATATGCAGCGGATTTTCAATAAACTTAATTATCTGTTACTGAATTATGATTATAAAATTAATGATAATACATTCTATGGGTAAATAAGTTCCAGATTAACTTCTTCACCAGATGCTGTCTGTTTAGTGTGTATCTGCGCTGAGTTTTCTGAATCTAATCGATCAGATATTTTATGTAATTGCAATATAATTGTTGCAAATTTCATTTTAAAGAAGTTTGTCCTTTTTTTCCAAAAGTCGAAAATGAAACCACCACTGGTCAATCAGTTATCCATGACCATCTGAAGGTTAAAGCACAAAGGGAAGTGGTGACAGGATTAACCTTCATTCTAGCTATTGTCTTCTCTTTGCCACTGTATGGTAAATGTAAAATGCAAGAGATGTATGTCAGAATGTCATAAAGCCATTGCATCAACAGGGAATTGTGAAACCAGAGAACAGTTGACCATTGAAGGAGAGGAACTTTGCATTCAGGTAGGACTTCAAACAACTTATTGTTGCATATAGTAACTTTTCACTTGCTTTTGTCATTTGTGTTTATTATAAATGTTATATTTCCCTTTTAGGATTTGTTATATTTGTTGTTTTTATTACAGTCAAAGTACTGAATAGTCATTTTAGGTTACTTATTAGGTTACCTATATTAAAAATAAACTGTAAGGTAAGACCTGCACTTTAAAAAGAAATTGAGGTGTTTCAACAAATAATTATATAATACATTTTTCCACAGCTTTTTCTGTTAACATAACTTTTTGGGTGTAAGTATTTAACATTTTAAGTTTGCCGAAAGCGTCCAATCACACAATTACTTACTTGATCAGGTTGACACATGTTCATTTAACTAGAAATTACTAAACATATGTATTTATTACCAAACACAATATTAAGAACTAAAGGTATGCAGACTACTGAACAGGGGTCAGTGAACATAAATATTTGTTGCCATGTTTTGTTTTATGATTGTGCCGTTCTGTTATGACCTACAGTTGAATGTGAATGCCATAAGAAATCAAAGACACGTTTTGCCTGCTCACTCATGTTTTCTTTAAATTACTCTAATCTGCTGATAAAGCATTGTTTTTTAGTAGTTGAATAAAGTGATCGTTTGTGTGGACCTTTGGTCCAGAAGCAAAACTCCTCCATGTGCTTATGTGTATCCCAACTCAGACCAAGGTTCACCTTCTTTCTTGACCCTTCACCCTATGATTCCCAGTTTCAATTAATAAGCCTTGAAAAAAAGAGAGTGAGTATCCACTCTCCATAAAACAAGTAATTGATCAAAGGCTTGCTGTTAGTAAATACACTTTGTGACAACTGATAATGGATGATGGATTGATCAAAGTAATATGTTTTATGTCGCTGTCAGGCGCAACCTTTTTAGTTTTCAAATACGTTTTTTTATAATTTTTGTTGGTGTTGGGGTGCTAGCCTGACATGTCCCATATCATATAGTACTTGCGTGGTAAATGTGCATTGCAACTGCAATAGGAGGTGGGACTTTTAGGTTGAGCTATTTTGATTGGACTGCATTGATTAGACAAGTGACAGCCAACTAACAAAGCAGTTCATATGTGAGCTGTCAATCAAGTAGTGAGATTCTGTGTTACTTCTAAATTGCAACACAGCAGCCATGGCATTGCTTTTGAAATTGTACTCTGATGAGCCAAATCATTATGGCCACCTGCCTAATATGCTGTTGGTCCTACGCGTGCTGCAGAAAAACCAGCAGCAACCCGACGAGGCATGGACCCTACAAGACCCCTGAAGGTGTCTGGCACCAAGACCTTAGTAGCAGATCCTTCAAGTCCTGTAAATTGTGAGGTCGAGCCACCGTGGATCGGACAATTGCATACTTATTGTAGGCTCTTTCGACAGTGGACAGGGGTCCTTATGGGCACTCTGACCGCTCTGCGGCTACGCAGCCCCATACACCGCAGGGTGTGATGCACTGTGTGTTGTGACACATTCCTCCCATAATCAACATTTAAGGGACAGTTATACCTTCTGTTTGTTCAGACTTGATGGGACAGCCTTTGTTGCCTTCACGCTTCAATGAGCCTTGGGTGCCCAACACCCTGTCGCTGGTTTGTGGTTTTTCCTTCTTGGACTGCCGTAACTAGGTACTCCCCACTGCTGACCAGGAGCCCCCCACAAACGTTGCCTTTTTTTAGACACGCTCTGAACCAGTCGTCTGGCCATAACAATTTGGCCCTTGTCGAAGTTTCTCAGCTCTTTACTCCTGCCCATTTCTCCTGCATTCAACGCACTGACTACGAGAACTGATTGCTCACTTACCATCGAATCTATCCAGACATTGACATGTGCCCTAGTTAGGAGATGAACAACATTATTCGCTTCAACTGTGAGTGGTTATAATGTTTGTCTCATTAGTGTATGTATTTGTCATGATTCACACCAAGGCAGGGGTTTTGAATCCAGTAGCGGAGCATGGTTTATTCCAAAGGGCAAGGCACAAAACGTAGTCGTGGGGCAGGCAAAAGGTCAATCCTCTAAGGCAAAAGTACAAATACGCTAGACAGGAAGAATGGTCAAGAGGCAAAGCAGATAATCAAACACAGGTAGTCTAGTGCGGAATTAGAAAGAGGCTTGTCTCAGAAAAGATCTTTCAACCATACTTCACGTAAAGTAAAGCGCAGCACTGGTAAAAATAGAGAACGGAATCAACAACATGTGTGCAGGAAAACAGGTGAACTAATAAGAACCACAATACGGGTGACATTCAAAACCAAAGGGAAAAGAAAAAACAAACAGGACAGGTGACATTCAAAAACAACCAACCAACACTGAACCGCACAACACCTCACAGTATTCATAGTTTCACAATAAATATATTTTTATTTATTTATATCTAATTAGTCTGATTGTTAATCAGAAATAAACGATTATGCTGCTTCTGCTTCCACAAGGTCATTGATGTTGTTTAAGGACTCACGTGGAGAAACAAAGAAAGAAAAGACATCAAAAATCAACATTTTCCTAACACTTAATTTTTTGTAATAAAAATATTGATATCAATTGTAAATATTTTAAATCACAACCAATTTTCCTCTGTTGCTGTATCAGTTCCTCGGTGCTTGATGAGTGGCAATATCTGGTTGCAGGCAAGGAATGCTCACTCCCATTTTTTACAGTTTCCTGTTGAACCTTGGACTATGCCTCAGGGCTACCTGGCATGATAACTCTGTTTCTTTCCAAAGTCCTCATGGTTGTGTCGCAGATCTATTTGCAGCCTGATGATTCCTACTGTACAGCAACTACTCATATCCCACCTGGTCCTTCATGTCCTTGTCCACCTGGTTGTCCAGCTTATCTGGATTCAGCCTAAAGACTCTGGACACAGCCCACCTGTATTTATTGACCAGCTGGTCATCTCATCTTTTAAAGACATTGACGTGGCCCAAAGTTAATGTACTCTTAGAACATTCACTGGTCACAGTCAGAAGAGGACAGAATCTCTGTTGGTTTCGACCATACACTCACACCACTCCCAGCAAAAGTGGATTTTTATTGGAATATTGGCTTTAGTGGTCTTGTTGGTCCGGCGGTCTAAACTATTGCTTCCAGCACACACTTGTATGCTGTTGGATGGATTTGAATACAGTGTTTGTAGAGTATCAACACAACCTTCCTTCTGTGAGAAGTGCCTATGAATTCCTCTCCATTGTCTGATAACAACTAGTAAACGGAAGTAGGACTTCTGTAACCCATCTTTCCCATAACCAGAAATCTTAAACCCACTCAACGCTGAAATGTCACAACAAACATGCCACGCTTTCAGCTTTCAGTGGTATGACTAGTTATTTGAGCTCCAATACACTCTTGTAGGCAGACAAATGTCATTTAGGAAATAATGGAAACGATACATTTATTAAAGATAAACATGTATTACTATTTTGATGCCTGAGGCTTATTTTATCCTATGTTTGTTCAAGCATAGGTTGTAATGATTGGACTGATATATTGTGTGCTGCATTTGACATCTTTAGCCACTTAAAGTAAAAACACCTACAGTATATCTATCTCCCTTGTAAAGTTGACGGATGGAGAGGCAGGACACAAGCGCATGGAGAATGGAAAACATTTAGTAAATGAAATACAATTGACAGGAACAAAAACAAAGCAAAACAGGGAACAGCTTTACATGGGGTAAAACCAATACAAAAATCGACAGGATGAAATGGGGAAGTGGGACATTAAATAGGGTCTGTCATGAGGGAAAACAGGTGCGGCAATAATGAACAAAGACGAGTATCTGAGATGAAGTGAGGGAGTGAGGGCGTTGGATTCTCTGACATGGCTGGCTGCCGTGCTAGAACGTGACATCCTTGTTGAAATTTAAGATGCAGGTGGTTGACATCAACACCCGTCTTCAAATAATGAGACTCATCCACTGATGCAAAGGGGGAAATTGCTGAGAGCTTAACAGCCTGCTGTTCCACCACATAGACCACCAATGCCATTCTAATCGGACGATTATTCAGTATCTTCTTGTCAGTATTGATTTAAAGGGTTCTGCACTGATGTGTATTGTGATCCTAGCAACGCCTCTGCCACGAAAAATGTAGTCTTTTTCACTACACGCTGCAGAAATAGGTTTCAGAAGAGAAACCACCACTGTTTGGTCAATCAGTTACCCATGATCATGTAAAAGTGAAAGCACAAGGAGAGTAGTGGCAGCAATAACCTTCGTTCTAACGACTGTATTCGCTTTAACAGCATTTTGTATATTTCCAATGCAGGGGATATTGTGATGGTAATTCCATGTATCAACACTCGGAGTAAGGGACACAGAGACAAAGTTCTCTTTGTACATTATTTTATTAATTATTATGCACAGAGACTATTATGAGAGACGCGTCAACCGCTTACACAAATATAATCGTCTGAGGAGTCTCTAACTCCATATAGCTCATTCAACCATATATATCACATAGGAAAAAGGGGTGTGGTAAGATGCTGCCATCTGTCTCATGTCAATCAAACACCTTTCCCTTTGTTCTATCTCACACGTCAAATGCTATCTTCCCCCACCTTATCCTTCCTGCCATAATGTTTACTGTAGTGTTTACCCAAAGGGGCCAACTGACCTTACTCCCCCCAAGGACCACATTCCTGAGGAACAAAAGACTGATACCCTTCTTCTAGGCAGGAGGACATGGCCCAAATACCTGTCAATCCTCTGATATTATACAGATATGTGTGTCACAATCAAAGTAAAGATCTACATATCAGCCACTGGAAAGAAAGACATTTCGCAAATGCACCTTAGTTCAAAATTTCCATAACAGATATACACTGAACAAAAGTATAAACTTTTGGTTTTGCCCCCATTTATCATGAGTGGAACTCAAAGATCTAAGACTTTCTCTATGTGGACAAAAGGCCTATTTCTCTCAAATATTGTTCACAAATCTGTCTGTGTTAGTGAGCACTTCTCCTTTGCCGAGATAATCTATCCACCTCACAGGTGTGGCATAGAGCGCGGCGCTGGGCGGTGAGAGAGGAGAGGGCCTTCCACCACCGGCCGGAGGAGGGACACATGGAAAGAAGGGAGAATACGCATGTTAACAGGCAGTTCCAATTCGTACGTCACCTCATTGACTCTCCTCAGGACTTTATATGGCCCCACAAACTGCGGGCCCAGCTTCCAGCAGGGCAGGCGGAGGGGCAGGTTCCGGGTCGAGAGCCAGACCCGATCGCCAGGGTGTTACACGGGCGTTGCCCCGCGGTGGCGGTCAGCCTGATGTTTGTGGCAGCGGCCGGCATGCTGGAGGCGCACGCGGGCTGCGTTCCACGTCTCCTTCGCATGCCGGAACCACTGATCCACCGCGGGGGCTTCGGTCTGGCTCGGATGCCACGGTGCCAGGGTCGGCTGGTTCCCTAACACACACTGAAAGGGGTAGAGGTTAGTGGAGGAGTGGCACAGTGAGTTTCGGGGTGTACTCTGCCCAGGGCAGGAACCGGGACCGCTCCCCCAGCCGACCGTGGCAGAAAGACCACAGGAACCTGCCCACCTCCTGGTTGACACGTTCCACGGGATGGAACCCGGAGGTGAGACTGACCGTGACCCCCAGTCTCTCCATGAAAGCCCTCCACATGCGGGAGGTAAACTGGGGGCCCTGGTCATAAACAATATCCACCGGGACGCCGTAATGCCGGAAGACATGAGTAAACAGAGCCTCTGTGGTCTGCAGGGCTGTGGGAATATCGGGGAGAGGTAGAAAGTGGCAAGCCTTCGAGAACTGGCCCACAACGACCAAGATCGTAGTATTGCCCCCCAAAGGGGAGAGATCGGTGACAAAATCTGTGGATAGGTGCGACCAAGGTCGTTGTGGAACCGGAAGGTGCATTAACGTCCCTGCAGGGAGGTGTCTCAGCACATTTCTCAGCACATTGAGAAAAGGGTGTTTAGCCCCCTCGAGCCAGTGGCTCCATGTTGTAAGGGCCTTGATGACAGCCAACAGCTCGCAATCACCGACGTCGTAATTCCATTCGGCGGGCGTTAGCTTTTTTGAGAAGAAGGCGCAGGGGCGGAGCTTGGCAGGTGTGCCGGATCGTTGTGACTGCACCGCCCCCGCCCCCACCCCCAACTCAGACGCGTCCACCTCCACAACGAAGGGTAACGACGGGTTGGGGTGAGCCAGCACAGGCGCCAAGGAGAACAGGACCTTAAACGAGTTGAAAGCCCTGTACGCCTCGGGAGTCCAAAGTAGCCTGGCCGCCCCCCTTTTTAGGCTTACCCTCTCGAACGGGCTGGCGGCGAGGGTGCAGCGGGTGCGCTGGAAGGTGGTTCCGAGGTGTGCAGGGTCTGGTCCAGGCGTCTGACCTGGTCCACAGCTGTGCCAAGCCGCTCTACCATCTCCCCGTGTCACACAGTTGACACTTCCCGTGAGTTCGGGACAGCCTGCTGGCCCCATTCGATCGTTAGGAGTGTTATTCTATCACGGATCTGTCGACAAAACAGGAGCCAAACGCAGGGAGGTAGCTTGCTTTCTTTTATTTAGGTGAAGCAAGCACAGTAGGGTGCCAAACAGGCAGGCACAGAATACACTGAACAACAGTATAGCGTCCAGTAAAAAGGAAAGAACATAGATGTCGACAGAGCGTCTCTAAAACAAACAATAACCCACAAAACCCCCCTAACAATCAGACAAACATATAACTAAAATAATAAAACAAAAGGAGGAACAGGTGCCCTGGTAGCAGAGGAAAGGGAGGGGGGGCTTCAGAAGGCCGGTGACGCCAACCGCCGGAGCCAAAGCGCACCAGGAGGGGGAACCCCAGGGGAGGGAGTCGTGACAATTATAAATGTTCTGTTTCCTTTTTAGGATTTGTTGCATTTGCTGTTTTTATTAAGTAATTGTCATTTTTGGGTTACCAGTTGGCTTGAAAATAAAATGGATCATAGGTAACTGACCTAATTTACATAACAGTTAATGTTGGATCTATACTTAAAAAATTGTTAAGGTGTTTCAACAAATTATAATTTAGCAACTATTTCCACAGCTTTCTATGTTAACATACATTTTTGCGTCTAAGTATCCAATATTTAAAGTTTGCTTTAGCGTCCAATCACACAATTAAATGTTTGATCAACTTACCACATGTTAATTAATTAATCAGTCAAATGTATTTATAAAGCCCTTTTTACATCAGCAGTTGTCACAAAGTGCTTTTACAAAAACACCCAGCCTTATAAACCCCAAGGAGCAAACAACAGTAGTGCTGAATTTAATTTAACTAGACATTACTAAACAATTGTATATTGAGAACACTACAATCCAGAATTAGATATTATTAAAAAGTATTTGTTTGGTAAATTAAAAGCTTCAAACACCTGCAAGCAGAAAATTAACCTCTAACAGAAACAATCTAATTCTAAACCTGTATTGCAATATGCTTCAAAATACTTTCACATTAAGGCCAAACTGGCATATCGACAAAACTGCTGTATGTGAAATCATCCATAACAGTTCACATTCAGTGCTCTGAGAGAGTAATGGCAAGCGCACCAATTTAGACTTTCAGGCCTTATGTTTTCAAAAGCGCATTCAATTATATGTGACACTTACAAACATTTTAAAGATGAGCATAAATGGTATTAATAAACTGCTATAGTCGGACAAATGATACCATCACAGTCTTTGTTCACCAGCACATACTGTACTTCAACACCTGGTACAACACTGGCACTAATGGGTAGTTTTATCGAAATGTGTTGAAATATTGTCTGAGTGACTTTTACAGATGTGTTAGGGATTAGATAATTGCTGGTTTTGTATTGGGCTAATTAGGTTTTCTGAAATATTCTTCAGACAGACTCTCATTGATCTTGTGTTAGTGTCTTTCTGTCTCTATTTGCAAATATTATATAATAAACTGTAATTATGTTTAAGAGCATTTTGATCTCTGTCATACCTTCCTTAGTAAGAGTTCTATTAGATAGAATTGCCATAACAGTAGCCAAACAAAAATACTGTAACTGAAAACAATACCCTATTTTAGCCAAGCCTTCAATATCAATTTCAAGTGTGCCTTGTGCTTTTGAGTTAGCCATTCATTTCTTTATTAGTTATGGATCAATGTCAAACTTAAAAGTGAGAGACTTTTTAAACCCATTCTCAACTCTGTTCATATATGTGATTAATTTAATGCATTTAGTGGGTAGTGTAACAGTGTTGTCTTTCTTTTATACACAAGTGTTTCTGTGGGTGCTGATACTGGCTGCCATCAGAGTTCCCCCTGCATCTCAAATACCAGGTGAGAATACTCACACCATGGATAAACACCATAGTTGTCATTGGACCAATAGAATTTGATTCTCGGCCTCAACATTCCGCTGGTGGATGAGACCAAATTACACATTTGTAACAGTGAACAACATTGTTCCTTTGTTCAGCCCAGGACGTTGTGATCCACATTATATTGAAATATGTCAACGAAAAATGGGCAGGTGAAAACTAGTCAAATTATGTTTTTAAGATATGAACAACACAGCCAGAAATCTATTCAACACTGAACAAGTCGAAAGTGCCTGGTTAAATATAACATTAATATATTTTTATGTATGTATAGTGCTGCAGCATGTAGCCCCTAAATATTGCCTATCATCTGTTGCATCACTCACTACAGAGTTCTAAACTGACACTGGAAGCAGCATCATCAGCACAAGAACTGTGCGCCGGGAGCTTCACAAAATGGGTTTTGTTGTGGAAATTCTTGAACTGATGTATACTTGGTCCTATACATGTATAAATGGGTTACTAGTTAAAGGTACTGAGTCCCCATGTTTGGATGAGAAAAGGAATGTAGGAGAGGGGGATCTGGTATTTGCCTAGGGGGCATCATTGACTGGTATCGGCAGATTAAAGGGTTACTCGTAAATCTGCTCATCTGTATAACTCATCAGGGCATCTATTGTCTGTCCAGATTCTGTTAGAGCTCTTTAGAGTTCAAGAGGTTACCTGTGTGGGGGAGGGCTGCTTGCCCCTAGGTATTGATAGAACAATGGGAATGTTTTTTATTGACAAGACAGATGGGCAGCATCTTACCACAACCCCTTTTAACTGTAATAAATACGAACTGTTCATGTATCTACTTTAGAGACTCCTTGGATGATTATTTTTGTAAGCTTTTGACGCGTCTCTCTATTTGCAAATAAACTGTTAATTGTGCAAGATAATTTTGTCTCTGTCCTTACTTCTTTAAAAGTTCTGCTCGATGAAATTGCCATCACAGTTTCCATGGTTGAGCAGCTGTACGCAAGCCTCAAATCAGCATACACAATGCCATGCATCGGCTGGAGTGGTGTAAAGCATGCTGCTATTGGACTGTGGATCAGTGGAAATGGAGTGATGAATCATGATTAACTGTTTGGCAGTCTGATAGATGAATCTGGGGGTGGGGGATGCCAGGAGAATGCTACTTACCAGAATGCATAGTGCCAACTGGAAAGTTTGGTGAAAGAGGGATAGTGGTCTGTGTTTCAGGGTTTGGGCTAGGCCCCTTACTTCCTGTGAAGGGCATCGTAATGCTACAGGATACAAAGACAATTAGTCCTGCTCCAGCATGTCCTGCGCACAAAGCAGGGTCCATTAAGACATGGTTTGACAAGGTTCTTGTGGAGGAACTCGAGTGGCCTGCACAGAGCCCTGACCTCAACTCCGTTGAACACCTTTGGGATGAATTGGAACCACAATTGCCAGCCAGGCCTTCTCGACCAACTTCAGTGCCTGACCTCACAAATGTTCGTTAGGCTGAATGGCCTCAAATTCCAGCAGAGACACTCAAAAATCTTGAGGAAATCTTTTCCAGAAGAATGGCAGCTGCAAAGTTGGGGCCAACTCCATTTTAATGCCCATGGTGTTGGAATGGGTTGTCCAACAAGGCCATATAGGTGTGATGGTCCGGGGTCCACATACTTTTGCCTATTAGGTGTATATGTGTAACTTATTAGCTAAGTGGCTTGCTTTGTACATAGATGGATGTATAGCTTACCTGTCGAAATGAAATAAGGCAGCTCCATTTTCAGGTCCGTGTATTCCACCATCAATTAAAAGCAATGCCTACATTTAATTCAAAACAGAATATTCTACATGATCCAAAGGGGACCTAGAAGAAAACAATAGCTGCCATCACTCACCTCAGCTATAGCAAAATCTATGTTTTTCCTTGGTTTTATTGATTGTAATTTGCAGATATAGCAAGTATTAAACTGCATGAAATTGACAGTAACATAAAAAATAATTGTGAGAATATCATAAGTACACTTTGTTATAAGTTACATTTGTTTAGATAACAACAGAGTACTGTTTTGTATACGTTCACAGGAAATCACGTTCACAGGAAGTCACATTCTGTCAAAGCTTGCGACTGTAATTAGCAATTGGGCTTGAGCTATTCTGTTGGGGATTCTGGGTAGCCACACCTCCTGTGTAAATATCAGTGTTCGCCACTATATCTGTGAGACGATTATAACAGCCAAAGAGACTACACTTACTGCAATACCATTCAATAAACTACTGAATTCTCTCCCTTGTCTCCCGGATACATTATTAATAAAAGTAACCACTATGTTGTCTAGAGATAAATGTCAATGTCAATATGAATAAAATGTCCCTCATAATAAGACAGCATATAATCATATCTCCAGTGATCTACCTACACAGCCTGGTCTCAGGGGATTACGCAGACTATTTTACATAAATCTTTGACAGCCGGATTCGTAAGATATATTACTTTAGGTAATGTAACGTTAAAATAAGAAGCTTTGTAATAGCGTTCGTAAGAAATGTTACATTTTAGCCAATTCGTAATGTATTATATGTTTTGGTATCGCATTGTAATGTAACCTAACATTATGTAACATGTCATACGAAAATAGGTGCCATGGATTTACGTAAAATAGTCTACGTAGTCCCCTGAGACCACATTGCAGTGCAGCACAACTCCTCTAATCTTGTCAGAGCTGTGGACAAACTAAACTGTAACCCATTGGGAAGAGTCCTCACAGTAATGTACATATTGCGTACTGACAGCTGCCATAGCCAGGTCCCTGATCACCTCCTGATAACAGACTCTGATGACATGGCTTTGGTAAGTGTCCTCGAAGTAATGAGACTGAGCACACACAGTTTTTTTTCAATGAGTAGTTCAATCTAAAATATTCTATTTTTAACATTTAATAATAATAATAATACATTTTATTTATAAAGCACTTTTCTTAGACTCAAAGTCACTTTACAATGCAGGTAGATTATAAAAACAGAACAAAAAACAAAACAAACAAAACAAGACAAGATTCAGGCACAGATGAGAAGGGAGGGGGGCGTGGGGCTACGGATAGACAGAGGTGAAGAGATGGGTCTTGAGGTGGGACTGGAAGATGGTGAGGGACTCAGAGGTGCGGATCTCTTGGGGGAGGGAGTTCCAGAGCCTGGGAGCTGCCCTGGAGAAGGCTCTGTCCCCAAAACTGCGGAGGTTGGATTTATGGATGGAGAGGAGACCAGCTGAGGAGGATCTGAGGGACCGTGAGGGTTGGTACGGGGAGAGGTCAGTGAGGTCAGTAAATTCAGACAGGAAATGCCACATCTTGGTTTAGCCATTTATTAGAGATACAATGCACATCCATACAAATTTTTCTCTACTTTTCTCTACTACCCAGGCTACGTATCATGCAAAGCTTCTGTAGCCAAGACTTATGTGTGATTCCAAAAGCCTAATATGGTTTTAGTATCGAGGACTTCAGGATGTGCGGCTGCCTCATGTCTGTTTGTACCTGGATCTGAAGGAGCCTTGTCACATTTCTCCACCTGTCATGGTTGTGATTAGGGATAGGACAAATGAACGCAAAGCTCTGAAGCACCGTTTAGTTTTCTAAGCTCCACTGTTTCAATGCAGTGTACCAGAAGCTTGTTTCAAAGTACAACACCACGTGACCAATGACGTCCGAAGCTTCGGACGTCACAAAATCTCCTTCGAGTTCCAACCGGGCCCAACAGGTGTCGTTTTTGAAATGGCTGTTTTGAAACTGCCTGCATAAAAAGTTAATAAAATCCAGTCACTTCGAGGGTTGTGATTATGAGTTTGAGACACGCATGCAAATTGAAATTAGAGAGAGTAAGTTTGTCAAGAGAGTCATAAAATAGAGCTAGTTATTTGATATTAGTCTTAGAACAGCTATTTGAGAGTCTTACAAAAGAGTAGGTAATTTGAGATGTAGACAAGATAATTATTCTTGCTTAGTCTTGCTTAGCTAGGTTCTTGGAAAAGGTAATAGGGCTGTATATTAGAGAGCAATGGAGGATATGTGTGTATGACAGTGTTCAGTTCATCAACAAAAATAGTGATGAAAATATTCGTTAAGTACCTATTTTTCAATGGCCGTTAACGAGAGGATAGCCTTACTGACTGAATAGAAACAGAAAAAAATGAATATCATTTTCATTTTGGTTGACAAAATTATCTTTGCACATCACAGACTAGTGCATATCAGTAGAGACAGCACCACTGGTCAGCTGAAGTGCATGCAGTGTCAAGCAAAGACACCAGTGAAGTGCTGCTGCTGTGATGTGCCTTTGTGCTTTGTCCCCAAACGTGACCGCTACAATGACTGGCATGTTGGAAAAATCTGTGGAAGCTCAGATAGCTTGTAAATATTTTCTGTAAAAATGTATGTAAATAGTTTTGGTGTGTATTTCTAATATGAACTGCTTTTTCACCATAGCACTTGTTTTGACTCTTATATGCACAAAGTTTAGTTTCAAGAAGGGCAAAAAGCACTCTAATGTGTTTACACTTCAGTTTCTCTGTGTCAGCAATACTAATGATGGATCTGGATATGGGATATGATAGCTCTAAGTATCACCTTTCACTACAGCACACAATTATGACTTTACATAAAAGCGTTTAAAAGTAGTAGACCTTTTATTCTAGGTATGTGGCCATGGTTACCAAGGGTCTTTTTGGAGTATCCAAAAGGCACTTTTGGAAAACGCCTGGATGTACCCTAAGAAAAACATCAATATTTTGTGGTATTGTTATAAATTTGAGCTTGGACTAGATAAGGCTTCATGCTGTGGTCCCATTGTGTTTTCCAGCTAGCTCCCAATAACGGTTATCTGCAGGCATCTGTATGTAATACAAAATTCAGGCAGAAAGAACAACCTTCTATTTTATTGTGTTCAAACTTCTATTACTTAAAACCAGTAGCACTTACAGGGATTTTTACAGCTGGAGAAAAAACTTCAGTGTCACCTTTTCAAAAGAGACCAAAACTTTGTAATCCAAATTGTTCAAGAACAGCTTTGAATTTACTTTGGGTGTGCCTTGATTAGGTGTTGTAGGCTAATTTTAAAGGATTCTTAACAGGTTAACTACCATATTTGGAAAGGAGGATTTTGGAAAGAGAGCTTCTCAGTCTTTTTATTCATGATGAGCTTTCAGGTGCCATCTAAAGACTTCTGAAAGGGTATCATCCCCATATACTCGCACACAAAGACCGTGGTGTGGTGCCTGGAGATGTGGCCTATACCCTAATTTAATAACTATGAAAACCTTTTGGAATTTTCTGTTCTCCCCTCGTTGTGACTAAAACTATAAGATGTTATAGTATAATCAATGAGGTCCAAAGCTTCGCTTGTCCAACTTTTCAAACCGGAATGCAACACCCCACGGTGCACAAATAACCAAAGACCAAATGAACACATCTTATACTGTTCGCAACTGTGTTACTCCAGAATGCTGTTCACATGGTCATGGGTGCGATTCTTCCTGTTGCGGGTAATACGATTTTGCTGGACACAAAATGTCAGACTTTCTTCCTCCCGAAAGTCTTGTTTTATTGAGGTTACCCTTTTCAATGGTCTTCATTATTCATTCATACCATTACTTTGAATACACCGCTCTGGGCTAAATACAATGTCTAAATAAAACATGTCATATTACATTTGTCCAGCAGATGTCCCTGCTGTGCACTGTGTTGGAAAGCATTGAGCAATGAAGCTTTTTTTTTTCTAAACAAGCCTCAATGTTTCAAAAAGCCTCGGTATCCCATCCCTAGTTGTGGGGCAAGACAGACAGCACAGTGTTGAAGGTTTTCTCGACATTTAGTTAAAGATTAAAGTTTTTGGTCACTGAATAAACCAAATGCAATAAAACTTGCCAAGGGGGTACTAAGGGGGTCAAAGTGCTCATTTATATATTCAGTCTTTATTATATTCAGTCTAATGGCTACTGGAGGACATATTTTACATTTAATATACAGTGCAAACGCAGTGATAAATCATTCTTTCTCAAGGCTTTAAGAATTTCAGAAGATAACGAGGGTTTTCATCACTCAATGGCCGGACATCAAAAGACTGAAACTAGGCACTCAGGTATATATGTATATTACTATATGATTACTGTCTCTCCAATACAAATACTTTCTTTCCAATCATTGTCTTACAGTAATCCTAAAATGAATGATTGTTTTTTTTGTATTGTTAGTTTGACAACAAATACATAACTCCTTGCTGCATGATTGATATATTTAATTCAAATCTGATCCACCAGGTATTTCAGGAAAATAGATGAACAAATTCAGTGTTTCCGGAACATATCATAGCATAGTTTTAACCAGATGGAGTTCTGTTTTTTTTGTTCCTGAACTGCAGGTTCTTGTTTACATCGTTAAGTAAAGCCCAGATTGATTGATCCAGGAACTCATGAGCGCCCACCACATTTGAAAAGGTCCTCATGATGATGGCAGAAAACGTGATGGACATGATAGTCAAATAATCAAAATAGATCACCATATTTTAGTTCCTGTTCCTTCTTACGTCGACCGTGTAGTTTTCTACAGTTATTTACAGTGCAGCAACAAGCCATAGTGATGGAACACAATCTGATGGATAGATTCTGCGTTTTACTGACTTTCAACTCAATCCAGCAGTTTCTGTTCAGCGCGTACGTTGCTATGGTTTCTGATCAGGTTAAACTTTAAGCTCTCTTTTCTAGAGCCAAAAACTCAGTTCGCTCATGTTTTGATTTGACAGTAATTACTAAATTGCTAATCCAACTTTCTGGATAATGGACAAATTAAAGGAAAAACCTGAATGAATGAGTAGAGGAACACAACAGTTGCAGTATTTTCCATACAGATGTATTGTGGCCAGTGCATCATTAGAGCTGGAACCTGCAGGAACCTCTTACATTTTGTTCAGTTTTTTTCCAGTTTTTATTTGTCTTCTCCATCACTGTGTGACCTTTGCACTGTAAGCTGTTTATTGTCCGTTATTTGCTCTACCAAAGTGCTTCATTCGCAATTAACATCCCATCATGTGCCTAGGCGTGTGTAAGAATGCTGACCAGGCTCAGTTGACCTTGATTTGGGTTCATGCTGTGATGGTGCGAGTGCAATGTGTGAGTAAAAAAAAGGGACAAAACTCGAGCAAAAACGGTTCAATACTTTATCTGGAGCAGAAAAACACACCTCACGTTCGGACCAGAAACCAAAATCCTTACAGCACTGTGACTAGCTGAACCAATATATACCAAACTAATGTGTGCGCAGCTGCCATCACTCTCGGGTCGGTGGTTAGCACACCGATAAGGTGGAGCCCCCGGAGAGGAAGAGGAGCCGCGGTGCCACGCGGAGCAGACAACACACACGCTGGAAAGAGGAAAAGCATCTGAGTGACATGAAAGGGTTCATTATTGGGTCTCTCTCCGGTGACATTTTCCCCATCCACAGGGATGAAGGGGTCATTTGAATGGTTTGATGAGTATGAACAAGGTGGGAATCAAATGCCACAGCCTTCGCAAAATACATGGGCCGCGGATTAGGTTGGAAATGTATTTCACAATGAATATTTCTTTATCCTTAAAGCGTAAGGCTAAAATCTTTTTTTCGCCTGCACTTTCTTTAAACTTATTTAGAAATGCATTAGTGTTGTAATGAAGTGCTAATTATTCTTACATTTACTAATCATATTAAATTTTTGTAAAGACAGTAAATCTTTATTATTACAATAATTAAGATGGAGTGTTACCCAACCGTTCATCCAAGCCAGACTATCTGGGCAAATGTATTTAATAATAGCTTTTTACTTCTTTTTGTCTGTTTTTGGAAGGTAGCATGAGTACATATTTTTATGACACTGTTGCAAGGTGTGCAAGTTCAAAAGTCAGAGATAAAGGGATAGTTCATCCTAGATTCATATTTGGGTGAAATAACAGCTGTTCTTGAAAGCCCATGGAGGCATTTTTTGCAACAACTCTGTCCCAGCCTGGAATTTGCATTATTTACATTGTCCAAATTCATGAATTGAAACCCGAGCAACAAAAGCTGCATTGCTAGCAGAAACCTACTCCGAAACACTTCCAACAAAGACTAGAGGTGTTGTTTATCTCAAAGAACCCATTAATGATATATTCCTCAAAATGTTTTCATTGTCACTATGTAAATCTAATATAACGGAACTAATACTTCCTTTGTTTACCAATCGGTTTTGCTCACAATGGTATCAATTGGAATTTTTTCAAGTTTTGACATAACTGTTAACAACCCTGAACAACCACTTAGCATTTTCTAGCTATCGATGACGTAATTGCTGAATATCCAGTTATTTCATCAGTATGCAGTCAAATAAAATTGATGTGGGTGTGATCGATTACTGAATTTAGTTTGTATTTTTAGTTTCTTTCCACTTGCAATGCAGCACTTGTTTCATGGGATGCACAGTTTCAGTTTCAATTCATGGGCGATTCTAATAATCCTAAATCCAGTGTGGGACAGAGGTGAATGATAAAAAAAAATTACTCAAGCTAAGCGCTATTTCACCCAAATATGAATCCAAGACAAACTATTCCTTTAAATGTGCTTGTTGTCTCTAAGTTAGTTGGCTTACAATGACTGGAACGTCCTATTATTCCAGTCATTGCAAGCCAATTATCTTGGAGACAACAAGACATTGACAGATACTGTACATTGTTTCAGCTTTGAGACATTGTAGTAGAGTGCAGAGTAGTGATTGGCACTGATTCTCACCATCTTTACAACAGTTCTGTCTCTGATGGTGATGTTGTTGGCAGCTCTTACCGTTCCCCTCGCAGCCCAAAGTCCTGGTGAGCGTACTTTATGTTAGCATACTTTATATTAGCGTACTTAATATTAGCGTACTTAATATTAGTGTACTTTATATTAGTGTACTTTATATTGGCGTAGTTAATATTAACATACTTTATATTAGCGTACTTACTATGTTGCCCTCTCTGTTCTTGTCCCTCCATAAACCTCAGAGGTCTTCTCCCTGACCACCCCTGATGGTCCTGTTGGTACCCGATGGAACTCCTCCGTCACTCTGCCTTGTGAACTCTCACCTCTCCTCAATGCGGAGCCACTGGAGGTGCGCTGGTACCGGCCCGATAACTACAACACACATGCCTTCTTATACAAAGACCACAACATCCAGAAGGAGTCTATGGATATCCAGTACCGGGACAGGGCGTCTCTAGCTGGGGGGCTGGAAAGGGGGAACGTGTCCCTGAGACTGGAGAGAATCACTCTGGAAGACAGGGGGGAGTATGTATGCCAGGTTACCAGTAAACAGTGGTATGAAAAGGCCAGTGTCTTCCTCACAGTAAATGGTAAGTCACATAGGACTTTGGGACAGTTCACAGTGCATCAATGGCCAACATATGTAAACTGTGTTTCACCTGTTTCGTCGATGTGGAATGGGTGGCTATTGTGCTGTATGTGACCGATGGGCAGAACACCTGCTCTGCCAATCCTGTAGATGCTAATACGAACTATGTTTTAATCAAAACAATATTTTAACCAAAGTTAAAGCAAAAGATCTACCAAATATATAATCAACATTGTTTTCCACTAAAGACAAGGTAAGGGTAAGACAAATACAGAAGGGTGACAAATTAAAGGACAAATCTGAATAAATGAGTGGAGGAACACAATGAATGCAGATGCTTCCATGCAGGAGTACAGCATGATACAATAACACAATTAACATCCCATCATGCTGTGGCCAGTGCTTCATTTGAGCCGGATCCGGATTTTAGTACCTCTCAGATTTTTCTCAGTTTGTTTCCCAACACTTTTCTCCCAAAGATCTGCTATATGTTCCACTTCATTTTTAGTCTCCATAACTGTGTACCGTAAACATTCTACTAAAAGTGTTAAAAGTTCATAAAGTTGCCTATTCCTCCAGACCCCTTTAGTAGCCTCAGCACCTTCAATGCAAAGATTTTGAAGGTTTTAACTTTGTATTGTACATTAGTTTGCTCTACCAATTTGCTACCTTGGCTGAGTGAGTTGCCAGAGCAAGCTGGTGACCCCCCGCCCCGCCCATCAACATGGCTATGCTTTTTGATACCTCTATGCCCACTGTATCCATACCCCTTACGTGCCCCAGTGTGTTCGGGGGAACACCCCTGTTGACAAATTAAGCACTGAGTGTGGCATGTATCAAAATTCCGAGCAAGACCAGTTGAACTCTAATTTGAAAGTTGGTTTGGAAGGGATTTTTGAAGAGGGCTCATTATTGGGTTTCTTCCAGGATGACAATGTCTCCATCCACAGGTCATGATGGGTCACTGAGTATAAACCTTACGTGAATCATATGCTATGGCTTTCGCAGTTGCCAGATCTCAACCCAAATGAAAACCAATGTTGGATTTTGGCCTGAAGACAGTGTACTTCACCAACACCACAATCCATACATACATACATCATCTTCCGCTTATCCGGGGCCGGGTCGCGGGGGCAGCAGTCTAAGCAGAGATGCCCAGACTTCCCTCTACCTAGACACTTCCTCTAGCTCTTCCGGGGGGACACCAAGGCGTTCCCAGGCCAGCCGGGAGACATAGTCCCTCCAGCGTGTCCTAGGTCTTCCCCGGGGTCTCCTCCCGGTGGGACGGGACCGGAAACGCCTTCCCAGGAAGGCGTTCCGGAGGCATCCAAAACAGACGCCCATGCCACCTCAGCTGACCCCTCTCGATGTGGAGGAGCAGCGGCTCTACTCTGAGCTCCTCCTGGGTGACCGAGCTTCTCACCCTATCTCCCAGCCACCCTGCGGAGAAAGCTCATTTCGGCCGCCTGTATCCGGGATCTTGTCCTTTCGGTCATGACCCAAAGCTCATGACCATAGGTGAGAGTAGGAACACCATAATCAAAACACCAAATGTATATATTTTGGAAAAGTGGGGTTCCATCCCACCAGTAGATTGTTCCAGAGACTCATAGAATATTCATTATGCCAAGGAATGGAAGCTGTTCTGGATTCTGGTGGCTCAACACCTTACTGAAACACTTTATGTAGATGTTTCTTTTAATTATGTCCACTTCTAACTTCAAACGGTTAAACAATGAAGCTGCTCTAAATGTATTGAGACACACATCCAAACACTTTAAAGTGATTTGGACATTACATGCTAATACATGTTAATATGAAGCATATAAAGGCTGGAAAAGGCTATACACACTTTTCATAATCTAAATTGTTGTCTGGCTTATCTGTCTTAGTAACAGGTAATGAACCAGTTCTCTCTGTAGCTGATGGAGGAGGAGGTCAGGTGCATGTTACCTGTTCATCAGAGGGCTGGTCACCACAACCTATACTCACCTGGAAAAACAAACAGGGGACAGAGATCACTAATGGAGTAGAAGTACAAAAGAACATGGGTAATAACATCTAGAGGTGGCTGCTAATGGGGCCTGAGATCAAAACTAAAAAATAATAAAAACATTAGGTAATTGCAGACGATAATTTACAACTCTGTGAGTGTGTCCCCACGTTCAAATGGTTTCTTCCTTCCCTTCAGATTCTCAGGGGCTGGTGAGTGTCAGTAGTTGGCTGCTGTATTCCCCTTCAGACTCAGATTGGATCTCCTGTACAGTCTCTCTTTCGGAGGAGAATTTGGAGGGCAGAATTCTGCCAAGGGTTCCAACACAGGGTGAGCCTCTCAGAAGTCTTTAGATAAGATTAGATTCAACTTTATTGTCATTGAACAGTACAAGTATGTATAACGAAATGCAGTTAGCATCTAACCAGAAGTGCAAATAGAGGAGGGCAGAAAATTTACAAGTATTAAGTATAGTGTACCCTTGGAGAATTGGTAATATATGTACCATTTGTAAAGAAAACATGAGTGAGCAGGCAAAACACGTCTTTTATTATGGGATTCACATTCAACTGTAGGTTTTAACAGAATGGTATAATCATAAAACAAAAAATAGCAACAAAGAAAAAAATGAACTGACACCTGTTCAAAAGTCTGCATACCCTTAGTTCTTAATCCTGTGTATTGCCCCCTTTAGCATCATGACAGCGTGTAGTCTTTTGTAACAGTTTTCTATGAGGCCCCGAATTCTTGCAGGTGGTATAGCTGCCCTTTCGTCTTGGCAGAATTCCTCCAGGTCAAGCAAAGTCTTTGGTCGTCTTGCATAAACCACACATTTGAGATCTTCCCAGAGTGGCTCAATGATATTAAGGTCAGGAGACTATGATGGCCACTCCAGAACCTTCAACCTTTTATGCTGTAACCACTGGAGTGTCAACTTGGCCTTGTGCTTAAGGTCATTGTCGTGCTGGAGAGTTCAAGAGCGTTCCATGCGCAGCTTTCATGCAGAAGAATACATATTTTCTGATAACGTGCTGAATTCATCTTGCCACAAGTTTTCACAAGATTCCATGTGCTTTTAGAGCTCACATACCCCCAAAACATCAGTGAACCACCACCATGCTTCACAGTGGGGATGGAATTCTTTGTTGACCCCTCTCCAAACATAGCGCTTATGGTTGTGACCATAAAACTATTTTTTGGTCCTGTCACTCCAAAGCACCTCTAGCATCAACAAGGCATTTTCGCCCACAGGACTGCCGCACACTGGATGTTTTTCCCTTTTCACACCATTCTTTGTAAACCCTAGAAATGGTTTTTGCGTGAAAATCCAGGTAACTGAGCAGATTGTGAAATACTCAGATCGGCCCGTCTGGCACCAACAACCATGCCACGCTCAAAATTGCTTAAATCACCTTTCTTTCCCATTCTGACATTCAGTTTGGAGTTCAGGAGATTGTCTTGACCAGGACCACACCCCTACATGCATTGAAGCAACTGCCATGTGATTGGATGATTAGATAATTGCATTAATGAGAAATTGAACAAGTGTTCCTAATAATCCTTTAGGTGAGTGTATGTATCACTGCTTTATATGTAAAGTAACTTTATTTGTTTCTACAAATAATCCCATAACCAAACCCAATAAAGTGAGTGATTGAGACTGAATGGTCAGTTCGTTGTGGATTATTTGTTCCAAAATGTTACTGTGAGATTAATTACATCTTAAAATGTCTTTAACATGTCTCTTACAAATTGTCTGTTACATTTTCTTCATCTATGTAGACATCATCAGAGATGGGAGGAATAAGACTCACTTCTTATATACGATTACCTTTTTTCCCCAGAAAACTGGAGATCAGCCTTCATTACAATACTCATCATTAATGTACTAGTAGTCTTTGTTGTGATTGGACTATTCTTCTGGAACAAAAAGACAGGTATATGAATCAATGATCGATACCATGCAATGCAATAAAAATACTTTAAATGTGAAAAATAAATGTGATTCTAAACCAGAAAATGCAAACATGTTTCTGTTTAGTAATTATTCTCAAAGTAGTTACTCTAGAAAATATCAAGTACTATTCCAATAATTAGGCACTATATTAACAGGACCTACTTTTTTCTTCTTGTAGAGTTTCTCACATTCAAGAAGAATCCAAACACAAATGGTTTGATTATTCTGTAATCTTAATAATATTCAGTTTATGAGAGTTTGGAGCCAGAGTGGCATATGTGACATTTAACAAACTACAAGACCAAAGCCCCTTTTCTGAAGTTAGATCTTTATGTTTTTTTTAATTTTTATTTATTGGTCACAATTTCACTTCTGTCATTTTGGCCCTGAATAGAGTTCACAGAGAGAGCTTTCATTTGATAAATAGGACAAATTTTTGTATAAACTGTCACTTACACCCATCTGACTCCCAACCCTCAATATGTTAAACAGTATATGTGTTGTATTGAAGGGATGTATGCTCATATTTGTTTGCATTACAGATGAAACCGAATCTAAAGGGGACCCAACAGGTATTCAGTGTTTTTTCAAAGTGACTATTTTTACAATATCTCATGTCATAGAAAATGTCTAAAATGTTTTTGTGCGCATGATTTCCATTTTACAGAAATAACAACTCTTGTCAAAGGTAAGTATTTTTTTTATTATTTTCTAATATGTTTCCATGTACAATATACCTGACTACATTGTATATTCTACTTCCAGGTGTAAGTTTAAGTTACACACTCCTTTTCTAACACATTTCTAGATGAAGAAGATAATAATCAAGACTCAGATAGAGGTACTGTTCAAATAACTCCTGTTTCAAAGATGTTAGGGAGACATCAATATGGTCAATAATGTTATTATCCAAACATAATCCTAATACAGTGTTAACTACATATATATAATGTCTTCAAATGGGGAATCTTTAATTGTACTAGTTTAAATATTGAACCTGCTATACAATCAATAACCAAATATTGCCTGTACAATTTTCCAGCATTTGAAAAAGTAAATAGAAGTCAAGGTAGGACACAAACATCCTTTGCCCAATAATTTTTTAATACGTTTAGTAGAATGCTATGAAAGACAATCAATTAATGCCAGTAATTATATATATTAATGAAATCCTGTTATCTTCTTTTAGTAAAGATCACTCTGGACTCAACAACGGCTCACCCGAACCTTATAGTGTCTGAAAGTGGTGTTTCTTATGACGGATGTAAAGTACTGAACAATCCCACAGCTCCTCATGTTCTTAGTAAAGAGAGGTTCAGTTCTGGACAGACATACTGGGAAGTGGGTGTGCAGTGGAAGACGTCATGGTATGCTGGTGTAGCCACAGACAACGCAGACACCAAAGCCTTTGTCCCATTAATACCTGAGAATGGTTTCTGGATTCTCTGTTTCAAAAAGGAAAAAGGTTTTTACATCTCTACTGACCTTGAAGTACCAGTAGCTAGAAGTACAAACATTAATACACTGGGAGTGTTCTTAGATTGTGATGAACATATCCTATCCTTTTATGATGTTGGTTCAAAGGTACTTCTCCATAGTTTTACTGAAATTGGGTCCAACACATTCTTCTGTGTTTTTAGCCCTGGGTCGGAGGACGATAAACAGCTTCTCTTAATAGGCCCTAGAAAGTGGCAAGGATAAAAACATGCTAGCAGAGTTTTTTCTAGTGGCCGGTGACTCTACAGGCAATGTTCACTCTGTGTATAGGAAAAGTCAAACAAGTCTGCATGTTACCTCTGTGAAAGATCACTAAGTACTGTATAAAAAAAAGTCAGTGGAAAAAGCTCTGAGAGGTTGTCTGGTAACTGAAATATATATTTCAGATTTAACTTTCTGTTTTGATAGATATTGGGCATGAAAAGTAGTTGAATTACACAATGTATGAGAGTATTAATGATCTCTGTACGAAGGACACAAGGTAGGAAATGTGATGCCCCCTTTCTGATGGTTTCCACACATCCTGTCCATACCTCCTGATAGGAGTTTTCCATCTGACTGTCATAGACTCTATGAATAGACCCATGGACCATAGGTTGGTACATACCATTGTGAAAAAACCTGTCATTATCTGATGATATGCATGTATTTTAGTTCTATTCTCTTGTTAGAGGAGTGGTTCGTTATCTTGTGCTATATGAGGTACCGTATCGCAAGCAGTTGGTATCTACTACTGAGGGGCCCCACACAACCTGATAAGCTGTGGAGCCAAGAAACTTAAGAGGGGACACTATTAGGCCATGTAAGGTTAGGGTATAGAATACACGTCTGTGATTGGAAGACAGACAGATATTGGAGGGGATGTGCTGGGGCATAAATACTGTGTCCACTTTGTAATCATTGGAGAGAGATAGAAATGAGAAATGGAAGGTCAACATCATAGACTCATGCTGAATAAAGATGGCTCTCCACTGACTTCCGGTTGCATTTTGTTCATGGATCAAACTTGGACAGAATCTAACAGTTTAATCAGTGCACATGTGAATTCATATTAAAGGGATAGTTCAAACTGGATTCCCATTAGACTGAAATTCTGCTTATCCTGAGTTAGCATTCGCTATCTATCGATTACATCATTGCTGAATATCAAAGGCTGTTTCTGTAATGATCGAGTCAGAGAGGAGGGTTACAGGTTCCAGATGTGGAGTGTTTGTATGATTTATTGGGACGTTGACAGTTGCAGGCAAGGAAGAAAAGAGAGGGGTCAGGTCAGGGGTCAAAACCGGTAAGACAAAAACCGGGGAGGCAACGGTACAAAGGAATAGGCAAGCGTTGGTCAAAAAGTCAAGTCAACAGGTCAAAAATCCAAAGGCTAAGGCAAAGGTACAGAAATCACAAGACAAGAGCGAAGTCGAGAATGTCTGAAGCTAAGGTCTAAATATGGGATATCTGAGTACTAGGGGATTGTGTTAGGAGTGCGCTAAACAAAGGCTCAAACAATACCACACAAAGGAGCTAGAATACAGAACTGAACTAAATAGGAACTACTGGAGAGCAGGTGAACAAAAACACAGGTGAAACTCATCAGGACTAACGCAGGGTAGAAGGCTACATACAAAAACAACAGGGAAACAACGTTACAAAACAAAAACAAAACTTAAGAACCAACATAGGCAAACCCCAGACCTTACAGTTTGTGCTAGCTACAGTAAATATTTCCATAGCGCCAGTTTGAATTCATCAAATTCCGCTGGCTGCTTTGTAAGTATGCAGTAAAAAAAATCAGTGCAAGGTCACTGAATTTATTTTTTAAGGGGTTTTGAGTGTGTTTCCACATGAAATGCATCTTTTGTGGCTCAGGAAGAACAGTTTCCACCGTTTCAACTTGTGAATTTGGACAATGCTAATAATGCTATTTCGAGGCTGGAAAAGAGGTGCATAATGGCTTGTTGTGAGAAAGGACTTCAAAAACAACTAAGGGTATGGGGAATTTGACCTAAATATGAATCTAAGTCAAACATGCCTTATGTATTTTACTTTATTATTATATAATGTTGTAAGTGTAAGCCAGACATATAAATAATATATGGTTTACACATTTATTTAAATCATTGATCTAAAGATTTTATAGTGAACGTTTTTAATTTCTAAAATATTTTGTTAATGTATCAGGATATTGAATGAATGTTATCAGTTTATGGAAACATTAACAGTCCATATTGACATAAAGGTAGAAATGCAAACTGCCACCAATACTTCTCCTGGTCAGCTGAAACATAGTATTTTAGTACTGTAGTATTAAAGTGTAACACCATAACATAATCAGACATTTTCAATAGGCTCAACAGTTGTCAGCTATTCTGATGCATGTACAGTGGTCAAATGCCTTGTCAGTAGGTGTAGAGAAACACCTGAACACTTGACAAAAATTAAGGAAAATAAATCTTTCTACTGTAACATATTCTGTTTCTGAAGTATAATTAGCAATTTATTCCTTGACTATTACACAGACTGTGGCATGTCTTCATGGCTTTAATCTACTCGAATACTCAGGACTTGTTCAGGGCAATTGAACTAACTACTAGTGAATCCAAAGCCCTCTCTTCCTCATTTCTTCACAGACACGTGTTTTGTTTGATTAGTGGCCGCACCTGTTTTGCCTCGTCACGGACACTATTTAAGTTCCAGTTTCCCCAATGTTCCCTGTCAGCCTTTGTTTTTGGTTTATCTTTATGTAACATTGTTTCATCCTGTCTAGTATTTAGTTTTGTTCCTGTTATCCTAGTTTGTTTATCCGGTTTTTTGTTTTTGATTGTGTTCAGTTATTAAATCTCCTCCATTCTCCCAGCGAATGTGTTCTGTCTACAGTATGATTTCAACGTTACCTAAACAGGCTTATGGTCTTTTTCACAATTGCAATATGTACACAATATACATGTTAAAACAACGTATTTTTAGATATGATAAACGTTCAATACATAAAATACCAAATAAAATGAAATAGTATCAATATTACCATAAAATACATAAATGTAGAGGCGCTTTATTGAAAACCAGACTAACACAATCACAAATAGGCACATTGAAACTTCCAGAATGACTCTAAGCTAAATCACATTGTATTGAAACCTAAGGCTTTTACCTAGTTCAGAAACAATCCCTGGCTTGTGTCAAGTATTAACTAGTCTTGTGTTCTGTTGAGACCTACATTCAGTTAGTCACCAGTCATTTTGGGTCCTCACCATAAGAGGAACATCAGAAAGACGTGACTACAGAAAGAAGTGACTGCTTTTCAAACAATTTGTGGGACTCTGACATGCTTAGTAAAAGTGTGTGCCTTAATAAATCATGTCTAATAAATTGTTCTCAGTTTAATTTCTTTACCCAAAACAGATTGAATGAAAATGTACTTGTTCTTTTATGTTGGTGCTAAATGATAATATCTGGTTGACTGAACATGCGCTGCTGTGGTTTTATAGACAGAGTTGTTGTTGGGCCTTGGCTTTGGTGTTTGCCGATATTCCACAAACCTTTGGTCCGGAGTTTCATTTGCAGTTGGTGACTCCAACTATGGTGCCATGTACCTTTTGGGCCTGGAGTACTCCCTTTCCGTCCCTTTCCGTCTGCCTAGCACCAGATGATGACATCCGCGTTATCTGAACTGGACCGCTGGGTTTCATTCCTCTGACCAATTGTTTTTGTCTCCTGTGGTGAGCTTTCCAAGTTGAGTCGGTCCCTCTGGCTGTTGGTCCCCATGTAATTTCCCTTTAGGGCTGTCTGTGGCTGAGGATTGTGTGACAGCAGTCTGGGCTTCCCCTCGCACATTTCTGGGGTTCTGTGTCTTGATGTCCCCCGTCCCTGTCCTGGCTCCTTTGATGCTTTCAGTGAAGGGAGTCAGTTGGCCTGGCAGTGCGGCGCCTCAATATTGGGCCGCTTTGCTATGGCCCATTACATAGGTATTCCACCTCCCCAGCTTTGCAGCACTGAATCGTCCCCTTCAAGTGGCACTGAAGTGACCAACTGAAAGGGAACCTTTAACCTCCATTCCTGAGGGGAGGGATCAAGGTGCGGCTCCTTTTGGGGCCCACATCGCTAGAGTCGCAGTGATGGATGTTCCTGGAATCATCGAGTGCATGTGTTTGCTGGGTACTTGGTGCATGGTAGGTGGGGCTCCTGGCTGCTTCGCACCTGCTGGGCCTTATCAGGCATGGTTGTATTGATCGTCTGTTATGCTTGTGTGATGAGTCTTTACTCTTGCCAACTTGTTTCCTCTTTAGGAGTAAACAAACACCAATGAAACTCTAATGTTCTCATGACAATAATGACAATGAATGAGAGTAAATATAAAGAAATTATTACTTACTAGTATACAGGTGCTTGTCAAAAAATTTGAATATCATCAAAAAGTTGATTTATTTCAGTAATTCCATTCAAAAAGTAAAACTTGTTTAATGTATACATTCATTGCAAACAGACTGATATATTTCAAGTGTTTATTTCTTTTTATTTTAACGATTACTAATGATTACTACTGACAACTAATGAAAACCCCAAATTCAGTATCTCAGAAAATTTTAATATTGTGAAAAGGTTCAATATTGAAGACACCTGGTGCCACTAATCAGCTAATTAACCCAAAACACCTGCAAAGGCCTTTAAATGGTCTCTCAGTCTAGTTCTGTAGGCAACACAATCATGGGGAAGACTGCTGACTTGACAGCTGTCCAAAAGATGACCATTGACACCATGCACAAGGAGGGCAAGACACAAAAGGTCATAGCTAAAGAGGCTAGCTGTTCACAGAGCTATATGACCAAGCACATTAATAGAGAGGCGAAGGGAAGGAAAAGATGTGGTAGAAGAAAGTGCACAAGCAATAGGGATAACCGCACCCTGGAGAGGATTGTGAAACCTTGTGTCAAGCCACTCTTGAACAAGACACAGCATCAGAAGTGTCTCTCCTGGGCTAAAGACAAAAAGGACTGGACTGCTGCTTAGTTATGTTCTCTAATGAAAGTACATTTTGTATTTTCTTTGGAAATCAAGGTCCCAGAGTCTGGAGGAAGAAAGGAAAGGCACAGAATCCATGTTGCTTGAAGTCCAGTGTAAAGTTTCCACAGTCAGTGATGGTTTGGGGTGCCATGTCATCTGCTGGTGTTGGTCCACTGTGTTTTCTGAGGTCCAAGGTCAACGCAGCCGTCTACCAGGATGTTTAAGAGCACTTCATGCTTCCTGCTGCTGACCAACTTTATGGAGATGCCGATTTCATTTTCCAACAGGACTTGGCACCTGCACACAGTGCCAAAGCTAACAGTACCTGGTTTAAAGACCATGGTATCCCTGTTCTTAATTGGCCAGCCAACTCGCCTGACCTTAACCCTATAGAAAATCTATGGGGTATTGTGAAGAGGAAGATGCGATACACCAGACCCAACAATGCAGAAGAGCTGAAGGCCACTATCAGAGCAACCTGGGCTTCCATAACACCTGAGCAGTGCCACAGACTGATCAACTCCATGCCACGCCGCATTGCTGCAGTAATTCAGGCAAAAGGAGCCCCAACTAAGTATTGAGTGTTGTACATGCTCATACTTTTCATGTTCATACTTTTCAGTTGGCCAACATTTCTAAAAATATTCAAATTTACAGAGATACTGAATTTGGGATTTTCATTAGTTGTCAGTTATAATCATCACAATGAAAATAAATAAACATTTGAAATATATCAGTCTGTGTGTAATGAATGAATATAATATACAAGTTTCACTTTTTGAATGGAATTACTGAAATAAATCATCTTATTGATGATATTCTAATTTTATGACCAGCACCTGTATGTCTTTTTTGCTTTATGGAGGTCTAGTAAATGTGACATTTACTAGATGTGACATTTTGTTTACTTGTTAGGAGTAAGTTAAATTACTGACAATGATAAAAAAAAAATCATTATGGACAGAGGTGAATTATTCCCTATCTTCTGGAATAGTTACTTTTCTCTCTATGAAATCTCTTCTTGAAAAGTATACCATGGCTGCTCTGTCTCCAAATACAAACTGCCCAGTCAAATCATACAATCTACACACCATGCTGTGTGTCCAATCAAGTTAAACAGTTCATCAAAGGTTTAACTGAGCAATAAAACAAATAAACAAAGAAATGGTGGTTGTATTCAATAAATCCTGTTGGTATCAAATCCAGTAAACTTTCCAAATAGAGATCATAAAACGAGAACAAAGGTGAGGTATCTCGCGAAGGTATGTCTATCTATTGGTAAGGGTGTACAAAGCTCAGGTTAGCAATGTGGATTTTAATATTATAAATATTATTCATTTTAATAATATTTTTGTAAACGGTTGAAAGCTAAAACATGTTTTTTACCACAGTGCAACACCACCACCTAGTGGTCTGTATAGTGCACTGAACAGTGGTCGGCTCAAATGAATAGACCAACACCACGGAGAAGGAGAGGCTGGCATTGGAGGAAAGGTCATTTATTTTATTAAAAAGTGATAGTTTATTGATGATTTCAGAACACACATACCTCGTCCACTCACAGCCCTACTCCATTTACCCCCATCCTTTCATGGTGAATTATAAACTTTTCACAGCAAATGGTAACAATACAGTAAACTATAGAAAAAGAATAAAAACACAACTGACAACTTAAGTAGTGATAATGTGAAAACATCATACTTTGGTTCTGAGTTCCAGATTCCCACCGCACCCGGCACCAGGTGAAAGGATGCATTGGTAGAATAAACACTGTCTGATTAGAATGCATGTACAGAGGTTAATACTGAAGACGGGACAGGTTAGACTTATCCAGTTCAACATTGTGAGGGAATAAATTAAACCATATTCTCTTTACTAGGAACCAATCAAAATGAATGTCTGTACTGCTCATGTGGCCATCGGAATGACTCAAGAATGGGGATCAGTACATCAAAACCATATATATATATGTATATAATGGTGTGCTGCACTTAGATTCAAAGATATCTCCACAAATATTTGTTAGGCTCAGAGCGACCTTACTGTGAAATTGGTGTGATTCTGCCTGCACATGGAAAATGGTCATTGCCGGTAACAATGCCAGTAAGTTTAATTGAATGACTCACTGCACCGCGGGTGTAATAAGAATGTCTCCCATTCACCATTTTTTGATCCGGTTGATTAAAAACCATATGTCCACGTCCTCAGGACAGTACAGAACTGAACACGCCAGTCTCTAGTGCAACATCCTCCCCTAGTGGTCTGGTCAGGGCACTTACAACTTGGAAAACACTCTCTTTTAACAAGCCTTTCATTAGAATATCAGAGAATGTTGATCCGTTTTCCTCCGTTACAGTCCTATTCAAGGTCAGCCCACCCGGAGGGCAAGGTTGTTGGGTTGGCCTATTGACTCCAGCACAGGTCTACCCTCAGGGTGATTCTGAATCCAATATCCACTGAAACGAGCGTGGCCAATTAAAAATGTTGGAAAGAGAGTCACCTTGGTGACGATCAGTGTTTTGAGATTGTAGTTGCGTGCGGTTAAAAACTCCCCAGCCGTGTAGTTAGAGTGTTGTGGCCTAAGGTGGTCTTGACCGTCTGAACCGCTGCCTCGGGCACCGTCACACAACCGCGGCGTCGGTTTAAACCTGGCCCACATGTCAGGGCCTGCGCCAGCCTTTTGGGGGCCCTAAGAAGAATTTGATTTGGGGCCCCCTCCTGTAGTGGTCCCCAGCGGGAGAGATGAACACTTGGCAGCACGATTCTCTGATCTTTTCACTTGCCAAAAAAGTCAGTTATCGTCACCTATATTGATAGATACTGTATCAATGTAATCATAGGCGCCGATACCGTGGGTGCTCCGGGGCTCGAGCACCCACGGAAAATAGCGAGCACCCACGTGTGCCAGACCGCCAGTCCGCCAGTAGGCTACATTCATTTAAAATTAAACTTGCCGTTGGTGATATGTAAAGCGTCTGTCACACTGTGATTGGTTATGTCGATGTTAGTGACAGCGACATAACCAGTCGCCTGCTCCGGGTGCTCCCTATCCACCAATCACAGCGTTTCTCAGATGAAAAAATGCCACTACCAAAAACTCGTAGCAGAAATTAGGGAGAAACTCCCAGAAACTATATGTCGTTTTTTTTATTATCGATATTTAGATAATAGCGCAAAACATTAATTTCCCACAAACTGATCGCGGTTAGGCCTACGTGTCAGTTAAACTTTTCATCTCCAATCCTGTATTTGTGATAAGTGGTACATTTTGAAAGATCTACTTTACGGCTTTATTAAGAAGTAAATGAATAGGTGTGCGCATTTATATATGTGTATATAGGTGTATATATAAGTATATATAGGTGTGTGTGTGTATATATATATATATATATATATAAATGGCGTGCGCCATATGAGCACCCACGGAGGAAAACATAAATGTAATTCACAAAGGGCTAATTAGCTGTTTAAAGGCCAGCGGGAAAAGAAGATTTGTTTAGGAAAGACAAAAACGTAGCTGGCTACAATCTTCAGTAGCTACGTTATAGGAAGCCTAAAATAAAACTGTTTACTGTTATTTTGGAACTATTTCTGGTGAATTTTCTAATTGTGCATTAAGGATTTGTTCAGGATAGACAAAAACTTTGCCGGCTACACGATTCTCTCGTCTTTTCACTTGACGAAAAAGTCAGTTTTCATACCCTATATTGAAAGTTATTGTATCAATGTAATTAATTTCATTTCTGTCAAATACTGAACAAAATGCTTTTTCCATCCCCATGAAAAAGCATCTGTACTTTGCTGAGAGTATTCAGCCACTTGACAAGCATGGTCGAAATTGTTGCATAGCCTTGTATCCAGCTGCAGAAATGTGTATCTGCAAAATATACGTCTATGTTTGTAACTGTGGTTGGATCTGGATCAACAAGGCCTTTCTTAGTACATTACTCATGAATGACAAAATGCCTGTTTTCTAAACTAAATATACAGCATATCAATAAAACATGTGCAATAGATTCGTATTCTACTTGTGATTCGTTTTTTCAGCGAAATGACAGACTTTCTTGTGGGCCCTGCTTATTGGCAGTCACGAAGGCCATACACCCATCACACCCATCAGTGCTCTGCCTCTGTATTCTACCTTCGGGATGATCGAAATGCAGAAAACGTGAATAGTGAATCTTACTAATGACAGATGGGCTGGAACATGAATAAGCTCTGGAAAAAGTGGTTAACCAAGCGGCACTAATTAAAAAAGCCTTTGGCTATTGACAGCTTTGTCAATGCCGATCGATACTTGAGATTTGACCACACGTTCTGTTCTTCTCCTCACGATTTTCCATCTCTCTTTTCTTTACCAACTGACCAACAGAGATGTGAAGTGGTTCGCAACATTCGGTTAAGCGTTCTGAAATGACCTTTTATAACACGAAGGCAGTCTTTCTGTTACGTTTTTCGCAGCTGTGAATATTGGTAGGGAGATACAGGTCATTACGTCACGTAGCCTTGAACACTGATACTGGTAGGGAGATACAGGTCATTATGTCACGTAGCCTTGAACACTGATATTGGTAGGGGGATACAGGTCATTACGTCACGTAGCCTTGAACACTGATATTGGTAGGGGGATACAGGTCATTATGTCACATAGCCTTGAACACTGATATTGGTAGGGGGATACAGGTCATTATGTCACGTAGCCTTGAACACTGATATTGGTAGGGGGAAACAGGTAATTACGTCACATAGCCTTGAACACTGATATTGGTAGGGGGATACAGGTCATTATGTCACATAGCCTTAAACACTGATATTGGTAGGGGGATACAGATCATTATGTCACATAGCCTTGAACACTGATATTGGTAGGGGGATACAGGTCATTATGTCACATAGCCTTGAACACTGATATTGGTAGGGGGATACAGGTCATTATGTCACGTAGCCTTGAACACTGATATTGGTAGGGGGATACAGGTAATTACGTCACATAGCCTTGAACACTGATATTGGTAGGGGGATACAGGTCATTATGTCACATAGCCTTGAACACTGATATTGGTAGGGGGATACAGATCATTATGTCACATAGCCTTGAACACTGATATTGGTAGGGGGATACAGGTAATTAAGTCACGTAGCCTTGAACACTGATATTGGTAGGGGGAAACAGGTAATTACGTCACGTAGCCTTGAACACTGACTTCACCCACATCGGCAACCTTATTATGTAACTACTTCCCCAGCAGATAGAGACGTTAATGTTCTAATGGTACTTGAACTTCACTGTGTTTGGGTGAGAGCACGTATTCTCCACTGCAGCATGACGCACAGTTGAAAACTGTAAATTGACATGGCTCAGTTGGACCTGTATCCGTGGTTACACGATGCACCTGCTGTAGGTGAGACACCATCCCATCCTGTAACTATGGAAACCAATTTGTTCTGTAACAGTCAGTTATCATGTTTATTAGTTATGGATTTCTTTCACCCATTATCCTAAAAAAAAAATATTTCTCTCATTAGGGGACAAAGTACCGCAGGTAGGGTACTCTATTGTTTTTGTTGGTTTTATTATTATTATTATTTTTCTCCGGTCCCATTATCAGAGGCCCGTAACTAAGCCATATGTGGCTCAATTTGGTGAAAAACGTGTTAATGACATCTCCTCCGAAGACCGCTGAACAGATTTGCATGCCGTTTGGTGTGAAGGACCTTTGAACCATTATCTTTAAAATTTCTATAAGGAAAGTTTATATCTCAAATAGTATGGCCGAAATCAGCAAATTAAATTGAGCTGGGTGGGTCTATGAATTTAGAAGTCCATTTAGAAGTCCTCTTCCATGAACTGCCACCTTAATGTGGTGAAGGGGTTTGAGTACCCGAGTGACCCTAGGAGCTATGTTGTCTGGGGCTATATGCCCCTGGTAGGGTCACCCAAGGCAAACAGGTCCTAGGCGACGGGTCAGACTAAGAGCGGTTCAAAGAGACTAAGAGCGGTTTCATCTTCGAAACATCGCAAAAATTAGAAACTTTCTATCAAAAACTGATGCAGAAAAATTCATCCATGCTTTCGTTACTTCTAGATTAGATTACTGCAATGCTCTTCTCTCTGGTTATCCAGACAAATTAATAAATAAACTTCAATTAGTCCTGCACACGGCTGCTAGAATCCTAACTAGAACAAAAAAATTTTAACACATTACTCCTGTCCTGGCGTCCTTACACTGGCTTCCTGTTAGGGTTAGGGCTGATTTTAAGGTTTTACTCTTAACCTATAAATCAATACATGGACTTGCTCCTACTTACCTTGCTGAAATGATCCAGCCATACATACCTACACGTAACCTTAGATCGCAAGATGCAGGCCTTTTAATTGTACCTAGAATTTCTAAACAAACAGTTGGCGGCAGGGCCTTTTCTCATAGAGCTCCACTCCTGTGGAATGATCTGCCAATTAAGGTTAGAAATGCAAACTCAGTGCAAACTTTCAAGTGTCTACTAAAAACTCATCTCTACAGCACGGTTTATAATTAGGTGTAGCCTGGCCCGGGGGCGTGAAGGTGACCAGTAGGCTTGATACTGTCCACCCTTGCTGTCTTGCCAGGTGGGCTCTCGTCGACACTGGGATGCCCTCCCTCCAATGCCTTTCGGGGGAAGAGTCACTGGCTTGTTGTTGACTCTCTGTTGCGCACTTGTGCAGTTGGGCTGTACGCTGCTGGCAATACTTGGCCCTCATTCAGGGGGGTTGCGGTTGGTGGGTGTCCCTTTGGTTGATGCCTGGCAATGTGGGTGGATTGATTTCCTGCCTGTTGGGCCCTGTCCGGGGCCTCCCCCAGGTAGGACCACAGTGTCGCCGGACCCCCCCGTCTCAGTTCCAAGGTGTTACGCTGCTATATTATTGTGCTGGGGGATATGAGGGATGTACTACTAACTTTTCTCAGTTTCCTCCAGTTTTACATTTTAGAAGGAGATGAGGTCCTGGTCCACACCTGCGGATTACCTGGTTTGGGGGGCCCGTTGCTGTCCCTGTCCTTGTCCACCTGGTCATACTTCTGACCTAGTCTAAAATCAATCGAGGACAGATATTAACCTAATTGATAAATTGTTGTTGTATATTTTGGAAACGTTTAGATATAATGGGTTTAATTGTTGCAACATGTCCTGTCAAAGTTATCCAATGTAGCCTGTACACTGGAAATGGAAACAAGCTATTGGAAAGCCACATTTTTGAAAATGATATCTTACAAAGGCGGACAATTACTAGGGAGTTTTGAATTTGTATTATTGACCACCTCTTCCAAATTGGGACGACGTGCTTCAGAGTGGCAGGCAGGCCAAGGCAACAAGAAAATACTCAGAGCCAGAGGGTATCAAACTCTGACATCTTGCCTCTTTGTTTCTGGTACTGGTATGTGCAGTTATACTTCTTTGCAACAAAAGCTGCTTGCGCCTGAGTTTTCTTGAAGTGAAGCATTATATCGCACAGTGAAGTGAGTTTGCGCAAATAATAACCTAATTTCTCACAATGTTGTGCACAAGCAGTTAAAGCATACATTGTCCGCTCTCTCATTGATATAGCGAGCTAGTTCCTGTTTCAATCAAGGTTGATGGCAGATAATGACCAAATATCTTACTATTATTTTGTATGCGTTATTGTAGCTAGCTAATTTACTAATTGAGCTACATGAAGTTCGCTTGTTAGTTGATTAATGCTGTGCTGGAGAGCTACGCTATAGACAGCTAACAAAGCTGTTTTAAGACCGGCTATAGATCACTCATCTAGCATCAGTAAAGATGAAATAATCTAAGATTGACCATGTTTAAGGAGAGTTATCAGAGTTATCTACCAACTTATTTAATATTGAAACATTTTGCCATGCTGTAATGATGTTCTACATGTTTCACTGTCATGGTAATACAGCCTACATGACTTGGGGCACCATGTCAGCAGGATATTCAATTGTGTACAATAATTTAAAAAAAAGTTCCAATCATGTATTTTACTAACTTAAATGTCAAAGTTGCTTAGCTAGTTTCAAAATAATTTTTAACATTATCTTGTAGTGTTTTCCTTTTTCAGTGTGTACATTTGCAAGGTGAATTCTGAAACACACTAAGGGACGTTTTTACAACACCTCATCCTTAAATAATTCTAAAATGCTTGTTTGGTATTCGACTTTTTTCATTGTATTAAACCCAGCTGAAAACAATGTGGTTTATTTAAATTAAACTTAACGTTGTCTGTGTTAATGAGTTGTCACACAATGTAATGCACTGGCATGTGTTAAGGTAGGTATTAGGTTACAAATAGCTGAAAGGAATTAAATGAAGCTGAGGACTTGAGGCGTCTATTTCTGAAATTAGACATTCTGTTGTGCTTATTCTTTTGTTTAGTTGTACATTTGCTCCTTCCACATCTTTTGTTCCTCAAAACATTGATTGACTGACTGGTTTCTACAGTGAGCTGTTTCTTTTTTGCACTTTTTGACCTCAACACATACCCGTCTACTGCAGACTGTGGCAACTCAAAAACACAAAGACCATATAAAGCATAATTTATCAAAGAAAATAGCTTTTAGCTGTTTGATATAATTAAGTGATGTTCTAGTACCACATTAGCAATTTGGCATGAACACTCAAGGATGAGGTGTTGGAGTAATGGTTGTTGGAAATTAGGCCTGTGACGATTTAATCAAAAATACTCAAATAGTAATGTTTTTTAAATCATGAATGTCCCAACTATACTTTGATCAGTTGAATACCCTGTTGGTGAATAAAAATGTATTTTCAAAACAGCCACATTTGTAAATTCTTTCAAACTTTTGTCCCCCGGTGTATAACTTATTGTCCAGCTGGATTTCAAATCAATTCCATGGCTAAAATAAAGGTTTCCATAAAATGTATTTCAAATTGACTAACAATATTTGTTTTATAGATGCCATGCAAACCTGGATTTATTGTGTGTCTTTGTGCATGTGTTCAAGTGGCTCTATAGTTAGAGTGACATTTGTAATTAAGTTCTGTTTGATTCCCAATTGAGACAAATGTTGTGTCCTAGGGCAAGGTACTCCCCCCTCATTTATTCCAGGAAAATGTACCTGTCGCTCTGGCTAAGAGTGTCTGCTAAATGACTAAAATGTATACTTTGATTTGTGTGTAAACACATTGTTATTTTTATTTACAGTCTTCAAAGTGGAGTAAAACAAAAATGGAAATTGGTTCCTTCATTAGAAACTTGCTAAATTAGCAATATAAATGATTTGAAATAACTACTCAATCCTGGTAATGGTGTGATTTGTTATTAATCTACAGAAGTAACGTCTAATTTATTACCTACATTATCTAGCTCGACTAGTTTTAATATTATTTTTAACTTAACCTTTCAAATGATTATTTCCATTTTCAATGTGTAGCTTAGAAAAATTAGGCTTTTCACTATGTAAGATTTCTGTGAGTGTGACTTTAATCTACTGTCTTTTATTACACTGATGCTGAGAATGTTTTGTTGTAATATTCTAAGCTATTCCGCAAACAAAGTTAATTGACAATGTGTCATTAGGGTTTCAAAAGTATGCCAAAATTCTATTCTGTTTGTTCCAGTTCACTATTATTTTTCTGGCAAAAAACTGTCCTTTATGCAAATTCCTGTGAGTTAAAATGGTGTAAAGGTACCCAAATTAATATAGTAAAGTGTCAAGAAACATTTCTGGTGCAGTGGACATGCCAATCAGCCTCATGTTGGCACAAGCCTCTGAAGTTGGACTTGTGACCTGGTCTTGGAAATCAGTCCATAGGTGTATCTCCTCACTATGAAAATGTTTGCCCCTGATACCCAAAAAAACGCCATCATGGATTTTCAGCCATCTTAGTTATTGTGAAAAACTCTTAAACCACTATTCATATGGCAGCAAATGACCAATCTTGATGTAGTTTGACATTTGGTATCTATGTATGAAGATCTCCGTGTTGTATAAACCAGACCAGTATTTAAAAAATGACATGGGGTCACCATTGGAAAGGAAAAAACATCCAACACGTGTGCAGTTTCTTTTACCCTACATACCATATTGCATAATTTTCATGCTAACTAAATGCTGAAACCCACTAAATGCTGCTTGCAGCTTTAATCGAAGTTGCAAATGTAAAGACAATTGCTTAGTTACAGTAACCGATACATTCCAAGGGGCTTCAAAGCTTCCTTTTGTCATTACTTGGTCCCCTTAAACGCTGCTTGCAGCTTTATTTGTTCCTTACGTTTGTCCTTCCAAAGTGCAACTAGCTGAAAGGAAAGCGTACATGTACCATTAACTCTAAAGTGTTCTGCTCTTCCCTCCAGAGAGTGTTAGCAATATTCTCACAGGTCCAATATTACTCAGAATAGACCTTACATTGCACAGTTTGTCCCTTCTGAAAGGTTTTGTTGAACTCTCATTACTGTTTTTGTTTTTCATACCATGTAATTTCACATTCGTGATTCATATTATACTAGTGAAATTGATTATGTGTGTCTTAGGTTGGGCATGAACAAACCAGCTACATAACTGTTCTGTTTGCACATTTGGTGAGAGGATGTGTCTTGATGATTTATCATAAATCAGTCAGGCAAGTTGGAGTTCTATATTTTCTTTGAATTTACATATAGAAGATCGATGCCTGTGGGTGGGTGCGTGTGTGTTATCCATGTCTGTGTGTGCAGGTGGGGACACATGGGACTTGTTTTGTTTCATGTAACCTATGTGGCATAATTGAATGATATTGACCACCTCTAATGATTATGAGCACCTCTGAAATAAAAGGCTGGAAGAAATGTGAGTTTGTTTAAATATACTTAGGCTTCAATAGACGATGAAATGGGTCAGATTTGTATTCCCCCCTTTAATGTTTAAAGCAAGGCGCACATTTTATTTGTAAAATTCCCCTTTAATTGTGCATCAAGACGAAGCATATGCTGTGTTCATAACAAAAGATTATAACTAATGAATGCATGCACCCCAAAGACAGACAAGGGAGACTGTTTGGAAATACGAAGTATTATGTTCCCTGTAATTGGCTTTAAAAAAAAAAAAGTACAGGTTTGGAGTCATGTGTAAGTGCGCTGATTAGACGCTAGCCGTTAGCGGAGTCCTGTAGGGCGGGAAATGAATCATCCATCATTGCCCGTAGGAGAACGCCATGAACTGTGACCATGTTAGGCCTTGTCACGGACGGGCTACTAAATCTGACAGCTCCAGTGGCTATACGATTCCCTCGGCACTGGATCGTTTGAGGAGCGAAAAAGCATCGCCCGGTCTGACGAATCTTGGTCCGGTCGACCTGAGCAGTCCCGAGACCTCAACCTGACGGTGCGTCTTTGGGAATGAGGTGGAACGGGCTGTTCGCGGCACCGATGCCCTGAACAATACAGGTTGTACTGGAGCCAAAGTGGTCTGGAACAGTCCTAGAGAAGGTGCAACTAATTAACTGGCCACTGGGTAATCGTATCCTTCCCCGACCTTGTGCACTTCGCTCTGCTTTCAGAGCCTTGAACAGCGCACTCCCTGAATTGGCTTACAGTATTTAACCAGTCTATGTATTAAACTCGGTTACTTAGAAGCAGTAAAACATCGTGCCGCTCTACAGGACCCTGGATAGCAGCTCTTCAGGACCTTGGAAAGTGCACCTTACTAGGGTTAGTCTTTCCTCATTATCATTCTCCCAACTTGTAGAACCACTCAGATGTACAGTAGGACAGCTCCTAAATGCACTTATCACCCAGCTGGGTATTGAGAAATCTCATAGAAGGGATAATAGGCTGTCTCAGACATGAACCAATCAGACATTTGGAAGCTAGACGGCTGTGGCCGATTTCTCCCCCTGTTTATAAACCATTTTTCATTGCTTCTAGATGTGGCATTATTTGATGAAGCAGAGTACCACCAATATGAATCCCAGGAAGAGAAGGAATTTCATGAAAGGTGCATTCAGGTCAACGTAACCTTAAACACTGATATTGGTAGGGGGATACAGGTCATTACGTCACGTAGCCTTGAACACTGATATTGGTAGGGGGATACAGATCATTACGTCACGTTGCCTTGAACACTGATATTGGTAGGGGGATACAGGTCATTATGTCACATAGCCTTGAACACTGATATTGGTAGGGGGATACAGGTCATTACGTCATGTAGCCTTGAACACTGATATTGGTAGGGGGATACAGGTCATTATGTCACGTAGCCTTGAACACTTATATTGGTAGGGGGATACAGATCATTACGTCACGTAGCCTTGAACACTGATATTGGTAGGGGGATACAGGTCATTACGTCATGTAGCCTTGAACACTGATATTGGTAGGGGGATACAGGTCATTATGTCACGTAGCCTTGAACACTGATATTGGTAGGGGGATACAGGTAATTAAGTCACGTAGCCTTGAACACGGATATTGGTAGGGGGATACAGGTCATTATGTTACGTAGCCTTGAACACTGATATTGGTAGGGGGATACAGGTCATTATGTCACATAGCCTTGAACACTGATATTGGTAGGGGGATACAGGTAATTAAGTCACGTAGCCTTGAACACTGATATTGGTAGGGGGATACAGGTAATTATGTCACGTAGCCTTGAACACTGATATTGGTAGGGGGATACAGGTCATTATGTCACATAGCCTTGAACACTGATATTGGTAGGGGGATACAGGTCATTACATCATGTAGCCTTGAACACTGATATTGGTAGGGGGATACAGGTCATTATGTCACGTAGCCTTGAACACTTATATTGGTAGGGGGATACAGATCATTACGTCACGTAGCCTTGAACACTGATATTGGTAGGGGGATACAGGTCATTACGTCATGTAGCCTTGAACACTGATATTGGTAGGGGGATACAGGTCATTATGTCACGTAGCCTTGAACACTGATATTGGTAGGGGGATACAGGTAATTAAGTCACGTAGCCTTGAACACGGATATTGGTAGGGGGATACAGGTCATTATGTTACGTAGCCTTGAACACTGACATTGGTAGGGGGATACAGGTCATTATGTCACATAGCCTTGAACACTGATATTGGTAGGGGGATACAGGTAATTAAGTCACGTAGCCTTGAACACTGATATTGGTAGGGGGATACAGGTAATTATGTCACGTAGCCTTGAACACTGATATTGGTAGGGGGATACAGGTCATTATGTCACGTAGCCTTGAACACTGATATTGGTAGGGGGATACAGATCATTTTGTCACGTAGCCTTGAACACTGACTTCACCCACATCGGCAACCTTATTATGTAACTACTTCCCCAGCAGATAGAGACGTTAATGTTCTAATGGTACTTGAACTTCACTGTGTTTGGGTGAGAGCACGTATTCTCCACTGCAGCATTGACGCACAGTTGAATACTGTAAATTGACATGGCTCAGTTGGACCTGTATCCGTGGTTACACGATGCACCTGCTGTAGGTGAGACACCATCCCATCCTGTAACTATGGAAACCAATTTGTTCTGTAACAGTCAGTTATCATGTTTATTAGTTATGGATTTTTTTCACCCGTTATCCTAAAAATATATATTCTTATGTTTGACTTTCTTGAAAGCCATCCGTTTGGAAGGGATACAGCAACTTTGAGAAAATTTATTTCTAGACAATACCAGGTTTTCATTTACAGGAAAGACCATATATTTCTCTCATTGTTCCTTTTGTTTGTCCTTCCACAGTGCAACTAGCTGAAAGGAAAGCGTACATGTACCATTAAATCTAAAGTGTTCTGCTCTTCCCTCCAGAGAGTGTTAGCAATATTCTCACAGGTCCAATATTACTCAGAGTAGACCGTACATTGCACAGTGTGTCCCTTTTGAAAGATTTTGTTGAACTCTCATTACTGTTTTTATTGTTTTTCATACCATGTAATTTCACATTTGTGATTCATATTATACTAGTGAAATTGATTAATTATGTGCGTCTTATGTTGGCATGAACAAACCAGCTTCATAACTGTTCTGTTTGCACATTTGGTGAGAGGATGCGTCTTGATGATTTATCATAACTCAGTCAGGCAAGTTGGAGTTGGATTAACTAACCTGAGAATCACAAGCCTAATATTGATCCACAGTGCTCATGGGTCAACATATGGCATATAGACCCCTACAGATGCATCTGTGTAGTATTGGCATGCCAGTGGTGACACAAAGGAAGAAGGTTAGGCAGGTATGGTGGTACTGAATTAGACACAGTCAGATAGGCCCTAAACCAAGAAAAGAAACACCCATGGTCAGCAGAAAAGTCAGGGGGAGGTAACATGGAGTTTGGCCATGCATCATTATAAAAGGATTCCTACATGGTATTTCGTTGTCCTACACTATTGTCACTGAGGTTGTACACTGAAGTCATACGCTGCTGAACACTAAGTGTAACAACTGTTGTAACACCTACAAGCTAATCAAATCATCTCCAGTAGATTATATTGGTTTCCTGAAAAGTTTATTAATAGTTTATAATCTATTGTGTTTTATTAAGTTTCTGGGAGAATTCACAGATGAACCTATGGTAGCGTGTACACAGTTTTGAGCATAACCCTCAACAAAATTATGAGAATACAAAATAGTTCAAGCATTTGGTCTACTGTAATAGTTTACTTCAATTACCTAATTTCCCGATTATAAAAGCTCTATCTGGCCTCATTTGCAATAACTGCAATAACTCGATCTCATTTTATACTTTCCTCGAATTTACATAGAAGATCGATGTGTCGGTGTGATACATGTCTGTGTGACTTGTTTTATTTGCTTCATGTAACCTATGTGGCATCATTTCATTGTGTCAATGAATATGACCACCTCTAATGATTATGAGCACCTCTAAAATAAAATGCTGGAAGAAATGTGAGTTTGTCTAAAATATACTTAGGCTTCAACAGACGATGAACTGGGTCAGATTTGTATTCCCCTCTTTAATGTATAAAGCAACGCACACATTTTATTTGTAAAATTCCCATCAGGACGAAGCATATGCTGTGTTCATAACTAATTATTATAACTAATGAACGCATGCACCCCAAAGACAGACAGGGGAAACTGGTTGGAAATGCCAGATATTATGTTCCCCGTTGTTGGCTTTAACATTTTTTTTTACAGGTTTGGAGTCATGTATACGTGCGCTGATTAGACGCTAACCGTTAGCGGAATCCTGTAGGGCGAGAAATGAATCATTAATCAGTGCCCGTAGGAGAACGCCGTGAACTGTGACCATGTTAGGCCTTGTCACGGACGGGATACTAAAGCAGACAGCTCCAGTGGCTTTAAGATTCCCGCGGCACTGGATTGTTTGAGGAGCAAAAAAGCATCGCCCGGTCTGACGAATCTTGGTCCGGTCGACCTGAGCAGTCCCGAGACCTCAACCTGACGGTGCGTCTTTGGGAATGAGGTGGAACGGGCTGATCGCGGCACCGATGCCCTGAACAATACAGGTTGTACTGGAGCCAAAGTGGTCGGGAACAGTTCTAGAGGTGGTGCAACTAATTAACTGGCCACTGGGTAATCGTATCCTTTCCCGACCTTGTGCACTTCGCTCTGCTTTCAGAGCCTTGAACAGCGCACTCCCTGAATTGGCTTAAAGTAATACACTCGGTTTCTTAGTGGCAGTAAAACGTCGTGCCGCTCTACAGGACCCCGGATAGCAGCTCTTCAGGGCCTTGGAAAGTGCACCTTACTAGGGTTAGTCTTTCCTCAATATCATTCTCCCAACTTGCAGAACCACTCAGATGTACAGTAGGACAGCTCCTAAATGCACTTATCACTCAGCTGGGTATTGAGAAATCTCATAGAAGGGATAATAGGGTGTCTCAGACATGAACCAATCAGACATTTGGAAGCTAGACGGCTGTGGCCGATTTCTCTACCTATTTATAAAAAAAATTTCTTTGCATCTAGATGTGGCATTATTCTATGAAGCAGAGTACCACCAATATGAATCAGGAAGAGAAGGAATTTCATGAAAGGTGCATTCAGAAATGAAGAGATTTTATTGAAATTAACTGCAGGTCCTCAGGGGCTGAACATTTTAATCTCAAAATTGAATTCCATTGCAAAACGTTTTGGTCCTTTACTCTTTCAGCCCACGGAACCAAACAGAAGGAAAAAGATTGAATGGAACAAATCCATGAGGGTTTACATACAGTATATCCTATAAAACCTCTCTATTTATTTGTAGAAAAATCTTATATATTCATGTATTCACGCATAACAAAAACCAAAGAAAAGAAATCCCAGATATTATTACCAGTGAATGCTACAGCAGAGTAAATACAATCAGCAAAAAGAATAAAGAAAATCATTGATATTAAAGTCATTATTCCAAACAAAAGTAAGCCACAGAATGAAACTGCAAGTCCTCTTTATCCTGTTCATGGCTGCTGAGAATAGAAAGACAACACCATTATCCTTGTTCTCTAACAGCTATTCAAGTCACAGTTGAAACACCTTACATGAGACTTGTTCTCAAACAAATGTTGAATGAAAATAGAAATTATGAATCCTTCCTCATGAGTTTTAATGTTGGTTTTCACTTTGTGTCATTAAATGCAGAGTTTGAAAAATCATATATTCTGAGAAACCTCTTTTTAACCATGGACCGGAGCACAGAAATATGATCACGCTGGGTAAGGAACCGGGCAAGTTCTCCACGGCCCAAACAGGTCAGGGCCTGGGGGATGGGAAACCCAGCTGAACCCATTTGTTAAGATGATGTAGACATCCATGAGCACGTTGTTTCCAAATCCTTCTTTACAACTTAATCCCAATAACAAGATATGGTAATGTACTGGATGATGGCTGATATTCTACTCTCTCTGAGTCACTGACAGAAACTAGTCATTATTTTCTGTCACAGTGAGAGATAGAGACAGACACAGTAGGAGCGAAATGGTAGAGAGATACATCAAGGAAAATTGGTCATGAATGCATAATAAGTGTTAGTCCCCACTCTACAGTGTTGAATTCATGACTACCTAAAAGTGAGACATATTCAAAACAAAGACCAGAAAGTAAAGACTAGATGTTAAGATCATTCCTGAAATTGTTTCAAACAATGAGTGAAATGAGAGTTCTACAATTCTTAGTTGATACTTGAAAATGTTTGAAAATGGAAGCCATAAAGAGACAGAAACAAGACTACAGTTAATAAAACCGAAATACATTACCCACCCAAGTACTTCATGTGGTCTCCACTTTCTGAGTTTTCACCTTGAAATAATATTCCCCGCTGTTCCCTACCATCGAACTGAGAAAATTGTCATGAATCACCAAGAGCAAAACAGTTTACACTAATCCATGGGTGACCAAAAGTCGTATCGTCACTACACATTAAATACGCAGCATTTGGGTTAAAAGAAGAATTCACATTTCAGTAAGACCTTTTGTTCAACAGATGAATAAATTAGTGAAATTCTTAATTACACCGGTTAACCTTGCATCTCATGGACTTTCTCTGATCGCTCAATAACATATAGACGATGCCGGCATAAAGAGCTATACCTCCCTTATTCCTGTCCTCCGTTACCATGGCAATGGTGGCCTCCACAGTGCAGCATCAGTGTATAACACGTTATGCTCACCTTTTAAGTTACCACTGTCTTCTTACCTTGTTCAATGATCCAAATGCTTATGTTCAGTTTGTTTTTCTGATAGGTTTAGGGTTAATTTAATTTCCAGTCAGGGGCTTTAGGGTTCCCATTTAAACAGGGGGTGGACAAAATAACGGAAACAACACATGGAAAAGGTCTGTAACTTTGATCTGTATAACAATTACAAAACACAGCTGCGGAGGTCACATATGATGGATTTCCAATCAGCAGTACAAATGTGCCAGCTGTAGAAGAGGTCCAACGATTAGATATTTGAGTTTTCAAAGCGACATGTGGCAACCAACAGAGTTTCAAAGAGGCTAGACAAATTCAAGAGGGGTATATATGGACACCAGAAATATGTCACATGCTGTCCAAAGCCTCCACAATTACCAGATCTGAACATCACTGCCTTTTTGGGTTGTTTTGGAGATCAGAGTGTGAAATAGATTTACACCATCTTCATCCCTCGAAGAATTGGAGGCTTTTCTTCTTGAAAAATGCTGCAAGATCCCACTACACAGTTCAGGCCTTCTGTTATTTTGTCCACCCCCTCTATGTGCATATCTCTAAGTATGCTATCAAAGGCATTGAGGAAAGAGAAATGCTCTGCTTTTCCGTTACGAATGATATCAACAAGGTTTTCTAGATGAAACTTTGAAAAGAGCTGGGATATACTTCAAAGTCCATTAACATGCGGATAAAAGGTTACAATTATTGAACCAGATAAGCACACAGCGTGCGGGAGTGGATGCAAGTTCTCATCTGTCCTGGTGCTCTATGACTAAGCTTTAAGAGGCAAGATAAGATATACGCAATCGGACAGGACTAATGAAAACCATGAAAACCATACGTCGTCTTCATTGAAGTCGGCCTACACACGTTTTATTTAATGGAATAACTCAAACAGAAGAGTTTTGCCTCTGCAGGACAGAAGTGGCCTTGCCCTGATTTATTTCCTGTGGATTTCAACAAGAAATGTTTCATTTCTTTAAGATACTCATCCATATAGAGCTGATAAACATGAATAATTCATGCTAAAAAGAAATCAGACCATGAGAAACTACTTCTAATGAGATCAAAGAAATGGGTTTCGCCAAGGGACGACATGAACCTAATTGTATACAAACGTGAGACGGAGGATGTTTGCCAAGTAGGTCTAATAAAAAGTCTATTAGTGCCAACGATAAATGCCCCAACCGCGGAACAGCTCGAGCGTAGGTGATTATTGGGTGAGTACAGTCAAAGCCACGCGTACAGCATATTCACGTCCTATGTGACCACTAAAAACACTGGATGTCAACCGCACCATGTGACTCTCCTTATCCCACTGGCTGTGATATAATCTATCAGGTTGATCGCACCGCTCTGTCCTTTTTTCACCTCCTTGTCTAGACTTCGCCCACAGAGTGCTAACGACCTTGGGAACTCTGTTCAGCGCAGAGCCCTGCCCCCCTGTGACCCGTTCCTCTGACCACCAGACAATGGAGCTAGTTCTCCGGCCTACACGCGTTTCATTTACATCAGAGCAAATAATTAAGTCAAGTTCTTTAACCTGACATTTAGAGCTGATGCATGTGGCAAACAATGTATTCGTGTGTGATGTTTTGTTCCTGTTCTTATTCGATTTCACTCACTGCTAGTTATGTGCTCTCCTCTTCTGTATGGATTGTGGTTGGTGTCTCTTTCCAGCTCCACTTCTGCGTTGTTTTTGAGCTGTTTGGGAATGTCCGGCTGGTCTTTCATCCTCGATCATGACTGTGTCTCTTTAATCGTGTGTACCCAATAAAGTACCATGTTGTTTTCAGTTTGTAGGTCCAAGGATTTATTTTGTGACAACCCACGTGTCCTTTCAGAAAGTATCCTTCAACCTTTAACTCTGATAAACAGTGATTGCAGGGAGGGAGGTTGTCTACACATGCTACTGTATGAAAGACTCTGAAAACAGAAAAGAATACCTACGTTTTAAAATCAGTCGTTTAGATACAAGATTATTCCCCATTTACAATCTCTTTCCTCGGATATAAACATTTTATTAGAAATCCAACAGATGAATGACTCCCATATCAGGCCTAAATGTAAACTAATCTAATCTAAAACCATGCGGTCGTCTTCATTAAAGTCTGTGGCATGTCTGTTTTATTCATTATTTAACAGGAATTTAATGGTACATTCTGTACGCCAGCGGTTGGTCAATGGTCCAGAAGAGTCAAAACCCTTTAATGGAATAACTCAAACCTGTGACTGCAATTATTTAGCAGGTAAACACAAGAGTTTTGCCTCTGCAGGACAGAAGTGGCCTTGCCCTGATGGATTTCCTGTGGATTTCAACAAGACATTTTTCATTTCTTTAAGATGCTCATCCATATAGAGCTGATAAACCTGATACTTTCCTTTCAGAAAGTATCCTTCAACCTTTAACTCTGTTAAACAGTGATTGCAGGGAGGGGGGTTGTCTACACATGCTACTGTATGAAAGACTCTGAAAACAGCAAATACCTACGTTTTAAAATCAATCGGTTAGATACAAGGTTCACCCCCATTTACAATCTCTTTCCTCTGATATATTTATTAGAAATCCAACAGATGAATGAATCCCATATCAGGCCTAAATGTAAATTGATCTAAGCCAAATGAGCACATGAATCCTAACATTAAACATTCAAAACACAAACCAATTTGACAGCCCCAGATTACAGCCCATTTACTTTCTCCCTGAGTGTGTTCCTTACAGAACCAGTTCCCTGAATATGTGAAAGACAAAATTAGACTTTTCTATGAAACTGACAATAAAAGATGAATTAAAATTTTTATGGTAGGAAATACTTAAATGATTATCTGATGGGCTGCAGCAGAGCATTCTTGTCCAGCCAGCTGCCTAAATTCTAAAGCAACAGGATCAAGAACTACTGTTCTCCACTAGTTATGAATCCATGTTTAGTGTGTATAAAGCACCTCCTAGACATTCAAACATGCAGAAGTTTCTGGAAGGGTCTCCTCTGAGTGCACCAGGCAAGCAGTCTTCAGCTACACAGAACAGAGCAAGGCTATGGTTTCAGCTTGTTCTGGCATGTTATTTCCTCTCTTTGGCAAATTGAAGTCGTGCTTTTACAAGGACAGATCCATCATTCAACAAAAACACCTCCAATAAAACACAGCAAGCAAACTAAAGACTATACATCTGTAAGGCACATTAAGCTGACTAGGCTAGCTATATATACAGGTGATGGTCATAAAATTAGAATATCATCAAAAAGTAATTCCATTCAAAAAGTGAACCTTGTATGATGTATACATTCATTCCACACAGATTGATATATTTCAAGTGTTTATTTCTTTTAATTTTGATGATTATAACCGACAACTAATGAAAATCCCCAAATCAGTATCTCAGAAAATTAGAATATTACTTAAGACCAATACAATTATTTTTTTTTTTTTAAATGTTGGCCAACTGAAAAGTATGAACATGAAAAGTATGAGCATGTACAGCACTCAATACTTAGTTGGCGCTCCTTTTGCCTGAATTACTGCAGCAATGCGGCGTGGCATGGAGTCGATCAGTCCGTGGCACTGCTCAGGTGTTATGAGAGCCCAGGTTGCTCTGATAGTGGCCTTCAGCTCTTCTGCATTGTTGGGTCTGGTATATCGCATCTTCCTCTTCACAATACCCCATAGATTTTCTATAGGGTTAAGGTCAGGCGAGTTTGCTGGCCAATTAAGAACAGGGATACCATGGTCCTTAAACCAGGTACTGGTAGCTTTGGCACTGTGTGCAGGTGCCAAGACCTGTTGGAAAATGAAATCTGCATCTCCATAAAGTTGGTCAGCAGCAGGAAGCATGAAGTGTTCTAAAACTTCCTGGTAGACGGCTGCGTTGACCTTGGACCTCAGAAAACACAGTGGACCAACACCAGCAGATGACATGGCACCCCAAACCATCACTGCCTGTGGAAACTTTACACTGGACTTCAAGCAACGTGGATTCTGTGCTTCTCCAATCTTCCTCCAGACTCTGGGACCTTGATTTCCAAAGGAAATGCAAAATGTACTTTCATCAGAGAACATAACTTTGGACCACTCAGCAGCAGTCCAGTCCTCTCCCAGGCGAGACGCTTCTGACGCTGTGTCTTGTTCAAGAGTGACTTGACACAAGGAATGCGACAGCTGAAACCCATGTCTTGCATATGTCTGTGTGTGGTGGTTCTTGAAGCATTGACTCCAGCTGCATTCCACTCTTTGTGAATCTCCCCCACATATTTGAATGGGTTTTGTTTCACAATCCTCTCCAGGGTGCGGTTATCCCTATTGCATGTACACTTTTTTCTACCACATCTTTTCCTTCCCTTTGCCTCTTTATTAATGTGTTTGGACACAGCTCTCTGAACAGCCAGCCTCTTTAGCAATGACCTTTTGTGTCTTGCCCTCCTTGTGCAAGGTGTCAATGATCGTCATTTGGACAGCTGTCAAGTCAGCACTCTTCCCAATGATAGTCTACTTTTGTAGGCTACACAGAGCGACCATTTAAAGGTGTTTTGAGTTAATTAGCTCATTAGAATGTGGCACCAGGTGTCGTCAATATTGAACCTTTTCACAATATTCTAATTTTCTGAGATTTGGGGTTTTCATTAGTTGTCAGTTATAATCATCAAAATTAAAAGAAATAAACACTTGAAATATATCAGTCTATGTGGAATGAATGTATACATTATATAAGTTTCACTATTTGAATGGAATAAATGAAATAAATCAACTTTTTGATGATATTATATATACACACACTCACCTAAAGGATTATTAGGAACACCATAGTTATACTGTGTTTGACCCGCTTTCGCCTTCAGAACTGCCTTAATTCTACGTGGCATTGATTCAACAAGGTGCTGAAAGCATTCTTTAGAAATGTTGGCCCATATTGACAGGATAGCATCTTGCAGTTGATGGAGATTTGTGGGATGCACATCCAGGGCACGAATATACACTCACCTAAAGGATTATTAGGAACACCAGTTCAATTTCTCATTAATGCAATTATCTAATCAACCAATCACATGGCAGTTGCTTCAATGCATTTAGGGGTGTGATCCTGGTCAAGACAATCTCCTGAACTCCAAACTGAATGTCAGAATGGGAAAGAAAGGTGATTCAAGCAATTTTGAGCGTGGCATGGTTGTTGGTGCCAGACGGGCCGGTCTGAGTATTTCACAATCTGCTCAGTTACTGGGATTTTCATGCACAACCATTTCTAAGGTTTACAAAGAATGGTGTGAAAAGGGAAAAACATCCAGTATGCGGCAGTCCTGTGGGCGAAAATGCCTTGTTGATGCTAGAGGTCAGAGGAGAATGAGCCGACTGATTCCAGCTGATAGAAGAGCAACTTTGACTGAAATAACCACTCGTTACAACCGAGTTAGGCAGCAAAGCATTTGTGAAGCCACAACATGCATAACCTTGAGGCGGATGGGCTACAACAGCAGAAGACCCCACCGGGTACCACTCATCTCCACTACAAATTTGAAAAAGAGGCTACAATTTGCACGAGCTCATCAAAATTGGACAGTTGCAGACTGGAAGAATTTTGCCTGGTCTGATGAGTCTGAATTTCTGTTGAGACATTCAGAATTTGGCATAAACAGAATGAGAACATGGCTCCATCATACCTTGTTACCACTGTGCAGGCTGGTGGTGGTGGTGTAATGGTGTGGGGGATGTTTTCTTGGAACACTTTAAGCCCCTTAGTGCCAATTGGGCATCGTTTAAATGCCACGGCCTACCTGAGCATTGTTTCTGACCATGTCCATCCCTTTATGACCACCATGTTCCCATCCTCTGATGGCTACTTCCAGCAGGATAATGCACCATGTCACAAAGCTCGAATCATTTCAAATTGGTTTCTTGAACATGACAATGAGTTCACTGTACTGAAATGCCCCCACAGTCACCAGATCTCAACCCAATAGAGCATCTTTGGGATGTGGTGGAACGGGAGCTTCGTGCCCTGGATGTGCATCCCACAAATCTCCATCAACTGCAAGATGCTATCCTGTCAATATGGGCCAACATTTCTAAAGAATGCTTTCAGCACCTTGTTGAATCAATGCTACATAGAATTAAGGCAGTTCTGAAGGCGAAAGCGGGTCAAACACAGTATTACTATGGTGTTCCTAATAATCCTTTAGGTGAGTGTATATATATATATATCTCACAACAAAATGTGTGGACAATTAAGAGAAAAGCTAATTAACATGAACTGAGAAACTAAGAGAATCGGTGTGGGGGTGAGGTGGGGAATCATTAACCTTGATACTAACAAAACAACCAAGAGAAATAAACCAATGCTAGCTGATGTCTTACAATTCACCAAGATCAAAGGAATTGTTCCAGGAGGTTTATTATATGTACCTCAACTAAAAGCTGTCGGCACAGCCGTACATTTCTTAGATGGTTTCTTAGACCTAATGTTATATTCCATCTAACGTGTTTAAAGTCCAGACCCATTTTCCCCCAGTGAGAAAGGCTTCCTACACTTTTTTTCCCCCATTGCCCAGTGACATCACACATCCTTTGGTTTAAAAACGCAGTCTGTTGTGTTTCAACCGCAAACCCTGTTTCCATTCTCAGACATGGAAACACAGACACTGACCTTTTGATGGACAGACAGAATACATTCATTCATACACCACATAGTTTTGCTAATACAGTTCACCATGTTCTGTTTCACGTATTGCAGTGTATTTCTGTTTCATGAGTATGTATTGCTGTGGTGTCATTTTTACTGTTGTCTAGTCACTTTGTAGCGCTCTAACCTATGGTGTTTATTTGTACCTGGCAAAGGGGGATTCTTAGACGCCGATGGGCATACACTACCCATAGGAAAACCTTGTCTAAATACACTAGTTAGAACTGGTCGAAACACCCACTGTAGGTTGTATTTTGTATGGAGATTATAAATCTAAATGGTTCTTATGCAGGCAAGATTAGCGTAGGGTTTTTTGGATATTCATTTTGATGGGGATAACGAGCTGATTTCAATGCCAGTGCGTAGGTCCAAACCGGGGGGGGGGGGGGGCGGGGTTGGGGAAATATGATCGCTTAAATTACAAGTTTGGTCCTATGCGCTGGCACTGAAATTAACCCATTTGAATGCAACGACTCTTGGGACAGACCCACCGTTCTCGTAGCCTATTCACTTTTCCAAAAACTCCTCTTGGTTTTTCTATACCTTATTCTTGTCACCTAGGCACAAATGATGCATGTGCATAAACTTAGAATTGTAATGAATGGTGGTGTTGCGAGACCAAGCAACCAGGTGCAGGCAGGAGTAGTCGGTGTTGAATCTTTAATTAATCCAAACAAACACCGAGCACAAAAACACAATGAAAGAATAGGGCTGACTAAAGCAGCAAACCGAAATGTAGCAACGGGTATGAGAACTTACATTTAACAGCACCACACAACATCAACGATCCACAACTATGGGCAGCAGAGGGGAAACATTTAAACACATACAAATGAGTAGATAGGGACCTGGTGTGCAAGATGATTGAAGACATGGGACACGGAACAAGTCCGGGATGCATTCATGTGTGTTGGGAACTGGAGGTGTATGGAACGGTGGCGCCGCTGCTCACCGTACCATGACAATAGTGATCGTCAATTCTAAAGTCACTTCCGAACTGAAAACCTAACCTTGACAGCTGAACGCTAGGCCTAGTTTGAGTGACACTGAGAAAAGTGAAACTAGAGTGAAGTATTGTTGTGTTGTCCCTTGTGGATACACTGATTGTATAAGCTGTCAAACTGTTGTGAGCATTGAAGCAAGATGTTGAATGTACGTAGCATAAGCTGAAACTGAAAGTTGCAAGTAGAAAACAGGAAATCTTATTTAGGCTGTTGCTAGGGTGGAAGAGTAGACTAAGCCTGTGTGTCAGACTAACAGGAAATAGAGGGGGACAGATTAACAACACACACACATAGTCTGGGCAGGGGTGAATTGAGAATAGACAAGACAGAAACCACAAAGGGCAAGATGCACGTACACATATAAGGTAAAGAACATAAACTGGACCAATGGCATATATGCTTGGCTACCCCCCCTCCCCACACACACACAAGTATTGTGACTGCTGAACTTTAGACATTGTGCGGCAACACTCTTGTCTCCAGAAGCTTCTGTAATAAACGGAATATACAATACGGTAATTGACCTGACTCCTGGTGTGTTATTCTCCTTTCCATCAAACCAACTCGGGGAAGTGTTAGACTTCAACACCCTCCCTCGCCCAATGGATACGCGTTGAGAACATTGAACGCTAGGTCTTTGAGCATCGAGCATCGTGACCAGACAGATGACAGAGGTTCAGAGTCCCTCAAGTCATTCAGCTCAATTTGGAGTTAAATCACAAGTTATAGGCATCAAGTCAATGTGTTTTCTCTTTTTACCAAGTCGAGTCCAAATCATGTGACTCAAGTCCACATCTCTGATGTATAGGGCGTCTATATCACTTTCCCCTTACAGCTAAATGAGAGAATTCCTACATCAGAGAGGAAGTTTTACACCAGAGTGGCGTAAGCTTTCAGTTATCAGTTAACTTCTGTTTATTTCCTGCATCCCCTCTACCCTGCTTGAAATAAAAAGTAACAGGCAATGTCTTATTGCTTATAAGTACTAAATATTTACAAATGATTACGTGTGTAAGTTGCTCTCAGTAACAACGTTTGCTAAATTATTAAAATTGTTCACCAATCAGGGCTTTGATTAGCTCGGCAATAGCAAAAAGGTGTGAAGCCTAATTAGCTTTCTTAATTGGGGGGGACAAGATTTACCTGAAATGTAGTTCAAAGTACCATCATGTCGGCACATACTATAGTGTAAGTGCCGACATGATGACTCAATCTACACGTGCGCTCACCATCTGTCTCTTTCACCCATATGCTCTCTCTCCCGTTGTCTCTCTGCTGGCTTGGCTGTTTTGGCTTTGGCCAGTTTTGGCTGTTTTGGCTTTCCTTGTCCCTGCTCAACTTGTCAATACTTGTGTTGCTTTACGTTTTGGCTGTTTTGGCTTTCCCTGTCCCTGCTCAACTTGTCAATACTTGTGTTGCTTTACGTCAATCAAAAAGCAAGGGGCTTAAGGCCACTGGCTGTAATTCAAAATGTTTCCACGACAGTCCATGTGGGCCAAGCTTTCTACATTCAAAATTGCATCAGAAAGAATTAATCAAATTTGCTTTCAAACTAGAAATTGTGTGGATAATTGAGGCAGACAGTAAATCTGCTACTAGATTATGAATGAAATATGAACTGTGTAAGGAAGCCTCATCCAGAACAAAGTGGTGGATGTGTTAATATTCTGAGGAGCCTCATTAATAAGGTGATCAATTCTGATTTAAGCCATGCGTCTTTTTAAATGACAAATGAAAAAATGGACATACAGCTCCAGAAAAATTGAGAGAGCACTGCACCTTTTTCTTTACTTTCCAAAAAAGTTGAAAAGGAAGGTTTTGAGTGAGGAACAGAAGGGTTAAAATGAAGAGACCACTGCAAATTGAACACTTCTGTTCTTCATTGAAAACTTTTCTTTTCAACTTTTTTTGGAAAGGAAAGCAAAAGGTGCAGTGGTCTCTTATTTTTTTCCGGCTTTGTAGAAACAGACTCATACACAGAAACAGAGACACAAATGCACGCTAGTTAATGGGTTTATTGATACGCAGACTTGAGAAGCAAACTCTTTAGAAAATTGGCCAATGTGGTAGGGACTGTGGCAGAGTATGCAATTAGGCTGTATTTTAACCACATAAAATATGCGTCCAAGATTAAATGTAATTATCAGGAACACGTGTTATTGCTCTCTCAGCTTTCAATTTCTTATAAAGGATCCACAGTCCCATGGTTCCTTTGAGATTTTCCATGTGACTTGTGAAAACTCCAAATGAATTATTGGTTAAGAAGATGCGAGTGGTAACCGATTCTATCACATGGAAACAGACAGAGCAGGGCACCACCCACCCAAAGCAGCTTGCTGCATACCAGAAATGTTGATTAGGATTGTAAACTCTGTGACGTGCGTTTGAAAGAATCAAAATGACTGCAGACGGCTACCTACGGACTGGTCTAAAATCACCTTACGCCATGACTTTCAGCTTAATATTATGAAACCATTTAAAACACCAACGACGTGAGATCACCTTTGGAATTATTATAATTTTTGGGGCAGGTTTGCAACTTGACTGCTCTTACACTTTTTTTCCATTCAGACTGATGATACGTGGACATTTCGCCCAGGAACAATGCTGTCATTGCGTCACGACAGTAGCTACAGTGAAACATAATCTCACCAGTGATTAATAATGCATTTCTACAAATGGTAGAAACATCTCTTAATAAGGAGTGAAGGTAGCCCAAGCTGGTCTTGACTGTTACTCAGGAAAAGGGATTGCAAAATAACAGCAACGATACAGAGCAGTAACAAAGGGTTTCAGGACTGTGTTTGTGATAGAACTCATGCTGTTGTGACTGAAGGGGTTACATCTAAAGTTTGGATGTGCTAGACAAGGGAGACTTGGTAATTAAAAAGGAAATACCAACCTTTGACAGGTCTACTATACACAAGGCAGCACAACCAAATGTGTCAGTCATAGCTTTGGCAATATTATCAACACTGGTTGTAGTCACAATGCTGTGGCCTAACTGCTGGATATTTTGTATAAACTTTCCAGTCAGTTGTAGAACTCTTTGCTAATTTAAGATAATTTAGTTAATTGGGTGGTAATTGTTCGGTTTACTTGTTTCTGGCCTTATACAGAGGCAGAAAATGAGACTCTTCCTGTTCTTTTGGAATCTCCAGAGATTACAGTTTTATAAAATGAGTATATGGGCCACCAAGCCAGCAATAAATCGTGCTGAGTGAATCAAATATTTGAAAAGATTGTAGACATACTGCTTTTTGCAATTTCTTGAATATTAACATGTTCTTTGACTATTGCTATCAGTATAGTAGCAACAGTTTTCAAAATAAATTAGAGGTCCAAAATGCACTTCTATCGATGTATGTAACAGCATAATGGAGTAAGATCAACACTTAAAAACATCAATCACAACAATTAACCACTGGTCTTTCATGCACTGTTAATATAAAGACTGTTGTTCAATCATTGTATAATAGACCTGAGAATACGAACACTGACAGCATTTCTCCAGTTTGCATGAATTCTGACAGTTCATAAAAACAGACTGCAACACACACCACATTCAATTACAGACCCCTCATGGAATGAGAAAAAATAGAGCCCAAATGTATATCATTATAAATGAATCACAGCAGCCATCGTTAACGCGTTGCACTCTAATGGGTTTTAGAAAAGTGAAGTTCAGAATAGACATGAACGCTCTGTTAACTAGATGCCGGTTCTAAGCCGTTACGAAACAACAAAAAAAGAACAGTAACTTTACTAACCCCCCCAATGCATATACACGCACACACACTGCTATCTTTCAAGGGCTGAGTATAACAATTTAACATTTAAATTGAAACATTCATTCCTTTCATTCATTAATTTCATTAAAACCTACGATTCATTTAAATGAAAGTGCAGTCTTTAATGAGAAAGGGACAATGCAATATGGATTTCAGAACGCAAACATAAAGGGGAATTCTCAACAACCATCAAATGCATATAACATACAGTATTGATGAAGCTCATGTCTGTCATTCAAAAGTTCATCATAGCATCCACAATCAAAATATTCTGAAAAACAACTTGAATGAAAGAAAACAACACGAGTATGTTAAAATATGTCATTATTAGTAGAAGTCATTAGATACAGTCATTTAATAGGGTCACCTCTGTAGCTCCAATAAGCCTAACAAATGTGTATGAAGTTATAGGGAAGTCAAAAAATGCTGTCTCAAAGCCTGCTTCCAATCACCTATGCTGACTGGATAGGCTGCCACCTCTACAATCCAAAAATGAACCCCTCCCATCCCCCTTCATGCAGAGATTCAGGTTAGAACCTACACACAGGGATCCTTCTATGATCTTCTTCAGAGGGGATCCTCTGGAAACCTTTTTCAACAGGAAAGGTTCTGCAGGTGCCAGTAATAGAACCCCAAAAGATGTAATAGAAGTAATAGAACCCCAAAAGATGTTTCCATTATCTGTAAGAATGTGAGAATGAGGTTACTGAGTGCCTAATTTCCAACAGATTAATACATCAGGTAATATAACATTGAAGAAGTTGTTATTTCATTGTCAAACTTTTGTTTACAGTCAATGGTTATAAGTACGTCCCATCACTAATTGCTAAAACTTATGAATGGATTTTGACAATAACAACATTCGCCTTGCTGAAACTCCCAGTCAGAAGCAGTGAAACTCTGGGGGTAAAATACTGAACTCACATCTTGCCCACTGGATAGAATAGAACATTTGTTCTTAAACTTGAATTAAAAAAAACTGGCAGAGATCCACAACAAAACAATCGGAATGCAAGGAGCAACATGATTTCACGCAGGGGTGTAAACCATAGCAACCAGACTATAACATTATAGAGCTGAATGCCAAAACAATTAAGAGGCATGTCATGAGACTTAAATTTTTTGTAGCAAAGGGATTGTGGAACAAACAGCATCTGTTGGCACAAGTGGTGTCCCAGCTTATGGGGCGGGCAATAATTTGATTTATATGTCGACTTCTTAAAAGAAGGCAATAAATTCAGAAGATAAAGAGAGAGAGAAAATGTACTCCAAAAACAGATGTAGTGAACATTATGAATTTGTAATGAATGACTACAGTTCAGTGAATGTCTATCTAGTATACGTAATATGTTTGTACTTACAGAGTATTCCAGACTTTCGTGGCCCATGACCCTTTTTTGATATACACATTTTTTGAAACCCCACCATATGAAAAATGTTATCAAATCTATTAACAGTGATGTAATCGACAACCAAACAGTTAGTAGTTACCCGTAGTTGTTTGCCTCCTAATATCCTGATGTCCAGTCATAAATGATGGCCTTGTGTCCTCCAGTGTTCATCTCTCACCAAGCTTTTCTGCTTTTTTTTTTTACCATGCTCACTCATTCAGGAAGCAAGTCACATTGAGTTTGGGAGAATTGAAAATCGGGACACTCCTTCTCCAAGACATAGTCCGCCTCGCTGTTCCGCTGCTTTTTACACTATTTGCTCAACAAGGAAGTTAACAGAATCAATGCGTTAGAAGAAACATTCGACTGACAATTTCATTCTAGTAGCAACTGTAAAAAAAATACTGTCATAGTATGTATGTAAAAGCTTCATAATGGAATCAGATACTCTTCACATTAAAAATGCCAATCTAACATGTCAGTTAAATTACATGTTTTTAAACCACATTTTTATGTACACTAATTAAATAGATTCAATAATATTATTTGAAAATATCAACAAATCTACATATACATATGAGAATCATTTAATAAATTAACCAGCTCTTCCTAACGTACTGGCTCAAAGATAACTTTTTGTAAACGCTTAGAAATTTCCATTTAACTTTCACCATGACTTACAACCAAAGACTAACATTACAATAACATTTACCAAAGTAAAAACAAGGCATACATGTTTTGTATCAAGAGCACCACATATCATTCTAGGACCAATCCATTTCTTTTTTCTCAATAGATAAAATAAATATTTTCATTAAACTGTGCTATTGAGTGAAATATGAGGATTCTCCACGACAGTTTCATTTAATTTACATGATCATCTAATCAAACATCAAGCATTTTCTATCCCACTGTATGTAGACTGCTTTCTCCAATCTTTTCATATAGTTGCCTGTCAGTGCGTATAATCCCGATCAATCAGCCGTAATAAACTTGTGGGTGAAAAAATACATGTCTGTAAACCAATGCACAAGAGGAAAAAACAATATGAATAACAAACCACAGTGGCATTACCGGAGCCTGGCTTTCAGATCGTTTTGTTAATCTCTGAGTGTTTTTTGCGAGTTGACATTAACGCAGCTGGTAGTGTTGTAATATTTTTTTATTGTTTCCCTCTTAACAACCTTTTAAAATCAGGCCACTCCCTGGCTTGGGGAAATGCTGGAGTAGTTTGCTGGTGTTTTAAATATATTACATTTCCTGTTCAAAAGCCCCTGCTGTCCGAGGGTAATCACACAGTCCTTGAACAGAACTTACCTTACACTTGTATTAGCTCCAAGTGCATATGGAAGTTGTAGTTAACTGATAGCTACTATGGGTTCCACTGATAGGATGTCTGTTTTATGGGCGTGGCTAGTGGAGAAGATGACGTGGCTGTCTTTGGGAGGCTGGTGGTATGACGACGAGTGGCTTGGCCTAGAAGAGGCGTGGCTCGGTTGTGAAGAGGCGTGGCTAGGCCGAGAGGAGGTGCGGCTCTGCGGCCAGGCGGCACGGTGGCAGGGGGCACACGAGGGCGGAGCCGCCAGCTCCGGTCTCACACCGACGCGCCCCCTCTTCTGGCACATTCCCAATAGGAGCCTTAGCTCTTGGCGGAAGGCGGGGTTCAGGCAACAGTAGATGAAGGGATTGTAACACGTCGAGCTCATCGCCAACCAGTGGAAACAGAAATACAGGGCATTGGACGAACGAATGGCCTGACTGGAGAGCAGAACCACGTAGCAGTTCAGGGGGAACCAGCAGACCGCAAACACCCCGACAACCACTAGCAACATGGCCAGCGTGCGCCGACGCTTGCGCCGATGCGCGGCAAACTGCGCGGTGGTGGTGTCCCCGATGGCATTCCGGCGCCACAGGCGGCGTGCCACGGTGGAGTACGCGGCGGAGATGATGAGTAGGGGCAGGACATAGAGGAGGATGAAGGTGAGGAGGTCTATGCACTGCCAGAACACGTCAGAGGGCTCGGGGAAATCGGGGACGCACAGGCTACGCACCTTCTCTTTACTGAGAGAGAGAGAGAGAGAGAGGGGTTGGAAAGGGAGATACAGAGAACGAGATAGAGATAGATGATATGTAGACAGAGAGAGAGAGAGAGAGGATACAATAAAAAACGGGTATCCCACAAATGAGAGAACACGGCCACATTCCAATTCCGATTAAAAGCATGAGGAGGTTCGGGAAACCAAGAAAAAAAAACACCTCATAAGAAATGTATAAGACAGAGGGATGGTGAGTTAGGCACAGGAGGAAAAACCGAAAAACCTTTGTGTACACACGTCACGAAGGGGACGTGTTGGCGTGCTTGTGCATGTCAGTGTGGGCACCTGTACACCAAGGTCAACAGCTTCTGATAGATGGCATGCGGCAGGGAGAAAACACTGGCCAGGACCCAGATTAGAATCACGCACACACCGCCGCGAGCCGGGGACATGCGTGGCCTCAGAGGGTGGAGAATCACCTGAATGTACACACACGCGCGCACACACACACACACACACATACACAATTAATCCGGACCAGGCTACACATGTTAATAACACACACCTGATACACACACTTTCCTTGAGGTAATGATAGCGAACAGGAGCTATGAGGTACCTTGCAGGGAGTGTCATGGGATTTATTTATGACCGCAGAGGAGAGGTGTTTTTGAGACTAGAGGTAATGCTGCGCCCTATTGGTCCTCAAGCACTACTTTCAGAAGCACAATTTTAAACCAGACATTCTGTACTGTATGTTTGAGAGCTTCAAATCATACTTGAAGTCAGTTGACAATGCATACAGCATCAACAATTACATTTTAACAATTACACATCATGATGCCATAAAATAAAAAGCTTGTCTGTGTGGCTTGGAAACGTGTTGCTCCCCTAAAACATGGGGACAAACAATGAACAAATCTGTTATTGACTGAAAAAAAAATGAACAGCTGTTGTTAGTAACCTGCCTTTCAGCCAACATGAGGAATGGTCCTACCCTGGTAACAAAAGCTGACACAAATACATCTTTTTGAGTACAATCTTTTGTTTACAGCAAACTCATTTTGAAGCCAACAGATTGATTCATGCACAATAGGTGGGATCCAACTAATTCTTTAAGAGCAACAAATTAGGTATTTGTCTGTCACTTTCTGGCTGTCCAGGCAGAACCCTTTCTGGTTCCAGATAGAACCCTTTCTGGTTCCAGATATAACCCTTTTGGATTTGATGAACAGCCCTCTGGGGAAAAGCTATGACATGGAATCCAAACGGGTTCTACCTGGAACCAGAAGCATCCTACCTGATACCGAAAGGGTTATTGAAATGGTTCCCCCACAGGGACCCCCAAATAATCAATTATTAACTAGAAGACATAACGCATGCCTCTTACCTGCCGTCTGTCCAGAGCAATTGCCGTGAGAGTGAGTGTGGATACGTGCAGGGAGCAGTACTGTACGAATCGGCTGATGTGGCACATCCCTTTCCCGAAAACCCAGCTGCTGTTTACGAAACGGACCTGGGCGACACCGCAGAGGCATTTTGGTCACTATTCTTTACAAGTACGATTGGTTACCGCTTTCCCGTCCAAACACATTCACTTTCTCACATTCCCGGTTTTATAATCATTGACAATTCAACAGGAGTATACAGGTGGTCACCACTGTTGTGTGTGTCAGCGCGAAAGTGTGTGTGTCTGTTCCAGTACATACCAGAGTAAAGGGCATGTTGAGAAGTGTGATGAGAATGTCGGCCACGGCGAGGTTAACGATGAACAGGCTTGTGGCAGAGTGCATCCTTCTGTTCTTGATCACCACATGGCACACCAGAGTGTTCCCGAACAGCGATATGGCAATGATGAACGAGTAAGCAACGACGAGTAAGGCTTTCACCCCCCGGTTGTGGGACTCCCCCCCGTAACGCTTTTTACCCGCCATGGAACGCCAGTCAGCGAGCATGCCCTCGTCCAAGTCAAGTGAGAAGACATTTGTAAGGTTGGACGCACGCTGGTCTGACAAGTTCAGCGCCCCTTCCGCATCCAGAAACAGACCCCCGGAGTCGTTGTATTCCTGTGCGCCCGACCTACCGAGGCCGGTGGCGAGAAAGGTGAGAGACAGACACAACCACGGCCCACGCATGTCTGCGGGGGAGGGTTTTCCGAGATGCCAGCGGAAAGTCCGTTCATCGGACTCCGCGCGCATCAGACAGGGGCTCCTCGCTCTGTCAGTACGAAAGCCCAGCGGTGATGTGACGGAGCCAGTGAGCCGGGTGCGCTTTTAAACTGCCGCTTCCGTGCGTGTACATGCACGCATGTACGGGTGTTTAAGAGAGAAGACAAGTGACGCACAGAGAGAAAGAGGATTTGGGATGGAAAGGAGGGAGCGAATGGGGGAAGGTAAGACTGAGACACGTTGCCACGTAAAAATAAATAGTTGTATAGATCTGATTATGGCACTAAGTTGAGTCAGGGGAAGACAAGCCATTCAGCTCCTCTTTTTTCTCTCTTTCTGTGCTTTGGGTGGTCCCTACCCGATTTGTATATTTTGTTTGGCTACAGTGAAAATTGATTTTCACACTGGCATGGCCCCTCGCAATAAATTATTACAATTCATTATGAAAATGTGTTAAATCAGAATGTTGCTTTGGAAAATGACTATGCGTGGAAAAAGAACACCCTCATTCAATTGTTTTTTGTAACGTAACACGTTAAACATACATATTGGAGTGTGTGAGCACAGGGACAATAATCAAAATGAGAATAAGATAACTCAGCTTGGAGGTTCTTGGTGAAATTTACATAACATGTTGATGATACACATTTTTATACTGTATTGTATAATTACTTAAAAATTACAATTTATTGGAACTTAATAGTTAAGAGTTACCACCCATGACTGTATTTGTTAATGCCTGAGACATGGTTATCGAACACATTTGTTCCTTTCGTCAATTCCTTGCCAACAGTTATAAAATATTGAATGGTGAATACTTAACATATTCATAAATCCTTATTTTGATGTCTTGTAAGCCCCCACCAAGAGCTCATGGACTGTTCATTTTCATATGCTGTGAAATATTAGATTCAAACCCTAGAACAGTGGCTAGAACGTTATGTCAAAATAAACATTCATAACTTTAAGGAATAATTTATCATTTCAGTAGTGGATGCAAAATATATGTTTGACTAAATGATTGGATTACTTTAGACAAATGTATGTGTTTGATGTTTGTGTAGCTAAGCTGAATTAATCAGTCAAAGTACATGCAAAAAAAGGATAATAAAACATTAACCAAAATTTCAACTTGAAGCAGAGCATGCTGGGAACATTTTCATTTTAAACAAAAAAATTTAATGAAAGTCAGAAAAACATAAATGTTTTAATTTATTGGGAACCTTTATCTAACTTTGAGTTACACTTAGTAGAAATATTTAACTAAGAAATACGTTAGGGTTTACAGTATAGTAATTTTTTGGAAAGGCTTGTGCCGCATGTTTAAAATCCTTCCAATAGTGATATAATGAAACTGTATTATATTAGAATTGGAAAATTGCATTCAGGTCGCCACAATACTCTTTCATGGTTTAATCAGAATTATATTGGCTTGGCTCCTACCATCTCTTTTTGAGGCAGCACAGCTACATACAATCACAAATGTATTCTCCAAACGTATTTGCACACTGACAGATTCTTTATTTTTTATTTTACTTTCATAAATATTATACTTACGCACCAAGATGACATACAGTGCATTAACTCTTGTTACTTGATTTTGGGGGTTTCAGGCTGTTTATGTGTAAAAGCACTTTGTGACAACTGCTGATGTAAAATAAATTGGATTGATTGACATACACCCATATCCAGTTTGCACACCATCATTCACAAACAAACACAGACACATACACAAATACACACACACACACACACACACACCAACACCTCATCTACAACAGATCAGCCTCTTGCCCAAACCCAACCCAGCCCCACGTGATAATACCTAAGCCCAAAAGTGAACCCAACACCCAACTCCATCCTAACTCCATCCAAACTCCATCCAAACTCCATCCTAACTCCATCCTAACTCCATCCTAACTCCATCCTAACTCCATCCTAACTCCATCCCTCTATATTACAGGGATTAAACCAGTACACTACATTGTTTTCATTTTAACCTGCAAAACACCTCTGTCTACAGTAGCTGTGATGCTTTACTAAATGTTTGAACCTTTCCAGTCATACCATCTTTTTTGATGTAGCCTTAGATCGTTTTGCCCAAATTAATAACCATATTTTTAAATCATTATTTTATTTTAAATCATCAATCAGTACTGTCTTCATGTTCATCTCAATAGGGATACCATGACCCAACAACCAGTTCTGAAGCCCGCCACCAATGGACAGAACCAGAACAGGTGTGTGACAACTATCTTGATCCTTTATAATCTATTCAATTATAGTGAGCATTTCTTTTTGTTGCCTAATAGTTTCTACTGGAAGGAAGGGACTAAAGCATCAAAAGTTATTTTGTATATAATTCCATATGCCCAATGCCATAGAAGTGGGACTTCAATATTTTGATCCCAACTATCCTGAATTCCATATGGTGTAGCAGTCGAACCTTTTGCCCTTAAATGAAAAACATCATGTATTGTCATTGGTCATTTTTAGCCATTCATTATTTTTAATAGGTGGCAGATCGGGTTATTAAATCTTGTTTTGTTGTTTGAATTTCTGTTTCTATTCTGGGCTGCAATGATGCAATGATTATAATTTTGAACCAGACATGACTCCGTATACCTCAATGAGTAGAAACCTTGCGTGCACACTGTCTGTTCGCCAGAGCTATGGAGGCACTCTCTCGTTCATTTCCAACCAGAGCCAGCGAATCACGGCGAAAGCGAGCGGAGCTACTCTCAGAGACAAAATCTCCCAGTGACAGCGACAGTTGACAGTTGAGAAATGTTCAACTTAATGCTAATTTCCAGTGATCAGGGAGTGACGGAGTTCGGCGACTACCAATGGCAGGGCAGATGTTCTCTGCATCTTGAAGTCCCTTCTCTTTTCTACGCGCCAGCTAAAATCTCACTCGCTAGTGAAAATAAATTGACAAGAGAGAAACATATATTTGCGGGGTCCGGTTTCCCCTATTATTTATGATGCTTTTCTGGCTTTTCAGATTTCAGATTTAGATATACAGTAGTTTTGGTATAATAGAGGCTTTCAGAGATGGATTTTATATTAATATTAAATAACTGAACCACTTCCAGCTCATATTTCTAAAATTGAGATGTCTGTTAAACTTTGTCTAGTTTATGATTCCTAATAAAGTCAAATGTTTTTGGTGTAGGTAGTCCCATGAATAAATTAGTGAATTGTGAGATCACCAGGGTGTTGACGAAAGCCAGTCCTTTCCAACGCTTCAGTATCAATCTAATTAATAAATGTTTCTATCAAAATTACCAAAGGCGAGGCCTGTGACCTGTTTATGTATACTGTATACCAAGGGCATTCACTTAACCATAAGCCCATTTGACAAGAAGACCACATGGCAGTTTAAAACGGATACCTTTTAATGATCCAATATGTAATATAGTGTGCTTATAATAATTCGGTTTCCGTCCAAACAGATTAGAAAAGTAATCTAGGACCTAAATGAGACATTGATTACATTTTTGGATGTATGAGAGAAAACCTGAGTCATCTGCATATGTGGAGACCTTTGCTTTTAGCCTCTCAATTTCCAAATCTTTCAAATGTTATTATTTGTTCTGATTTTAATAGTTAGCTCAATGGCTGTAATCAATAAATATGGGGACAATGCACATCCTTGTTTAACACCACTTTATGATTTTATTTATAATTCTACATCTGAGTTACTATACACCAATCAGCCATAACATTATGACCACTGACAGGTGAACTAAATAACACTGATAATCTCATTATCATGGCACATGTCAGTGGGTGGGATGTATTAGGCAGCAAGTAAACATTGTCCTCAAAGTTGAGGACAAAATGATCGAAGCAGGAAAAATGGGCAAGCGTAAGGATGTAAGCGAATTTGACAAGGGCCAAATTATGATGGCTAGACGACTGGGTCAGAGGATCTCAAAAACTGCAGCCCTTGTGGGGTATTACTGGTCTGCAGTGTTTAGTAACTATCAAAAGTGGTCCAAGGAAAGAAAAGTGGTGAACCGGCGACAGGGTCATGGCTTATTAATGCACATGGGGAGCTAAGACTGGCCAGTGTGGTCCGATCCAACAGACGAGATACTGTAACTCAAATTGCTGAAACAGTTAATGCTGATACTGATAGAAATAATGAGGCTTCATTATCTTTCTTCTTGCAGCAGGATATTATGCTATCAGCGCTAACTCACATTTTCTTTTTCAAAATAAAAGCCATCATTGAAATATATAAGGCAATACATTTAAAAATCTAGTCTGTGCATGTTATGTTTAATGTCTGTTCCAATATTGTTCTTGCCTGTTCTTTTTTACAGACTAGATTGTTAAAGGAACCGTATGTAGGATTGTGGCCCAAACTGGTACTGCAATCACTTTAAAAATACTGTAGAGCGGTGTATCCCCTCCCCCTCCCCCTCCCCCCTGACTGGAGGTTGCCAGATAAGCTGCAGGATTGGGCAGAAACGTAGGCTGCTTCTACGAGCTTCCAATGGCAAGTGACGACGAGTCGTACACAGTACGTTTTTTTTCTGTTAATTATGTTTATGCTTAATTAACAGAAAGAGATATTTTGCAAAGTAATTATGTATTGCAAAAATGTACTTATTGTCATTAGTCAAATATAATTGTAAAGATGTATGTATGTATGTGACAGTACATTGTTAGAACAGTAGCTGTTAGTCTAACTTGTAACGTTAGGTATCTGTCATTAACGTAAGTACAAGCACAAGCCTATGTCACTATGTGTAACCAATATCAAAGATACAGCTATTCATTTAGTTGATGCTATAAGTGAAAGCGGCCATCTGTATTTTTTACTTACCCTGCAGCACACGTCCATAACGCTAAAATATATGATGTGAAAGATTACATGACATTCTACTATTTTTGGCTGTAGAACTTGCATGAAAAACAAGTAGGCTACAAACTGCTCCAAGTGGGCCAACTTTTTATAACGTCATAGGCTACACTGTGCTTTTCATTAGTGTTATGGACATTAGAAAAAGTTATTTTACCTTGGAATTGCGCCTAGTGCTTCCAAACCAACACTAACATAGTGCATAGCCCAAAAGGTAGAGAATGTTTATTTTCAGTTAGGCTTCTGTCTCAATTACGTTTCAAATTGCCATAATGGGCGTGCTAATGTTGTTTTCCTCAGCGTCTCAGCATAAGGACAGAGAAACGGGCTCTGATAATGCATTGCTAATGTTAGCATACATCCATATGAGCTAACGTAACGTTACTTTGCCCGAACATGCATAACTTTGTTCGACTGTCATGAATATATGAAATGTCCATTGACATCAAGTACAACTTAATCAAACATAGATTAATCATACCCTGTCCAGGAAAAAATTATAAATATTGGCGTCTGTCTTCAAATTCTTCCCAGTTTTCAGCCGTCTCCATCTTTCAAAGGCATCTCCTATACAAATTCTTGTTTTATTTTGGACTTAGTCACGACGTATTTCGGAGTTATAACGACGTCTTTTAGATTTCGTAACGTTAGACATTATTTATCCAACTAGAGTTAGGGTAGGTTAGAGCAGAGCTGGCAACCCGGATCCTGAAACACTACTGACTTCGTGATTGGTAGATAGGTGGAGGGTGGCGCATCAGGCCAAAACACAACATGACAACATCAACATCAGTTGAGGGCTGCAACTCTCTCTTTTAAATGACAATATCCTGGCCAGACTACTGTTGTCAGTGATATAAGTATTTGAAATGAATATGATTTCTTAATGTCTAGTGACACATCAGGGTCATTTTATGATTAATTGAAATAGATTTCTTACATACGGTTCCTTTAAGTATGTTGCCTTATAAATTTCAATGCTTTTATTGTGATAAAAGAAATCTGAGGGCTGCCAGCATAATATATTGCTGCTAAAATAATGGTAATGAATAATAATTTGGCCATCACTAGTTAGAAAGGTGTCAGAACACACAGTGCCTCGCAGTTTGTTGCGTATGGGGCTGCATAGCCGCAGACCAGTCAATGTGCCCATGCTGACCCCTGTCCACTGCCGAAAGCCACTACAAAGAACATGTGAGCATCAGAACTGGACCTCGGAGCAATGCAGTAAGGTGGCCTGGTCTGATGAATCACATTTTCTTATACATCAATTGGATGGCCGGGTGCGTGTGTTTGTCGCTTACCTGGAGAACACATGGCACCAGGATGCACTATGGGTAGAATGGTTTGAGGAACAAGGTGTTGACTTGGCCTCCAAATTCCCCAGATCCCAATCCAATCGAGCATCTGTGGGATGTGTTGGACAAACAAGTCCGATCCATGAAGGCCCCACCTCGCAATTTATAGCACTTGAAGGATCTGTTGCTAACGTCTTGGTGCCAGATACCACAGCACACCTTCAGAGGTCTAGTGGAGTCCCTGCCTCGATGGGTCATGGCTGTTTTGGCGGCAAAAGGGGGGCCTTCAAAATATTAGGAAGGCGGTCATAATGTTACGGCTGATCAGCGTATTTTATCTCCAATATGTTATCGTCCATGGATAAAGCCTGTCTGATCAGGTTGAATAATTCTCAGTAAACATTTTTATATTCTAAGTGCAATGCATTTTGCTTGAATTTTAGCAAAGCTGGGCAACAAACCATTAATCCGTTATTTGATAAATAACAAAGTTAACATTTTCATTAACGATTTAATGTTTAAATAAACTGTGAAAATCATTATCAGACCAATTAACTTCCATTAAATGTAACTATTGTTAATTCAAGTCCGCTAACCTAAAAGCTTAATAAATATAGTTTTAAAACCCTCAAGAGTCTAAGCCAATTTTGGCTTCAGTCTGGAATGGGGAACAAGACCAAATCCAATTCTTGCTGTGCTGAATATCTAGATGTTCTTTTCAAAGTCAGAAATGTATTTTTCTGCAGTAAGATTGCACACTAGTCTGAAGGCTTCCATATGAAAGTCAAGAGTGAAAAAAAACCTTGGGAACCCTCATATTACTTGCGAGCAGCTATTCGTTTGTTGTAAACTTAATCTGTGATTGTCCATCAAAGAATGGTTCTCTAGTATCTGTGAAATAGATTTACTCTTCATTGTTATGCTGGGGCAGGACCTTCCAAAAATGGAGTAACTTCAACATCACTTTACATTGCCTTGCCTTGATGGAAAAGGAGGAATATAATGTAATTTGACTTAGTCAGGATGTCAGGAATCCAGTGAAAAACCACAAGCATGTACAGTTAAAAAATTATCTGAACAAATACTGCATAAGTGCCCTTGGCATGCTGGCTTATTTTTTCACACTTTGCTAAATGTTTTAGGTGTTTTTAGAGTTTTTTTTTTTATAATACAAACTAATACAAAATTTGCTTAAAAGATATTAAAGTTAACTTTTTTTAACTGTGCCCAGCTATGAATTTTAGGGTCAGAAAATTGAAGTGTAAGAGGCTATTAAAAAACTGGCCAATCTTTCTGGTTTGTTTGTCTTCGTATTTTAGCACTTTGGATTTGACAATATACCATCAGTTTGGAGTTGAAAAACTCATTGACAGCTTAAAATATGTATGCTGAGTACCTTCCCTGGTGATTCCCTGCCAGGCCGGCACTGCAGCCGTCTTCAGTTACTGCTCGTTTCAGGGCCTTTTCACCTTAATTCTTCTCTTCCGTATGTGAGAGTCATGCTCAGTTGGATTCAGATCGGGTGATTGACTTGCAAGTCATGAACTTTCCAGTTTTTGGCCCTGAAGAATTGCTACAATGGCAGTGTATTTGGGATCATTGACTGGCTGAAGGATGAACCACCTTCCGATTCGTTTAGAGGCATTTGTGGTTTGTCTGGTTACCAGTCTGATCCCATCCTGAAAACTGTCCATTACTGTGGCCTAGAGGTATAGAAGGGACAAGCAAGACTACAGATGCATCCAACAAAGCAGCCAGCACAGCCTGAACTGAACGCACAGAGCCAACATTATCAAAATGCCGGTTTCTACAGTGTCTTGGATAAGGTTTGACGAGTGACTGACCGCATCTCTTCAAAATAAATTATGAGATACCAATATACAGGGGTACACTTTGGCTCAGGCACCCTTACATAACCCACAAGATATGCCCCTATGTCAGTGCCAGAGTCTTAAACTTACTCAAGGCAAAGCCTAGTATTGTGCAGAGCCACAATCACACGGAAAAAGATAAACATTATCCCAAATGCACGACAGCTGTGAAGTGACAAACACACAATCTAACATGCAGCAACAGATACAGAAACGATCTACATTGGGACTGTAACTATGTACAAATTTTTTGTAAGTTTTCTGTTTTCTCTGGACTATTCTGTGGTGAGGGTATTCAGCTGCTGGTTTGGAAGGATCTAATGGGGATCCAAACATACATATCCACACGGTATCCTCAACAAATACATATCCAGACGATATCCTAAACAAATACATATCCAGACGATATCCTAAACAAATACATATCCAGACGATATCCTAAACAAATACATATCCAGACGGTATCCTAAACAAATACATATCCAGACGGTATCCTAAATGTTGATAATATCATCCCTCACTGCCTAGCACCTGAAAGTCACGTCACACTTCATTACAAATCCCCTGTCATTTTGTCTGTTTGAGTAAATATAAAAGCAATTATAAAAGGTATTATCAGCTTAATGTTTTCACTGTAAAAGTGTGGCCTGTTGCCTGTTTATATATACATTTTACTTGGTCAGACAAGTTTTCTCTGTTCCGTCTGTGGTCACTGTCATGTCTCTCTAAAAGGGAGACTTTTGTCTGGGCTGCAATGTTTACATTGGACTTTTTTTTACCGAAAAGGCAATTACAATAAACAAAAAAATGTATCGGCTTACAGAATGTTGCTCTGGATAAGAGCATCTGTTAAATGATTAAAATGTAAAGTTGTGTTCTTTTCATTTAGTTTTTCTTTTGTTTTCTGCAAGCGGTCCCCAGAGAAAGGAGGCCATACCTTGCAGGCTCCTGGCACCAAAACAGTTTGAGAAACTCTTGGTTAAACCACCTTCACTTTTCTTGGCTTACATAAATGGAATATGCTGCAAACCTAGGTCATGCTTGAATGCCTTGTAGCCTCGAATGGATTCAGAACATTGTTGGATGTTTTGAGGAAAAATGTCTGCTTCCGATATATGATTAAGTGTTTGGTTTTTGGAGAGCTGCTATATTATATATTTTATTAAGCAATTCACTGTTATCATACACAATAATTTGTATTATAAATATTTCTGTTAGAATTTTTAATTAAGGCCTATTTAAACAATGATGGTCATTTCACTGACAGAGGTAGAAATTATTGTTACTTAAATAAATATGTCCATTATACCTTTAGCAGTTTTAAAGAGGATTAAATATGAGCTCAGTAAACAAGCAAACATTTAATTACATGGTTCAGCAGTTCACAATTCATCTAGAAGCATATTTTCTCTTGGCGTAAGTCTTTAATTTTAATTTTATCATAGACAATTTAAGAGACGAATTGTAATGAATGGTTCAAGGCAGGGAGAGGCGGGTACCAGTTGCGGAGCAAGCGGTTTATTAGGAGGCGAATTCCAGGCCGGGCAAGGAAAAGGATAGTCGGACAGGCAAGGGACAAAACCACGAGAGGCAAACTAATACACAACCACAAGGCTATAGACAGAGTCGAAGAGAAAAGCAGGCTACGGTCAAACACGGAAATCGATACAAGAGATGCACTAGGCAGAAGCGAAAAACCAAAGGCTCAGTATGAATGACAAAATGACAGACAATACCTCACAAAGGTTAGGGAAAACTGAACAGGATTAAATAGGGACATAAACCAGACACAGGTGGGGACACAGGTGCTCAGAATGAAGGTGATTGGGATCCGCTGACTGGGGTGCGTTCGTTTGCCGTGGTGCGTGGGGTGCGTTCAGGAGCGGCGGAGTGCGGAAGCGGATCCAAGCCGGAGGAGGACATCACACAAATAATTCCAAGAATATAATCCATAGTATTGGGAATTCTATTTTCTCTGTGTCTTCAAGCAAACAAATGTATTAGTTATAACACTACTAAATAAGTATGAAAGCATCTATGGGAAACATTCAAAGCTTGAACAAAAAATAAATAAAAAAAATATCCTCGAAAGAACGCCAAACAGCCAGTTGTAATTAGAATCACTTCAACTTGGCCAAATGGAAAGAAAGTAGTAATTCATATTTGTAATTGAACTGATGGAACACAGCTGTCTCATTCCTTACTTGATCATACTGATCATTTTAATATCAGTATAAACTTTTCTTAATCCACGTAGCAGCTAGCACCACAAACAGGAAGCAAACAGGAATTTCCAGAATTTTGAATGACAAATCTTTTCCCAAAAATTGCTTTGAGTCAATTTGATTCCTTAAAAGTCAATCATCGCAATCCTGTCACACGACTTACTCAGGTGGGCGGATAGGCGTGAAAAAATTCAGATGAAAATAACACCTTTAAAGACGTTAAATTTTTAACTACTCCTCTGCTTTCACAATTAACCTCTACTCATTCAATGCCTTTACTTATTCCCCCTGCATTCTAAACTTATTTACACCTTCAAATTTTGCCATTTCAAAGACACTGGACTTCAAACCCCCAGAATTACCATACCCCCCTCCCTTTTAAAAGTATTGTGTTCTATGGTAGTTCTGCTAGGATTAGGCCACGTAATATCTTTCAGCTTGACAGGTTTGACAAAACAGGAGCCCACTGTATATTCCCAGACATGCTTTCAAAGACCGACAGAATCTGAAATAATTGTCTGTCTCAGGCCCAAAAACTGGAGCCTACTGTATTACCAGACATGCTTTCAAAGACTTTGACAGAATCTGCCCAGGCCCTGTCACTTTGGCAACACAAATCCAATACAAATCCTCCCTGACAGAAAACCGCAACAGTCCATTACAACATTGAAACATGCTCTAACATTATGAACATGCGCGGACGTCTCACAGACACAAAGGCGCAAAGACACCTACATAATCAATGTATTTTTATGAACTTTTTATTTCCTCGAGTTCAACAATGCCAATGTAAAAAACTTTTACATCGACTGAAGCCTTTAGGGGATGTGCACAATAGTTGAGACCGGAGATGAAGCTAACGTACATAATACATGGACATCTGCTGAAGTGCTCTTGCATCGTAGCGACACATTTGTTCTACCATGTCTCTTTCATTCATTATTATATGTCTGACGCAGGCATTCAGTTCTAACAGAAAATATAGACACCGTATATCCAATGAAGTTCTATCCGACCTATTCATGTTTAACCTAATTTCCTCTAATGTCAGGTGTGGGTAAGTATCGTCATCTCTGTGGATCTGTTGCGAAGGCGCAGGCGGAACAAGTGCCCTTTGGATGAGTCGCAAAGGGCGCCAAATTTTTATAGGGTACTGCTTTATACATATACATACATATGAAATGACATAGGTAACCATTTAGGCACATCCATTATGCCAAAAGTGGTGACAAAGAGACTTTTTATAACTCATCATAAACCGGAAATAAATTAGACTCCATTATTTGTATCCATTAATGTCTGTACAATAATATGTCTGATTCTGTCTAGCACGGGAGAGCTATAATTGACATTGTGACATGCATTGTAATGTGTTCCCGGTATACAAGTAAATAATGAATCACAAAAAATAAATAAAAACGATCCTGGTCTTAATAAAAACACAATTAATAATTGCCTTGTTAAAAAACCTGATCTTAATTCCAAATCCAATTGTAAAACTACCTGAACTGGTGAGGTCAAGTTACATGCCAGACATAATGTGCTCAGGCATATCCCACAGACCATTAGGCTACATTGAAGTGGATTACACCAGTATTACTATGAATGTGTCATCTCTATAGTTTAATGTACTTCCATTTATTACCGTTAACCAATGACGTCACAGTTCATCCCACACGCTTTTACATACCAATGGGACGTATAGTATGCTTCTTGGAGGAGGGACAGACAGGCGCAGAAACAGGGCGCTCACACATCCAAACCCACAGCAACAGAGGAACTAGCTATTTAAGGCCAAACTCCAACCTACCTCATAGCAACAAATGTACATTACCAGACTGTCACTCACCATGACTGTCACTCACCATGGTTACAAGTAACATTTGGTTCATTTGGGCACTAGATTTGGTTTTAACAATCTCTTCATTAGTGGAGTCTCAGACAGTTCTAAAATATAACTGTTGTGTGGTTCTGTGTTGTTCTGTTTTTATTTCCTTTGTTCTTGAATGTACAGTAGTTGTTCTTTTTGTTCTGTTTTCACCTGTTTGTTGTTAGCCCTCGTTGGCACCATATTTCATTTTCCCAGTTGTGTCAGCCCTTTGTCGAATTATTGTGGCTGCCTGCTTGCCGTTTTCTTGCTTGTTACCCTAACTCAGTTCCATTATTAAACCCTTTCGTTGTCCATGAACTCTGCGCCTGGTGTCATGTTTACCCCGAAACCTTACAACAGTAACATTTTAAACTATAATATGTACAATGCAGGGAAGCATACTGGAATGCTCCTTTATTTCTGGGGAACCTTTCTTTTGTAAAAGCACTTTGCGACCACTGCTGATGTAAAAAGGGATTTATGAATACATTTTGATTGACTGATTGAACATGACTGTTTACTGTACTTCAGAACCATTTTGTATTACAACATACATCCAATTTCACATGCATTTTGCTGCTATGACCTCTCAGCTTGCATGTCCACTCCACCGGGTAAGCAAATGGTCCAATTGTGTTGGTGATGTAATGCACATTACCGCGCCAGTTTGCCTGATGCCTCTTCACACCTTCCTCTGTGGTTAGCATTTTATTACATAGAAAATCTCCAGTTAAGCCAAGCTTGGTTTTGAAGAAACCAGTGGGGCCAATGATAGAGAAGAATAGTTAAGTAATGAGGAGCGGTGATTAGGCCAAGAGAAAGTGAAATGCTCCTCAAGATGTTTATGCTCTTCCTTTAAACAGGCTTGTCCATTACCATCAAAATCCTGGTACAGAACTCCTCATTTGTGGACCAGAGACCTGAACTGGAATATCAGCTGTGGAGCTTTCAATCATCGGTTTAGCTGGTCAGTCCCAGTCCCACAAGAAGGTTACGACTTCCCATGTAATTGCCTTCACTGTTACAGTGGAAATTGACATTTAGTATGCCTGTACTGATAATCTGTAGACTAGGGTAGTGTGTCTGTGTGTGTGTGTGTGTCCCTCCTAACCACTGATGCAACAACTGCATCTCAGGATTTCACTCAAGCCCACCTGTCTACTCGTGCCAGTTTGTTTTGAAGCCTGCCAAACACAGGTACAATGAATAGAACATATCTCTACCGTAGCGAAAAGAGAAAAAAGAGGACGAAAGGAAAGCATTACAGAGATGAAGATGACATAAAAACTGCGTAGCTTAGCAATGGGGGCCCAATGTTAGCCGCGACATTGGGCCCCCATTGTAGCAATTGGGCCCCCCAAATATAGAAATGTTATGCAAATTAAAATGTTTACATGTCATGTATATACACTACCATTCAAAAGTTTGGGGTCACATACATGTCCTTGTTTTCGAAAGAAAAGCACTTTTCTGTCCATTAAAATAACATTAAACTGATCCGAAATACAGTGTAGACATCGTTAGTGTAACCATTGTCCCCCGAGGCCACACCTCAAGTCTCATCTGGCCTCGTAGCGAACTTCTAGGTCTGGTTTAACCCTCACCCAACCAACATATTTAACATACAATGACTACCAACTGAATAAACTACTGTAATAAACAACCATCATAGCATGTTAACTTATTTCTTCTTAAAACAATATTAGTTATGTAATTAATGTTATCTGAAAAAGAGAAAACTGATTATTATTATTTTATTTTGTATATAGTGTAAAACCAAAATATGTACTTTTCTTTAATACTCCTGGGGGATCCCAACACATTTGTATTTTTAAAAAGCACTTGTTAAAACAGAAACTGACATGAAGTCATTAGGAACAAATTGATTGACCAAGTCATGTAAAATTGGAATGATAGAATAAAGCACCTGTAAGTTATGACAAAAAGTTCGCCTCTGGGGTCTTTGGGTACCCCAGTCGGTAGGATGAGGTCTGTGGGTATCCCAGTCGGTAGGATGAGGTCTGTAGGTATCCCAGTCGGTAGGATGGGGTCTGTGGGTATCCCAGTCAGTAGGATGAGGTCTGCGGGTACCCCAGTCGGTAGGATGGGGTCTGCGGGTACCCCAGTCGGTAGGATGAGGTCTGTGGGTACCCCAGTTGGTAGGATGAGGTCTGTGGGTATCCCAGTCGGTAGGATGAGGTCTGTGGGTATCCCAGTCGGTAGGATGAGGTCTGTGGGTACCCCAGTCGGTAGGATGAGGTCTGTGGGTATCCCAGTCGGTAGAATGAGGTCTGTGGGTATCCCAGTCGGTAGAATGAGGTCTGTGGGTATCCCAGTCGGTAGGATGAGGTCTGTGGGTATCCCAGTCGGTAGGATGAGGTCTGTGGGTACCCCAGTCGGTAGGATGAGGTCTGTGGGTATCCCAGTCGGTAGAATGAGGTCTGTGGGTATCCCAGTCGGTAGAATGAGGTCTGTGGGTATCCCAGTCGGTAGAATGAGGTCTGTGGGTATCCCAGTCAGTAGGATGAGGTCTGTGGGTATCCCAGTCGGTAGGATGAGCTCTGTGGGTATCCCAGTCGGTAGGATGAGGTCTGTGGGAATCCCAGTTGGTAGGATGAGGATTAAGAGGCTACTGTCGTGTAACCAGACTAGAAAGAGGAGTGGGAAGGTCCGGTGCACAACTGAGCAAGAGGACGAATACATTAGTGAAAGAGACTTCTCACAGGTCCTCAACGGGCAGCTTCATTAAATAATACCCACAAAGCACCAGTCTTGTGACCAGTGAAGAGATGATTTCAGGAGGACCTGAAATCCACGAAAAAATAAGACAGCACTCTGGTAATTGACCACAGTAGAAGGAGGTCTGAGAGGTAAGAGAGGGCAAGGAAGTGGAGGGCTTTGTTGGTCAACAAAATTATCTTGTAATAGAGGCAGAGAGGTCTGTGTGCACAGATTTGAACCGTTTGGATAATCATGTTTTTCTTTACAGAGAGTTAGGATTGCCTGTGGATCAGAAGTGGGTGTCCTGGAGGGATTTATTGCTGAGGTAGATCTGCGTCTGAAGTGTCAAGGTTGAAGTTATTATTTCTGTGACATGATGAAACTGCATTCCAATAATGAGGAAACATTAACATGACTGTCAGGGAGTAAGGTAAAGGTATGTCTACTAGCTGGGGGCGGCAGGTAGGCTAGCAAATAGAACAGGCGTAAGCAAACCTTTTGGCTCGTGTTCAAGGTGATTAGCACTGGGAAGATGTTTCTTGAGCACTTGGCAAGGCAGAACAAGGGCAATTTTTGAAATTATAATAGTAATTTCATATTAAATGATTACATTGTGTAGTGTATTACAGTGAGGAGTAGTGAGGAAAAAAAGCAGAAAGGCAGTTCTGTGAAAATACAAATTAGATGTGACTAAATTGTAAAAACTTTTTATTAAATGCATCCATCCTATCAAGGAACAAAATAGTTTTGATGGCATACACTCACCTAAAGGATTATTAGGAACACAATACTAATACTGTGTTTTCCTTCAGAACTGCCTTAATTCTATGTGGCATTGATTCAACAAGGTGCTCAAAGCATTCTTTAGAAATGTTAGCCCATATTGATGGGATAGCATCTTGCAGTTGATGGAGATTTGTGGGATACACATCCAGGGCACGAAGCTTCCGTTCCACCACATCCCAAAGATGCTCTATCTGGTGACTGTGGGGGCCATTTCAGTACAGTGAACTCATTGTCATGTTCAACAAACCAATTTGAAATGATTCGAGCTTTGTGACATGGTGCATTATCCTGCTGGAATTAGCCATCAGAGGATGGGTACATGGTGGTCATAAAGGGATGGACATGGTCAGAAACAATGCTCAGGTAGGCCGTGTCATTTAAATGATGCCCAATTGGCACTAAGGGGCCTAAAGTGTGCCAAGAAAACATCCCCCACACCATAACACCACCACCACCAGCCTGCACAGTGGTAACAAGGCATGATGGATCCATGTTCTCATTCTGTTTACGCCAAATTCTGACTCTACCATCTGAATGTCTCAACAGAAATCCAGACTCATCAGACCAGGCAACATTCTTCCAGTCTTCAACTGTCCAATTTTGGTGAGCTCGTGCAAATTGTAGCCTCTTTTTCCTATTTGTAGTGGAGATGAGTGGTACCCAGTGGGGTCTTCTGCTGTTGTAGCCCATCCGCCTCAAGGTTGTGCGTGTTGTGGCTTTACAAATGCTTTTGCTGCATACCTCGGTTGTAACGAGTGGTTATTTCAGTCAAAGTTTGTGAAATACTCAGACCGGTCTGTCTGGCACCAACAACCATGCCACGCTCAAAATTGCTTAAATCACCTTTCTTTCCCATTCTGACATTCAGTTTGGAGTTCAGGAGATTGTCTTGACAAGGACCACACCCCTAAATGCATTGAATCAACTGACATGTGATTGGTTGATTAGATAATTGCATTAATGAGAAATTGAACAGGTGTTCCAAATAATCCTTTAGGTACAGATAAAAATCTCTATGATCCAAGTAAATATCAGAATGTCAAACTGTTTTGGTGAAATTTCAGTTTTGTGATAATTGCCTTATGTGAGTGTTTCTGTGTTTGTGTGTGTGTCTGTGTGCGTGTCTGTGTGCGTGTGTGCGTGCGTGGATGTGTGTGTGTGGCACGCGTGCGTCCGTCTATGTGTATGTAAAAGCGTGGAAAGGACAAGTGTGTGCATCCACTGTGTGTGTTTTTACATTGCGGGGTGAGTGAGTCACTTGCTATTTTCACCTCTTTTGCGAAATGACATTTTATCCAGAGATACATAATTAGAGGACCAGAGATAAAAATCTCTGCACAAGGTTGCAATATTAGTTTTCTTCCTAAGACACTTAGCAGACATACAGACATGTTATTCTCTTTTGACATTATAAAATTTTTTCCATTCCACCAGGTAAGCTTTTTCAAGCTTCTTAAAAAAATATCAACTTTCCTCAAGATCATGGACAAATACCACCACACAACCCACCAAAAAAAGTTTTTATTTTTTGTTGTTTTGAAGTTGTTCTACAGTACATCTACAAGTAGCAAGTAAAATTTTTGGCGTTATTCTATGTTGGTCATTCAGGCTTCTGGAAACATAAACAGGCTGAGAAAGTCAGAAAAACACTGCATATACAAGAGGAAGCTGAACGTAGTGTTTGTGTTTGAAGGGGTCCGATGTGTCAACTAAAAACGAGTTAAAGGTTATTATATGTCGGTTTTTACGAGGGCAGCCCTGCTCTTGTAATTCATTGGTAATGATTGCCAATTATTAGTGACTGACGAAGGCCTTGCTTTGTTATCTGTCAGCAAGGCAACCGTAGCTTCTAGCATACTTCCTTAAATCTGGCATAACCGCCGAATGAAGCCAGTGTTAATTAGCGATGCTTGCTAGGTGCATTTCAATCTTTGATGTAATTTGCTCTGAGACCTTGCTCAGTGTTTTCCCTTACTCTTTAATGTGACTGTTGTTGATATGTGCAGAGGGCCCAGGTTAGACCCCAGGTAGGGAGAAGAAGGGAATGCTGTTATAAATAATCTATGCACATTTTTCATCTATTGTTGCCAACCTTTTATTAACTTGTAGTCAGAGCAACTGATTTGAATTGTTTTATAAATATGATAGTGTATCTATCTCATGTAACTAAATCTTTTTCCAGTGATCTATAATGCTTTACATCTCTTGTTGCTTTTGTTTAGACTGACCAATAGTGAGAGCAAGTGAATATAAAAGCTTGATGCTTTTATCTAAAAAAAATCTAATTTCTGCGTCACAATTAGCTACTCATACTTTAAAATGATCAAAAAGCATAGAAAATAGATTTCTAGCAAAACACAATTTATCAAACAAAAGGACTGCTAGGACAGTCTCAGCAGTGGACCTAAATTGAGGATTCTAATTGAAGGTACATGTAACTTCAAAATGATCTGTTATTGTCAGTGAGGAATAAAGAGTGCTGCATTTCTGAATAGTATGTTGTATGCTCATGCTGTCAGTCCGCAGTTGTATAATGTATACTTTATATGGTTACTATTTGTTTATATATTGTTTATTCATTATTTTGGACTCTATTTCCGGGACCGCACACACACGCACATACACACACATTCTTAAAATTCAAAAAATCACTGACACTCCCATCAAAATAAATTGGACTCTTCTCCTAATAGAGGAACTATTCTGTTAGTCACATGCCAGTCAAGCCAGTTACGCGGCAACTATTCCACGCTGGCTCTTGCTCGTGATTTCCTTTTCGGTTGCAAAGTTTTGACACAATTGTGCTGTGTGGGAGGGGTTTAGAGGGAGGTAGAAATCATGCATCTCCATTGGTCAACCAGCCGAGGCTGCCTGAAGTTTCCAACCCGTAGACGTCCCCATGCGCTGGGTATCTTTCCTGGTGATGCTTTTCTCTACACTCTACTCTTCCCTACACCAATTCATACCCTGCTTGTATTCATCTCATCTGTCCACAGGAATCCTGGGCCCCCTGAAAAGATGCCTGCGTCTCCTCACTTATAGATGACATTGACATTACTATGATCGGTGGGCCCCACCAAGCCACGGGCTCTTTGATTCATACCCACCGTTCCCCGCATTAGCTTTGGCCCTGTCTGTCCTTAAAATCTTTAGAACTTTGCAGGCTTTGTTTGGTACTTTCAGGTCATCCTGTCTTTGAAGCTAACTAGTGTTTTTGCACCATGTGGTAGTAACCTCTGTAGTTCAGCTCGTGAAGACTTCAGCGAATGGTAGTGGCTGACAGATATATCCACATATACTGCCTCCAGGAGAGTGTGCCTGATCTGTCAGACATTCCTTTGTTGTTTTTGTCTTCATTATAGTGAGCATTCATTGATCATCTAATATAGAGTTCTTCCTTGTTCTAGCTTGTATTTTGCCCTTGCCGAACTAACCAGTGCATTCTTTCTTTTTAATGTACAGTACCAACCAGTTGTTTTTTTTACAAAAACGTATACAAAACTTGAAATGTCACTGTCCAAATACTTATGAACTGCACGATATACAGCTCTGGAAAACATGAAGAGACCACTGCACCTTTTTCTTTCCTTCCAAAAAAAAGTAGGAAGGTTTTGAGTGAGGAATAGAAGGGTTAAAAAATTAAGAGACCACAAGGAAATCACTTGGGGGCGTTTGGTCACCAGGTTTTTCACCTGATAATGCATTAAAGCTTCCCGGCCTTTATCATGGGCGATGTTGCTATACAGAGACTCAACATCCATGTAAAAGGGGCCAATGTTTCCTATATCACATTCTGCCTGAGTACCGTAAGATGGTAATTCTGCAACAAAGGGTTTTGTATAAAAAATCAACCAATGTGGGTATTGGTTCTGTTATAGAGTCATTTCCACTTCAATTGGTCTGCTAGGTAGTTTAATAAGACCTTAGTGAGTTATTAACTTTGGCTCAGAATGAAAGCTGGATCACCAAAAGAGAACATGATTACCTACTGTGCACTCACCCACGGTTTTCATCTCTTTATATGCTACCAAAAGTTCACTGAGTTCCCTTTTCATGTTCTCCATTGGATTTGCAGGTGAGATTGAAAAACACTCTGTGTTCTTTAATTGGCACACAGCCACCTCTATGTATTTGTCTTTACCCCATACGCTTACCGCGCCCTCCTTATCCACACTCTTTCTGAAAGAGATTTGTGTGCTTCAGATTCTCTTGTGGTCAGAATATATTTGTGTGTACTTTTCTGTTCACAATACACTTTTTCTACTTCATATGACACCTTTTTAGTGAAAGCGTTGAGTTCATATTAACGGGTAAGTGAGTAGACTTAGGTCAGAAGGGTTTGTATTTGGTAGCCTACACTGTTTCATCGTTAGAGGGCTCATCTGTAGAGGGACGGGCCGTCCCATTATAATGTTTTTGATGGTGCCAGGCCCGAAGATGTAGACACCAATAAAACGTAAAACGATCAACCTTAGTGTCAAACTCATTTCATGAATAGGTCGGGGCTTTAGAGTACTTTAGAGTGGCTAGATAAACAGTCATCCAGCAAGGAAAGGTCTGAGTTGTTGATTACTGCTGTCGTTATGATTGGCTCATTGTCATAGAGCCATGATGGGTGTTTTCCCTTCCTGTCTGCCGCGTCTTCCTTTTGGATTTAGGTTGCACGACCTGGGGAGTGAGATTCCAGAAAATCCCTTCAAACTTCAGAGATTTCTGTGACTGATCACCATCATCGTCATCATCAGTACTGGGGATATTGAACGAGACACATTGTGTTCTTCTTGGTTTCGGTATGAAACACTGCTTTTTTCCTGAGTTGCTTCCCCAGTCATAAACAGAATTTGTACTGAAATCATCCTGGCCACATTGGAATTCATCTTGTTTCAATATGAGTTAGGTTAGCTATGTCATCTTTTAATGAGTTCTCAAATGGCAGATTTAGTCTGCATGGGTGTGCATTTTATATTTTCAATATCTGTCTGTAAGGCTGTACTTTTTTTATTAGCCTCTTCCATTAATGGTAAAATAAGATCAAGAGAACATTTCTTTAGAATGGCTACCCATCAAAATGGACGACGCCCCTTCGCTCTTTTCCATTGGTGAAAACTGAAGCCGCCAGTGTCCCGATATGGTGCTGACCTCTTGGACTTGCGTCTGCGCAGATAGCGATCTTGGGACCAGTTCTGCGCAGTAGTTATGCGCAGTAGCGAGCAGGAAGTAAAGCCGTAAAGCCGCGAAATCAACGGCCCCACCCCTGTGCACCGCCCTCACTCTCCCTCGCAGAATGCGCATACCGTAATCATTCGGAAGCACACGCTGCACTGTTTTGGAAGTGGAGTCCTGCTCCTGTGAACTCTGCCTGCTCGGTTCCACTCCAACCTCATTAAAATACAATATTTTATAGCCTAACTGGTAACTTCTAGCTAACGATCACCTGCTAGCTATTAACATGGCTATTAACGAGGCTTTTTGTTTTTTAGCTAACATTAGCTAGCCCATTACATTTATTTACTAATTAAATAGCTTATAAATTTAACTTATTGAAAAAAAATTTAAGATCGATTGGAAATGCCAGATCAGTTAACAATCTAATGCAGAACAACCCATTATGTCCGTGTGAAATTATATCAATTATAGAAATTTAGAGATTAAATTTAAAGCTCCAATCTCCTTAGTCCTACGAAGATCGCGAAAAAAGCCTGATGGTGCTTCAGTGGCTCCTCGGCTCAGATAGCTGTCAATCACGACGTCACACCACCGTTTTTAGAGCATTAAATAACTAACTAAAAACCAACTTATTTTAAAAACCAACTCTTGAATTTACATTAGCGTGATACAAACTACAGTAAATGACAGAAACCAGCTTCAGAAAAAAGATATTTGAAGGGTAATTTAATTGTTTAGTTGGTCTCGCGTCCCATTGAATAACATGGGGAGGCGGGGTTTATGACCTATACTAGGACCACTCACCAGGCGATCGAGACGTTTTGGCTTCACTTTTCAGGGTTTGTGCGGCACGCTTGGCCAGCACATTAACATATTTTTTTACTTTAAATACACGTGTGCCAGAAATTTATGTTTTTATACAACCCAGTATAAATTTTTCCTTGCTTTTTGAACGGTTTTGTTGGCAGATCTCACAGTGAATCTCGACGGTTGTTTTGTCGTATCCCAAAAAACTGTGAAAGACCTTGGCCCTACCTTCGACCCTTATCTCTTCTTTGATGAACATACAATACATATTTCAAGAGCGGCTTGGGCTGATTTGAAGTTTTTATTGTTAACCTTTAAAGCATTACATGGACTTGCTCCTACTTACCTTGCTGAATTGGTCCAGCCATATATACCTACATTTACCCTAAGATCACAAAATGCAGGCCTTCTAATTGTATCTAGAGTTTCTAAACAAACAGCCCAAAGGCAGGGCTTTCTCCCATAGAGTTCCACTACTGTGGAATTAGCTCCCGATCAAGGTTAGGGATGCAGACTCAGTGCAAACGTTGAAGTGCCTACTAAAGACCCATTTCTTCAGCAAAGTAAGTCTATGACTTTGAAGTCTGGCCCGAAGTGGAGTCTGGCCCAGGGGTGTGAGGGTGAACGGAAAGGCTTGGATTTACATTACACCCATGCTGCCTCTACAAAGGCATGTCCTCTTTCCAATGCCATTCAGGGGTAGAGAATCCTGGCTTACAGTTGTTCTCCATTGCTGTCCTCATCCAATGGGAGTGAACTTTGTGGGTGATACTCCGCCCTCTTACAGGTTGGTTGCGGTTGGTTGGTGATCTTTTGGTTGAGGCTCGGTAGAGTGGTTGGATTGACTTCCTACCTGTTGGGCCCTGTCCGTGGTTACCCTCAGATAGGACCACTGTCACTATACACCCGGTTTTAGCAGTGTAAACCTTAGGTCTATATTAGGTAGTCCTGAGGGAGCAGGTTGTTTAACTTCCCTTGTGTCCAGTTCCGTGAGTGTCTTGGACCACACCTCAGGACTATCAGTCGTCAACGTTCCTGTCCAAATTATTCCTGGTTGTGTTGCAGATCAAGCAGCTGATGATACCTGACAATTCTGGCTGCCATTACGCTGATCCTCCCCCGATTGTCCCTGTCCATCTGGTCATGAATCTGACTTGGATTATGTTTTACAATGTAAATCAATCAAATGTATTTATAAAACCCTTTTTACAACAGCAGTTGCCACAAAGTGCTTTACAGAGACACCCGGCCTAAAAACCCCAAGGAGCAAACAACAGTAGTGTTGAATTTCAGTGGCTAGGAAAAACTCCCTAAGAAGGCTGAATTTTAGGAAGAAACCTAGAGAGGACCCAGGCTCAGAGGGGTGACTAGTCCTCTTCTGGCTGTGCCGGGTGAGATATTAAGAGTCAAATTGGAATAATTTATACATTTCTCTGGGCTAAATCTGCAACAGAGAGTCAACATCAAGCCAGTGACTCTTCCCCCGAAAGGCATTGGAGGGAGGGCATCCCAGTGGAGACGAGAGCCCACCTGGCAAGACAGCAAGGGTGGACAGTTTGCACTGAGTTTGCATTTCTAACCTTAATTGGCAGATCATTCCACAGTAGTGGAGCTCTATGAGAAAAGGCCCTGCCGCCACCTGTTTGTTTAGAAATTGTAGGTACAATTAAAAGACCTGCATCTTGCGATCGTAGGTTACGTGTAGGTATGAATGGCTGGATCATTTCAGCAAGGTAAGTAGGAGCAAGTCCATGTATTGATTTATAGGTTAAGAGTTAAACCTTAAAATCAGCCCTAACCCTAACATGCAGCCAGTGTAAGGACGCTAGGACAGAAGTAATGTGTTCAAATGTTTTTGTTCTAGTTAGGATTCTAGCAGCCGTGTGCAGCACTAATTGAAGTTTATTTATTAATTTGTCTGGATAACCAGAGAGAAGAGGATTGCAGTAATCTAGTCTAGAAGTAACGAAAGCATGGATACATTTTTCTGCATCCATTTTGATAGAAAGTTACAAATTTTTGCAATGTTTCGAAGATGAAAATAAGCAACTCTTGAGACATATTTTATGTTCTTCAAAGGAGAGGTCAGGGTCAAGGGTAACGCCAAGGTTTTTTACAGTTTTTTGGGATATGACCATGCAGCCGTCGAGGTTCACAGTGAGATCTGCTAACAAAGCTCTTTGTTTTTTGGGTCCTAAAACGAGCATTTCTGTTTTCCTTGAGTTTAAGAGCAACAAAATCTCTGTCATCCACTTCCTAATATCTGAAACGCGTGCTTCCAAAGTAGTTTAGGGGCTTCTCCATGCTTCATTGAAATATATAACTGTGTGATCAGCATAACAATGAAAGTTTACATTGTGATTTCGGATTACATCGCCCAGAGGGAGCATGTGTACTCTTAAAATGTTCACCGGTCACAGCCAGTAGAGGACTGGCCACCTCTCAGAGCCTGGTTCCTCTCTAGGTATTTTCTCAAGTTCTGACCCTATTAGGGAGTTTTTCCTAGCTCAGCGTGCATCAACCCTGCCGTTGCTTGCTCTTTAGGGTTTTAGGCTGGGAGTTTATAAAAAAGACTTTGAGACAACTGCCGATCAAAAATTATTGATTGATTTGTACATTTTAGAAGGGAATGCGATTTGTACATTTTAAAAGGGAATGCAAGTTCTTTTGATCAGCCTTTTAGCTACAACTCCTATGCCTTCCTTTAAACATTCTTTATATCATCTATAAGCATAGACAACAGTATCCCAGAAGTGACTCCCCTCAACTTTGTAAAAGCTCCCGAGACATGGCTTACAATCTTTTTCCTTTCATGAATCCCCCGGTGCTGAGCATGACTAACAGTTACAGCACTGGGTAGTCAGAAAGAATGTAGACACAGGACTCTGATTCATCAAACAGTATAACAATTGTCCATTCAGAAATGTAATTACTCTTGTTTACAACCATCTCAATCTTCCACTTTTCATCACTAGAGAATCTACTGCTGTCTGGCACATCATCTATTATTTTTTGCTATTGTCCTTTTCACTCCAGACCATTCAAAATGATCCTCAATATCAGCACTATCTTTCATGGTTTATTTGCTTATTTGGATTCCCATTAGTTCCTGCTGAAGTGAAAAGAAAACAAATAACAAAACATAGGTACATTGATAGACCAGAACAGTCCCAAATATTGAATATACCACTTCAGACCCGGAGTACAATAGTGCCTGTTGCAAAAGTTTTGCTTCAGACTTGGAGATTGTGAGTATGCCGTTGGAGGCATGTCTGGCTGGGTATGTATGGATTCCATTCAACACGTGACTCCATTGAAGATTGTCTTCATTGGAGGGGAATGAACAGCAGGAATTTTTGTCATTTGCGATTCCATTACTCGCAGTATTGGACTAAAGAATCAACCGGCGATCGTACACTGTTTACCGGGGTGCAGAGCAACCGACAAAGCTGCAAATCTGGGGTTGGTGCTAGCGAAGTCAAAAACTGGCAAGTATAGAGAGTACAGAGACATTGTTATTCACGTTGGCACCAACGACATTAGGATGAAACAGTCAGGTTGCGAAGCAGAACATAGCAGAACATAGACAGGAGTCTCACTTCAACAACTCTGGAAAAAATTAAGAAACCACCACACCTTTTTCATTCCTTTCCAAAAAAGTCAAAAAGGAAGGTTTTGAGTGAGGAACAGAATAGTTAACATTACAGACCACTGCAAATTGAACGCTTCTGTTCCTAAGATCTCACCTTGTGGAGTTGCAATTATCATGAGAACAGTGAGGAATCAGCCCACAATTACATGGGAGGATCTTGTCAATGATCTCAAGGCAGCTGGGACCTCAGACACCAAGAAAACTATTGGTAACGCACTACACAGTGAAGGACTGAAATCCTGCAGCGCCCGCAAGGACCCCTGCTCAAGGAAGCACATGTACAGGCCCATCTGAAGTTTGCCAGTGAACATCTGAATGATTCAGAGGAGAACTGGGTGAAAGTGTTATGATCAGATAAGATCAAAATCGAGGTGTTTGGCATCAACTCATCTCGCCATGTTTGGAGGAGGAGGAATGCTGCCTATGACCCCAAGAACACCATAACCTACCGTCAAACATGGAGGTGGAAACATTGTGCTTTGGGGGTGTTTTCACTGCATCGAAGGGACGATGGACAGAGCCATGTACTGTCAAATCTTGGGTGAGAACCTCCTTCCCTCAGCCAGGGCATTGGAAATATGTTATAGATGGGTATTCCAGCATGACAGTGACCCAAAACACACGGCCGAGGCAACAAAAGAGTGGCTCAAGAAGAAGCACATTAAGGTCCTGGAGTGGCATAGCCAGTCTCCAGGCCTTAATCCCATAGAAAATCTGTGGAGGCAGCTGAGGGTTCAAGTTGCCAAACGTCAGTCTCAAAATCTTAATGACTTGGAGAAGATCTGCAAAGAGGAGTGGGACAAAGAGGAGTTAACCCTAACCCTCCTGAGATGTGTGCAAACCTGGTGGCCAACTACAAGAAACGTCTGACCTCGGTGATTGCCAACAAAGGTTTTGCCACCAAGTATTAAGTCATGTTTTGCAGAGGGGTTGAATAATTATTTCACTCATTAAAATGCAAATCTATTCATAACATTTTTGCCATGCGTTTTTCTGGATTTTTTTTTGTTGTTATTCTGTCTCTCACTGTTCAAATAAACCTACCATTAAAATTATAGACTGATAATTTCTTGGTCAGTGGGCAAATGGAAAAAATCAGGGGATCAAATAAGTTTTTTCCTTCACTGTTCCTCCTCTATCCCTCCAATGTGCTACAGTTTTTTGTGCTCAAATCCAAATATACTTGTACATACTGTATACTGCCCTCTTCTATTTGCAGGGCAGTTAGAGGCTAACTGCATTTCGTTGTACTGTACTCGTACTGTTCAATGAACAATAAACTTGAATCTAATCTAATTAAAGGCTGGATCTTTAACTTAAGCTATATTCACCCTGATCATATGCACCCTGATCTCCCTGTAGCTTTTGAATGTAAGCTTGCAGGATCAAACTGCTGTGCGGGGCTATTTGGTACAAACTTTCTTAATTGGCACTTGTTTATTAAAACTGTATGGAAAGACTATTTAAAATAGGAACACACATACACAATATAAGGGATTTGATTCTATTGATTCCAGTTGATTTTGGGCCAGTGTACAGCTGCCAATTCATTTCAAAAGGTCTGCCCATTCATGTGTTTTAAATTATATTTGATACTAATTAGAGAGCATTTTAAAGAGCATGTGGCAAAACTCAAGCAACACTATAACAATCACTAAAGTTTGGGCAGAAGAATGCAGCATTGGACTTGGTAGGCATATTCATGATTAATCATATCTAATGGATTTGCTTTGCCCAAAGATTTCCGGTTGAATTTGATGGGGACCGGAACCGATTGGGAGAGATTCTGTTGGATTGAGTACTATCCCAATTGAGGTCACAGAGGAACACAACCTCAAGGAAGGAGGAAGAAATAAGGAGCAATATGTTCACTCAGGGCACTCAGAGCACAAACAGGAGCAGAGGGATGTCTATAGTAGACATAGTGCGTGTATACATTATATAGTATATGATTTATGTAGGGATTGTTGTGAACATTTTTGAACTAAGATACATTTGAGAAATGTCTGTCTTTCTAATACCTGGTATATAACTCTTTACTTTGATTGTGACACACGTCTGTATAATATCAGAGGATTATTAGGTACTCTGACCATGTTTATCTGCTTAAAACAAAAAGGTTATCAGTCCTTTGTTCCTTAGGAATGTGGCCTTTGGGGGGAATTAGGGGCAGTTGGCCTCTTTTGGTAAACACAACAGTAAACATTATGGCAGGAAGGATAAGGTGGGGGGACAGCCCGCCCTTTGGGTGAAAACCTATGTGACACAAGACAGATGGGCAGCATCTCATCACACACCTTTTTCCACTATAAGTACTGATGATTGTCATGTATTAAGAAAAGACTCCTCAGATTTTTATTCTGTAAGCGTTTGACGCGTCTCTCTATTTGCAAATAAACTTAATTGTGCCAAGAGAATTTTGTCTCCGTCCTTACTCCTTTAAATGTTCTGAGCTCAAACTTTTTCACATAAGACAATAGAGGGTGGTGGGCTGGAATCAGAACATGCAGCAACATGTCCAGCCCCTCATGTGTCTACGGTCCAGACGTCATTTCGTAGGCTATATTTGACCAATATAAATTTAATTAGCTATGCTAACTAGAATATTAGCAGTGCCCTACTTGTATTTCTCTTCCACTTTAATCACCTGCAGGAATGAGGGCTTCTACCAATTTAGGGGGATACTTAAGGGCATATTATGCTTAAATAAAAGGTTACTTCAGGGCCTTTGATGCTTTATTGGACAAGAAAGTGAATAAATTGTGAGCTGAAATCAAACCCATGCTGCAGCAGTACATGGGCGTCCAGAAGGAGCAGCTCAGACAGCAGGACCACTCTGTCACAGACTGTAAACTAAACCTCCTCACCTCAGTTACATTCCTTGATTATAGTGCATTTAACCTTTCTAAATCCCTTCCCGAGTCCGTCCTTCTTGCAAAATAAAGATAATAACTTTTTTTTTTCATCAAAACAATCCAATCATTTCAGTCTGGAAAAAAAGCAAAAATGACCTACAGTCCCTGATTAAGAAAGGTCAGAAACCAATCTCTTTCTGGATAATCAGAATCATGATGGATGGCCAGGGACGTGAATCATTATATTGTATTATTATAATGTATAACATCTACACAAAAAGCTAAGGACACTATTACACTTTTTTTTTTAGACTCATTGTCTAAGAAACATAAAATAGCCAGAATAGCAGCATGCATGGTTTCAAAACAAATTCAAATATAAAACACAAAGCACTTTGGTTTAAAGATTAATTCACACATCAAAAAGCAAATTATTAATTTGATGAGGTGTGGTATAAGTACAGGTCAAAATAGTGACAGCCCCTCACATCATTGGCCCTCATACAGTGGGGAGAACAAGTATTTGATACAGTGCCGAATTTGCAGGTTTTCCTACTTACAAAGCATGTAGAGGTCTGTAATTGTTATCATAGATACACTTCAACTGTGAGAGATGAAATCTTAAACAAACAATCCATAAAATCACATTGTATGATTTTTAAATAATTAATTAGAATTGTATTGCATGATATAAGTATTTGATCACCTACCAACCATTAAGAATTCCGGCTCTCACAGACCTGTCAGGTTTTCTTCAAGAAGCCCTCCTGTTCTCCACTCATTACCTGTATTAACTGCACCTGTTTGAACTCGTTACCTGTATAAAAGACACCTGTCCACACACTCAATCAAACAGACTCCAACCTCTCCACAATGGCCAAGACCAGAGAGCTGTGTAAGGACATCAGGGATATAATTGTAGACCTGCACAAGGCTGGGATAGACTACAGGACAATAGGCAAGCAGCTTGGTGAGAAGGCAACAACTTTTGCCGCAATTATTAGAAAATGGAAGAAGTTCAAGATGATGGTCAATCTCCCTCGGTCTGGGGCTCCATGCAAGATTTCACCTCGTGGGGCATCAATGATTATGAGGAAAGTGAGGGATCAGCCCAGAACTACACGGCAAGACCTGGTTGGTCAATGTCCTGAAGAGATCTGGGACCACAGTCTCAAAGAAAACCATTAGTAACACAATACGCTGTCATGGATTAAAATCCTGCAGCACACACAAGGTCCCCCTGCTCAAGCCAGTGCATGTCCAGGCCCATATGAAGTTTGCCAATGGCCATCTGGATGATCCAGAGGAGGAATGGGAGAAGGTCATGTGGTCTGATAAGACAAAAATAGAGCTTTTTGGTCTAAACTCCACTCGCCGTGTTTGGAGGAAGAAGAAGGATGAGTACAACCCCAAGAACACCATCCCAACCGTGAAGCATGGAGGTGGAAACATAATTAGTTGGGGATGCTTTTCTGCAAAGGGGACAGGACGAATGCACCATATTGTGGGGAGGATGGATGGGGCCATGTATCGCGAGATCTTCCCTCAGTAAGATCATTGAAGATGGGTTGTGGCTGGGTCTTCCAACATGACAACGACCTGAAACACACAGCCAGGGCAACGTGGCTCCGTAAGAAGCATCTCAAGGTCCTGGAGTGGCCTAGCCAGTCTCCAGACCTGACCCCAATAGAAAATCTTTGGAGGGAGCTGAAAGTCCATATTGCCCAGCGACAGCCCCGAAACCTGAAGGATCTGGAGAAGGTCTGTATGGAGGAGTGGGTCCAAATCCCTGCTGCAGTAGTGTGTGCAAACCTGGTCAAGAACTACAGGAAACGTATGATCTCTGTAATTGCAAACAAAGGTTTCTGTACCAAATATTAAGTTCTGCTTTTCTGATGTATCAAATACTTATGTCATGCAATAAAATGCTAATAAATTACATGAATATCATACAATGTGATTTTTTGGATTTTTGTTTTAGATTCCGTCACTCACAGTTGAAGAGTACCTATGATAAAAATTACAGACTTCTACATGCTTTGTAAGTGGGAAAACCTGCAAAATCGGCAGTGTATCAAATACTTGTTCTCCAAACGGTAGTTGTCAATGTATCCTTAACCTGATTTAGGAGACTCCTGCAATTTCATGCCCTTCGGCAGTTCAATCCAGGTGGATGTACTGGAATGCTTTTAATCCAATTTGGCGTGCGTGGGTACTGTGATGGTTTGAAGTTTGTAATAAACCTCAGTGACCCATGGTAAAAAATTCCTTATTTTGCCAAAGAAGCAAACAAGTGCAAGGCATCTCCATAGTCTACTCAAGGCTAGAAGATTGCGGAAGTTTCAAAATAAAAGCTTGTAAATACGTAAAATATTTCAAATATTTCAATACTGATCACAATCGTATAAACTTGTAAACAATGCAATAAGCACGTCTTCCCAATACAAACTTCAAAGATATGTCCAGCATCACCTCCTAAATTACGCTGTCATGGCTACAGCACAGTTAACTTTAGGGCGTAGTCATAGTAACCATTAATCTGAAGATGATCATGTTTGTAAAAGGTATCAGTTGGTTGATCTGTCTTTAGGGGAAGAAGTTTCAATGCAAACCATGGAGACCTAATTCATTATTGTAATGTACAATAGAATAGAATAAAACAGCCGAAAATTACATCACTAGCTGTAATATTCTGAACATTTCACATCACTGAGTCTTGCTCACCAATTAAAACATTTTGCTCATTGTAATCAGTGTATTATCATGCATCATACTGCAAATTAATTTTGATATTTAACTCATGGGTTATGTTTGAACAGAGACATGGCAAGCATTTGTGCAGGAACAATTTCTCTCCAGGGATTTATACAGATTTCCATCAAGTTCAGCCATTCAACTGAACCTGTAGCACTTTCCATCAAATTATCCCGGAAACAGGATCCACTAGTCACTTGAGCCTGATGGTACATATAAGTAGTTTGTGTTAGTTACCGGCCGTAATTGTCCTCTTAGTGGGTGCTTAAGATCGTATGAACATTACTAAGAATTGATTTAGAGATTACAGTCCATTTAAGGACACAGTTCAATGCTTTTGTGTATAAGATGGAATTGCTGGCCATTCTCTTGGCTGCGGAGTGGGTGGAAAGGTAAGGACTGACAGGTGGTCATATGCTCTGGCTCCTTGGCAGCACTGAAGAGATTCAAGTTCTTGCAGTGCCTATTTAGGGTTAGACAGACGGAGATATTTGTGATGTTCCTCTGGGTACCAGCCCATTTGGGAGTGGAATGTAAGAAGGAGGCATATGTTCTCTGCGAGCAGGCTGTAACACATAATACTGTTGGCTTATTGTTAAAAACCGGTAAAGTAGAAGCCAAGGGATGGATGAGATCCGTGGTGAAAAAATGGAGACAGAAGTCATGGGACAGGCTGGGGCAGGTGCGACACCTGTCTGAGGTCAAGGCAAAGGTGGGGGGCAATATTCTCCTCAAGGCAGGAGAGAAGAGAGGAAAACATGAATTACAAGGAAGGTATTGTGACTCAGTGCCAGAGATACGGGATGGAAAAGGGGGGGGGGGGGGTGGGTTCTACTGGAGTTAAATAATAAGGGTGCGCAAGAACCAAGTTTACCCGAGCTATTGAGAAAATCATCGGGGCATGTAGCGTTTAATTTTGGAGAGGGTTTAAGACCTTCCCTGTCCCTGTCCATTTGATGGTGGAAATACACTGTCAACGTTGGCTACCAACCTCCATTCACAAGAGCAGAGAATTTCATTAGCAGCAGCAGTTAAAAGGGTGGAGATGGGTGGTTGTGAAGTGTGCAAGGCTGTGGAAAGTCCTTTGCCGAGGGTTGATTCCCACAAGCAGGACCTGGATATTACGCTAGTGTAGAAAATTGACTTTCTGGTCTTCACTGCTAATGTGGTTAATGGCAATACCAAAGTGGAGAAAAAAATCAAGGAAGGCATCATTATGGAGGCGACTGACCGATTTCAGGATTTGAATGGTGTTGTGGAAATTCTAATGAAAGAAGCAGATAAACAAATAAGGTGATAGAGGTTACAAATAGAGAAACAAGTTAAGTTACAGAGGAACAAGGTGATATAGGCTTCAAATAGAGAAACAAGGTGATATAGGCTACAAATAGAGAAATTAGGTGATATAGGTTATAGATAGAAAAACAAGGGAAACATTTTATTGAATTAAGCTAGGTGTCAGCCTTCATTTGGTAGGTTAACATCAAATACTACTCGAAAAAAGTTCATTAAAAGAAAACTAACGTATGAATGCCGCTTGATCACTCACTTTGCGCTGTCATAAGACAATACAGTCAAGGTATTTAATTTGTGAGAAAGAACAAGATTTAACGAGGCAAACGTTGGGCTAGTGCAGGTGCGGAAGTATATTACATTTCTTACTTGCACAGGTCCTACCAATGGGCACTAAATGTTTTATTTGTAAAAATCTCTATTTAATAGACTAGACGATATCCGTGGGCCTAGCCTTATTTGTAATAACAATTACCAGATACTACCTTGTGTAGCTTAAACACGACTAGTCGTTATTTTTTATGTCACGGTCAAACAATCAAAACGTATTAAATGCTTCTTTCGATTGTAGCTGTTAAGGAAATTGATTATGTTGCGCGACTACAAGATCTAGACGGCCTGAAACATAACCACCGTTCCAGCGGACATGTGACATGGTATTTAGTGGATACGGGAAATGTAGTTGTATTTGTTAAAAATCGCTCTTCTTTTCATCGCTAGTAGAAACAAATAAGAACTACATATCACAGAGTAAACCGGAACAGGGAAAAAGCGCTGTCGGTTTATGGATTGTTGTCATGAGAGCTACTGTCTAGGTAAGTCAAGAATTTATTGTATATTATGGAATATATATGTTTAAATATTTAGCTATATGGCGACAGAAATGTGTTATTATTTACAAAATTGTACTGTCCATACAAGGCACTTAATGTTGTTGCGTTAAAACGGCAAGCTGTGTTTTAATACTATATTGTATAGCTAGCATTCTTTTCGAATTCTACTATACATGTAGTGTTTATCTTTAGGCTAGGTGTTTCTAGCTATCTCTCACTCTTCTACTAACTTACCTTTTATTTCTTCAAACATTCTCTTGCACATAACTCAATATCGGACGAGCGTGATACATAACTTTACTATAAGATGATGAGAGAGTGCAATGCAGTCCATGTTTCTACAAATAATGGCAGTCCTATTAGTCAGTAAATACTAGACTACAGAAAGACCCCGTTGTTATTATTCCAGGCCTCCTGCCTCATTAATACATGTAACTGTCTTAATAAAATCAGTACTGTACATACAAACAGATCGAGTTTATATTCCATATTTTTTCCAGTAGCAGGATAACTAAGGACACATTTGTCCCTATGCGCGTTATTAAGCTCTGTTGAGCTCACGTGCGCCCAAACCTGACGTGGGCAGGCATGGAAGGAGCTTGGGGTTCAGAGGATGTTAAAATGTTCATATAATCGGAGCAACTCTTTCACTATTAAAGTTTTTACTTAAAATCAAATGACATGGTCAATAGGTGCTTTCACTCATTTAACTGCAATCGACATGTTTTAAAATAAATATTCTTCTTTGTGGTTTGATCAAGAAAATGTCTAGTTCAACTTCCTAAAACATTCCAGGACTAACCCTATTCTCTGTTTATATTAATGATGTTACACTTGCTGTCAGTATCTCCATCATCCACGTTTATGCTGACAACACTCTCTTAACTGTCCCCTAACTGTAGCTTTAAAAACATCAAACATGCTTTCGCTCCCTAAACAGAAAAAAAAATGATGCTCTGTAACATAATCCTACCATAACTTGCTTGGACCCCATACATCCCCGCTTTGGATGAGAATGAGTTGGAGTACAGTACCATTCATAAGTTTGGACTCACCTATTCATGCAAGGATATTTCTGTATTCTAACTCTTTTCCACAATGTAGAATATTAGTTACGACAGCAAAACTATGAAACAACACATGGAATCATGTCGTAACTCAGTGTACAGTAATGAACGAGTTGCCACATATGCTGGACACTTGGCTGCTTTTCCTTCACTCTGCGGTCCACCTCATCCCAAATTTCAACTGGGTTCTGGTCGGGGGATTGTGGAGGCCAGATGATGTGATGCTGCGCTCCATCACTCTCTTTCTTGGTGAAATAAACCCTTACACAGACTGTAGGTCGCCGGAAAAACAAACGATAGTCTCAGTAAGCGCAAACTAGATGGGACGGTGTGTCGCTGCAGAATGCTGTGGTAGGAATGCTGGTTGAGTGTGCCTTGAATTCTGAATATATTTACAGACCAGTGTCACCAACAAAGATCCATCACACCTCCTCCTCCTCCTCCTCCTCCTCCATGCTTTATGTGTGGGAACCACACATGCTAAGATTATCTGTTCACCCCATCTGTGTCCCCAGAGACATTCTTGTTGGAGCCAAAAATGTCAAATTTGGACCCATCAGACCGAAGGACACATTTCTACAGGTCTATTGGTTTCTCGGCCCAAGCAAGTGTCTCCTTATTGGTGTCCTTCAGTATTGGTTTCTATGCAGCAAGCTGACCAAGGGGGCCTGATTTCATGCGGTGTCCTCTGAACAGTTGATGTTGATGTATGTTATTTGAAATCTGTGGTACAGTTAATTGCCAATTTCTGAGACTGGAAACTCATCCTCGGCATCAGAGTTAACTCAGGGTCTGCCTTTCCTGTGGCGGTCCTCAACAGAGCCAGTTTCATCAAAGTGCTTGATGGTCTTCTGCTTACCAACCTTACTTTGTCACAACACAACTGATAGCCTCAAACACATAAAGAAGGAAAGACATTTTTCCAATGTTTACATCGCACACCTGTTCATTGAAATGCATTTTAGGTTACTACATCATGAAGCTGGTTGTGAGAGTACAAAGAGTGTGCAAAGCTGTCATCATGTCAAAGGGTGGCTGCTTTGAAGAATCTACAATATGGAATGGAGTTTGATCTGTTCAAATGCACTGAACAACCCAGCGTCATCCTACACAATGAAATTGTGAAATTCCTACACAATGAAACAGCAGTTCAAAAAGAGTATTGTAAACTAGCAGCAATGTTGGTAGTAGTATTGAATATATAGATATGGCAAGTATGGCAGTAATAAACATAAACATTTTAACTAGCATATTTTCACCACCTGGGGCCTGCTCATCAGGAAGTCAAGGATCCAATTACAAAGGGAGGTGTTGAGTCCCAGGGTCCTGTGCTTAGGAATAAGCTTAGTGGGCACAATAGTGTTGAATGCAGTGCTGTAGTCCACCAACAGCATCCTCAGGCATGTGTTGCCTTTTTCCAGGTGGGATAGGGTGGTGTGTCGTCAGGGCGATGGCATTCATAGATCTACTGGGACGGTATGCAAATTGAAAGGGGTCCAAGGTGTCAGGAAGGGTGGCAGACGTGAGTGAAATGTTGTTCGGGACAGTAGCCTACATACCCTAATCTAATCGTCTTTTCACCGGGTTATCGACCCCCCCCCCCAAGCACAATAAAAAGAGCCCAACTATGGGCGAAACCTACCCATCTGGCAACACTGCCAATATGATTTTCTTTCCCACCTATGGTCATATTCTCTGCAGTATATCGCTGGTAAGCTATTTAGCATATGAGCGCAAATAATTTTTACCATCCTGACACAGTGTCAGTGTGAGATTTTGGGAAGACTTAACAAATGTTAACAAATAGTGATTAAAAGTGAAGTTTGATCACATTTGGTCCCTTTAAGATCCCTTCAGTCTTAAAGAGTAATTCACTGCACCTCAGAATCCACAGTAAAACGTTTGTATACGATAGGAGTGGGAAAAGGGTGCCATTGCATTGGTAAGCACCTGAAGCACTTCACAACAGCATTAATGATAAGTGATAAAAGAAAGACAGCACCTCTAATAGCCTGTTTGACACGGCAGCCTGCTGAATTTGAAGGAGAACACTACTTTTGGCTGGTTTCTGTAAACATTTTTGAATGTTTGGATTGATGTGACATGCACTCGTGGGAGCAAGGATGCTAATGTGGTGGCAGAAAAGCGGTATTCAGCATTGCAGTACAGATAACGCCTGCGCTGGAATGTGAAGCAGGCTTAAGCTAGCTTTTAGAAAACCTTGAGGCGCTATACCATCAGTCATAGTCCTGGACTGTTTACAGATGGTTGAAAGCCATGCATTAAATCACCAATGTAATGGCCAAAATTCTAACTCTTTTCAATGCACACTGGTGAAATTAAGCTTACGCTTAATTGACCTTTGGGTAGACAGTTGCTCGATTTCACCCATGACTACCATTAAACCTAACATCAAAGGGGGATTAATTAGGTTAATTGAATAAGCATGCATTTCTCTCCCCTTCCCTCCTAGCTGTTTGCTCTTTCAGACAGTAGTCTTATTTAATCAATGATTGTCGATGTTTCATCTGGTGGTGTTTCTTCCTCTCTCCTACCGCCATTAAGTTGTTAATGGTTATGGCGTCTGTGTTTTCTCTCTCCCTCAGTAATTATGCCATACCAAGTTTCATTTTAAATCTAGTCTCTATCGAGTTGATGGTAGAACTTGTAGGGAACAAATCACGTGTGTCATATTAGTGTAGAAACTAAATTGTACAGGCCATTTTAATGTTATTGCTTGATTATACTGACATGCTATGCATGCATTCATCAACACTCAGTGTTGAAACCAAGCAGTTTATAATGCTGCAATTTTTATTATCAGTGCACACACGTCATTGTCTTCTTACTGGATATCCTTTGGTTGGCTGGGACTCCCTAACCTGGCTAGTCCTAGAGATACCGTGGGTGAATTCAGTGTTGGAGAATTCAGAGGTAGAGCAACTTTTGACTACTGTGTCACTCACTCACGGAATCTTCCGGAGTAACCTTATGCTAGATGATCTGCTGCCAATAAGGCAATTCAAATATTTACCTTTTCACTGTGATTGCTTTTCTCAGTGTGTGTTTTTCATGTGTGTGTATCGGTTTTTATTATTGCTTTAATACAGGGCACAACTGTAAAAGAGAATTAGGCGTCACCTTGATTTCTTGGTATAAAACCGGTGAAATCATTGACTACCTTATATTGCCCTTCTCTGTCGGCAGAGTCTCAGCGGATTGTGCTTGGGGAGCTAGGTCACAATGGCAGAGTTTCCGGAGGGCTTCAACCAACTGGAACTGCTGAAGACCCACGGTCACCTGATTCCCCGCGGAGCCCGCAGCCTCTGGCCTGGAGATGAAGGAGAGCAGGAGGAAGATGATGATGACGAAGAGGAGGTGGTGGAGGGGGAACGGACTGAGGAGTGGTATCAGCAGAAGGAAGAGAAGCTGACAGACAAACCGGAGGAGTTGATGCTGTGGGCGGCAGAGAATGATAGGGTGAGTGTGTCTCACACACACACACACACACACACACACACACACACACACACACACACACACACACACACACACACACACACACACACACACACACACACACATTCAGACAGTTTGCAACAAAAACTTTTTACCCAGTCTGCTGCTTATTGCAGGATAGGGATGTACAGTTGTGCTCATAAGTTTGCATCCCCTGGCAGAAATTGTGATATTTTGGCATTGATTTTGAAAATATGACTGATCATGCAAAAAAAAAAAGTATTTTATTTAAGAATAGTGATCATATGAAGCCAACTATTATCACATAGTTGGTTGGCTCCTTTTAAAATCATAATCGTAACAGAAATCCCCCAAATGGCCCTGATCAAAAGTTTACAAACCCTTGAATGTTTGGCCTTGTTACAGAGACACACAGGTGAAAATGACAATTAAAGGTGAATTTTACACACCTGTGGCTTTTTCAATTGCAATTAGTGTCTGTTTATAAATTGTCAATGATTTTGTTAGCTCTCATGTGGATGCACTCAGCAGGCTAGATACTGAGCCATGGGGAGCAGAAAAGAACTGTCAAAAGACCTTCATTACAAGGTAATGGAACTTATTAAGAATGGAGAAGGACATAAAAACATATCTAAGGCCTTGGAAATGCCAGGCAGTACTGTTCAGTCACTTATTAAGAAGTAGAAAATTGGAGATCTCTTCATACCAAACCAAGGTCAGGTAGACCAAGAAAGATTTCAGCCAAAACCGCCAGAAGAATTGTTTGGGATACAAAGAAAAACCCACAGGTAATCTCAGGAGAAATACAGGCTGCTCTGGAAAAAGACAGTGTGGTTCTTTCAAGCAGCACAATATGACGATACTTGAACAAAAATGAGCAGCACGGTCCAGTTGTCAGAAAGAAGCCTTTACTGTGCCAATGCCACAAAAAGCCTGGTTACAATATGCCCGACAACATCTTGACATGCCTGACAGCATCAGCACACTAATTTGGAGTGACAAGACCAAAATTGAGCGTTATGGTCACACTCACAACCAAAAGCGCTATGTTTGGAGAGGGGTCAACATGGCTTATAGTGAACAGAAAACCATCCCCACTGTGAAGCATGGTGGTGGCTCACTGATGTTTTGGGGGTGTGTGAGCTCTAAAGGCACAGGGAATCTTGTGAAAATGTATGCAGCAAGATGAATGCAGCATGTTATCAGAAAATACTGGCAGACAATTTGCATTCATCTGCATGAATTCTGCGCATGGGACGCTCTTGGACTTTACCGCACGACAATGACGCTAAGCACAAAGCCAAGTTGACCCTCGAGTGGTTACAGCAGAAAAAGGTGAAGGTCCTGGAGTGGCCATCACAGTCTCCTGACCTAAATCATTGAGCTAATCTGGGGAGATCTCAAATGTGTGGTTTATGCAAGACGACCAAAGACTTTGCTTGACCTGGAGGAATTCTGCCAAGACGAAAGGGCAGCGATACCACCTGCAAGAATTCGGGGCCTCATAGAAAACTGTTACAAAAGACTGCACGCTGTCATGATGCTAAAGGTGGCAATACACAGTATTAAGAACTAAGGGTATGCAGACTTTTGAACAGGGGTAATTTCATTTTTTTCTTTGTTGCTATTTTTGTTTTATGATTATACCATTCTGTTAAAACCTACAGTTGAATGTGAATCCCATAATAAAAGACATGTGTTTTGCCTGCTCACTCATGTTTTCTTTAAAAATGGTACATATATTACCAATTCTCCAAGGGTACGCAACTGTACACTATACTTAATACTTGTACATTTTCTTGTACAAGACGACCAAAGACTGTGCATGACCTAGAGGCATTTTGCCAAGACAAATGACCTGCAAGAATTTGGGGCTTCATAGACAACTATCACTCCTGTGAGCCTAGGTTTCTTCCTAAAATTCGACCTTCATAGGGAGTTTTTCCTAGCCACTGAAATTCAACACTACTGTTGTTTGCTCCTTGGGGTTTAAGGCCGGGTGTCTCTGTAAAGCACTTTGTGACAACTGCTGTTGTAAAAAGGGCTTTATAAATAAATTTGATAGAAATTTGATATTACATAAGACTGCACACTGTCATTGATTCTAAAGGGGGCAATACACAGTATTAATAACTAAGGGTATGCAGACTTTTGAACAGGGTTCAGTTCATTTTTGCCGGAACGCGTAAGCGGAGCCAGCTAAGAAGGGCGAATGTCTCTTACTGAGTGACTGACTGACTGACTACCCCTTGTTTAATATTGTAGTGGTTAGAGACGCGGAGTTGTGAACTGTAGGTGCCGAGTTCGTATCTCCTCGCAGGCGAAGCGAAGTACGCATTATGAATGATTCCTTGGAATTATTCTTTGGAAGAATTTCCACAACAAAGACCTAAGTTCGAATCTATTGAGAGCAACGACATTTATAAATTACACTCACCTAAAGGATTATTAGGAACACCATACTAATACTGTGTTTGACCCCCTTTCGCCTTCAGAACTGCCTTAATTCTATGTGGCATTGATTCAACAAGGTACTGAAAGCATTCTTTAGAAATGTTGGCCCATATTTGTTAGGATGGCATCTTGCAGTTGATGGAAATTTGTGGGATGCACATCCAGGGCACGAAGCTCCCGTTCCACCACATCCCAAAGATGCTCTATTGGGTTGAGATCTGGTGACTGTGGGGGCCATTTCAGTACAGTGAACTCATTGTCATGTTCAAGAAACCCATTTGAAATGATTCGAGCTTTGTGACATGGTGCATTATTCTGCTCAAAGTAGCCATCAGATGGGTACATGGTGGTCATAAAGGGATGGACATGGTCAGAAACAATGCTCAGGTAGGCCGTGGCATTTAAACGATGCCCAATTGGCACTAAGGGGCCTAAAGTGTGCCAAGAAAACATCCCCCACACCATTACACCACCACCACCAGCCTGCACAGTGGTAACAAGGCATGATGGATCCATGTTCTCATTCTGTTTACGCCAAATTCTGACTCTACCATCTGAATGTCTCAACAGAAATCGAGACTCATCAGACCAGGCAAAATTCTTCCAGTCTTCAACTGTCCAATTTTGGTGAGCTCATGCAAATTGTAGCCTCTTTTCCCTATTTGTAGTGGAGATGAGTGGTACCCGGTGGGGTCTTCTGCTGTTGTAGCCCATCCGCCTCAAGGTTGTGCATGTTGTGGCTTCACAAATGCTTTGCTGCGTACCTCGGTTGTAACAAGTGGTTATTTCAGTCAAAGTTGCTCTTCTATCAGCTTGAATCAGTCGGCCCATTCTCCTCTGACCTCTAACATCAACAAGGCATTTTCACCCACAGGACTGCTGCATACAGGATGTTTTTCCTTTTTCACACCATTCTTTGTAAACCCTAGAAATGGTTGTGTGTGAAAATCCCAGTAACTGAGCAGATTGTGAAATACTCAGACCGGCCAGTCTGGCACCAACAACCATCCCATGAAATACTCAGACCGGCCCGTCTGGCACCAACAACCATCCCATGATCAAAATTACTTAAATCACATTTCTTTCCCATTCTGACATTCAGTTTGGAGTTCAGGAGATTGTCTTGACCAGGACCACACCCCTAAATGCATTGAATCAACTGCCATGTGATTGGTTGATTAGATAATTGCATTAATGAGAAATTGAACAGGTGTTCCTAATAATCCTTTAGGTGAGTGTATTTCTGGTAGATTCCATGATTCTCTCGTCTTCTCACTTGATGAAAAAGTTATTTATCGTCACCTTTATTGATAGTTATTGTATAAATGTAATTCACGAATGAAAGAAAAAGTAGGTTGTTTTGCCTTGAAAGAAAAACATACGTTCTTATGCCATGAAATGAAATAGCTTCGGCAGACTCGCTAGCAATTGCTCAATTCTTATGACAATTCCAGTAAGTTAGTAGATACCTGTCAAGTGTATTTACAACTTCATGGCTTCCCACACTTGAAAAGGGAAGGAATTGACCAGACTCAGGATTTCACTCGTTCTTCAATTTATTTGACCAGTAACAAGAAAGGTGAAAAACCTTTAAACATACAAAAAATAACACACATTAAATAAAGCTCAATCTTTCCCATTAAATACAATACAACACGGAACATCAAGCAAAGGGTAAGTATATTTTACACATAGATATTAAATAGACATAGATATTTCATTTTGTTATCCCAGGTAAACAGTGTAAATCTGGCATTGCATACCCAGAAAGCCAGCTCTACTTTTAGACCTATTTCCTTTCAAAGTAACCTGTTGTTGTTTGTTTACCCTTGATCATTCTATACAGCATTTCCATATTTTATTCATAATTTCACCTAAATGAAATCAAGCATTCTAAACCATTAACTGTGAATTAGAACAATATTAATAGGTTCAGAAATGGTTAAATATCTTTGTACAAACTAACAATTCACCCTTTGTATTTAAATGAAGAAAAATTACTTCAAGAAAACTTTCAGAAAATTCATCAAGGACGTATCTTCAACAATGATTACCAACTTAAGCAGCTTAAAACAAGGACTTTAGCCACTTGCAAAGGCAATTACTCATGTACAGAGATGTTTTAGCCTCAATCTGCTAATAGTGCAATAAACAACGTATCAACAGACCACACATTTCGTTTGCCCATACAAACTACCACGCAGCCAGCAATCACATGTACAGTCTTCAAAGTCCAGTAAAGAGATGTGAGCTTACCGGTAGCCCCTTTGATCTTTTTCCATGAGTTTTAATTCTGTGATTCTTCAGCGATTTCTCTTTTCTTTCACTGTTCTTAGCTGCATTGCAAACTTGCTCTGCTTGTATTGTCTGAAGGTTTCTGACGTGCACTGCTAATTAGTTTAATTTCGCTCACCTGCTGAGGTGCACTGCGGAGCCGCGCTCTGTCACGCGCATGCAGAAGCAGCCTTTGTCACATGCACACGCACTCAGACACACCTCCCAGCAGATCGCCGCAACAATACCGGTAAAGCATATTACTGGCTAATATGCAGTTAAAACGGCCAGTGGCAAACGCAATACATAGCTGCTATTTGTGGTGGAGGTAAACTTAGTGAGAAACGTCAGTCAGTTTAACTGTATCAATGTCATTCACGAAGGGCTAGTTAACTACTAAAACGGCCAGTGGCAAAAGAGGATTTGTTCAGGATAGACACACCCAGCAAATGTACAGCTCCATGGTGTAGTGGTTAATGACACAGCCTTACATGTGGGCTACCCCGGATCGACCGGGTTTCACGTGGGCGACAGCTCCGGGAAAAAATTAAGAGACCACTGCACCTTTTTCTTTCCTTTCCAATAAAGTCGAAAAGGACGTTTTTGAGTGAGGAACTGAAGGGTTAAAATTAAGAGACCACTGCAAATTTAACGCTTCTGTTCCTCACCCAAAACTTTCCTTTTCAACTTTTTTGGAAAGGAAAGAAAAAGGTGCAGTTGTCTCTTAATTTGTTCTGGAGCTGTATATTACCAATTCTCCAAGGGTATGTAAACTTTTGAGCACAACTGTATTCATTAGTGAACACTAGCGAAGTGGAGCAAAACCATGTATTGTTAGACAAGTCTGTTTCATGGTCATATGTAAACAGTGATTTCCTTGACAATGAACAAATGAATGGTGGGACAGATTCCCGTTTTATTTGTTCAGCCACACGGAGACTACATTTCAAACAGGCTTGGATCTGAAAATATGTATTGCAATCCAATTTTGGCATTAACCTTTACATCCTGGAGCTCATCATCGAGGACTAGATTGGTGTCAACATGCTAGCTTGACTCTTCAAATATGACACCTACCTTTCAGTCTCTGATTCTACTTCCTCAAAGTGTCCCCCAGAGAAAGTGCAAATGGGGGTTTGGAACAGTTTTTAATGACGTTACTCTAGAAATTGAGAAGTTGGTCTGCATTTTGTGACTGATGTTAAGTATTTGTCATCAGTATCTTCAGTTTGAGATAGTGTTTTGTTTATGATAATTTATCTGGTAATGAATTTCGAAAGCATAATGAATGCATGTTTTCTCAGGCGTCTGTCGCTCTGCTTTGAATGCTGATCACCACTTAAGCCCGAACTGAACTGTAACCTTCCTCTGTGTTTTTCTGTCACTGGTAAATCCAACCGGCAAAACTTCGGTGAGATTACAGAAATGAATAGCAGAATCCCAACCCTAACCCTCTGTGGTTCCCCCCTTTAAACGTGGCCAGAAAGCACTTGAAAATACTTCATCTCCCTGCTTCTCTCACACTCTCTAACAGCCCATTCAACAGGTTTTGTCTGTGGCTTGATTGAGGGGTGATTTTTGCATTAGACAAGCTGAATAATCCCCGTGAGCTGAGTGTTATTTGAGGCACACTGAGGGGATAATAACTGCTTGGTTAATCTATTAAAGCTCAGCAGCGGTTTCCCAAAAAATCGTGCAGTGTCTATTATTTCCCCCCTTCACTGCTAGTAACAACAGATGAACCTCATTAACTTCTTATTAATGTCCAAGATGTGTTAACGTCCACACAGCATGACACATTATCAGTGTGCATGTCCCCTAATGAGCCCACTGCTGAAAGAGAATCTTATCGGCTCCTCGACTTTTGACTCTGAATCACACGTTCGATTCAAAGCATGGGCCCTAGAGGCTCGCATGAGATATTGGTATCAAATGTTTCATTAATAATAAAAGGATTCTTGTATCCCCTAAACAAACTAACTTTGAAATTGCAAAACTTTCTCTTAATTCCCTTAGGGAAAATGTTTGGAATTGCAGGGATTTGCCTGAAAGACTGCAACAAATGTATGTTTGTACCAATGGCGAAACATTTAGAATAATGACTTAAAACATTTCCCTTGGCTTTACAAAGTTATTTCCTCTGTCCTGAGTCCAGCTAATGGCTATGCTGGTTTGAATTGCACTCGACTGTGTTCTGATTATTACTCTTTTTTTGCAAAGCCTTTGCTACAAAGCCCCTCCAACGTTGAAAACTCATGCATGTATGAATAAGTGATTAGGGAAGGCAGGTAGCCTATAGTGGTAAAACCATCTAACCAGTAACCGACAGGTTACTAGATCAAATATCCAAGCAGACGTTGAAAAATCTATTATTTTAACCAAGGGAAATAACCCTCAAGCACGGCAGTTAATGAAAATGAAACAATTATATGAAAAAATCTGTTCTCAGTAAAATAAGGGAGAAAAATTTTTGGCAGTTGGAATGTTCTAAATTGACATATCTGGTTATTAAAGAGTGCCGATAAAGGCAGTAATAAAATGGATAATACAAGTGTTCTGTCTCCCTCTCCCCTTTTAGCTGCAGACAGTCAAGCGTCTGCTTTCACTCAACCCTTCACTTGCACTTTGCCAGGACGACGACGGTTATACGCCGCTGCACCGCGCGGCCTATGGCGGCCACACCGCCACAGCCTCGGCCCTGCTGGCAGCGGGCACCGGCGTTAACTCCCGCACCATCGATGGCTGGACACCCCTGCACAGCGCGTGCCGCTGGGGCCAGGTCGCCGCCGCCTCCCTCCTGTTGCGCTGGGGGGCGGAGCTGAACGCCCAGACCAACGGCGGACTCACGGCTCTCCACCTGGCCGCCTCCTACCCCGGCCCGGGCTCCGCCCATACGCTGGAGTTGCTCCTGTCACAGCGCCACGTCAAGGCAGAGCTGCGGAGCAATAGCGGGGAGACGGCGGGCGAAATCGCGCGCCGTAGTGGACCGTACCACTTCCTGTTTGAAATGACGGAGGAATGTAACAGTGTGATTTCTCATCGGTGACCGCCTCACGCACGCAAACACACACACACACACGCACGCATGACACTCACGACACTTCCACCTCCTACTAGGATTTTACAAGTTGAGGAGTCGACAGTTCACAAAGTTCAAAACTATGTATAAGGGAAGAGGTCAAACCGAGTGAAAATGTCAAGGCACAGAGTGAAAATGTTTGCACATTCATAAAACGCCTCTTCCAATCGGCAGAGACCTTAATGGAAGACTGTTTGAAGAAATGTCATATGAACGTTTATACCAGTAGTTCCCAACACATATTTGATTTACGGCCAGAGAGAAACATCTCCAATTCAACTCAGTGAGGGTCTGATGATTCGCTGACAAGTTGACTCAGGTGTGCTTGTCGGGGGCTACGATAAAATAAAGATTACCATTGATTTACTCGACGGGCAGAACCACTGTGTTAGACCACTACAAAGTCTTTATTCAGAGTCTTTATGTGGGTTATTTTTGTACAATGTCCATCATTTCAGTTATATGTTCCAAGGCTTTAGAAGGTGGTGACTATTATGACTACAGTGAAATGAAGCTTTGTGTGTGCGCTCAGGCTAATGAGTAGGGCTTATTGTCGCTGAGCTTTGGGGTGTATTTATGTCATTTATTATTTTCAGCGTAATGTGGGAAATCATTTAGTCTAATTCTATGGCCGCAGCTCTTTGATTAGTCATCCCTGTGTCCTCCATGCTTGATGTGAAATAAAAAGGAATGGGAGTCTGTACTGAAGCTTTCTTTAATGACTTCCAATTTAATATCTTGATTTCCAATTGTTGGTTTGCCTCTGCCGTGTCCATGAGACTGTCTAACATCTGTGTGCGTATTTCCTGCATAGTCACTTCAAAATGTTTCGTGCTTTAATCACAGGTTTCAAATAGTATGTTCTGGTTGTTTTCTGAGATCCCCAAGATATAGCACTAGCATGGGTTTTTCGGGGTGTCGATATCAGGTCCCGCTTCAGAGTAGGTATGGTTGTCTAAATTAAGCGGAGAAAGGGTCCCTTCTTCGGGGGACCCTTTATGAGTAAATGTCAATATGAGAAAATGTTTATGAAATGTTTTACAAAAGTCATGATATTTTAGACTGACCTGTAATGACACATATGTTTGCAGTGATTTGAGATTGTTTCTAGGACATTCAGAACCTGAGTCAAGGACAAAAAAATCTTTGGACTTTACTTGGGAATAACTTGTATGCCATGTGGTAATGTCAGTTGATCTATATCCTCTCTCTAAATGAGTATGTCAGTAATCAAATGTGAAAAATGTCCCCTCCCCCTAAAAACAGGTTGGAAACAACAACAACCCCAGACTGTAGACTATTAAAAAAAAAAAGCGTATAAAACCGTTGTTCCACCTTGCTGTTTAATTATATCCCACTCATACCTTATTGCATAACAGTACACTGTGTTTACATCACTGTGCCCAAATGTTAAACAGCAGTTGCCATGACAACAGGTACATGTCAGTCAGATAAAAAGATAAAATGTTTCTTAGTACTGCAGTTGTAATTGCACACAGTGTGCTAAATAACCACACAAAATAGCAATTATCTTGGAACATTTAAATGTGCAAAAAGTTACCATTATCCCACTAGGCAAGATGAGGCAAGAGTATTTGTGTAGCACATTTCATACACAGGGCAATTCAAAGTGCTTTACATTTGAAAAAACTCTAGAAATAAATAATAATAGAAAAAGACAAATCGTACAAATAACATCACATTTAAGAGGGCTAAAACATTTTAAAACGCAGAAGAAAAAAGTTTAACAATGTTAAAAATCTAAGGTTTTCTGGTAGTTTGATCTAACTCTGCACAGCATAATGAGTAAATGCTTCCTCACCAACCTTTGTTAGGTTAGCATACCGAGAGAAGGTCTGAGATGTAACTTGAAGCATTCAGTTGTTCATAGACAAGTAGTACAGTAGTATCTTAAAATCAGTTCTATAAGATACAGGGAGCCAGTGCAGAGATCTAAGAATTGGTGTAATGTGTTCAGCTTTCTTAGTTATTCTTAGGAAACTTGAGCAGCAGTGTTCTGAATGAGCTGCAATTTTCTGAGGGCTTTTTTTTTTTTTTTTAAGAGACCTGAAAACAGGCAATTGCAACCTCCTGAAAATAAAAGCGTGTTATTCTAGATCTTGTCTGGACATTAATCCTCTAATTCAAGCTATGTTTGGCAGATATGTTTGGTGTCCCTATGTTTGGTGTGTCTGCCAAGCTTGTTCCTAAAATCAGGACCCTGGGACTTAACACCTCCCTCTGCAACTGGATCCTGGATTTCCTGACGGACTGAACCCTGGTGGTGAGAACGGAAAATGACTCCATAAGTGGAAGCAGAACCATTACAGGACCGACATGGAAATAAATTACTTCGGAAGAACCCAATATTAGGGATGAACCCAACATTCATTCAGTAAAGAGTCGCAAACTGAACATCCATCAAAAACAAATGTGAAAATGATAAAAACACAACATCCACAAACAAAGTCAAAAAACAACAAATCTGCCACACGGTCGCTTTTGTGAAGGAATTATAAACCATATAACCTATAGACAAAGTTGTCTTAACCAGTGAAACAACTCCCAAATTAGCATTTTCACAGTCAATGGCCAAAATACTTTGTGACAACATGAACATAATGTTCTTATTAACCTCTGAAAATGTGGGGAATTTCTCCATCTATGATGCGTGTCTATTTCATTCTAAATAGTGGACTGAAACAGTGGCGGTCAGTCCTGTAATGGTTCTGCTTCCACTTATGGAGTTATTTTCTGTTTACTCTGTCGTGAAAGCAGGGGGGAATGTATGAAATTATTATCTATGATGAAAAATACTTGAACTTAGAGTTCAAAGCTAATTGGATTGGTACTTAAAGAGTTACATGAAGAAATGGACTGTTCTGTTTCCAAAGACATAACAGAAAAATCAGAAACCCTTAGTGCCCAGTAACTATTACCTTGAGAGTTTATCTAGTACAGACGGGAGTTGAATAGTACAAAAAGATGGGAATTGCATCTGGATTCTATATTTCCCTGTGTAAAAGTGCAACATATTTAGAGATCAATATTGGGTGACTCACTTTTAATCAAGATCCTCACACCCTGTTTCAGGAAAAGGTCTGGGGAGACAGGACAGAAGGGGGGGCACATGATTTATGACAGGATTACAGAGTGTCTTTGATGTGCTAGAATAATTAGGAAGAGATTTGGAGAAATTCACACTGGGTTTCATCTTGTAGAGAAATGAGGCTTAATAACAGTTATGTTATTTGAGCTTCAAGATGGTATGAAATGTTTTGATTTGCAATAAGGTTTTTAATCATTTGTGTTTAACAAAAGTGAATTGGATTGTAGTTCCGAGACAAACCAATCAGATGTAATTATATATCAACTGAGATCTGGTTAGGTGAACTGAGAATTGTTTATGAAGTGCTCTTTAGAGTGATACTTCAATGTAAGCAAACTATCTTAACTGATGATGAGTAATTGGAACAGTAATAGGAAATTGTGTTCTTCTGTTCTTACTGGTTGGGTGTTAAACCAACTATAGAAAAGTGTGGAACAGTGGAACAGAAGCACCAGAAAGGTGTTTCCACTTTCATGCATATTACATGCACTGACATCAAGATTGTTCCAATTGTTAACAATGGGGGATGACTTTAGGTCTCTACCCTCACTACAAGTATGTTTCAAAACCATACATTAAGACATGAAAGCTATTGAGAGGAAAATATAGTTAGCGTGCAACTAATGCTTGATTAACCCAAAACTGAACATACTCATGTTGGGGAAATTACCACAGGTGAGACCAGTCAGAACACTCGAATTGAACCCATAGTAATAAGCCACCTTTTCTTTTAATGGGAAAGGTTGGTAGAGGCCAACCCAGGGGATCTGCCCCCCTTCCTGGAGCCCAGGACGTTTCCCATGTCTGGTAGGCCATAAAGTCCAAATGGATTGTTTAAAATGTTCATAAAACATACATGAAAGTTTCAACAAAAAAACATGACATGGTCTTCAGACTGTCTGTAGTAAGAGGCTTGCTTTCAACTTAGCCGATATCCCACGTTAACTGAAGTTTTAGAGTTATTGCCCTACTCATCTAATATTGTTGCTGGTTATAAAAAAAAATTGCTTATCTTATCAACACAGTAACAGCAGGGGGGAAAAACTCTCAAGAAAGGCCAAGTCAACAGAAAACAGATGCATGCTGTCACTAAAACCAAGGAGCAATTAGTGAGTAATCCCAAGGACACTCAATCTAGATATCTAAACACTCACATCAATCTACCCCATTTTTCCATTTGTCAGTGTAACATTTCAGAATTAAAACTCCATTAACGAGTATCAGGCATTGGTTTAAAAAAAAGTATTATCCCAGTCATCATTGTAAATAAAAAAAAGTGAAACTACATTACTTAACCAAACCCAACATTTAAAATAGGACACCTAATTTTATGGGCTTTGGCTATTTTACCCTCTGTTGCAGGCTATGACTATATCGGATGCAAATCCAGTCTTCATGGGAAACAGTGTGTTCTTAATGTTAAAGACTATCACCATGTGGTTCGTCATTCTACTCCATACAAGGAGATAGAAACACAATATTTAAACCGTTAGTAAGAAAACGACGAGACTATATTTTACCAAATTAGAGAAGCATCATTATACCAATATCCAATCCATCCCTCTAATTAAATTTAGGACATTATTTTCATATACATTCCTAAGTTATCCGGCGAATACCTCCACGTGTGCCAGCCACCAGCACAACACTAGAAGGCAAATTTACATTTTGCGGATTCAGCACTAAGGCAAAAGCCTAAAGAGCAGGCCTCACCAAAGAATCACATTAACGACACAATGAATGCATTCACCTAAGTGTACACCAAACAAAGCAAAACCTTGTGAATTCAAGAAAAACTCAAGGTTAACAACACTCTCGATGAACGAGATCAAATATTCCACCAAGGAATACAAAATGCAGCCAATCAGAATCCTCGTGCATAGGGAATACCAAAAGGGAAAATGCATTTACTAGGTCGACCACAACCAGATATTCACAACTGCCAGAGACTCGGGCCACGATCTTATACAGATCAAGCACAATCGGTGCATGTGCACATAAAACTTCATTAACTCTACTATTCGCCAAACTACAAGCTGACCAACAACTTTGGTGTTTTACAGGAGCAATCCCTACTCCATCTCACCGTCCAACTGTGTAAAATCCTGCACGAATCGCCCCGCAATAGGTTTGACAGCATGGGAGTGTTACTTGTGCTATCAGGACAATGGCGGTTTCTTAACTACAGTAGCTATGAAATACCCTAAAAAATTACTTCTATTAACCATACTTTCTCAAAACTGATCTTCCACAAATCCATCTACCCTGACATACTGAAACCAACCACCTAGTTTACTAAATCCTAAGAAAACGTATAAATCCTGTATTCTCTAAATATGACAGAGAAAAACCAGGATTGCATTAAGGAATGATCTCACCGGTTGATGCTCTCTGGTCCGTTTCCTCTGACAGTCAGCACCCCTCCCTCAGGCGGTTCAGCGTTCCTGCATGTCCCCGTTGGGTCATTCGCGGCGATACCAGCGAGGTAGGCGGAACGGTCTCTTGCGGGAACACCACATCTAAAACAGCCGTTGTCTTGATTTCCATGTGTATCTTCCCAAACCCAATGTCCAGTCGAATGTCTAGTGGTAGCTCCATAAATTAAACGTAGCAGGTTAGCATAGTGTCTTCCTCAACCCCGGGTCTGTAGTCTTCTTTGGTCTTAGCCGCTGTAAACACCGGCTGGACCAACAGATGTTTCGTTACTGGTGTGTTCTTCTCCCCTCTTTCGATTCATTTCTTGACCCGCGTTGACTCTCCCAACAAGTGGAGCGAAACGGCTTCCAGACAGCCTGATGCAGCACCACGTTCGATTGTAGGGAAATGTTCTCCACCGATGCAGTGTCGCCGGGCGGGATGGAACCACACAAAACTCCAAGGAGTCCCAGTGATCATCCTGGCGGAACACCGCGGGAGGGTGGGGGCGGTAAGAGGGACAATTTATCCAACCTGAGCGAAAAGAACTACACCACAGAGATCAACATACCCCACACAAACTTCCCTAAAGCTCCAGCCTTTCTATATACCGTAGCCTACACCTTCCAAACCACTTTATATTATACCTTCTGCAACTTCCGTACGTTACCTCATCCATATTCCTCTAATCGGCCCGCTAGGCCATGCATCCGCCACCGAATGAAAACGCCATTAACCGGAAAACTTAATAAATCTCGAAGATACAATTGTTCACATGCCCAGACAACATAAACATTAACTTAGCCGCCAAATATTTACCACAATTCTTACCCATTATCAAATGCAGTAAAACCATGCATGGCGAAACAGACAAATTTGTATTATTTCATCTCAATTCATGTGAGCGAGCCCCACACGTCAGAACCACTTTAACTTAATGTGCCCTAACACATACAACCGCGCCCTAACGCATAGAAGTGCCCTAACACTTTTATCTCAATTAGCGTGCCCTAACATCGTTAAAAGACCCGTCGGCCCGTAGGTGAGACATTCTAGGCCCTAAACTTGTCTGAAGAATTTAAATATGCCCTAACACACAATACCAGAACCAGATCAAAATTAGTCCCCGGGTACCTGTACTGATCAATCCCGAATCTCATTTAAGCCGGGCACCCTGACTCTCACCCCTTTCGTAGCCAGTCCACGATCGGGGGAAGATTTAGGCTCCAGAGACCCAGTCTCTGGGTGTGCACGGTTAACCCGCTAGGATATGAGTTTGAGATACCAGGTCAAGTAACCAAAGGGCGAGTCCCCAAATTGTGATGGTAATTCCATCGATCGGAGCTCTTAAAGGAGTAAGTACAGAGACAAAATTATTTTGGCACTATTAATAGTTTATTTGCAAATAGAGAGACACATCAAAAGCTTACAGGATAATGATCTGAGGAGTCTCTGAAGTAGATACATGAACAGTCAGTATGTATTACAGTTAAAAGGGGTGTGGTAAGTTGCTGCACAGCTGACCTAACTCAATAGAACACATTCCCTTTGTTCTATTACTACCTAGGCTTCACACAAGGGGCAAGCTGTCCTTCCCCACATGGGTAACCTCTTCATGCTTACAGCATGTGGGGAAGACAATAGATGCCCTGATGAGTTATACAGATGGGCAGATTAATGAGTAACCTTATAATCTGCCGTTACCAGTCAATGATGCCCCCTAGGCAAATACCAGATCCCCCTCTCCTACATTCCTAAGGAATAAAGGACAAAAACCTTATTGGTCTAGGCAGATGAACAGATGGTCAGAGTACCTAGTGATGCTCTAATATTATACAAGTATGTGTGTCACAATCAAAGATCACAGTTACATACAATGTAATAGAAAGGCAGACATTTCTCAAATGTACATTAGTTCAAGAATTTCCATAACAACTTCTGACTTGACGGGCCGGCCAATTATAATGGTACTGTCCTTGTTTTACAATAAAATAAATGGATTGCAATATTCTGTAACTGTCTCATTACCCAAGTGTTTTACTGGTGGTTAAGGCAGATACAGGAAAGCCACCATGTCCGTAGAGTTTTACACAAGTTTTCACATCTTTTTCTCTCTGAGTTATTTTTATTATATTTTGACATTTCTAATCACTTGAAGTTTCTTTGTATGGCAGAAGAAGGAAGGGATATAACAGTTGCCTAATTGGCATGATTCAAAAAGTACTGTTTTAAACCAAAAAATATGCCTATACAATTTGCAGTAAAATTCCTTCACCATCAGCACACATCTCCTATGATGTAAATCGTTTTTTAGATCAGCTGAGAGCTTTTTGTTTTTAAAATTATATTTGATTACTTTAATTTCCCCATAGAGGTAATGCAGTTTGAAAGCCATCCGTTCTTCTCAGAAGCGAGGGGGAAAAACACCTGCAAAAGCTTGTCAATCGTTAAAAACTCCATGACCAAAATGTTAAAAAGAATGTAGAGAAAATGACAGAATGAAGAAATTTACATGATGATGCTGATTATTTTAGAATTGCCATGCATAAAGGTTTTTCTATGCCGTAAAAAAAACTAAAGATCATGCTACATAAAAACAGAAAAGAAAGTCAAAATGAATGTTATATGTAAGTAAGCATAAATGGGTTCGTTCATAATCATTTGAAAAAGTAGACGCACTAAATTAGTCTTGATGCAGTGAATTCTAAGATCACTTGTGTATTTTTAGCGGCATTTAGTTTTGCTTCATAAGGTGATCAATGTCACCGTGGGTAGTGTTTTCAGTAAAAGCAAACCTCTGTTAGTAACCTTTTTTCAAATCTGACTCCTGTTAGTATAGTTAAATCGCACTGTAGAAGTGCCGTGTGATTACTTCAAGGTGCTGGTTCAGGTACGGTACACCACATACAGTGCATTAAATACTCAGACCCCTTCATCTCTAAATTTTTTTATGTTTCAGCCTTCTACTAAAATGGATTCAATAGATTTTTTGACCAAAAACTGCTTTTTACAAAGGTTTGCAAATGTATGCAGTATGCAGACTCTTTGTTATGACATAGAAAATTGTGCTCAGGTGCATTCCGTTTCCATTGATCTTCCTCGCAGTGGCCCAAATGAGCATTCGGGAGGTAAGGGCCATGTTCAGGGAGGTCCAGAGTTTCAAAAGATCAGCGGTTCCAACCTGTAAAGCTAACTGTGAAGTGGGCAGTTGTATAGCTTGCGCATCTACTTAAAACGACTTATGGCGTATTATTAAATGTTCTAAATTATATAAGCACACAATGCATGCATATGGACACCTATAGTAAGACCTTTGAGACTGCATCGCTGTCTGTCATTATCACTTTAGTTCCCTTGTTGGGCCTGTATATTAGTTCATTTAATGTAGCCCAGAGCAGATTACTTGGTGGGCTATTTGTTGTCAGGAGGCTGAATGGATTTGATGTGCTGTGGCTCTCAGATCCCCAAGAGGTTTTACAGCTGCATACTCCAGAACATCTTGACGATGCCACTGACATGGTCCCGCCCTCAACCACAAAGCTCTATAGAGAGTGTCACAGATGTCAATCCGAGCTCCCAGGTTTCTAGGGCATTTACACCAAGGCATGTCTGTTGAAGGCCTGGAAAACTGACAAAGGCCATTGACTGATCTCCCTGATACCATCCGGCAAGTGTAAATAGTGTGTCTGAGTCTTGGTATGCCAGACACAGAGAGAGCTTCTATCCTCAAGGAGTGACAGGTAAACCATGCTGCTTGCGCTAATCGATTGCACATGTTCTGGTTTTGTTGTTAAACTGAAGAATATGCAGAAAAATACTTTATACATACGATAAAATATGGTGGTGCGTCATTGATGACATTTTGCTTCCACTGATCCTTGAGCCTTTGTTAAGTTCAGGCCCCTGAAGATATTGATGCTGGAACATTGTTGTTGTTATTATGTCCAATAAATCTCTTGGAACTTATATACAGTATGTGAATTTATTTATTTTTATAGTCTTTGTTGCACAACAGCATCATGAACTTTAACATCCTAAAACATGATTGCCTCTTACAGGAGGGTGACAAATATTTGCATGTGCTTTTTTAAAATATTTTTATATACACTACAGTTCAAATGTTTGAGGTCACTTTGAAATGTCCTTGTTTTAGAAATATTTTTTTGTCCATAAAAATAGAGACCACTGCAAAATTATCAGTTTCTGTGGTTTTACTATTCATAGGTATGTGTTTGAATAAAATAAATGTTTTGTTTTATTCTATAAACTACTGACAACATTACTCCCAAATTCCAAATAAAAATATTGTCATTTAGAGTATTTATTTGTAGAAAATAACAACTGGTCAAAATAACTAAAAATATGCATTGACCTCAAATAATGCAAAGAAAACAAATTCATATTGATTTTTCAACAACAAAATACTTATGTTTTAATGTAGGAAGAGTTCAGAAATCAATATTTGGTGGAATAACCCTGATTTATGCTTTTTGGCATGCTCTCCAGCAGTCTGTCACTTTGCTGTTGGGTGACTTTATGCCACTCCTGGCACAAAAATTCAGGTAGCTCGGCTTTGTCTGATGGCTTATGACCATCCATCTTCCTCTGAAATTTTCAGGATGGAAGCAACCTGAGGCTCACTGTATTACTATGCTAGTAAAGCCAGAATTGAACCCTTCTTTTCCTCACTCAAAGCTTTTCTTTCCAACTCTTTTGTCATGCTGAATAGTTATTTTTTTATTCAAATTACCTTTGAGGTACTACTTGCACAGTTTTTGCCATCCAGCTGGTCCTATTGCAAGAGCATAGTGATGACCACAGCAGTGCTTTTTAGACTTTTTCTCGTTAAATTAGATTTGGTTCAGGTAATTACCTAATCAGTTCCTCATTAAGTAATATGGCGTGCCTGTGTTGGAATTTAACAGACACTGGAATGGAATGGCTGCCACACACGTACAGATGCTGAGTGACCTAAAAAAAAAATCCAGAGCTGTATAATTAATCAGAAATACAGTGTAGACACGGAATATCTACATAGGTGAACTCAGGCCCATTATCAGCAACCATCGCTTCTTTGTTCCCCATTGTATTTGCTCATCCAAGTTTATAATTTTAAAAGGCTCTGTGATCATATAAAAGCCTTCTGCAATTATGTTAGCACAGCTGAAAAATGTCATACTGATTAAAAAAGCTATAAAACTGGCCTTTAAACTAGTTGAGTATCTGGAGCATTAGCAATTGTGGGTTTGATTACAGTCTCAAAATGTCTATACTTGTTCTGAGAAACAAAGGCTATGCCATGTGAGAAAACACCAAAGAAACTGAAGATGTCGTACAATGCTTTGTACTACTCCCTTCAATTAACAGCGCAAACTGGCTCTAACCAGAATAGAAAGAGGAGTGGGAGGCCCCGGCACACAACTGAGCAAGAGGACAAATGCATTAGTGTCTAGTTTGAGAAACAGATGCCATCACAGGTCCTCAACTGTCAGCTTCATTAAATACCTGCCAAACATCAGTCTCAATGTCAACGGTGAAGAGGCGACTCTGAGTTGCTGGCCTTCTAGACAGTTCGAACGAAAAAGTTATATCTCAGACTGGCCTATAAAACGAGAAGGATGGTGTGTAAAAAACATTATTTATTTAACCTTGACAATGACAATTTCGTATACATTTTGCTGTATTTCCTATACATTGCTTATGCTCAGAAGTCTGTATACCCTTGGAGAATTGGTAATATATGTACCATTTGTAAAGAAAACATGAGTGAGCAGGCAAAACATGTCTTTTATTTCTTATGGGAATCATATTTAACTGTAGGGATTCTGTTACAACTGAATGGCACAATCTAAAATCATCATCATCATCTTCCGCTTATCCGGGGCCGGGTCGCGGGGGCAGCAGTCTAAGCAGGGATGCCCAGACTTCCCTCTCCCCAGACACTTCCTCTAGCTCTTCCGGGGGGACACAGAGGCGTTCCCAGGCCAGCCGGGAGACATAGTCCCTCCAGCGTGTCCTAGGTCTTCCCCGGGGTCTCCTCCCAGTGGGACGGGACCGGAACACCTTCCCAGGAAGGCGTTCCGGAGGCATCCGAAACAGATGCCCAAGCCACCTCAGCTGACCCCTCTCGATGTGGAGGAGCAGCGGCTCTACTCTGAGCTCCTCCTGGGTGACCGAGCTTCTCACCCTATCTCTAAGGGATCGCCCAGCCACCCTGCGGAGAAAGCTCATTTCGGCCGCCTGTATCCGGGATCTTGTCCTTTCGGTCATGACCCAAAGCTCATGACCATAGGTGAGAGTAGGAACGTAGATTGACCGGTAAATCGAGAGCTTCGCCTTGCGGCTCAGCTCTTTCTTCACCACGACAGACCGATACATCGACTGCATTACTGCAGAAGCTGCACCGATCCGTCTGTCAATCTCCCGTTTCATCCTTCCCTCACTCGTGAACAAGACCCCTAGATACTTAAACTCCTCCACTTGAGGCACGCACTCTCCACCAACCTGAAGTGGGCAAGCCACCCTTTTCCGACAATCTAAAATATAAAACAAAAAATGGCAACAAAGAAAAAGGTTAACTGACCCCTTTAGCATCAATGACAGTGTGCAGTCTTTTGTAATAGTTGTCTATGAGGCCCCAAATTCTTGCCGGTGGTATAGCTGCCCATTCGACTTGGCAAAATGCCTCCAGGTCATGCAAATTCTTTGGTCGCCTTACCAACTTCCACCAGACACACAGTTGGCAGAAATACGCAAAAGTCAGCGCTCCCAAAAATGCTTACACAAAGCAGCAAATCACACCAAATAGAATTGTCTTCTTTTCTATGGTTGGCACACAAACACAACCATAATCCCCAAAAAACATTCCAAAGGGTAACACATTCCAAAGGGTTCCTGAAAACAGACTTTCCCAGTTATTTTACAGGACAAATGTTAAATGAAGATTTGAATGTGTAATTTAAAACAGAATTGTACTGTAATTCTGAAATACAGAGAATTACATGTACAATTTAAAGTAAATTACTGTAAAATAAAATTAATTTTGTGATGGCCATTCCAAAACCATCACCTTTTTCTGCTGTAACCACTGGAGGGTCAACTTGGCCTTGTATTTAGGGTCATTGTCATGCTGGAATGTCTAAGAGCGTCCCACTCGCAGCTTTCGTGCAAAAAAATGCAAATTGTCTGACAGTATTTTCTGATAACATGCTGAATTCATCTTGCCATACATTTTCACAAGATTCCCCATGCCTTTAGAGCTCACACACCCCCAAAACACCAGTGAGCCACCACCATGCTTCACAGTGGAGATGGTATTCTGTTCACTATAGGCCTTGTTGGCCCCTCTCCAAACATTCACAGGTATGTAAACTTTTGCTCAGGGCCATTTGGGTGATTTCTGTTATCACTATGATTTCAAAAGGAGCCAAAGAACTATGTGATAATAATTGGCTGACTATATTCACTATCCTTAATTTCTCTCTCTTTTTTTTTACATGATCAGTCACATTTTCAAAATCAATGCCATAATTTCACAATTTCTGCCACGGAATGCAAACTTATGAGCACAACTGTAAAACCTCTGTTTTTAAATGAAGGAGACAGTTTTTCAGTACAGATCAACCATTTGGAAAGATTATGTACAGAGGATTGGTCTTGGATCCCTACCACTGTGTTCTCCAATCTCATAATGCGTTTTAGAAAGAACTTGTTATCCTTACACTGAAAATAAGAGTGCCAATCATTTCTACACAAATTATTTGAATTATGACTGATTAAACAATTACTCAAAGCAATTACATTAATAATAAATACTATAATCTTCCCTTCTTTAGGGATGCAATATACCTCAGCATATGCATCATTGAATTTTGAGTTTTTTTTATCCCAATTAACTATTTTTCTTTATATTTGATTTGAAAGGGCATTTCCTTTTTAGTGCAAAAAACCGTTGAATAGGAATATTAAAAATAATAGGGTTGCATTTAAAAGAAATCTTGGTCCTGATACATAAATGCAACAACCAGTCTGTGTTTGTGAAGTTGTTGCAGCGTAAAGGATCTGACTAACCAGTAGAATCTGAAGTTTAAAGGAGAATTATGTTAAATATTTACTTTACTAGTAGCATAAAAATAAGCAAAACTGACAAGGAGACATCTGCAGTTAATGTTTTAAGTAAACATTTCAAATTATATTTTTCTTCTAAATTTAACAGAGTGACTAATTTGTTTAGGGAAGATGAAGAGGAGACAAGTTGTGTAATTGTTTCGACATTGCCCTTTTAAGATAGTCAAGAGCCCTGGCTAGATCCCCTTGGCATGCATGACCGGTATCACCTGAGATCACAAAAGACATTTTTTTACGTAACCCCTCTCCCATCTCTCTCTAACACACAGATTCCCAGTGTCATCGTGATTCTCACAGTATCTTGACTACAAAACAGGCAGAAGGACGCTACTGAAGAATAATCAGGATTTATATTGAGACCGCTAACTGCGTAGCGCCAGCCGAACCCCTTGAGCTCTGATTTGCGCTTCGTCTATGTGGGGAAAAGATACTATCGTTTCTCAGTCATTCCCTGAGCGCTGCTCTAGGCATAGGAGACAGTACCGAAGGTGAAATACGGAAATTACTGAGCCCTGTAATGTTATTTCCATAAAACGATGTATTGGTGATGTCCATGGTGACAGCTGAAGTATTGTGGGATGTTAGTCTACCAATGGAGTGGACGGTGACATGATTTAACTTAACGGGGTACTGCGTAAAATCTTCCATTTTGCCCCTTTAAACAAAGTGATTAAATAATAAATGAAATTCTTAATATCACAATATGTATTCAATCATTCATGTTTACGTGCGTATTGTGTGTAGAAAACGACCACTATATCGGATCAACACTTCATTAATTTGTATAAAGCAGATGGTTTCAGAATGATCATGCAGGTGAATGTTAGCATACAGCGTTGGTTAAAGATGACGTAGAAGCAAACTACAGGAGGGAATTGTCTTGCATAACGTTTTGGATGTTGCAAATTAGTATGTAGACTTTTGTAGAGTGAATAGGTTATCAAAACTCTGAGCCGGGTCATGCCTAAGCGAAATACCAACCTCATTTGAAGTTAATCTAAAATCAGTTGAATACAGACAGACACATCTTCACTTAATCGTAATATGATCACTATTATTCTTGATGGGCATAAACATGTAGCACTTATTTATTTTACAATACTGTTCAATTATGTTTCTTCATTTAATTAAGTTGGCTTCAAAATGTAGGCTAGGGTTAGGTTTTGAATTAGGGGAAGATATATAATAATTTTTCCTGACAAAGTCAAACAAACATGTCATCCTGGTTTTTGTGTTTGTAAATGTCTTCATGTGAGTGTGAACAAGATTGTGCATTTGAATGCGTGTAGGCATTTGTGTTGCTTTGTCTTGGATAAGGACTTTGAAGAGTGTCAAGAGGGGGCACAGGGCGCATGTCGTTTCCATGGAGATTTTATTAAATTAGAGTTGCGAAAGTTAAAATGTCATAAAGCAACTAAGAGGGCTGATCTACCTAACTCTTTTGCTTTTGGTTAACAATGCATTGAGGATTGCATGCGTGGGACCTGAATTCATTGTTTTCTGTTTTGTGTATTTGATAGTTAAAAACAGGTAAACATACAAAATTATACACTTGAGGAAAAAAAAACCTTCATGAATGTCCCATGTCCATCTTTTTCATTGTGGACCTTTGCAAGTTTAGACAGAGCCTGTTTGCCAAGTGGTAACCACTCACAGGGGCACAGTATTCATTAACTGAATCTTAATGAAGTGGTTTAAACAAAATAGGTCTTCACTCAACAGTTTGAACCAGATGCAACCACCTCATGCACATAAATATGGGCTTAAAACAAGAAGACAACTGTACCATGTCAGAAATACAGTTTCATTGATTTTTAAAATCATTTGATGATTTTATATACCAATTCCTCTTTGGTGACAATCAACAATGCCTCCCATGCCGCATTCCACTGGTGCTTTACCCCAGTGCCAGGGCTACACCGGTGATTTTTGCTAACGTTGGTTCTAGACATTTCTCTTTCGACTAGACGTTTACTACCAAGGACTTGAGGGGCTCAGATGGGGAGAGAAGAGTGAACTGTCAACGCGATTTGGCTTTCCGGTTATGAAAAAATAAAAGGTGACATTTTTCTTGTAGTCAAATTAAAATAACCGTAACGCCATGCTCACAGACATTCATCGCTCTGTACTTCTATTGAGTCAATGGCATCATGCTACATTTAGTCGTTCCAACTCTTTCCGTTGAGTCGTTGTTTCCCTGTACTGTACTGCTTTATTTTCAGTGGACCTGTGGCTGGTTTCATTATACATGTATCATTATTAAATATATTGCCATAAAATATACACTCAAGGATTATCGAGACTCATCAGACCAGGCAACATTCTTCCAGTCTTCAACTGTCCAATTTTGGTGAGCTCGTGCAAATTGTAGCCTCTTTTTCCTATTTGTAGTGGAGATGAGTGGTACCCGGTGGGGTCTTCTGCTGTTGTAGCCCATCCGCCTCAAGGTTGTGCGTGTTGTGGCTTCACAAATGCTTTGCTGCATACCTCGGTTGTAACGAGTGGTTATTTCAGTCAAAGTTGCTCTTCTATCAGCTTGAATCAGTCGGCCCATTCTCCTCTGACCTCTAGCATCAAGGCATTTTCGCCCACAGGACTGCCGCATACTGGATGTTTTTCCCTTTTCACCCCATTCTTTGTGAAATGGTTGTGCATGAAAATCCCAGTAACTGAGCAGATTGTGAAATACTGAGACCAGCCTGTCTGGCACCAACAACCATGCCACGCTCAAAATTGCTTGAATTACCTTTCTTTCCCCTTCTGACATTCAGTTTGGAGTTCAGGAGATTGTCTTGACCAGGACCACACCCCTAAATGCATTTAAGCAACTGCCATGTGATTGGTTGATTACATAATTGCATTAAAGAGAAATTGAACAGGTGTTCCTAATAATCCTTTAGGTGAGTGTATAGCATAGCAAGACAGAAATGGTGTCTTTAATATTGACATTGTTTGAAGTTGCCCAATTGCATGAAAACCATGGATATGGCAACCCCGCTGTCAAAACCGTTGCCTGTTTGTTGCCTTCATGTGAACGCCCTCAACTAAAACTTCTAAAATGAAACCCACATAGAAAATAAATACATTTTAAATATATTTATTAAAACATATTTGGGGAACATTTAAAAATAACAAAAATCGGCCAATTAATGTATTTAAGGAAATGTAATTAATACATTTAGAATACATTCACAAATATATTTTAAAAAAATGCATATAACATGTATCAAAAATGTTGGAGATGCATTTGAAAATATGTTGGAAAATAAATACACGTTTTATTTTTAAATGTAGCATTTGGCAGCCTGTGTCTCAAACCCATGATGTTTGTGTGCTAACCACTACTTCAAACAGTCCATCTTTTCATATACAAAATGATGAAATGCATGTGTATTTATAAATATATATAGATCTCTCTCACACTAGTCAATTTAAGACCTGTTAGCTAATCAAGATGCCAGCCACCGACATTATAATGACCATTTATGATCTCCAAGTATGTCAATATTATAGGCATGAGTGACTTAGGAAAAGCAAGTTAATTTGTCTTCTGCATTAAATACACAAAGGCAATTTCAACCTTACAAATGCATAAACAACAGAAATAAGATTTAAATGCAACATAAAGTGAAAGGATAATGCATTAAAGCTTCCCAACCTTTATCATGGGCGATATTGCTATACAAAGACTCAACATCCATGGTAGCCGTGTAAAAGGGGCCAATGTTTCCTGTATCAAATTCTCTTAAAACCCTGAGTACCATAAGATGGTATTCTGCAACGAAGAGTTTTGTTTAAAAATTCAACCAATGTGGGTGTTGGTTCTGTTATAGAGTCATTTCCACTTCAATTGGTCTGCCAGGTAGTTCAATAAGACATTAGTGCACTTTTGGTAGCATATAAAGAGATGAAAACCGTGGGTGAGTGCACAGTAGGTAATCATGTTCTCTTTTGGTGATCCAGCTTTCATTCTTAACCAAAGTTAATAACTCACTGAGTTCCCTTTTCATGTTCTCCATTGGATTTGCAGGTGGGATTGAAAAACACTCTGTGTTCTTTAATTGGCGCACAGCCTCCTCTATGTATTTGTCTTTACCCCATACGCTTACTGCACCCTCCTTATCCACACTCTTTCTGAAAGAGATTTGTGTGCTTCAGATTCTCTTGTGGTCAGAATATATTTGTGTGTACTTTTCTGTTCACAATACACTTTTTCTACTTCATATGACACCTTTTTAGTGAAAGCGCTGAGTTCATATTAACGGGTAAGTAAGTAGACTTAGGTCGGAAGGGTTTGTACGTGGTAGCCTGCACTGTTTCATCATAAGAGGGCTCATTTGTAGAGGGACGGGCCGTCACATTATAATGTTTTTGATGGTGCCAGGCCTGAATATGTAGACACCGGTGTTCCAAATAACCCTTTAGGTAAGTGTATATTTCTAGTTAAAACACTACGTTAATTATCAATTAATCAAATGTATTTTATAAAGCCCTTACCACATCAGCAGTTGTCATAAAGTGCTTTTTAGATACCCAGCCTGAAATCCCAAAGAGAATTCAACAAGAGTAAATGCACAGTGGCTTGGAAAAACTCCCTAGTAGGGTCCAAGCTTAGAAAGAAACCTAGAGAGGAACCATATTCTTAGGGGTGGCTAGTCCTCTTTTGGCTGTGATGGCCGAAGATTATAAGAGTACATTACCTTATAAAATATAGAAGACAAGGAGGTCAATAAATGCACGTGGGCTGTGTCCAGAGTCCTTAAACAGAATCCAAGTCAGCTGCTTATCCTGGTGAATAAGGACAGGGACAGTCAGGTGGGGTATTGGCAGTGGCTACGGAAATCATCAGGTAGCAACTTGAATCACAAACAGGACAAGCCACATCACCGGTTGAGATCAGTCTCTCTGCCTTCAGTCATTCATTGCAAGCTGTCAGCAGGACAAACTTCAAAACCTCTTGTTAAGACTAAACGTATATGTATACAGATTTATATAGACATATCTGCTTAATTTCTGGGGAAACATGATTACATGATGCTGAGGAATCAGTAGTTAAGGAAATTGATCTACCAAACGTCAATGTATATTTACCTCAATAAAGGGATAAACCAACTAGGTATTGGGTTATATTCGAGTAATATATGTATATATGAGACCGGGTTTGTGGACACAGATTAAGCCTAGTTCTAGACCACATATTTTAGTCCAGGTTTGTGTTTAATCTGTGTCTGCTAAACCAGCCCATAAAGAGTAATGTCGAGTTTAAACTTTAACACATTTTAACTCCATATTGACATGGCGCAGATGTTCTCTTTGTTTTTATCTTAGAAATAATGTTCATAAAGTGTTTAATTATGCTTTTCTGTGTGACTGCCTTGCTCTGCGACAGAATAACAGGTCTTTTCACCTTGTTGGCTTGCTGATTGGAACCAGGGACCTTTCATTTATAGGCCCTATGTTCTTGTCCACCAGGCTATCCTACCGCCCCAATACTTAGAGCTATTTTTCCTTTATATAAATTATTCCTTGGAGAAAAGGCATGTTGACCTCTGAAACCATATTGTGAAATAATTATTTATGACATTTTGCTTTACCAAGGCCTGCTGCATCTACTAATTTATATGTGTGTGGGTGTGTGTGTGTGTGTACATGAGTGTTCCCTTTTTAAGTCACTGGGCAAATGTCGGTAACTTTAAAGTTGTGAGAAGTTTGTGCAACTTCTGGCATGCACTTACAATGAACACTTAACTGTATCCACTTTAAGCTACAATTTCAGAGCATAATTTAGGCCTGTAAGAGTGCCCTACAAACTAAACTAATGGAGCAAATCCTATAGCATTTTCATGAAGAAATGCCATTTTATTTAAATGATGTAGCTTACAGTGGCATTTATGTGGTGTTCAATGCAGGACTACATTCAAGTACATCTGTAACCCAGTAACTCACAACTAAGAAACAAACCACTAAAATGTCTAATAGGGATTATACTGGGAACTAAACAATGTAGACTACCCTCTGGATATCGACTTATTAATTACAATATATAATCAAGCCTGTTATCAAAATACATAACTGGCTCTAAATTGAAACAGGTTAATACATAATAATATATGTAAAATATCACAAATATAGCCATTATAGCAACTTAATATGAGGTTTTATAATTATATTTGACTGAACATTACATGAAAGGGTAAGACATTTCTACATAGCAAAAATTGGAGTGTTGAAATTTCAGGGTTAAACATTTCAGAGTTGATTTCCACTCGCAAAGTGTAATTTTAACACGTTCGGATTAAAATGGTGTTCAGTGTTGAAGTTATTTGACAGGTGCAGACGTGTGTTTCATGTGTCTTGTTGCCTGTGTGGCCGAGATACATTTTATTCTTTAACCGTTCCTTCCTTTAAATGTTAATTTACTTTGTCCAACTTTCTTGCACGTCTCAGTAAAAATTCTGGTGCAGGTCAAGTGCAGCCAACTGCAGAAGTATGTGAAGTTGGATGAGGTTGAAGGACGCTTTGATTTCCTGCAATTCCATGAAAAAGGAGTTTAATCTTACTTAAGCTTGGCTTACAAAAAAAGTTTATAAATATATCCGTTCTGCAAGCTCCTTAATGATATTGTTGACTCACTGTAAAGCATAATATACACCAAAAGTCAATAAAAAGAAAGAAAATCTTCAGCTTTCACATTTGGATTTGGGAATGGGTCTTGTGAGGGGGAAAATGCCCTAGATCTATTTAATGATTATATAGTGGAGGATGAATGTGTTAAACTTGAACAATAATTTGCTGTAAGGCAAGAATCAGTTAAGACTTCAAAAGCATATTCAGTTTTATCTTGCTATCTTTTCCAGTCATCGAGAGATTTTGCCTGCCCCCTGATGCAAACATTTTATACAAGGATGCAACAAGGACAGAAGTTGATGCAGAAATATTCAGTGACCTTGTTGGACAAGGCAATGTGGTTCTGACTGTTATCTCAAATCAAGGTGAGATTTAAAGGCAGGTATTATCCTGCACTCTTCACCCTACAGAATACAATTATTTACATTTGTTCTGTTCCTTTAGAATATTCTGAATGCGCCTTGTCTTCTGCTTCTGACTCAAACTTCAGCTCAAGTGCATCAACTGTAATCGTAGATAAGGTCCCTAGCAAGAGACAAAGAATTGAGGATACATGTGATGCAGTGTCTGCTAAACAGGTTCTAACAAAGCTTGATTCTCATGAGATCCTTAACACTTTCAAAATGTTTCACTCAGAGTCTCTAGAAAAGCTGTTTATCACCATGTTTACCACTCATGTTTTTGTTTATTTATTAGTTGATTGAAGCTGTGCTAAGAGGCAAGTCTGTTGGTGAAGAAGTATACAGGAGTACCAAACAACAGAAACCTTAACAGATGCCTCTAGAAGACAAATGGTTAACATACTGGTGGCTCACATGTTGATAATCATGGGTATGTGTGTTTCACATACAGTTTTTATTTCTGCCAAATAACTACATGGACATTGCATACATTTAGATTACTCATTTAATATTTCCTTGCAGGTACCTCCCCACTAAAGCGATCAGAGAAGAGTATGCTCTTGGGATAGTGTTGCTGTTCCCTTCCTTCAAGGATCCATAGTCCAATAAATCTATGTAATAGTCATTATTATGGTTTATATGACACAAGTGCATGACATTGACATTTGAGTTCTGAGATTTCTTATGAGTCGAGAATAACAATGCATTCAATATTTTTTTCATTTCAGGAACATTTCTATGATGCTGCAAACAGCACAGGATACATTTCTTGGCATCTGAAAACAGTCCAAAGGAAGGTTCGTCGAGGATCTGCACTTCCGCCAAATAGCTCTGTTGACTTTTCTCCAGGAGGCCCACATTTCCTTGATGGGGATGCTTGCCAAGAAGCCATGTCTTTGCTCAACCATAACACAGACAATTCCCTGATTTTCCAGAAGATGCAAGAGATCTTTCAGCCCCGTCAGAAGTTTGTTAATGACCCCGGCAGAAGTGTTGATATCCTTTCCACCTTCCCAAGATTCCTGGATACGAAAGGATTGGTAAATTCGGAATAGATATGAAGAGATATAGAATGGCTTGCAATTTGAAATTAAAATCTTTAAGGTGTATCAAGACTTCAATCTATTTGATGACTAGAGGATCGGGCGGCAGTCGAAGGCAGGGGCCTAGACAACCCGATCTCTGGACACGGAAACTGGCTCTAGGGACGTGGAATGTCACCTCGCTGGTGGGGAAGGAGCCTGAGTTGGTGCGTGAGGTTGAGAGGTTCCGATTAGAGGTAATCGGGATCACCTCTACACACGGCTTGGGCTCTGGAACCACACTCCTTGAGAAAGGATGGACTCTTCACCACTCTGGAGTTGCCCATGGTGAGAGGCGGCGGGCTGGTGTGGGTTTGCTCATAGCTCCCCAGCTCTGCCGCCATGTGTTGGAGTTTACCCCGGTGAACGAGATAGGTCTCTCACTGTTGTTTGTGCCTACGGGCCGAACGGCAGTGCAGAGTACCCGACCTTCTTGGAGTCTCTGGGAGGGGTGCTGGAAAGTGCTCCGACTGGGGATTGTTCTACTGGGGGACTTCAACGCCCACGTGGGCAACGACAGTGACACCTGGAGGGGCGTGATTGGGAGGAACGGCCCCCCGGATCTGAACCCGAGTGGTGTTCAATTATTGGACTTCTGTGCTAGTCACAGTTTGTCCATAACGAACACCATGTTCAAGCATAAGGGTGTCCATCAGTGCACGTGGCACCAGGACACCCTAGGCCGCAGGTCGATGATCGACTTTGTTGTCGTCTCATCTGACCTGCGGCCGTATGTCTTGGACACTCGGGTGAAGAGAGGGGCGGAGCTGTCAACTGATCACCACCTGGTGGTGAGTTGGATCCGATGGCGGGGGAGGAAGCTGGACAGACTCGGCAGGCCCAAGCGTACTGTAAGGGTCTGCTGGGAACGTCTGGCCGAGTCTCCTGTCAGAGAGATCTTTAACTCCCACCTCCGGCAGAGTTTCGACTGGATCCCGAGGGAGGTTGGAGATATTGAGTCCGAGTGGACCATGTTCTCCACCGCCATTGTCGAAGCGGCCGCTCGGAGCTGTGGCCGTAAGGTCTCCGGTGCCTGTCGAGGCGGCAATCCCCGAACCCGGTGGTGGACACCGGAAGTAAGGGATGCCGTCAAGCTGAAGAAGGAGTCCTATCAGGCCTGGTTGGCTTGTGGGACTCCTGAGGCAGCTGACGGGTACCGACAGGCCAAGCGGGCTGCAGCCCGGGTGGTTGTGGAGGCAAAAACTCGGGCCTGGGAGGAGTTCGGTGAGGCCATGGAGAAGGACTATCGGCTGGCCTCGAAGAGATTCTGGCAAACCATCCGGCGCCTCAGGAGAGGGAAACAGTGCCCTACCAACGCTGTTTACAGTAGAGGTGGACAGCTGTTGACCTCAACTGAGGATGTCGTCGGGCGGTGGAAGGAGTACTTCGAGGATCTCCTCAATCCCGCTGACACGTCTTCCATTGAGGAAGCAGAGGATGAGGGCTCAGAGGTGGACTCATCCATCACCCGGGCTGAAGTCACTGAGGTGGTCAAGAAACTCCTCGGTGGCAAGGCACCGGGGGTGGATGAGATCCGCCCTGAGTACCTCAAGTCTCTGGATGTTGTGGGGCTGTCTTGGTTGACACGCCTGTGCAACATCGCGTGGCGGTCGGGGACAGTGCCTCTTGGATGGCAGACCGGGGTGGTGGTCCCTCTTTTTAAGAAGGGGGACCGGAGGGTGTGTTCCAACTATAGGGGGATCACACTTCTCAGCCTCCCCGGGAAAGTCTATGCCAGGGTTCTGGAGAGGAGAATACGGCCGATAGTAGAACCTCGGATTCAGGAGGAACAGTGTGGTTTTCGTCAGGGCCGTGGAACACTGGACCAGCTCTATACCCTCTACGGGGTGTTGGAGGGTTCATGGGAGTTTGCCCAACCAATCCACATGTGTTTTGTGGATTTGGAGAAAGCATTCGACTGTGTCCCTCGCGGCATCTTGTGGAGGGTGCTTGGGGAATATGGGGTCCTGGGTCCTTTGCTAAGGGCTGTCAGGTCCCTGTACAACCGAAGCAGGAGCTTGGTCCGCATTGCCGGCAGTAAGTCAGACTTGTTCCCAGTGCATGTTGGACTCCGGCAGGGCTGCCCTTTGTCACCGGTTCTGTTCGTAATTTTTATGGACAGAATTTCTAGGCGCAGCCAGGGGCCGGAGGGTGTCAGGTTTGGGGACCACACGATTTCGTCTCTGCTCTTTGCAGATGATGTTGTCGTGTTGGCCCCTTCTAACCAGGACCTTCAGCATGCACTGGGACGGTTTGCAGCCGAGTGTGAAGCGGTGGGGATGAAAATCAGTACCTCCAAATCTGAGGCCATGGTCCTCAGTCGGAAAAGGGTGGCTTGCCCACTTCAGGTTGGTGGAGAGTGCCTGCCTCAAGTGGAGGAGTTTAAGTATCTAGGGGTCTTGTTCACGAGTGAGGGAAGGATGGAACGGGAGATTGACAGACGGATCGGTGCAGCTTCTGCAGTAATGCAGTCGATGTATCGGTCTGTCGTGGTGAAGAAAGAGCTGAGCCGCAAGGCGAAGCTCTCGATTTACCAGTCAATCTACGTTCCTACTCTCACCTATGGTCATGAGCTTTGGGTCATGACCGAAAGGACAAGATCCCGGATACAGGCGGCCGAAATGAGCTTTCTCCGCAGGGTGGCCGGGCGATCCCTTAGAGATAGGGTGAGAAGCTCGGTCACCCGGGAGGAGCTCAGAGTAGAGCCGCTGCTCCTCCACATCGAGAGGGGTCAGCTGAGGTGGCTTGGGCATCTTTTTCGGATGCCTCCGGAACGCCTTCCTGGGAAGGTGTTCCGGTCCCGTCCCACCGGGAAGAGACCCCGGGGAAGACCTAGGACACGCTGGAGGGACTATGTCTCCCGGCTGGCCTGGGAACGCCTCGGTGTCCCCTCGGAAGAGCTAGAGGAAGTGTCTGGGGAGAGGGAAGTCTGGGCATCCCTGCTTAGACTGCTGCCCCCGCGACCCGGCCCCGGATAAGCGGGAGAAGATGGATGGATGGATGGACATCCTCCGAAATGGGATGTGTTCTTCAAGGCAAATGTCATAAAAGAGGCTAAGCGGCTCACTTCAACACCAGAGTTGCGTCACTTGGTGCAGTCAGCAGAATGTACCCCAGGAAGTGATCTTGATGAGGCAACAAGTGAGTTGAATTTGTTTTGCTTTTTTTTTTTTTTTTTGAAAGCATTTGCTGTAATTGCTTTTAGTCATTAATTATTTTCATGACTAGATAATTCAAATTAGGAAACGAGAGCACCTGTGAGTTTTTTACTAGATTTAATTTGTTTATTCTGTTCATCTCTGGTTTTTGGAATAAATATGAACAATAAATGGATGACTGTTAAAATCTCTCATAATCCCTCCCTGTTCTCATTCAAACTCGAAAAGTATTAGATTTGAAGAGTATTCTATTAATTCTTGTGACTTTTTGTCCTCAGCCTACGACCAAGAAATGGCCTCCTTGTTGTTGCTGATACATCTCCTTCCACCACCACCAGGGGGACTGAAATCTCCAAAAATGTGTGCATGTGATGTGCATTGTCAAGCCAGTAGGAATAACACTGGGAGTGAGATATGACAACAGGCGATTACCGAAAACTGGTACTTATGATCAAGTACCTGTGAAGGACAATTTTAAATATGGGCCGATTTTCGAAACATTGAAGTTCATAATACACAAATCCAGACATTTGTGTATTCCTAAAGAAAGAGTGTAGATCAGAGCCTGAAACTTAACTGACTTTTTTGATGCAAGTTTTTATAAAACCCACAGCAAAAAGACATGCATTACAAATTCAAGTATACTATGATGATTTTGAAACAGCGAATCACCCTGGCTCAAAACGTGGGATTCACAAAATTGCCTGTCTTTATTTTGTTGAAACTTGCCCCCAAAAGTTAATCCAGTTTTTATGAACATTCATTTGGTATCACTTTTTCACGCACAAGATCGGCACAAATATGGTTTTGATGTTATACTGGAACCGTTGATTAATGATATTAAAAAACTGAAAAGCCAATGGCTAAGTCTTCCATTTTCTGATGAGCAGGTGTATGGGACAATCTCACAAATAACTGGAGATAATTTAGGGATGCACGCAATTCTTGGTTTTAATGAGTCATTCAGTAGCCGTAATTTTTGTCGCCTTTGTTTGAGTGAGAAGAATGATTCTCAAACGGTATACAGTGAGGACAAACCTACTGTGATCCTTCGTGGAAAATATATGTTTGAAATGCATTGCCAGTCCCTCCAGGAAAACCCACAATTGAAGTCACTATATGGTTTGAAAAAAAATTCTACACTTAATTCATTGAAGTATTTCCAAGTTTGTAATAACTATGCATTTGATATAATGCATGATCTTCTTGAGGGCGTGGCTCAATATGAGATCAAATTGCTTTTTGGATATCTCACACAACACTTTATGTCAGAACAAGACATGCTTTCCAGGATTTATGGTTTTGCTTATGGATTCTTAGAACGTATAAAACATGTCACAAAGATTATTTTGGAGAGTGCTGGCAATGGAATGGGTTTGAATTCTATTCAGACATTGTGTCTTGTGAAAAACATCCCACTGTTGTTTGGTGACATTATTCCTGCAGGAAACCAAACCTGGAATTTGTTACTGCTGTTACTTCAAATAATGAACATAGCTTTTTCACCTTCTCTCACTCTAGGTATGACAATATATTTGAAGCATTTGATTGTTGACCATATTTTGAGGCCAAACACAAGCTGTTTAAAGATAAAAAAAATAAAGAATCATAAACATGACCAAATCACTTGCTAAAAAGCATCAGATGGCCATTGCTTATCATTGGGAAACCTTCCCCCTCAAACAAAATTGAGTATGGGCCAATTAAATCTATTTAATTGAATATATAAAATGTGTGGTCAATAATGAAATGCTTGAATTTCTGCTGTCTAAAGATTGTTTCTCAAACAGTTGGGTCAAAAATGATGGTGTAGAGTATAAAGCTGGACTATTTGCAGTGCAATGCCAGTGTTTTGTCAAATAAGTGATATACTTTTGGTTGAGGATCACATTTTTCTTCTGACAAACAAGCTATTCACAGAGAATTTTGATGACCATCATCATGCATTCAGAGTTTCACGTAGTGAGCTCATTCTTAAATTGAGCTTAACTTTTATAAAACGTTTGATATTTAAAGGTCATACAATGATTCAGATAAAGGTTTGTACATTATACCTTCCTTCACAATGTTTTAATTCAACTGTATGAATGACTGCAAGGGAGAAAAGGCAAAAACAAATTTTATTTTTGAAAACGATTAACAATTTAATTAATTCTTATAATTCGTTTTCACATTTTAAGTGTAGATAGCTTGACAGTTTCACACAAGGAGTGAAACTACAACGCTAACCAAATAGTATTTTGTTTTTACTCAGAGCAGTGTTGTTTGTCTAATCCCTTAGTGTTACTTTAAGTCTGTTTTGTGAGTTAAAAGAAGAACTCAGGCAAAGTGTTAAATCTTTAACTATTTAGTTTTAACAGAATAAAGTGATGGAATACAATACATTATGAATAGAGTTCACCAATACATTTCTTGGTAGTTCAAGAAATAGGCCAATTTACCACTGCTAAGAGATGTTCATATCCACAACACATCGCTGTATACCACAAACCCCAGACAGGCCTTACTTACTTATTATAAAATGGTTAACAACACAATTACAGCAGAAAATTATGTGATGTCATTCCAAGGCTATATGGTCTCGTTTTAAAGAATTTTAACCCCTCAGTGTATGACTGTATATAGCCCTACTGTAACTCTAACTGGATATGGCGCACAGGTAGTTGTAGGGTTTAAGACACATTTAATGACAAATATATTTTGATGGACTCTTCCTCTGCTTACAACAACATTTTGTGGTTTTTGCATTGGAAGGGCAAACTCAGTGAAGTTTAATTTTGTGGGTCTACGCTGGCTTGCATTCCTTCTGCGCGGCAGCCCTAGAGAGGGCTGCATGTTAAGAATGTGAGACTACCAAACTTTAATTAGCTAATGTTAGCAAGCAGTGCTGGCTATTTCATATAGCCTGCTAGCTAGGCTTACTGTTTTTGGCAAACATTCCTTCAGGTCCTGTAGGCCTATTAGGTTAGTATCAGTTCATTTTGGGATAAAAATAAGAATTTCTGCATTACTGTCTATGAAGATAGCAATGCTTGTGTGCTAATTCAGGTATTCCAGCTAAAAGCCAATATCCATAATTCTTTTGATGACAGCCCATAACCCCCCTAATATAGTAATGTAGTAGAATATCAAATTGGAAAATAAAACACAGATTATTGTTGATTGTTTTTTTGTGTAAGATGGTGTTTTTGTACACAAATAAATGCCTACGGCTCAGATAAGTAGCTTTACAGAAAAGTACTTCTGCACACTGCTCTGGATCATTCTGGGATCTGGGAGTTGACCAAGAATGCTGCCTGGTTTCTGACCTCTGACCTTAAACCGCTATTGGACGTGAACTACCAATTTGCCAATAAACCACCAGTACAGGTCAGCTGGACCAACCCCATGGGTGAAACTGAAGTCAGTCAGCTAGGCACACGTATCCTCTCAGACCCACTGTGACACTAAACCCAAGCTGAAAGTCAACTCCATTCTCTCATTATTCCTCTAAAGGCACACATGGGGGTGAGATTGTTACTGTAGTTCAGTCTGTAGCAGCGTTGCAAACCTCTTCATCACCACTGTCTCTGTAATGCCATTAGTCTTCATTCATATTGTTTTCAGTGTAGAGGATACGTTTTGTATTCAGCGTGTTCACCCTGCCTCAGGAAACAGGGTTGCATGTATGTAGCGTTATAGTCCTTTAATCAAGGTGACATTGTCGCATTTGTTCTCACATTGACAAGATCAGTGGAAATGTTTTCATAGAACTTGTTGTTTTATCTTTAAGATTGAATTGATTATTTTAGGTCTGTATGCAAATAGGTAATGTTGTACCAATCAAGGTATGAGGGACTTTTCTTGCTCCCACATCACTGCAAATCTGAACTGGTTATATCTTGTGCTTATAATTTGTGTGTTTATATCTTACATAACTTACAGATAATGGTTTAATATTTTGAGGTTTCTAGTTAGGAATGATAACACTGGTTTTATAGCTCATTCTTTGCAAGGAATTGTTGGATAATGTTGCAGGCAGCATAACGCTCACCACGCCATCTCCAGGCTTTGCCATCATCTGCCATGTGCTCAGTGTGAACCTGCTCTCACCTGTAAAGAGAATGGGGCCCCAGTGGCAGACCTGCCAATTCTGGTGTTCTCTGGCGAATGCCAATCGAGCTGCACGGTGATGGATATTGAGCACAGGACTCACTAGAGGACATTGGGCTCTCATGCCACCCAAACTGAGTCTGTTTCTGACAGTTTGGTCAGAAACATGCACACCAGTAGCCCACAGGAGGTCATTTTGTAGGGCTCTGGCACCGCTCCTCTTGTTCCTCCTCAAACAAAGGACCAGATAACGGTCCTGCTGCTGGGGTGATGCCCTTCTATGGCCCTGTCCAGCTCTCCTCGTGTAAAGACCAGTCTCCTGGTATCTCCTCCATGCTCTTGAGACTGTACTGGGAGACACAGTAAACCATCTTGCAACAGCACATTTGGATGAGCCATCCTGGAGGAGCTGGACTACCTGTGCAACCTGAATGGGCTGCAGGTACCGACTCATGATACCAGTAGTGAGGAGCACACCAGAAAAATGTAAAACTTAAGAAGAATCAGTCAGGAAGGATAAGGAGAGAGTAATTGTCTGTGGCCACCACCTGCAAAATCATTCCCTTTTTGGGGGTTGTCTTGCTGTTGCCTCTCCAGTGCACCTGTTTTGACTTAATTTGCACCAAAACAGGTGACATTGATTCCCAATCGCTTATGCTTCCTAACTGGACAGATTGATATAATACTTTTGGTCTTTCATTATGGAAACCCTACATTTACCAGGGCATATTAGGATGTATAAGATGCTATTTTTATTTCATGATAGTTAGCTTTGTTTTTGGTCAGGGATGTTGTACAATCTGGGCAAACATTTTATGGGAGAATGCATGACAAAGGATGACTTATTGTTAGAATAATTATGATGAAACCCTTCCTCCCTACCCACTGTAACAGGACCAATATGTAGATGGGTTATAATAAAAAAAAGAATACATAATGAAGTCCAACCAGAGATACATAAATGGAATGAACAGGAGCTATGTGACTAATTTAGGTCTTTCATTATGGAAACCATATATTTACCAGGGCGTATTAGGATGTATTCCACTTCAACTAAGTGGTAGGTTTCCTCTGATTGGGTGACAATGTCAGCACAAAATGTCAATGCACTTAAAAAAAGGGACAACCCACCCGTTTTAGCCGACGTTAGAAAGTGAACAGAATTTATTATTAGTCCTGAAAAAACACACTCTCCTCCACTGGAATTACATTTGACCATGAGCGATGAATACATGTGTGTTTGAGTTGGCTTGATGGACTATAAAAAAAAATTGAACATTAGGGGAGTTCTTAAAATGTTTGGAGTGGAATTGTGTTTATGAAATCATTAAGTGTCAAGCAGTGCTCCCCCTTCTTTCCTTCTATGAGCTGTACGTGTTTTTGGTACGATATGTGGTTACTGCATTTGATTAATCTTCTGCTTTTGGCTTTTTCTTGCTGTGCAGGTTCAAACTATCTGGCTAAGCGTAATGGCAATTTTAATTAATGCAACTAAGATTTAGCCATTTGTTTGTCTCACTCCTTAATGGGCAAACTGACTTCTGAGTTGACCCGTTTTCTCTTTTTCTCAGTTCTGAGTGCTAAAATCAATGTCAATTTTGATGTTGGTTCATGTGCCTGTGGGTGCACTCATTTACTTGCCCACCCGTTGTATCTGAGTACAGCCTTCAGGACCTCAGAATGTCCCTGCCGAGGGCTGGGCCTCTGCGCAACAATGGAGGCTCAGGTCTCCCATGTACCTTTTGCCAGCTGTGGTCAAATTAAACTCTGGTCGACCCTGTCCGAAAATTGTTTTTAAAAAAGGATAATGGACCAATCAAAGTTGCAAATTATAGCAAAAAATTACATTTTCATTACAAAAGTATTGATAGAAAATGGTTTGGGTCATGGGTTTGTTTGGAGTCCTACCTGGTGTAATATTTATATTTCTTATTTGACTTACAAGTAACTTATATAAGTTATTATCTCTCATATGCTGTAACTTGATCTTCATGACAACTGAATATGTGAAAATAACACTACATAAATAGGATCTATTCACAAATGCTATTCTTTTTTATTTTTCTTTGTTCTTATTTTGTGATAGGTAGCTTTGTTTTTGGTCAGGGGTGTTGTATATGCACTGATCTGGGCAAACATTATATGGGAGAATGCATGACAAAGGATGACTTATTGTTAGAATAATTACGATGAAACCTTTCCTCCCTACCCACTGTAACAGGGCCTATAAGACCTTCTTGGGATGCTCTGCTGGGTGGTATACCAATACCTTCAAAGGTCTTATCTTTTATTGCTCTTTTGGCTCTTATTTTTCATCTTTCTAATCCAGTTAGTGGTTACAGTAATGCTCTTCAAGTTATGAGCATTGAATACAGAACAGTGAAATGGCTACACAAGGAAAATCACAATTATCATTTTACAGTGCCCTATGGTGTGAGAAAATGGAATCTAACAAGCCTATTTTAAACAGTATACTGGCTCCAGTGTCCAGTTGAGCAAGATAACTTCCTCTCTACTTATGATGATAAATATTTGGGAATTTTAGGGACTTTCATAAAAAAATATTTACACCATGAAATAATTAAATATAAAGGGAAATATATCATTTAAATGATAAAATAATTAATGATAAACACCTAACATTTAATGGTGTATTTCTGCATTTAAAGATTTACTTTACAACTTCATATTTCACAATATATTTATTTCATGGTTGCAGTCATTGTGATATCTGTCATTGAATCCATCAAAGTTGGAAGGGCAGGCTCTTCGGGAATACTGTTATTCGGTAGAGTATCTTTTCAAAATCAAGAATATCTTGATTTTGAAAAGATGTATACTGAATATCTTTTCAAAATCAAGACACTTTTCAAATTGAAAACCTTTTAAGACATTTGGGAAGTAGGTGCATTATATATCTTACACATAATTTCAGAAAAGAGAGAAATAGAGAATATATTATAACTAGAACATAAAACAATGTTTCATGTCTAAAACAATTTATTTTATGGAAAAAAAGCACAGCACAGATAGAACATCATGACTAAGCGAGCTGCAGAAATAGCAAAGTGATAAACAAAACAAAAAATACTGTGTATGGAATAAGGAGAGACTGCTGGAAAGTAGGGAAATTGGGAAAGAACAGGAAAACAGAGTCATATATAAAAGAGCCTGGATATAAAAGCCGGCATACACAAATTCTAGTTGTAACAGAAGATCCCATTGTGATAAAGCATTTCTATCCTTTATCTGGACCTATAATACAGAGAAAACGCATGCTCAGGTAAAGCTTAGATAAAGGAAAGGTTCTGCCATATCAGAACTGCAGAAGCATTTTTTTCAAGCCAATCTTCTAAAACTTTTATAGTCCAGTAGACGTTGATACATATGTTTAGTATGTCTATTTCTTCATCTAATATAATCTTTTTGAAGAAAAACAATAAGAATCCATTGAATTCAGTCATGCTATTATCAGTACAATATTATTGCAATCAAGGCACTTTCACTTGAACCTGTCAAACAATAGTCAAACCTTACCAAACAGAAATCAGGCATATTGGCCTTTGAGAATATGTAAATATGTAAATAATGTGACTAACCATACTAATATTGTGGTTGGAAGACTCCTAATGTAGCCAAATAACCAATAGCCTTTGTACAGACAAGCAGACAGGCCTCTGATCCACAACCCTGTATCCCAGAAAGTTGGAACGCTGAGAAAAGTGTAAAGAAAAACAGAATGCTATGACGTGTAAATCATTTAAACCCAATATTCAGTTGAAAAAGGACAACATAACAAATGTTGAAAATAAGAAATGTCATTGTTTCTTGAAAACTATTTCCACTTTGAATTTGATGCCAGCAACATGTTTCAAAAAAGCTGGGACAGGGGCAACAAAAGACTGGAGATGTGTAATACTAAAAACAACCTGGTGGAAAATCTCACAACTAATTAGGTTAATTGGCAGCAGGTCAGTAAAATGACTGGGTAAAAGATGAGCATCCCATACTGTCTTTCAGAAGTAAAGATGGGGAGGGGTTCACCGCTGTTAAAGGCTGTGCAGGCAAATAGTGCAACAATTTAAGATTAATGTTGAAACATGAAATTGCTAAGATTTGGGGATCTCATCACAGAGAAAGGACAAGGTCCCGGATACAGGCGGCCGAAATGAGCTTTCTCCGCAGGGTGGAGTAGAGCCGCTGCTCCTCCACATCGAGCTCAGAGTAGAGCCGCTGCTCCTCCACTTCGAGAGGGGTCAGCTGAGGTGGCTTGGGCATCTGTTTCAGATGCCTCCGGAACGCCTTCCTGGGAAGGTGTTCCGGTACAGTCCCACCGAGAGGAGACCCCGGGGAAGACCTAGGACACGCTAGAGGGACTATGTCTCTCGGCTGGCCTGGGAACGCCTCGGTGTCCCCCCGGAAGAGCTGGAGGAAGTGTCTGGGGAGAGGGAAGTCTGGGCATCTCTGCTTAGACTGCTGCCCCCGCAACCCGGGCTGCAGTCCGCTTGGCCTGCCAGTACCCGTCAGCTGCCTCAGGAGTCCCACAAGCCAACCAGGCCTCCTCTTAGTCTGACCCGTCGCCTAGGACCTGTTTGCCTTGGGAGACCCTACCAGGGGCATATAGCCCCAGACAACATAGCTCCTAGGGTCACTCGGGTACTCAAACCCCTCCACCAGTGTTAAGGTGGAAGTTCAGGGAAGGGTATAATAATTTTTTTAAATAATAATTCTCAGTTTCAAAATCTGATATGTTGTCTTGGTACTATTCTTTATTAAATATACGGTAAAGTGATTTGCACATCATTGCATTCTGTTATTATTAGCATTTTACACAGTGTCCCAATTTTTGGAAACGGGGTTGTATTTAACTTATTCATAGGAAACGAGGGCTTCAGCTGCCAATCCCGGTGCTCCGCCGAAGCCGTAAAAAAAGAGCTCCGTCAGCAACCAGAACAGCCGGCCCCCAAAACCCGGACCAGAAGGGGGCCTTGCACTGGAACCGACATCCGGACAGTGGGGCGGGGCATCCGAGGTGCACTGCTCCTTCGGGAAGCTGCTTGGGCTGAACGGCTTCTCTCGGATCAGCCTCCACGGGGGTCCCGTTCTGTAGCCAGAATACTCATCGTCTCCAGCAATGCGGACACCCCCTCGACTGACGAACCCGGTCACTGCACCCAATGCCATAGCCCCTCCCCCCCTCGTGCCAGGAAGTGACAGTGTGCTCAGTTGATGTTTGCAGAGTTTGCAAAAAAAGAAATATCACATTTACATAAGTAGACTCTTTGCTATGACATTCAAAATTGAGCTCAGCTGCATCCTGTTTAAATTTAATATCTGTGATTTGTTTTTACAACTTGATTGGAGCCCACCTGTGGTAATTTATATTGATTCGACAAGATTTGGAAAGACAGACGTCAATATACAGTCTCACAGTTGACAGTGCATGTCAGACCAAAAACCAAGCATTGAGGTTAAAGGAATTGTCCTTATAGCTCAGAGACAGGACTGTGAAAAGGCACAAATCTTGGAAGGGTACCAACATGTTTCTGCAGCATTTAAGGGTCCCCAAGAACACAGAGGCCCCCACCATTCTTAAATGAAATATATTTTTTATGATGATACACTCAAATTAAATACATCAACAACCAAACTGGAAATTTGGTTAATATATCTATGCCAACTGAAATACCCATAATTTCATTATTACTTTGCAATGTTGTCACCACTAAAACCCAGCTTAACAATGTTTGCTTTTTTGAGTGCACGTTACCACAGTTGGCATTGCTATATTGTCTGTGTAGAACAACTGGGAGACGGTCAGATATAAATGAAAATAAAATGTCGGTGACACTAGCTAAGATATAATTTGCTCCAGAAATGAACCTTTAAACATTTTTGCTTCAAATTATCAGGCGGTGTTATTAAGCAAAATACATTATCACCTCTTCCCAAGGGTGAATAGAGATTAATTGCCTTACTGAAATGGTACTTAGTGCGTGTGCTTCTGTGTGATTGTATGCTTGCATCCCTATTTATTGGTTATTATTCCCAATGTATTCATTGGCCAGATCAGTACTTCACAAACAAACAAAAAAATACAGATTCTTACAATGGTTTATTGCAGTTATTTCCCCCTCCCCGTGAAATTATATGCTTCTGTTAAGCAGAGTTCGGTAAGTTACTCAAAAAAAGTAATCCACTACAAATGACTAATTACTACTCTAAAATTGTAATTTGATTACATTACTGATTACTGAATGTAAAAAGTAATCACATTACTAATTACTTTACTTTCAAGTTACTTTGAAAACTAAACTACAAGAACACACTAAGTGAAACTCGGTTCTTTTTGTAATTTATTATTGACTGAGACATATTACAGAAATGAAAACAGCAAGTTGAGATCCAATTCATTTCTAGAAAATTCTAAACTTAAACCTACCTAACAATGAAAACTCAGTCTTTTTAAATGTGTCTAAAGTAGATCTTATCTACAACATGCACTGAATATGTGTGCTAGCTTAACAGTGTTTGATAACAGTTGATACCAGTTAAAACAGTATTTTTTTTAAATATCATTGCATATTTGAATGCTGAAATTTAGTTGTTTTTCAACTACAAAGTGAAGGTATCTCTTATCTACAACATGCACTGAATGTTTGTGCTAGCTTAAGAGTGTTTGATAACAGTTTAAACAGTATTTTCTTTTCTTTTTTCATTTCATTGCATATTTGAATGACTTCTGTCTCTGAAGAATAACACAAATCCTCATCTTCAAACACAAAAAAATCATGGTCATTGGAGTTGGAAGGTTTCTGCTCCACAGGATTTACAATGTGGCCCTCAGAGTGGTGAGCTTGACATTCGGCAGTCACCAGTGACTTCACATGGTTTCTTCTCTCCTCATCTTTAATCCGTCGTATCTTGAACCGGGGTAAAGTGGCAGCTGCCAAAAGAGCATTTTTACTGTCCAAGACAGAGCTGAATCGCACTTGTATGGCCTGTAAGAAAAAATACTTTATTTTAATCCAAAGTATTTACAAATACAATTAGTATATGACATAATTTTCATTTTAAAGTGAATATCCCTTTAAGTTTAGAATGAGTAAAATAAACTACAATTTAAGTATACAGTATCCACTTTTTAGAGACTTACCTTTACAATCGCATCTGGCAGACCACATGTCATCGTAGAAAGCCCACTCTGAAGTGCCAAGGTTTTGGACATGAGCACTTCTAGTGTTGGTAAGATGATGCCATAATAGCAGCATTTATCTAAATACCTTGCAAATGTCTTTCGGTCCTGCAAGGGTACAGACCTGTCCGTCACAGGTATCATCGTGAGCAAGTCTCTAAATGACTGCGATTCCACCGTTGACAAGGGCAGCATTTCCTCCACCACATACGCTGCTACAGCTTTTTTTACCTGTCCAGAAGTTACCTTCCCTCTCGAAAAATCAAATTTAGTTTGTTTAGACAATGTTGCACCGCTCTCGCTTGGGTGTCCTTGGTAACGTTATCCTCCTGGGCGACGAGTTTTGTCGTAGAATGTATTCGGTGTAAGTGCTTTAACAAATTGCTGGTTGAGTTAATAGCGGTACAAAGTTCTTTACCCATTACGCACAGTTTACATTTCACAGTTAGATTTGAGTTTTTACGCTCAATGAAATCAAAATAATGTCGAAATTTCCACTTGAAGAAACAACCGCCACCATGCTCGTCTGCGTCCATTTTAGCAGCTGCACACGCAAGCAAGCAAGCAAGAAACTTCATTTTATTTTCATCAGTAACTGTAATTAAATTACATCCATTTTAAATGTAATGAGTTACATTACTGCGTTATCTTGAAAAGTAATGGTTAAGGTTACTTTGTAACGCGTTATACCCAACTCTGCTGATAAGTAGTCAAGCTCTACTGATATGCAGTAGACTATATTTAAAAACATATTCATGGCCTAATTCCATTCCAAACGGCCGTTATGTTGATGCACTTTATAAAGAGCGACATAGGTGATGGTTTGGGAAACATGCGTAAATCTGTCGTAACAAAGTCCATCTTAAGCCTATGTGCATCGTTAAACCGGCGTAGGTGCCACATTATTGGAAAACCGGGCCCTGGACTGCAGGCGGGCCAGTTTAGCACCCAGACTATTTTACTACGGAGCCATGATGTTGTGATACGTGCAGAATGTGGTTTGGCATTGTCCTGCTGAAATACGCAAGGCCTTCCCTGAAAAGTATGTTTGGATTGGCAGCATATGTTACTCCAAAACCTGTATATATTGTTCAGCATTAATGGTACCTTCATAGATGTGCAAGTCACTCATGCCATGTGCACTAATGCACCCCCATACCATCATGGATGTTGGCTTTTGAACTGTGCGCTGATAAGAAGCCAGATGGTCCCCCTCCTGTTTAGCCTGGCAGACGTGGTGTCCAAGAATCTAAAATGTTGGTTTGTCAGACGACTGGACAGGCTCCACTTCACCTCAGTCCATTTAAATTGAGCTCAGGCCCAGAGAAAGCTCTGGCATTTCTGGATGTTGTTTATGTATGGTTTCTTCTTTGCATGGTAGAGTTTTAACTTGCATCTGTGGATGCTGTGACGTACTGTGTTCACAGACACAGACAAAGCGTTCCTGAGGCCATGTGGTGATGTCCACTACAGAATCATGTCTGTTTTTAATGCAGTGCCGTCTTATGGCCCAAACAGCACAGATATCCAATATTGGTTTTTGCCCTTGTCCCTTGTGTACAGAGATTACAGATTTTCTGAATTGTGGGTAACCCTCCCCATCCCCACTTCTGACAGGCCCATTGGGTATTAAAAGAATGATCTTTTAATACCCAATCATGTTACTGACCTGTTGCCAATGGACCTAATTAGTTGTGTGATATTCCACCAGGTTTAGTTTTTTAGCATTACACAACATTTTCAGTCTTTTGGTGCCTCTGTCCCAACTTTTCTTGATACGTTGTCTATTAAATAGTGTTTAAATGATTTGCACATCATTACATTTGGTCTTTCTTTACAGTTTACACAGTGTGTGTCCTAAATGTAACCCCACCCCCTTGTTCCACTATTCAGGGAAACAGAAGTCTTTTTCAGACATCAGCACAAACCGTAGGAGTTTGACAAACGGACCTTTCGTATTAGCATTTAAATGGACCTGTCAGTGCACGGCAAACGGAAAGAAAGTCTCTGATTAGGCACTTAACCTTTAATCAGTGTGCCTGCAAGTCAAGCATCTCACCATTTCCCCAGGTCCCTCGACCCTAGTCTGGTTTAGTCATTCCAGGGGCAGCTCTAAAAACAACTGGCAGGAAATCACTTCGGGTTCACGCTCTTGCTCAAGGACAGAACAACGGATTTTCCCCTTTGCCGGATCGAGGACTGTTCCAGCACCCTGATCAGGCTCCAACCCCTACACGCTATCTGCCTTGATAATGCAGGCCATGCCACGTACTGTATGCACAAGAGAAGTAGGTATTCCCCCAGATGGCATGCCAAAGAGCACCTTCTTACTTTAGTGGTGAACCCTGAGAACTTTAAGGGACTGTATAGGGAATAGAATGGCGTTCAGCAACATGTCCCTAAATTGAGAATAAAAGCCCCCCTTTCACCTAGACACAACATAGAAAAATACTTCTGGATTGTATTTCTATGGAAAACCCATATGGTATAGAAGTAGCTCCACCGCTTCTCAGTTCAGCCGTCCTCAGGTAAATCAATCTCTCTCACACAATGAATGTTCCCAAGGTAAATAATGTATGGCAGGTTAACCACTTATTTCTTGAAGGGACAGGCAGCCAATTATGGTAAACGGTCTCTGATTCATTCAGAGCAATTTTCTTATCTCGGACTCTGTTCTAGAAAGTGTGCACTGTACAATGTGAATTGAAGTTTCAAGCAAACACTGAAGACTAATAATTTACACGAAGACGGTTGAAAACTTTATGGAAACACACAGATCACAGAGTTCGTTTAGCCGTGATAGATTGTATGTTTCACTTGTAAAATTCCAGTACAGTGGCCTCCATAAATATTTAGAGAGTGAAGCATTGTTTCTTCTTTAGGCTCTATACTCCAGAAGTTTAGATTTAAACTAATTTACAATAAACCTTTTGAGGGCCAGTCAGACAAAAAATAAACCGATATTGTCAGGTAATAAAAAACCAAGCCAAATAACAAAGTAACAATTCTACGTTTCATTTTATATAGTGTCTCTTTCATCCATACAAAAATCTCCACAGAAATGCACAGGTTGGTGCTGTAGTTCACTTGAACATAGCACAGGCCCATAATGTAAAAAGGCTGGAACTTGAAAACACCTAACTACACTGCTCAAAATAATGAAGGAAACAACTAAATCACACATCAGGTCTCGATGACCACAGTATTTTAAAGATCAAAATCTTTACATTGTGTAATTCGTTGAGAACAAAATGACATAAAATCAGTCAAAGGAAACCTAAATCACCAAGCAATTGAGGTTTGGATTCAAACTCCAAAAATCAAAGGAAACAATTGAAACCACAGGCTGTTCTAACTTGGAACATTTCATCACGGCAAGGCATAATGTGACTCAGTAGTGTGTATGGCCCTACATGCCTGCATGCACTCCTGACAACGTCTGGGCATGCTCCTGATGAGACGGCGGATGGTGTCCTGGGGGATCAGGGCATCAGTGAGCTCTTGGACAGTCTGTGGCGCTACTTAGTGGCGTCGGATGCACCGATACATAACGTCCCAGAGGTTCTCAATTGGATTCAGGTCTGCGGAATGTGAAGGCCAGTCAATGGCATCAATGCCTTTGTCATCCAGGAACTGCCTACACACTCTGGTCACATGAGGCCAGGCACAGTCCTGGTATTGTCTCCTGGTATCTCCTCCATACAAACCTTCTTGTGATGGAACCATAGACTGTATATATAATGGACGACGCCCTTTCGCTCTTTCCCATTGGGGAAAAATGAAGCCACCAGTGTCCTGAAACGGCGCTGACATCTTGGACTTGCGTCTGCGCAGATAGCGATCTTGGGACCAGTTCTGCGCAGTAGTTATGCGCAGTAGCGAGAAGGAAGTAAAGCCGTAAAGCCGCGAAATCAACGGCGCCACCCCTGTGCCCCGCCCTCACTCTCCCTCGCAGAATGCGCATACCGTAATCAATCGCAAGTCCAAGTACAGTACAACCTTTGCTTGTTAAACCTAGACGATATGTTATAGCCTAACTTACATCATGTTTAACCTTAATTTAGAATAGGCCTAATACAAAAATAATTGGTAACTTCTAGCTAACGATCACCTGCTAGCTATTAACATGGCTATTAACGAGGCTTGTTGTCTTTTAGCTAACGTTAGCTAGCCCATTACATTTATTTACTAATTAAATAGCTTATAAATGTAACTTACCGAAAAAAATTCAAAGATCGATTGGAAATGCCAGATCGGTTAGCACAATGTACTGCAGAACAACCCATTATGTCCGTGTGAAATTATATCAATTATAGAAATTTAGAGATTAAATGTAAAGTTCCAATCTCCTCAGTCCTCCGAAGATTCAGTGGCTCCTCGGCTCAGATAGCTGTCAATCACAGCTGTGAATCACGACGTCACACCACCGTTTTTAGAGCATTAAATAACTAACTAAAAACAAACTTATTTTAAAAACAAACTATTGAATTTACATTAGCGTGATACAAACTACAGTAAATGACAGAAACCAGCTTCGGAAAAAATATATTTGAAGGGTAATTTAATTGTTTAGTTGATCTCGCGTCCCATTGAATAACATGGGGAGGGCGGGGTTTATGACCTATACTGGGACCACTCACCAGGGGGCGATCGAGACGTTTTGGCTTCACTTTTCAGGGCTTGTGCGGCACGCTTGGATGGAACGTATGGATGTGCCATCCTGGAGGAGCTGGACTACCTGTGCTACCTGAATGGGCTGCAGGCAACTGCCTCATACTACCAGTAGTGACAAGGACACTAGCAAAATGCAAGACAATTGAAGAATCTGTTAGGAAGGATAAGGAGAGAATAATTGTCTGTGACCACCACCTGCAAAATCATTCCATTTTTGGGGGTTGTCTTACTGTTGCCTCTCCAGTAGTAACCTGTTTTAACTTTCATTTGTACCAAAAAAAAAAAATTGCTTATGCAACGGGTCCACTTGGCTTTGGCACACCGTCAGTCAAGTGGCGCTCCCGTGCCCGCTGCTATGAGCGACAGGGGACCCGCCTCCGGCCTACATTTGCCCCTCCTGCTGCTTGGATTGGCCGGCTCGACCGGTGCATAGGGGTGCCAAAGGTGTTTCTGTCTCCTCTAGTTGCGGGAGGTACAGGGGAACATGGCATACTCTTGTATTAATTCCCATCTTCAGCAAATGAGAGGTACGTTATGGATGCCATTATAATTGAATCTGCAGATTAGATAGTTCTTTATCACTTTTTGGCCCTGAACGACCTAACTACCATGGCAGTGTGTTTGAGGATATTGTCTTACAGTGTGAATAAAGTGCCTTCAATGTGTTTGGAGGCATTTGCTTATACTAAAGCAGACAAGATTATTTCTGTAAATCGTATAACTCATTCTGCAGCTGACGTCAGCGGTTACATAACCAAGCTATAACGCCCCCTTCACAATGCTCCACAGATGAAGTGGTGTGCCGTGGCTTTTCCCTCTCGGCGAGCACGCTGGTACACGGAACCTTGACATTCGGTTTTCGACGTAAACTACTCGGTGTAACTTTAACCTCATAGTAATTGATTTCAAATCTTAAGGTTTGTGTTATGGAGCTAAAAAAATAATAAAATTGCTCCACGGTCCAAACACATAGGACATTATTGTCCGTCAATCTTGAAACGTGTGGTGTTCTGCCCGCCCCCCCACACACACTCCCTTAGCCACTCAATAACCACCCAGTGTCCTAGTAGAGAAACCAAATGTGTTAGCCCCCCCCCCACCCGCAGAATCCTGACCCTCCAGCAGTTCCTCCTATCTATCTAACCATGTTGCCATCCAGCCTGCAAACATTCATCTGTCATCGACGTCTCCCCGATTGCTTAGCAAATCCCGGCTCATACTCCACCTCCAACCAGCTCTCTCTTTCCTCTCAGATTTCCACACTTTCATTACAAACTGCATTCCTCTCCACCATGTTGCCTCGAGACGTCGATGTACGCATCTGGTCTTCTAACCAACCCGCTGGTGTCTGGCAAGTGTGTGATTACATAGAAATTAATCATACATACAATGAGCAAAGATGCATCTGTCTTGAGAGTGCTGCAGTCACGAATGCACGTACAAACAGAAGCTGAACACTTGTGAGTTATCACTGCCCTCTAGTGGGCAAGTACCCATTCTACAAGAGCAGAGGACAACACTGTTTCTCTAGCCATAATATTACACATACATACCCCATAATGAAAATGGCAAAACAGGGTTTTAGACGTTTTGGTCCAATTTATGCACACAACTGTCAGTGTAACGTCCCACGCTTCACAGTGCATGTCTGAGCAAAGACCAAGTCCAAGGAACACTCTGTGGAGCGGTGCATAGATCTGGGGAATGTTCTAAAAAAAACATTGCAAAGCCTCTGAATGTTCCTTGGAGCACAATGTCACTTTCCATAATTTTACAAGATAAGTTGACTGAGAACACTTTCTCTGTGAGCTGGGTTAAATGCCTCCCTCAGGGCCAGAATTATAGATTTTTACCTTGCCGACTCAAGGATAAAATGTTTCAACCTTTCACTTACTGGTCAGTTGCTACATTCACTAGGCCAGCTGCCACTCTCAAACTTTAGATACGAGCTCTGTTTTAGAGGTTCAGAAATGACGTCAGAAGCCTTCTGAATAAGTGAATTGGGTCATTAATAACGACATTATTCAGTCATAATTGACCCATTATATACACTCACCTAAAGGATTATTAGGAACACCTGTTCAATTTCTCATTAATGCAATTATCTAATCAACCAATCACATGGCAGTTGCTTCAATGCAATTAGGGATGTGGTCCTGGTCAATACAATCTCCTGAACTCCAAACTGAATGTCAGAATGGGAAAGAAAGGTGATTTAAGCAATTTTGAGCGTGGCATGGTTGTTGGTGCCAGATGGGTATTTCACAATCTGCTCAGTTACTGGAATTTTCACGCACAACCATTTCTAGGGTTTACAATGAATGGTGTGAAAAGGGAAAAACATCCAGTATGCGGCAGTCCTGTGGGCGAAAATGCCTTGATGCTAGAGGTCAGAGGAGAATGGGCCGACTGATTCAAGCTGATAGAAGAGCAACTTTGACTGAAATAACCACTCGTTACAACCGAGGTATGCAGCAGAGGCATTTGTGAAGCCACAACACGCACAACCTTGAGGCGGATGGGCTACAACAGCAGAAGACCCCACCGGGTACCACTCATCTCCACTTCAAATAGGAAAAAGAGGCTACAATTTGCACGAGCTCACCAAAATTGGACAGTTGAAGACTGGAAGAATGTTGCCTGGTCTGATGAGTCTCGATTTCTGTTGAAACATTCAGATGGTAGAGTCAGAATTTGGCATAAACAGAATGAGAACATGGATCCATCATACCACTGTGCAGGCTGTTGGTGGTGGTATAATGGTGTGGGGGATGTTTTCTTGGCACACTTTAGGCCCCTTAGTGCCAATTGGGCAATCGTTTAAATGCCACGGCCTACCTAAGCATTGTTTCTGACCATGTCCATCCCTTTATGACCACCATGTACCTATCCTCTGATGGCTACTTCCAGCAGGATAATGCACCATGTCACAAAGCTCAAACTATTTCAAATTGGTTTCTTGAACATGAAAATGAGTTCACTGTACTGAAATGGCCCCCACAGTCACCAGATCTCAGCCCAATAGAGCATCTTTGGGATGTGGTGGAACGGGAGCTTCGTGCCCTGGATGTGCATCCCACAAATCTCCATCAACTGCAAGATGCTATCCTATCAATATGGGCCAACATTTCTGAAGAATGCTTTCAGCACCTTGTTGAATCAATGCCACGTAGAATTAAGGCAGTTCTGAAGGCGAAAGGGGATCAAACACAGTATTAGTATGGTGTTCCTAATAATCCTTTAGGTGAGTACATATTGCGCACATGGCAGTTTAGGTGACAGCTTGTTGATTTTCAGGGGAAGTACTTCTCAAGCTGAAAACAAAATAAATTGTTTTTTTTATCAAATGATCACCTGTTTCTTTAAGACGGTGGCCTCATGCACACTTCTATAACCAATATGACATGTATTATTTCAAACATAAAATGCATTGCAAACTTTAAAATGTAATAGGGTGGCAGGTAGGAAATGGGTGGAGCCTCAGGCAGTGTTTAAGACACACCCACACCCTTGTACGGTCTGCGGATCGCATAAAGGTGAGATAAATACAAGCTCCCCCAACTTGACCTGTTCATTTGATTCGATCGATTCACACCTCGGTTCCGACCAATGTAAACGCACTATATTAAACATCCGTCAGCTCTTGAAATCAGAAAAAGGTATCCATCATAGGAGTAGGCACACCATTATTATTCACCACTGTGATTGTTTGGTTGCAGACTCTCTGGAAGGGGCCACTGGGGGTGTCTAATTAGCCCCTACACCCTTGAAAATGTTCACTCCCTCAGCTTTGGGAAACAAAAGGTGGAGGCACACGTGAACACTAATGGAGGGCCGAGGGGAGCGTCTGGAATCTAGCCATTCTGTACCCACTGGGGTGTGAATTATTACAGTTCTACGCGGATGGACGTTGGCATTTGTAGTAGCTGTCTGTTTATGTTAGAACTACAGCTTACTGACATTCCTCCCACCCACATGAAGGGTTCTTAAGAGTATTACAACAGGGGTTTGGCCGACAATTGCCCACCTTTGCCACGTTCGGACGGGAGTTCATCTTGTCTTGTCCTTTCTCAACCCAGCCATGACTGGTCACAGGCTGACCATTTCACGCTGGGGTCAAAATGAGTGCAGGTTCACAATCTTGGCTTTTTTATTCATTTCTATTCTTACATTCTTCATGCAGGTTAAGTGTCATATAACAGGGGTTGTTTTTGATGCCATCGGAAGAGACCATAATAAAACCAATATGAGAAGGATCACGCAGACAACAGCAGAGTTGTTGGATCGTGGACAAACCAGCTGTCCCAAATATGATGAATAAAATGCTTTGCTTAATACCATAACAAGGGTATATGGCTTCTGGAACAATTTCATGCTAGTCAATCAATATTGAAAAGTGTAATTAGAAGTTGGAATACTACCACGGTCAAATGGAAAAGAACCATCTACTCCTAGAGAAGCTGCGTCTGGCATCAGTTGGTGGAGCTACTTCAAGAGCCTGAGGGCGCGGCGACTGAGAAAGACTGGGGCAGAGCTATCACAGGTGAATGTGAACGCCATGTTGGTCTGATACATGCATGACGTGGTCATGCTTATCCCAGAAACCCTGTCCAAGTCATCCGTTTTCACAGTGTAATGGCAAACTGGTTTATAAAGGCCTTGTATGATCTTAAACACGTCGAATATGTAGCATACTGGGCTAATGCAGTGCACCGCTGTCGTGTCATTCCCGTCAGTAGTTTTGAAAGCGATACTCAAGTGGCCCCCATTTCGGGTGTTCTACGTCATCGTTCGGAATTTACATAATTCCATGTGTGAGATGTTAGAAATGTGCTGGTACAACGTGTTACGAAAAGTTTAAGATCGCAGGTAGCATGTTTAGCGCTATCATTTCCGTCTCCTCCGAGAATCAAAGAACGGCTCCACCCTTCAACTGAAAAAAATAGTGGCCTGGACACCGTTTCATGGTGTTTGAATTCCAGACGGTCCCTTTATCATACAGCCAGTTTCACCACGGCAGAACCGGAAGCACAGCAGGATGATGCTGGAAACAGATCGCTGGTTTAGGAACAGAACATTTGTCTCAGGGAAAACAGATGCCGAGTGGCGGTCCTGTGAGAAGCTGCTGATGTCGGACATCTAATCCTCTGACCCGGTCTTCCTCCTGAAACACATCTACCAGCGAAGGCTGTAGTCACTGGCCATGAGGATATATTAGACCCAACAGTCCTCAGGAGTGTAATTTCAAATGCATTTTAAATCATGAGATATAGTTTCCTTTTGCAGTTAAAAGACTCAGACTGATCATGTGGGTGTGCTGATTATGAGATCATAAGAGCAGAGCCACCCTCATTTACTGCTTCAAATAATTAGCCATGCTGGCTTTATTTAATAAACACGATAAAACCCAGGTAATTAAGCAAAGCACAGGTTCAGGCACGGAACCAGAGAAGGCAATGAGCTCAATGATGGATCATCTAACAATCAAATCAATCCCAATTTCCTTTTCTAATATGGTGAAATATTCAAGCGTTTACCAGGAGACACAGTAAACAGGTGTATACCTCTGCGCTTCGGACCATCAAATTATTAAATGTCTTTCATATCACAGCCATCATTGACAAGTATAGTCCACTTAAGACCAGTTTAGACTAGTTCATACCAGTTCGGACCAGTCTTAACCAGAGTAGCAGAACAGAAAAGGATAATCCCCAGAAACCTCCATGGATGTTCTGTGTTGTGAAACACAATCAAAAATGTATTCAAAACTGATATTCAACGTAATCTTCAAACAAGAGTACAGAGAGTTTATTGGGATGATAAATCCATTTCAGGACTGTGTGCGTGTGCGCATGCGTGATTTAAATTATGTATATAACTGGAACCAAAACATCCCCAAAATGGGGATGTTTTTGAACAATACATTTTGCCGCCACACGCTCGTTTTCCAATGATGAAAAACCTTAACAAACAAAAAAAGCTACAACACATACACAGGCATCCATTGCTTGTTTCTTGAGCCCTTTGTGGCCCAAACAAGAATCTGCAGATTCCATCACATCTCATATGTCAGGAGGTTTCCATCACCAGAGGGCCTAGGTTTCATCTGCACAGGGACAGCAAGGAGGTTATCCTGTTGGTGATGTTGTCTACTGGTCCAGCCATCAACAGACCCAGCTCCAAAGGGCCGCGGCGGCATGGGACAATCCAGCGACATACCCAGGGACGGGGAACAGTTTCTGGGCCAGCTGCTGAGTAAAACTGCCCATGGAATTGCTTTTCCTGAGTGTGGGTGCAAAAGATCCTGGCACACATCACTTTTCCTATCGATAAATCATACAATATCAGACAGTGGGTTGTGCGTTCATTTATGAATGTACGTTATAATTCGGTTTGCAGCCGAGTGTGAAGCAGTGGGGATGAGAATCAGTACCTCCAAATCAGAGGCCATGGTCCTCAGTCGGAAAAGGGTGGCTTGCCCACTTCAGGTTGGTGGAGAGTGCCTTCCTCAAGTGGAGGAGTTTAAGTATCTAGGGGTCTTGTTCACGAGTGAGGGAAGGATGGAACGGGAGATTGACAGATGGATCAGTGCAGCTTCTGCAGTAATACGGTCGATGTATCGGTCTGTCATGGTGAAGAAAGAGCTGAGCCGCAAGGCAAAGCTCTCGATTTACCGGTCAATCTACGTTCCTACTCTCACCTATGGTCATGAGCTTTGGGTCATGACCGAAAGGACAAGATCACGGATACAGGCGGCTGAAATGAGCTTTCTCTGCAGGGTAGCTGGGCGATCCCTTAGAGATAGGGTGAGAAGCTCGGTCACCCGGGAGGAGCTCAGAGTAGAGCCGCTGCTACTCCACATCGAGAGGGGTCAGCTGAGGTGGCTTGGGCATCTGTTTCGGATGCCTCCGGAACGCCTTCCTGGGAAGGTTTTCCGGTCCCGTCCCACCGGGAGGAGACCCTGGGGAAGACCTAGGACACGCTGGAGGGACTATGTCTCCCGGCTGGCCTGGGAACGCCTCTGTGTCCCCCCAGAAGAGCAGGAGGAAGTGTCTGGGTGGGGGAAGTCTGGGCATCTCTGCTTAGACTGCTGCCCCCGCGACCCGGCCCCGGATAAGCGGTAGATGATGGATGTTATAATTCACACGTTTTCAAAAGTTTGACAGCTAATTAATTTCAGATTCTTGCTTATTTAGATCAGTGTTTCTGTTTAAGATTGCGTTTAACCATCTTTGGATATTACTGTCCGTATGCACAGCCATGTTTATTGACATTGCACTGGGAGTCATAAGGTTTATCCACCCAAAAGAATTGTTTGGAAGATGAGCAAATGTAAAAGACTATCCTGTCTCTTAGACTGACCTACCTAATCACCTTAATGCAAAGGGAGACAAGGGGATTGTCTGTCATTTAGTCATAGTATTGACCCATCTAGCGGTGTATTATTACAGTTCAAAACAGATTAACTAGTAACAAGTGCTGACATTCTCAATATCTATTGGTAAAAACTATAACTAACATTTCTACCTCCCACAAAAAAGGTTTAAGAGTATTTGAATGGGGAGCTAGTTAACGTTTGCTCTCCTTTGACACGCTGGGATGTTAAACCTGCCTGGTCTTTTCTTTCCTGTTGTCTCCTCCTTCAGACATTCCTCGCTCTGCCAGACCATGACTGAACACACTGTAGGCTAAATATCTCATGTTGGGGTCAAAATGAATAGCTGTAATTATGTGGATTTTGTTCAGTAATTGTACTCTAGCCTTTATTTTGTAGTAAAAATTAGGAATGTACTTCATGGAGGACGATTTTAAGGAGAAAAGGCCATCAACAGCCCTTCAGATAGAGACTAGTGCATCTTTTCTGACTTTTTAATTGAGTTATCAATTAGCAGGGACACTCATCTGTCTCAATCATTTATTTTGAATGACAAGTTTTTGGAATCCACATTAAATAATGTATGGACTGATTTACTTACACTACACTGGAACTTTTCAAATAGTTTGCATGTTGCTTTCATATTTTTGTTCAGTATAGTTGAAGATTCATCTTCAAGATGGGTCCAGGTTCCAGAATCTAGTGTGGCTGTCTTCTCTCCTGACCATACGTGCCCCCTGGAGAGCGAGCGGGCAGTGACGGAGTTCGGCGACTACCAACGCCAGGGCAGATGTTCTCTGCATCTTGAAGTCCGTTCTCTTTTCTACTCGTTAGCTAAACATTTTTTTAAAAGACTAGAAACGTATTATTTTGGTGCCCGGCTTCATACATTTATGATGCTTCTTTGGCTTCATATAGAAATATAATTCTTAAAATGGATGCATGGAAGGTTTCAGAGACCGTTGGGATCACAGGGGAGTTATACAAAGCCTAAAGTAAATTGCAATTTGACCATTGACAAATTATTGACTTGTCATAGTCGTAATACGTTTTTAGTAGCGGAGTCACGCAAATACCAAATACGTAATATTTGCCGAGGCTGTCCCCTACACTGGTTTACTGGTGGCCGCTGGCATAAATTAGGAAGATAGGCCCCGCACGAGCGCGGAGTGTGCACGCTAGGGAAAGGCTCTGCAGCTCGCCAGAGATTGAGCGATTTGCGAGTTAAGCGAGCCGACAGTGCACGTAGCAGGTGTTGTGGTTTTGTCCACCACCAGGTTTCTGACCAAGTTTTAGCCAATTCATCAAGGACAGAGGCTGATGGAAGGTGATGTATGTAGCTGGAGAAAATAAACTGAAAACGCGTCACAAAATAAACCGAGGAGCAGGTAAAAATTAAGAGGGTGTTAATGGGACACCATAATTCACCGTTGAGACTTCTGGAGATTAAAACGCCTAGATGGAAGGTGCCCACTTGAAACCCAACATTTAGGGGAAAAAAAGTTTAACTTCAAGTTTCAGGTTAGCGCATTATCAAATATTGGCACAACAGTTTTATAAAAACATGTCCCTGTGTATTCAGGACTAGTTCAACTGGTTTTGGCATGTGGACGCTATGCACAAAACAGCTGATAAAAAGGCACCGACCACGAGACAGCTTGGAAAGATGGTAGAACAGCTGACAGGTAGAAAAGGAAGCTGGCATGGCAGAGCATGTCAACAAGAATCAACGCTGAGCCAGTGTTTAGAGAAACCGGCCAAATACTATTAACGAAACTAAAGGAAAGACGCGAGAGTAGCCATGTCAACGGTCCAGGTGTAAAAACGCGAGAGTAGCCATGTCAACGGCAGCGATGCTGCATGGGGGACCAACTTCTGCTCAACGAGGGTGGTGTGGATTTACTGCAAGGGATTAAAAGCATGAGTGGGTCCTCTAAATTGCCGCAGCACTGAAAGCCAGAACCTAGCAGTCGACTGCGGGTTTTGCAGATCACTGGGGTGAAGGGTGGATGTTAGACCGGATTACCTCGTCACGCTCACGCTACTCCTAGTGTCAGGCCGGACACTTTCAAGTTTTGTTGTGGTTGTTGGCTGGCGAATATACGCTTCTCCCGGTGCGTGTCAGCAAGAACATCCTTGTGGAACAGTGTAACAACGGCTTGACAACGTGCTTTGGTGGACACGTATAAATCCTTGATTCTCAAATTTAGAGCATAAATTAGTAAAATGTAAATAAAGTCATGAGAACATTTAAAACAATGGGTTTATCGTGACCAGACTGCATCTTTGACCCCTGCAGCGTTTGTGTTGCCGAGATTTTCCCAACCTGTCATCAGGAACCCAGCCATTACATGTATGTGATGTATTCTATAGCTAGCACACATTATCACTGTGAAGTTACTTGACCTAGTTACATTTATAATGTAAAAACAAAATGTCTAACTTCCCGACTGAACGACTTTAAGTATGTGTAAAAACAAGGCTGGGCAGATTAATACTGCTATGAGTAACAAGTTCAAAACATTTCTGTGGTTACACCATAAAGCAATTCATCCCGATTCATCCTTAATATGTTGTATGCTGCAGAGAACAAACGAACAACCAGGCACTATCACAGACTCTAGATGTAGGATCAGAATTACCTTTTAGAGAAGAGACCATGGAATAAGCTCAGACAGTTTATAATAACCAGTTCTATTAGATTCCAGGACAACACTCCCACCTGGTGGCCTTGTTAGTAAACTACATGATGCAATGAAGGAATAACGTCTTGCACCCATGACATTTAATGGGGAAATTCATATTTCTTGAAATTTAAATGACTGGGGAAACACCCACTTGCCCATGCCTCTGGAAATCCAGTGCATTCATATTAATGGTCAAACAGTCAACTTCAAGAGAAAGACTTGCACATAAAAAAAAAAAATCAAACTTCAGAAATACAACTTGAAATGTTTATCACTTATATAAAAACAACAAAACACAAATAAACTTTTCCCCCCCTGTATGTGTTTCTGTGAATATTTACAAAATCATAAGCATATGTACAAATATCAATTTAGATTTGAAAAAAAGCTACAGGTAGAGCTAACAAACCAGTTTACTTTATGATAATATTTCTTTATGTACAATGAAACTGGCAACACGACAGCATGAAAAATTGACGATTATGTGAATGTTAAATAATTTCAAGTATCTGTCAAGAGGTGGTGTGTAGTTTTATTTCCAATAAGACAAAAGATGTTGAATTACTTGCGATTATACGTACAAGTAGCCCAGCTCTGGTCCAGAGCGCTAGTGCAGCTCGCTAAAGCAGAGAAAGTTCAATCTGTGATTCAATACAAGTGTGCTTCGTCAGCTTTGCCTTTTTTTTAAAAAATGTTTCCACCTTTGTGAAGACCGCATGCATTTTAAGCGCTGCACATTTGAGCTCAATCGAAAATTATGAAGTGTAAAGCGTGCTATAACACAAATATACCTCTGATTGGATTGAATCTGTCTGAAAGTGCTAGTACGACGTATCAGCGCCCTGGGTCAGAGCTACAAGTAGTCCATCATCTAACTACAATGAACCAAGATGACTAGAGTAGCAGAAAACAGATTAAAGCTACACTGGTCGGTCGGAAATGACAAAACAGGTTGGAATAAACAACAAACAACACTCAGTGTTAAAGAAGCATTTAGGGCACATTTGGCAGACAGATTAAAGGAATAGTTGGTCCAAAAATCATATTTTCCTCAAAGTCCACTCACCAAAAGATAATCCTGAAGACAGTGTCGTTTTTTCAAACAATCCATTATTCAGCTGTTCCAGCCTATAATTAACGTTATTAGCATCGTCCAAATTCATGATTGGAAACGGTTCGTAGGCCTATTGCAAAGCTGCATTGCAAGCGGAAAACGACTCCAAAACACTTCAAACTACATTTAGTAATGTGTCGCGGTTACATCGATTTTTACACTGACAAAACAGCTGGCGGAATAGCCGAAATCATATTGGCATTAGGGAACTATTTCCTATAGCCACCATACACCACTTGTTTTTCGGCAGTGATGTCATGGAGGTGAACATGAACTTTAACCTCAACAAGCTACGTGAATATAGGTTGTTTCGCCTAGCTGGCCCATTTCGTTGTTGGACATCACTATCATATTTGTAATTTTGGAAAATGCGGTGGTCTTAAGACCGGTACAAGGGACGTAAGAGGAGACTTCACTTGTTGCCATATCTGTAAGGTTTGTTCACAGTTCCATCTGTCAACCCCATCACCAGGGCGACATATCCAGATCCCAATTACAACGAACGCAGCACTCCTCCCAGCTCCCAATTTCTGGAATATTAAGCCTTTCTAACATTCTTTGATTCTAGCATGACTTCCGTGTTTACGATTGAGCTTATTCTATTCTGTATTATTGCTATATTTCTAAATTCTTACTACATAGATATCGTGTGCCATGTAACAAGAATTTCGGTGTGCAGGATTACTTATTTGGTACATTTGATAAACTTTGAACTTGTGGATTTGCTTTGGATCAACTTCTGCCTGATCTCATCTTGACTAAGCGGTTTCTTGCTCCCGGGGTTTTTGGTGTGAAATTAAAATGTACCCGTTCTGCACCTGGGACAATACATCTGCCTTTGCCGAGTCCTATTGTGGGAGAATCAATGGAGAAACGTCGCCTATGAGACATACAAAGTTGGCGAGAAACATTTTACAGAGCATCGTGACCCTGTTCACTTAGATGACTAAAGGCAAATGCAATTCCATCAAGTTACCCAGTTCAACCCATGGAGACGACAGATTGTAAGTAATACTTCTGATTGCTATGTTATAATACACAACGTACACATTGCCTCTGGATATTCTGGGCAAGGGATGGGAATTAACAGGTTCCCCATCGCCCCCTTTAGCTGCTGCCCAAGCTTCTATTCGTTCAATTGATCATCTGTGTATTATGGTTAGAACTAGAAAGGCTATATCCTCTGAAAAATGTTCTTCCTGCTCCTATTCAGAGTCAGACATAATATATATGCATTTTCCTTTGTCTTAAGAAAATAAAGATTGACTGTCCGAGGTGAATATCAAAGACGAAATAGGTAACTTGCTTTCTAGCTAGTGAATACTTTCATTTACTGTGAAGATGTATACACGTACTCTTCCCGAAAGAACGCGTGGATTGATACAATTGTGAACAAAACCGATCGGTAAACACAGGAGGTACCAGTTTATTTGAAATTAGAATTATATCGCTTTAAAACTTTATTTTGAGGAATACAACATCGTTATGTTCTTTGAGGTAAACAACACCACGCTCATTACAGACTGGTACAGAGCTGAATAATGGTTTGTTTGAAAAAACGATTGTGTCTTCAGGATTATCTTTTGGTGAGAGGATTTTGGGAAAATAAGAATTTTGGACGAATTATCCCTTTAAGCCTAGTCTCGTACTAAAAAATGAAGCTCAATGAATTTCGCATTGACCTTGCTTTCTTTTATCCTAGGCTATGACTAAGCAGTGTCCACAAAACCAGCCCATGGTGGCATCCTGTTTCAGCTATGCTCACTCTTCTGCAAAATGCCCCACAAAGACCACTTAGAATTAAATAGGGAACAAGGGTCATCGCCGAAGAACGTCTCGACAACCAAACGCACCTTTAGAAACTGCTTATGACAACGGATGTGCAACAGGCACAAAAAGGACACAATGACAAAAACAAGACCGTACTTGGTGCATTTAGGACAAGGCAGTACTCAACTGTTGTCCCGTAGTGTGCCAATTTTCAAGGGAGCGGGGAAATAAGCCCCAAGAATAGTGTAGGGATTCAAAACAGAAATGTCACAACACTTCGACCGTGGGGTTTTCTTCTCCCCTCGCTCCGGTCCTGGTCACAGGCTTATACTCTAGCCCAGCACTTTTAAAAGAATCAACGGACCAGTCATGCCGTCATGACATTTGATCTGGTGAGTTCGTGCTGGGCTTGAACACAAGCATGCACACTCTCCAGAACTAGGTGTTGAAGAACCTTGCTGTAAAACCACAGCACTAGAAAGACCCACAACGACGTTACATTCCCGCAGCCTCACACCCTCATCGCATCTTTCTGAGCGTGTCCAGAAACATCTGCACAACACGAGTGTTCCGAAATATTTGTGCAACACTTGTGCGTTGAGAAAGTTCTGCACAACACTCAAGTTTGTTCAGAAACCTCCTTGAACATCCAAAAAGTCAAAACGAAACAATCTTTTGCGCGCTGTCGTTGTAACCTAAACACTTTTAGTCTGTTTCAGAACATGAACTAAATAGAAATGTCCACATAAACAACAAACTACCCAGGATGTGGCCATTCCGCAACAGTCTCATTTCCCCCACCGAGAACCATACCGAACGGTGTCTGTGAAACGCAGGCTACACTCCAATACCCACGCTAGCGTACCCCTTTCGGACACAGCGTTTTGCTTTGGTGGAGTCACGGAATTGACCAATCGACGCCGTGACGTTTGCGCCTCTCGGCCGGTTGGTCGCCCTCAGCACACGACGATGGTGGCCCCGTCTTCCTCGCGCCGCTGGTTCTTCTTGAGCAGCTGGATGCGGTTGTGGCAGTAGAACTTGATGGCCCGCCAGTCGCGGCGGTTGGTGACCAGCAGCGGGCAGCTCTGCAGGCAGCGCTCGCAGTCCGCCTTGGCCGGCACACGCAGCTCGGCGATGTTGCGTGTCAGGTGCTCCTCCACGGCGGCGCGCTCCGCGTCCGACCATGGGCGCTTGAGGACGCCCCGCTTGCCTGCGCGGCGGGGGGGAGGCGTGGAGTTAGAAACTAACACACACAGGTCGGGATATGTTTAGACGTGCCGGTTGTGTACAGTATACACACACTACTGTGTACATACACACACCAATCACACGTAACACACACCAGTTATCCACAAACACACGCTGGTGTCTCAGCCTCCATGTAAACTCTGGGAGGACTACAGAATGACCACCTGACTTGGGCCCACCTGAGCCTCTCCTGCGGGCCGGGTGTGAAGGGGAGAGCGGCGAGGCTGGGGGGGGCGTGGCCTTGAGTTTCCGGGCGCGCTGCGTCCTCCCGTTGGCCCGGCCCTTCCTCACCATCAGCAGGCCGGAAGGGGCCACCTCGCCCTTCTCCTTGGCCCCGTCGCCGTCCGAGTCGCCCTCCGAGAAGGAGTCTGCTGAGTTACCTGACATCACTGTGGGGGGTTGGGGTGGGGTTAAATCACTTCATACATACGTGGAAATGTTGCTGATCCTTGATTTACTATCCCCGGTCTTACCGTCGAGTTCCAGACAGATGTGGTGGAGGCTCATCCCTCGGAAAAGCACACCGTCCCTCTCGCCGCACAGCACCACGCGCCCCACCCGTCCCATCAGCCCCGGGTCCTGGCCGATTCCGCCGCAGCTCTGCGTGACGTGGTACTCACGCTCCAGGAAGTGCTCCAGGCGCTCCACGGCGTTACCGCCCGGCTGCCCGGGCTCCTCGCCCTCGCCGAGCAGAAGCAGCTGCGTCAGGATGGCCACCTGCCGGCGCACCCGGGTCTGGGTGAGGGCGCGGGGGTTCCGGGTGCCGCTAGAGCGGGCCAGGCTCCGGAGGAGGTCGGTGCCCCGGAGCGGGGTGGCGGGGGAGTGGTACGGCCGGGCAAACACGTACGGGTTCTGGGGGTCCACGCCGACGTCTTGCCGGGTCTGGAGCAGGAGCTCCAGGCACGGCTCGCAATGTGGCGGCAGGATGAGAGGCTGGACTCGTCCGCGTTTGCCCTGGACACCAACTCGGGGCAGGTGCGGAAGCACAAGCCGTTCGAAGGGGGACAGGGACGCCTCCAGGGGGGTGAGGGCGGGCGGGGCGCCGGGGGCCACCGGCACGGGGCAGTGGGGGGTGACCCGGGCACGGTATTCAGCGATGGCCAGCTTGGAGACCTCGCACTCGCGCCGTCGGTTGTAGAGGATGAGCAGGGCGAGGGAGGAGTGGCACAGGAGGCGCCAGGCCTCGGCGGACTGGAGCTGACGGGACAGGGAGAGGAAGGCGGAGTGCTGGAGCCGGCGGAGGTAGAGGACCAGGGAGGACAGGGAGGAGAGCAGGGGCAGCATGTGGAGACGCCCCGTGCTGAGGGAGAGAGAAAGAGAGATCAGTTCGGCGACTCTGCTCAGGTGGTTGTTAGATGAGGCTGTGGATTTATTTAAACCGCTACACAACGTGAAGTTCCACCATAAAGCCAACATGGGTTAAGGACACTGAGTGCTACCATTCTGCTTTACATTCACCGATGCTAAAACAAAGCCACATTTTAGTTTGTCAAAAATGTACTTGCCGATTACCAGCCCCGGCAGAGCGCTCACCTCATTGACTCCTTTTCTTTGTCGTCTTCCACCGCTCCATTCTCTTCCTCCTCTTCTTCTTCCTCCTCTTCCGGCCGCCGCTCCATCTCCTTGCCGCGGGGACAAGCCAGATTGCAGTCTTCCTCTTCTTTGGGCCTCACCACTTCCACCACATCGTCCTCCTCTTCCTCCTCTCTTTCCTTCTTCACCCTGCGCAGTCCCGCCTTCCTGGGTGGGGTCACCGCCACGGGGGGCGGGCTCCTCTTTAGCACCGACACGGCCACGGCGCTCCGCCCCCGAGGCGGAGTCAACACCACGGGGGAGGAGGAGCTTTTCCCGGCAGTGGAGGAAGGGGACTGGGCGGCGGGGCGCTGAGGAGACAGGGAGAGCGCGGCGGCTGCGGCGCCCCCGTGCGGTGGCCTCGGAGTGTTCGGCGGCCCTCCCAAAGACGTCGCCTGGGCATTCTGCTGGGGTTGGCTCGCGGCCGCCAGATGGGGCATGAAGCGCTCGATGAGCGCAGCGCGAATCTCGGGCTGGTTGGGGTGGTGCTTGTCCAGGTGGCGGCCGAGCGAGCGGAAGTGTCGGCCGCAGTAGGCGCAACTCATCTTCTGCGGGCTCGGAGCCCCGGCACCGTCCCCCCGGGCGACGTGGGCACCAATGTTTGATGTGGTGTTGGGCCCCAGCGGGGCCGGGGATTTGAACAGGGAAGGGCGAGGCGAAGAGGAGGAGGAAGGGGGACAGGCGAGCGGGCGGTAGGACGACGAGGCGGGGGAGACGGGAGGGCGCCCCTGGGGCGTGCGGTTGGGGGCGCTCCTCTTCTTGGCCGAGGTGGTCCGGCGGCGCTTGCGGCGGCGGGGGTTACGCCTCTGCCCCCACTCCTCGCCCCCGTCGCTATGGGGATCCGAGTCGCTGGCGTCCGAGTGTGAAACGGGGGAGGAGGAGGGGGAGAGGGACCAAGAGGGGGTGAGGTAGTCCTGGGCTGACACAGGTCCAGACTCTTCCTCCTAGAGAGCAAAAGGGAATGAAATCAAATTGGATTTGTTGCATCGAGATCAAGACTGATAGAGGAGGATCTGAGCCAGACGGGATTAGAAGAGCAGCATACGAATGGTGTTTCTATGAACGAAAAGATCTCCTACACTAAGTAATACAAGAATATAAGCGAGAACAGGCACAATAGTAAAAATGCAGGCAGAAGATGTAGATTTCTTACCTTTTTGATGTTCTCAGGGTCGGAGGTGCATTCGGATCTCCCAGGAGACGCTGTGCCACGGAAGCCCTGGGAGGAATATAGGCTCCATAAACATCCTATTCTATCACTTACTGCTGTCAATCAAGACAGACAAAAAAGGAACAGTAGCTACTCTTAAAGCACTAGAAACTGGGTTCAGTCATAGTGCAGTCGGCCCAGTGTAAAACACCAGGAAAGAACATTCCTGTGGAAAAAAGGTTTTGTGAGCGAAGTAGAGGTCCCAGACACAACATCAGAGGTGTGAAACTGGATTCAGCCACGGGACGATTTATGGAAGGTTGGGAGGCAGGACCTCTCGGAATAGTTACATTATTATTTTCACACAGTAAATTAGACACAACCAAGACCAAAAACAGATAAAAATAACAATAACCGATAACCTTGATAACATTGAGACGATAAAAATGTCTTACATTTTATTTGTGGGAATACTTAGGAAAATACTTCTTAAATTAAAATAAACTTGGGGGGGGAGAACTTGAACTAGAATTTGCCTTGCAAATATTGAATACTGTGGAATACAGGCCATTCAAAAAATGTCTTAAGTATAAAACCTTATTCACCAAATACAAAGGCGATAAAACTGCATTTTACTTCATGTTTGACCACACCCCAGGTTTTGTTGAGTACAAGCCACTGCTACGCCCAGACACTTGAACTCTTAGAAGTACTGTATATCACCATGGCTACAGTTCATTAGGCTCAGACGGGTCCATTGCCATGGTTACTCACCATAGTGTTGTCTCCCCACTCGGTCAGGCTGTAGTCGACGGTGATCTCCTCTCCCTTGGTGATGTCTCGGATCGCTATAACGACGAGACGCACCTGGCTCCCACAGTGCACCTCTCGGATTCGGCAGTTCGGAGGAGGGGGGTAGACCACCGACCTGCCTCCACTGGATCCCTCGTCAACCTGCTCTGAAGTCCCACTGCTGTGGGGGGGTGGGGGGGGTGTATATCAGCACAAATGGAGCTACAACACAAACTAAATCAGCAGAAATACCAGACACACAGCACATGCAGCTCACAACCGCACACAGACGTCACAACATAATTCACACAGAAAACTACACAATTACCCAATGCAAGCCACGAAGACACACACACACTAGCGCTGCTACACACAATAACACACAGCCAATCCCCCTCACCAGACGGGGGCGGGGTCAGCGTTGTAGAATGGGCCATTCAGGCCAGGTTGCTTGTTCTCTGCGGCCTCCTTACCATCACCTGGGAGTAGAGAAGATTAAACACACACACACACACACGGTCATCCTCCTTTCCCTCTAGAAACACACATTATTCAATAACGGCTTACACACCCGCACACACCCTCCTTGGTTACCACACCCCTCCCCCACCCATAACACACACACACACAGACACACCCACCTGGACCATAGCTGTGTTCAGAACTCTCCTCCTCATCCTCGGTGACGAAGACTCGGTCGCACACTTTCACCGGCGTCCCTTTCCTCTTCCTCCCACAAACACGCCTGTCGAGCGAACGAGCCCAGAGATTATCATTGAATTAATCCCTCCGGCGAACCGAACATCACATCAATCAAGCAGGCAAAGCAATCAATGCAGTGCCCACCAATAGGAGCCCTGTCCCAATTGACGCATTCCAATTTCTTTCCAACAAATAACGGCTGATCATCGATTGATTAATTTAGCCTATTTACAGGCAAAATGACAGTTACTTAGGGTCCGTCGTGGAAAACGCCAAACGGACTTTGGAACAAGCAACTCCAGGATGCGTGGGACCAATGACTGACATGGGATTTTTAAGTAGGGCTGAGAAACCTTGCGATACTCAGGTATGTTACTACGGTTCTCATGGATCTGTATGGCGATTCGATTTTATCGGGTATTGATCAGTTTGTGTCTACAACAGCAGCCCAGACGGAGTCATGAGAAAAACTGTTTTGATCCGTCACTGGAACCAAAGTGCTGGAAACCTGTTGGCTCACTGTTTTATTTTATTTATTTTTTAAAGAAAACGGAGAACAAACTGGAGGATAAATGATACCACCGTTTTGGCGTGAGTATACCAGAAAAGCACAGGCAAAATGTACATTAAAATTTATATCTTTATTAATACAATTCTAGTTATTAAATGTTATGAAACATGTTACTGAAATATAAAAAATAATAATAATAATAATAATATAATTATCACTACTTGGGCATCAAATAAATATAAGCACAAAATAGTACAACTAATAATATGTATTCTCTTTTTTTTCCCCGCCACAATAAAGACCTTAAAGTGAATTGCCCCCAGACACTGATCAAAGGTCTGTTTTGAATTTAGAACCACTACAATGGATTCAGGATACAAGGATAGTAAGCTGATCCAAGAACTGTGCTTACGGGGCAGATTCTATCCAGATCCCAGAAAGAAAAAAAATCCAAGCTGTAACCATTCTGATCCAAGGAGTATAAACTAGCTTTAGATGTGATTTAGGACAGTGTTTCCACAGACACAAACACACACCGTTTCCTGTCATTCTTTTTATTTTTTTCCTTACATGACATTAGAGGCTCTTAAAACTAGGCCATAGGAAGAGCGTGCCTTGGTTTCACAAGTGTTCATTACTGTGTGTGTGTGTGTGTGTGTGTGTGTGTGTGTGTGCGTGCGCGCGCGTTTGAGTGAGAGACAGACCAGTTGAGCAGAGATATCAACTAGACTTGCTGTCTTTGTATTGATCAGATCCCCCTCTCCATCTGGACTCGTGATAACGTTTGTCTGTGTCTGTGTGTCTGTGTTGGGGGGCTCCATCCAGTCACTCATGTGGACAGACTTAGCTCTAGCTACTCTGTCTTAAAGAAACAGCTTTCTTTTCCAGGCGTGGCAGTGGATCCAACTATTTTTGGGAACTTTAGCCTACCAGACTGAAAGATCCAGAGTTTTTTTATTGAAGTCTCGCAGTCTCTGCTCGGAGAGAACAGGCTACTCTCATAAAGCTCATTTAAAACCTGTAATATTGCAATCTGAACATTCAGATTGAATATTCAAGTAAAACAACCCAAGATAACGGCATAGAAAAGCCTCTTGTTGCTGTAAAACCAACCACTAAGCACTAAGCAAGTTTATAACATTGATGCTGCATCTTTCTGCATAGTTACCATTTGATATCAATCTGTTGGAATCAAAGGGACCTCCGGCAAGATCTTCAGATGCAAATGATTTGGAATGTACCAGCAACACTTTTAGAAGATGATCAACTGTAGCAATTGTAGCTATATATTTGTGTTTATAATATAGGGTCTGTCAAACAGTTCAGTGGTAACATTATACTATGCTAGTATGTCATTGTCATGTGGTATATTGGATCCTTTTGATCATGCTGACATTGATTCAACTTTGTTCCAAGTTCATTAAAACAAAGCACCATTCGCCAAGGTAGTCGGAGTAGTAGAACAAAACAAATGCGCGGAAGCCTTTCGGGAAGCTCATGATCTCTTGGCCAGGCGGATTGAAGATTCCCGAATAGAGTCAGACCCGCAGGTTCTTTTAAATGTGTTTCAACCGTAGCCCATTGTATGAGATAATTACATTATTGAGAATGGCCTGTATTGATAGAGCTACACCAGACCTTAGCAACCACTGATTTAAATATAATACTGTGTGTGTGTGTTGCACACGCGCCTTTCTGTGCTACAGTACCACTGTTTTCGTATGCCTTGCAAATACCTCCCCTTGGGTGACATATTTTCTAATCAATTTGTTCCGAAGGAATTCTGCGTATTCCTCCTGGATGATCTCCTAATACAGCAGGTGGGACAGGTTTAGAATTGATTCCCGTGTGCTAAGTGATTCAACGTATTATGGTCGCACCTATACGGGAGTCCCCAACAGCACCTTAATCTCCCAAGACGCCTTTGGACCAGGGCGCCGGTCTCTAGGATTTTCATGGTAACATCACAACATGTTCATGTAAGCCAACTGCCCAACAAGGTTGAGGATGTCCCACAAGTGTGTGTGTGTGTGTGTGTGGTCTATTCCAGTGCTGTCTAATGAGATCTCTCTTCCTCATTCCATCCCTCATTCCCTCCCTCTGCTTTCACTCTATCACTCTCTCTCCCTCCCATTGATTCTCTACATTCCCCTCTGCCTGCACGCACTCCCCCAACCCCCCCCCCCATCTCCCACAAACAAACACACACTAACACACAGACACAACCCACATACACGCACAAATACACAAACAATCCCTCACTCAAGACCCACATAAGCACACACACACACACACACCCCCTTCCCCCAGTCTGGCCCATATGCATCCATGCAAATGCACGCACGCGCACACACAAATAACAGTCACGCACCCACACACAGCCCTCCCTCTCAAGCTTACAGGCACACACACATCCCATCCGGCCAAGCTCACACGCACACGCGCCCTTCCCTGCTCTCTAAAGCTTGCATTCACACACACACACACACACACACACTCTTGTGCTCTTCCTCTCTCCCTCAAATAACCAAACGCGACAGTCTCATGTTCCCGCTCTTACACACACACACACACACACACAGACACACACACACACACACACACACACTTTGTTCTATAATACCTCACCCAATTTCTCTTCACTCCCTTTAACACACATACACACAAAAAAGCTCCTCACTTTCCCCAAAATGTCCTCACTCAAACAGTGTAAAACCCAAAACTGTCCTCACTTTGATAGCAATTTGAGTGCACACACAAACAAACACTCAAGAACACACAAGCCATCTTTCTCCCATGCACACACACAGGTTTGAATAATATACACATATCCATTCTCCATTAGGCTTGCATGCACACACTCACGCAATCCTCTTCACATGGAGAACATTCTCTCCACAGTCAAACACACACATGCGCATACACACGCATGCTAACTCGCTTTATCACACACAAACAAACGCCTGCTCTCTCACACAAACACACATACAGACATACATACAGTCCTTTCCTCTTTCATAAACAAAGTAGATGCATAAACACTCTCCTTTCCACACTTACACACAGGCATACACATTGCCCTTGTCTAACTGTCACACACACACACACACACCTTGTCTGTCTCCCTCTGTCCCACACACACACACACACCACCCTTTTTTACTCTGCCGGCAGAACACACACCAACCCACCCACCCACCCCCCCCCCACCAACCCCACCCTCTCTGCCTCCAGAACAAACACACAGGCAGGCACACACCAGCATAAGCACACACAAACAAACCCACACACACACACACACACACACTCTCTCTCCTACTTGCTCTCCCACTCACACACTTTTCTCTTTTTTCCAAGACACACACACACCCATCTCAGTTTCAAAACTGTGCGCAAGCGCACATAGAAACACACACATAGACACACACACACATAGAAACACACACACATAGAAACACACACACATAGAAACACACACACAGACAGACACACACACACAGACAGACACACACACACACAGACACACACACACACACAGACAGACACACACAGACAGACACACACACAGACAGACACACACACAGACAGACACACACACAGACAGACACACACACACAGACACACACAGACACACACACACACACACACACAGACAGACACACACACAGACAGACACACACACAGACAGACACACACACACAGACACACACACAGAAAGATACCCCCTCCCCCTCTGTCACACACCCTCCTCTTCTCTTTCCCTCAAATACGCACACACCCTCCCCTTCTCTCTCACTTTTAAACACACACACGCACACACTGTAACACACACAGAAACACCTTCCCCCTTCGTCACAAACACTATCCCTTCATGTCTTAAAGACAGATACACACACACACTTGGATTCACTGGTCTTCTCTTTCAGTTTAAAAGCACTAAACTAATGACAGTGTCACACGTACAACATCTGACACCAAACGATGTTGGTCTCTAAGCATCCTAGGCACCATTCCCTCTACTTCCAAGAGGACACACTAAACTCAGAGACCTATGAACTAACTCTTTTCTCTCTCTCTCTCTCACACACACACACACACACACACACACACACACACACACACACACACTCTTCCTCTTTTCTTTATCCCTTCTACAAACACACACACACACAAACATACACAAGCACACATCTTTCTTGGTTACACATAAACACACTACTCCCTCACAAACACACACACCCCTCCTTAGTCTCCCTCACACAAACACACACTAGGTTACACAAACACACTAGCCCCCCCCCCTCCTCTAGCCAGCAACACACACCCCGCCAGCAACACATGCACAAACGCACTCTACCCTTCCCTGTGCCTCTCACACACACACTTCCTCTCTGTCTCCCACACACACACACACACTATCCCTTTATCACGCAAATATGCTCTGTCTCACACACGTCCTTCACAGTCTTTCTACACACATGCAGGCACACAGTCTCTCTCCCCCTGAAACACCTTTACTCCTTTTCTCTTAACCCTTTCTATCTCTTACACAACCTCAGAAAAATACACCTATTCCCCCCTTCTATCCCTTTTACACACACACACACACACACACACACACACACACACACACACACACCGTTATTCCATTCCTCTCACTCACACACACTCTCTCCTAAACACACACCCACAACCCCCCCCAACACACACACCTCTCTATAGCACAAACACCCCCGACACATACACACAAACACACACACAGCTCTTTCCCTCATACACACTCATACATGGGCACACACTTCTGTTCTCTTTGTCACAGTCTCTCTGCACCCCCCCCCCCCCAACACACACACAGTCTGTCTGTCACACACACATTCCCTCCCCCTCTAACACGGACACACTCCTCCCCTCTCTCTCACATACACACTCCTCCCCATTGCTCGCTCCCTCCCTCCCTCCCTCAGTGTGTCTCTCTCTCTCTCTCTCTCTCACACACACACACACACACACACACCCTCTAGCACACACTCCCCCTCCCTCCCTCTCACAAACACACACTCTGTGCTCGTTCCTTTCTCTCACGCTCTCTCCCCTTCACTGTGTGTAAGCTCCCTCTTCTCACACAACTGCACAGACAGACAGAGAGCAAGAGAGAGACAGTCTCTGGCAGAATGTATAATCAGTTTTGAAAAATCTCCTCAGTAAAAACCAGTAAGCATATTATATATATATTTTTTTTACATTTACTACTGATTGTTAAAAGTAGTTATTGTTTTACAACTCGCTGGCAGGCTAGTGTTTGTAATTCACATTGCCATACAAGTAGGAAAAAAATTACAAATTACTTCGCTACCTAAACAACAAGTCCCTAACGTCAGCTACATTACAGTAAGTACAGTGCTAAATTGGCTAGCTCGATCACACACTCAGATCGGACCAGACAGACAGACACGCACGCGCGCGCACACAGCACACGCACAACACAGGCGCGCGCTTATCAAGCTGCTTTATTTAGTGACTAGCAACTATAGCAACTAATGAACAATATAAAATAATGATCATCTAATGGATTAGGGCCAACAAATTAGTCTGTGAAGAACTTGTTAATTATTATAACTAAAGTTGAAACCTACTAACGTTAACGTTAGCTTATACACTCGCGCACTAAACACACACGCACCCTTTCGCTCGCGCTGTCAGTCAATTCAGAAAAGACATTTCAATTGAGCTGTATCCACTGACAAACTAAAACCCTCACCCCCGAGGTGGCGGCACTGGTTTGGTCCCGTCGCCGTCGCTGTCCAGCGTCGGTGGATCTCGGTAGTCGAAGAGCGAGCGTACGGTCTCCGCCATATTAACAATCAACCAGCCTTCTCGGTACCTTTCTCACTCTCTGCTACACTGGCTAGCTCACGCGAAGGTTATTCTAGCCACTCCCATTGCCTCAGATCAGAGGGGTGAAAACAAAAATAAACAACTACTAAAACAATTGGTTTAGGTTTATATAGCGCAAATGGCTCATGACTATGTGTATACTATAACGCTTTAAATTGGGTTTTTAGTGAAGTGTTCTCATACATATGATTTAAATACGTATTCTTTGGATGTATGTTAAACATATACCCCTGCATCTAAGCAATAGACTCGTCCGCGGACGGGATGAAAAAAAGTAGTTGTTGCCTACCCGTTTCTAGGAGAAGAGTTTATCTTGGTGGCAACTGGAACTAAAGGCACAAACATTTCTGTAATTCCCTTTCAGGACTCACCAGCCAATTGAAAAGTTTTTTTTTTGTTTGTGTTTTGCTGAAAACAGAACCTTAACCCTCCAAAAACACGAATGCAGATAATCGTGCTCATTAGCGCCACCTAACGTAACACCCTTTGATTTCACTTTTACAGTACTGTTATTTACTAGCACACCCCTTATCTACCCATCTATCTATGTTAGGAGTTATCCTGGTAACTTACCACTGAAGATGGACATAGGATCACATGACTTACTGGGTAAATTCAGGTCCCTACAATGTTGAATGTCAAAGCATGTGTCCGCTTGGATGACATATATAATTGATTTGTGAGCAGTGGTTTGTGCAGCTTTGCTGTAGAATGAGATACATACATCCTTGTCAATGTGCACATTCATGCAAACATATTCACACATAAAAACCTTCCTAATAGTAAAGCACCCAAACATAATGTCCTTAGAAACAGCACTAACACATGTTGTTGTGCCTTCAACACACATACACACATACATATATACACACACACACATGCTGGAACACACCCACACAGTAACAATTTTTCCTTGACATACAGTACAGACATACAGTATATTGTTGCACAGAAACACACACTGATACACACATACCATTTGCAGAGCTTGCTTCTCTCTCACACACACACCCCTCCCCCTCTATCTCTGTCAGACATACACACACTCACAAACACACACACACACACACACACACACATTCTCCCTCCTACGCAAGCATGCACACACACACAAACACACACACATTCCCCTCTCTCGTCTTTCACACACACAGCTCTCTCATACACCCATCCCCCTCTCTCTCACACACACACACACACACGTCCTCACACACACACACAAGCACACATGCATTCGCACACACGCACACACACTCCCTCTCCTGCCTGTGCTCTTTCCCTCTCTCTAACTCACACAAACACACACAGACACATACACACACACAAACACACACAAAGGCGCACATAGACAAGGCACACACACGCACACACACAAACACAAAGGCACACAGACACACACACACACGTACACACATTCTCTCTCCTACTTGGTCTCCCTCCATCCCTCCCTCCTCCCACCCACCCTCCCTACCTCACTTTGTCCCCCCCATTCTCTCTCCTTCACACACACACACACACACAGACACACAGACACAAACACACATTCTCTTCTGCTCTCTCTCTCTCTGTCTGTTTCTCACTCACACACACAATTTTCTCTCTTGCTCGTATGCACTCTCTCTCTCCTCCTCTCTCTTTCCCTCTGCCTCTCACACACACAAACACACACACACACCCTCCCCCTCTTCCACAGGCATCCTGGCTGCCACTCCTTCTCTAACAACCACACACACACACACACACACACACATTCTCCCTACTGTCTGCGCACACACACACACACAAACACATTCTCTTCACTGTCTGTGCACACAAACATTCACACACACATACACACCCCTAAAACACACACCCCACCTATTTTACCCAAACACACATCCTGTCTTTCCTTTACAGTTAAACATCAACAAACATGCACACGCACACATACAGACACACACACACACGCACTAACCCAAATGTAACCCAGTAATTTTTCCCTCACATGGACCTCTCCTCCTGCTTGAAAATCTTTAATGCACGGACACACATGCGTGTACACACTCACACACGTACGCACACACACACGTACGCACACACAAATCTACCCCCACAAACACATGCGCAAACACACGGACACTACGTACATATACACCCAAACACTCTACTCATCACGTGCATCAAGACAATTCTAAACCCACTGAGTCCATAAGCCAAACAGATCCTAGAGACAATTCAAAATAGAACATAAATAGTTTTTTTTTTTTTTAATCCTCTGTGCATATCACGTGTATTGATAATAAATATGTCTAATAGCATCTTTTCACGCAATCCTCGAATCTCTGTGAAACACAAAACAAGAAAATCAGCAGTGTGAGTTTGTTATTATGTTATTTTATTATCCATAACAGTGTTTTACGGTTTTTCACAACTGCTAACATACGTTTCCGGAATGTGTACTATATTTTCCCAAAACTCTAAACACGATCCTCCAAACTCTCACCTTACTGACAAAACTCCAGACTTCTCACACAACAAAATATATAAATTAAACGTTGCCTTAAAAAGTTACAGAAACGCCTCAAAACAAATTGACTTCATAGAAATTGCACACTGGTGAGAGGAATTAAAAACACTATTATAAAAGTTATTAATGAATTAATAACCATAATGTGTTTAAGAATTCCCCTAGGAATGTTGCTCTTGTCATGATATTATAGACTCTTAATTATGTTTTGCACTTTTATTCACCAACACTTGAAATTTAGCCCAAAAACACAATATTGGGAAAGTAAGAGTTTTTCAACAGGTATAGAGTTATGGTCATAAATGTAAATATTTATTCTGCTTCGGTATACTGTATTTGACCTAGGCCAGAGATTTCCATTACTTCCCATTGTCTTGAAATATTCTTCTTGACTGAATTTCTCTAAATGTAGAATGTTGTTTTCGGCAACCATATTCACAATGGGTAGTTCTTGGGCCTTAGAAATCAGGTATGGTCCACTACCATCAATGGGTGTCTCACAATTCTACAAAAATGAAGAAAATTAGTATTTTATAGAATATGAATACAAGTCTCAAGTGCATAAGGTTAGCAGTAAGAAACTTATTTTAATTCATGAAAGTCCGGACAATTGACACAACCGTGAAATGGCTGTACTCTTAGCCTGGTTTCCCTTATTATCATATCATGTAAAAGAACAAATCTCAGGGATCATTATTGTTTTTCCATTTTTCTCCCATCTACCTTTTTCTAATTCCTCCTGTGTCTCTGATGTTGTCATCCATTGTTCCTAAATACAGATGAGTTTACCCGTGTCCCTTTTTATTCATGCCAACATCATTTAAACAAACAGTTCAATAAAAAATCAATGGAGCATGATGAGATATATGAGAATGATGGGCTTGCTCTGGAGCCAACGTACATTCGTAATGTAAGTTTGAAACTTTTAGAAGTTTTTTGAAGTGAGTTGCTTGTGAGCAGTGTTTGCTGATTCAACGTACAATTGCAAGGCAACCCACAGCAAATGGATTGTGAGTTGGTTCAACCATTAGCCGTGTATCTAACCCAATATACAATTTCAGTGCAATTTGAGTAGTCTGTTAGTTGAAGTAACATTTGCATATCAGTTACTTTTCGGGTCATTCTAAAGTCCCCCCAGTTTACAGAATAATGCTGATTGAGCAGTTTAAGTTGTTTTATTTTTTACAGTTTGCTTTCTTAGTTTGTACCTAGCGTTTAACAGCAGGGCTGGTGGTAGGGGCAAATAATACTTTATACGTGGTTAGGCTAAATTGGCACTGCACCAAATCATAACGCGCATGCAAGTTCACGTGAAAATAGACATCATTTGCTACAGTGTGTCTGTTAACGTAATTTAAAAAAATCATGTATTCTACCTGGCAATTACAACTATTCCAATCAAGCTTGTTCAGATAAAGAATAGAGATCACCAACACATTTATCTAAAGCCAGATCCATGGTTAGGGCAGTTCCATTTCAGCCTAACCACATATCAAGTATCATTTGACCCTAACACCAAACAAATTGCTCAACTAGCATAATTAATCATTATTGTCCCTTCAATTCTAATGGCCTGATGGGAGGCATACGCAGTGAGTGCAGAACTAGATCCATGTGCTGGAACTAGATTGTTGTAAGGAACCGTATGGTCAAAGCATGAGACCCTCAAGTCTAGAGGAGTCTCATACACTGTCATCACAAGACTGCTTAGAAAAAAAGCGCCTAAGTCAGTGTTTTTCAACCCTGCTCCTGGAGGCCCCCTGCCCTGCATGTTTTAGATCTCTCTCTGCCCTCCCATGCCTGATGTAGCTCATCAAGGAAGTGAACAAAAGCATGTCCTCAGCGAGACCTGGGACAGGATGATTCTCTCGTCTTTGTACCACGTCTCAAATGCTCAAGACCTGTGCGCACAGAGAACCCACATAGGAGGCGGCTCAGCTGATGAAATAGTCGTGATGGCATTTATGGGCAATTCCCTCGACATTAGTTTGGACCTGTCAGCAGCGAAACCCATGTTCCAACTCTCCAGCCGTGAGTGCCAAAGCTGCACTAGCGCCAGCAGTTCCTGTTCATTAGTCTTTGGCAAAACTACCGGAGCGTTCCACCTGAACCTCTTATCCACCCGGGGGCAGGTGAACCACACCTGGTTAAGGTGATCACACCAACCCACACCTGGGATCCCTGAAACTCCAACTCTGACGGACCACGTTGGCCGCAGCCTGTCAACAAAAATGGGGAAACAGAGGTGGACATGCCAACTGTGCCACATGACGAAGGTAATTAATACTGGACTCTTCGAGTTGTGGGGGGCGAGGGATGGCTACTCTGCGCTGAAGTGCTTGGCCACATCGAGACACGTGTTGCCGAGTGGAGCGTTTTCAGTGGGGAATTTGCCTAACAACTCCACGGCGGGGTTCTATGGTTTCCCTGAAGATCACCTCTCACTTAACACGCTGACAACTCCAGACCCGGTTAAGGACAAAGGCGTGATCCGTACACGGGACCTACTAGGGGACCGAGGGCCTGTCCACATCTGCTGGCTGAGAGGTTAGCTCCATGCTGTCCTACCGTGGCTCTGCGGCGTTTTATGTATTTCTTAACTCCACCTCAGCTTAAATGCAGGCCCAAATGTCGCTGTTCGCCTCTTTGCTCAATTTCTTAGCAAGTGTTTTGCATTGTTGTAGTTGCTGTATTCCTGGATTCTTTTTTTTTCCATCTTGGTCTTTCTGTCTGCCCTAGGTAACCATTACTGGTTAAGGTGATCACACCAACCCTCTCTCTCCACTTCAGCCAACAGTTCATTTGTCATAAAACGTGTCTATATGCAGGTCTATTTTACCTACAGCAGTGAACAGGAACAAGCCTTCAAAATGTTTTTCCTATAGCCTTGCAGCTTACAGTTTTGCAGGGATTCGACATGAAGAGGAATAGCAAAGATGCTTGCGTCTAACTGCACATAGGACGTAGGCATAGGTTAGACAGACAATACTCCTTTCATAAGCAAACAATTGGAGTTGTACATGCTTTTTTACTACCTGTCAAAGCGCTAGAAACATAGGTAATCAATTATGAAATGGTAGATTGGATCCTCCACGCTGTGCTCTGCACTACCTTGTCTCACACATCTCCAAGCTGACTGACTTGTCAGTATTTAGAGTTACAATAACATTGTACCAAGGCGGCAACCATGCAATGCAATTATTAATTTATACTTCATATCAAATTAGTGCAAGATTACTTTAGAGGCGTAAACTGCTATGATGTAGGCTGGTTTCAATCAACGTAAAATCATCCTGGTTTAAATGTGTCACCCCAAAATGAACTGCACGCTCTATAAACAGGGCTGCCTTAATACACGGGCTTACCGGGGCTTAAGTGCAGGGGCCTACGAAGACGAGGGACCTATCATGAGCCAATAAAAATTCACATTGTTTTGTAATTTGTCAAATTTTCTGTCTATCAATTGATATTCATGATTCTGGCTGCTGATTGATACAATTCTGACGTGACCAATGACGCTATATTACTATGCGTTAGCGTTAGGCTGTTGTCATGGTACCGTATAATGCTAGTGAGAAGTTGTGGAGAAAGGAAAAAGTTTGAGAACAGTGCTCAAAAACGAAAAATATTACGTCAAAAAGAAAACAGTGAGAAGGAATTGTTTAAGCACATTAAAAGTTAACAGGATAATTTAAACCTGCTAAAAATGAAGAGGCGACCTTGTTAACGAGCGGTGCAGCGAAAACGACGAGCAGACAGGAGGACCGCTAAAGTTACCGGGAGAAGCTGAAGAGGACGAGGACTGGATGACAGACAGGAGGCCCGTTACCTGTCTCACCAGAAGAGGACCTGGCAGCACGGGTAGATCCAACCGAAGGGGATCACAGTGGAGGAGACAAGTGGGCAGGATCAGGATTGGACGAGTCGGATGACGACCCCAAAAGCACTGACCCAAAATAATACTGACGAACAGTTGTGTCTTTACTCTGCAAAAATAGGACTGGAATTGTGCCAGAACAGAGAAGCTGACCTCTCTTCAGAACGCCAAGACAAACACCAGAGAAGATTCTTCTCAAAGACACATTCCAAGCGCAAGCTTGGTAATGGGGAGTATCTGCCCAGGGAGTGGCTATGCTGCTCATCTTCCCAAGGTAGTGTGTTTTCCTTATTATTTGTTCATAGTCAGTCTGTACTGTTGTGCTTTGTTGTTACAGAACCACATACACATGGATAGAATCCAGGTCTATGGTTTAGACTGTTTATCTCCTTTTTACCACAATTCCACCTGAAAAGAGGCATAGTGTCTGACGTCACTCATATATTCTACACTGACCTTTGTGTTTATGGTCAAGTAGGCTCAAGTGATTTGGTCATCTCATATAGGGACAAGTCACTGTTGTATCCCCCTAAAGAAACTAAAACATTTTGCGCTGTATAGACAAGCGTGGATTTTACACATTTTATTATTTTTAGTGTGAGTTGGGGGGAGCCTACAAAAACCTTTCAGTCCCGGGACCTAATGGCAGGTTAAGGGGGGCCTGTCTATAAGTAACCAAAAACTGACAGGAGGGTTTGGTAAATCGCCAATATACCATGGCTAAGAGAGGTTCTTCGGTCTGGTGCATTGCTATTTTCGACAATATGGGTCTGTTCCTGCCAGAAGAATAGCAAGCCGAGGAAACAGAGACCATGTACTGTACATAATTGTGCAAATACAACTGCAAAGCAAGATGGAGGTATAAGAGGTGCAGCCAAAGTCAAAATCCTTTGCAACCCATCATTTATTTGCAAAATATTAGCGATAATACTGCCGTAAATCATCTATAAGAAATTAATTGACATAAAGATATAAATCAGTGAAATCAACAGGTGGCCTATGTAGGCAGTGTGTGCTCCCAGGCAATCAGTCGCCGCAGGCAGGAGGTTTAAGTATCTCCCCAAAACTGATCATACCTAAGCTATAATAACAAGGAATGTGTAAAGGAATATCATTCCAAGTTTCAGAAAAATATTTTGTTAGTGTCTGAAACAGGTTCTGCACCGGATTAAATAAATCCGAAGTGTAAGAGCAGGGCTGGTGCATAAACCTCCATTCCCCGCAGCCCCAGATGTAATGATTTGTTGTGATTCGCTTAATCACCACTAGAGGGCAGGGCACAGCCTATAAAGGGCTCCTCCCACAAATATGTGGGATTTCAATCCACTTGTAACTAAATAATTATCTGAAATGAAGATTCCACTGGGTATGAATGTAGGATCCCGTTTCCCTACCCTAATCCTGAAGATAACCATTAGTGGAGAAAATGCTAAATTTGAATAGGTCTAGTCTAAATGGATAGGAAATCATTCAACAGTATGAATCATCTTTATTTGCTGGTATCTAAAATTTGCTATGTAAATGGCATGTTTTCATTTGTGATTTCATATGGTTTTGAAAAACAAGAAATAGTTATTCCTCATTGTTCTGTAATGTTTGGGTTCCATGGACTGAACATGAACAAAGGCTCCAAAACTACCCAAATAAATTACAAATTAAGATTCTAATATCGCAATGAGAATCAGTGCCTCCAAATCCGAGGCCATGGTCCTCAGTCGGAAAAGGGTGGCTTGCCCACTTCAGGTTGGTGGAGAGTTCTTGCCTCAAGTGGGGGAGTTTAAGTATCTAGGGGTCTTGTTCACGAGTGAGGGAAGGATGGAACAGGAGATTGACAGATGGATCGGTGCAGCTTCTGCAGTAATGCGGTCGATGTATCGGTCTGTCGTGGTGAAGAAAGAGCTGAGCCGCAAGGCAAAGCTCTCGATTTACCGGTCAATCTACGTTCCTACTCTCACCTATGGTCATGAGCTTTGGGTCATGACCGAACGGACAAGATCCCGGATACAGGCGGCCGAAATGAGCTTTCTCCGCAGGGTGGCTGGGCGATCCCTTAGAGATAGGGTGAGAAGCTCGGTCACCCGGGAGGAGCTTAGAGTAGAGCCGCTGCTCCTCCACATCGAGAGGGGTCAGCTGAGGTGGCTTGGGCATCTGTTTCGGATGCCTCCGGAACGCCTTCCTGAGAAGGTGTTCCGGTCCAGTCCCACCGGGAGGAGACCCCGGGGAAGACCTAGGACACGCTGGAGGGACTATGTCTCCCGGCTGGCCTGGGAACGCCTCTGTGTCCCCCCGGAAGAACTGGAGGAAGTGTCTGGGGAGAGGGAAGTCTGGGCATCCCTGCTTATAGACTGCTGCCCGCGCGACCCGGCCCCGGATAAACGGAAGATGATGGATGGATATCGCAATGCAATAGGTCTGCAGATGTTGACCACATTAAATTGTGTAATTACGAAATGTGTTATCAGCACCTTATCCAGAATATTCCCATACTTACACTTGTCCTTATAAGCAACTGGATTCGCTCATCAACAAATTCACCTGTGATTATAAACATTTCAGGATTGGTAATCTCACCTCAGGTGAAGGCAGGATGGCCACTGACAATTTTTAAATGTTACTACTGGGTGACTAACATCTGCACTCTGACCTTTTGTCTCGATGGTGCTCCAGCTGGCTTAGAATGGAGCAAGAGGATTTCCATCACTTTTCTATTGATCATGTCCCTTGTACCTCTGGAGAAATCAGGTTAGAATCATAATCCCATTATACATACCATAGCACAGTCCATATCCCAAGGAAGATCTAGACCGTAGACCAATCTCATTCCTGTTTAAAATATCTAAATAACAACTCTGCCCCTCTAGCCTTAATCATTCCTTTGGACAATGGAGACCTTTTGGAATTCATACTGTAAAGGATCAATATAAGCTTTACCTTGTTTCATTAGCTGAGAAAAACCTTTGGCCCTCTAAGAAATACTTTTTGAGATACCTACAAGAAACCTACCAGGAAACATAGTTCTTGTATATATGACATTTAAATCTGTCAATTCATCCTCAATGGATGCCTTCAAGGCAAAATGGGAGAAGGAAGTTTTCCAGAGCAGACTGGTAGAGCAGCTGGGATTAAACTCATACCAACTCACTGTTTTATGCAATTAAAAATGTACACAGACCACACAATTACCTCGTCTTCTTTTCTGTTTTGGCCTTGAATGGTAGCTCCGTTCTCTTCCATTTGCATTTTTTTATTATTTGGAGGAAAAAAGGGAAATAACATGCCAAGTATGTGTATATTTTTTAATATTCAATTTTGTTGGCCTTGAGAGACACTTTTCTGTGTACAACCTTGCATATGATTTCTTGTTCCCATTGTGGAGATACAGCAAATGAGAATGCCTGTGCTTGCTCGCTCATCGAAATGATTATCAAAATCAAGTGAAAGTGTTTAGGCAATTCTATAATATTACTTTTTTTTTTTCATCAAAAATACATATTTAGTTTCTATGAAGTTCTGACACTCCATACAATAGAATAAATACAATGAGGACTGAAATGTAATAATATTTCAGTCTCAAGGAGGAAAGCTAAAAGGAAGACCGGGCAATAACTGTGTGTGATAATCTCTTTAGAAAATAACATTATTATTATTGATGTTCTTTCTCTCACAGTCTGATTTACTGCCATGTCCTGTCCACTCTGTTCTAAGAGGTTCTGAGGTAAACAGATGTCTTATAAATAGAAATACATTTTATGGCTACTGAAGGACACAAGTGGAACCCTGGTTCTACTCTATCTACCAAGAGCAATAAAAAAAATGAACATTTCCAAATTAGGGATTCCAAATGGGGTCACAACCCCATGTTTGAGAATCGGCACTGTAAGGCAACACTATGTCACTGCCATTTTGAATGTTCTGAAAGATTGGCCCTTGGGGCCCGTAGTACATCTGGAGTAGGCCAATGGAAGTTCATGGAAGAATGCTTCAAGTCTGAAGAACAAAACTTGATACCAGGTGTAAGACATCGGAACTTGGGTCAATACCTCTTAAAATCCTGTCTTTAGAAATCCTTTTGTCCTTAATTTGCTTTTTGCATCATCAAAACCATATTGAATTGCAAAGCCTTTTCTTTCTCGTGAATAGAAACTTCTCTTCAAAGAGTTTCTGGAATCGATATTTTGAATTAATCTCCTGAATTGACTCATCCATGGGCAAAAGTGTTGAACAGTATATCTCATTATGAATCTGAAGTACATTATTTCCATTCTCTATGTTAGCAGCAAGTGGGACTACAGCAGAGAAAATGTATGTTAGAAAAATTATGTCTTGAATGACCACATTCTTTTAAAAACCAACACTGTTATAGTCACACATCCCCGTGAATGTATACTGTACGTTCTCATTCTTTCTTTCTCTTGCGTTGAGGTCACCACATTAAAGTACATATTTCTTTACCTCGGTTATCCTTCCTCATAGTTCAACTTTCTTTGTCTTTTCCTCTTCTGTTCATCCCTCCCTGACTTCCTTCTCCCACGTCCTCTCAATCTTATTCCATCACTATCTCTAAATCCCTCCATCCCTCCTTTTCCCAGCATATCCTGCTTCCCACATCCTTCCTCACTCAGACACTAATTCTCCCTATCTCCACCATCTCATCTCCGGGCTCTCTTCCCTCGGTTTCTCGCCCGCTTCCCTCGCTCTTTGGGGGCGGCCGCGCCAGGGTCAAGGGCCCGCAAGCTTTTGGAGGCGGCCAGGGCCCAGTGCTCCAGCTCGCTGTAGACGCGGTAGATCCCGCGCTTCAGGACAAACAGGCCGCCATTCTTCGGATCGCTTAACTGCTCACGGCACGGGGGAACAGAATGTGTGAGAAGAAAAAAGAAGGGATGAGAGAGGGTGAGAAACAGAGAGAGAGAGAGAGAGGGTGAGAAACAGAGAGAGAGAGATGTTAGGAGACTATTTCCCAGTCCTTTTCCAGAGATCCCCAGGGCTGTATATTTTTGCTCTAGCACTGATTCAACTGATCAAGCCCCCGGTTCAAACAGATGTGCCCCAGAAATAGATCGGTAAATACTACGCTGGGACGTTCATTTACAGTACATAAACAATTGACTACCTAATTGCATAAAAAGACCATGCATGCATTCAATCTAATTGTTTCCTACAGCAGTTTGTTTAACCTTAAAACGATAGCCTTTGCATAAACATAATAAGCAGACTCTTCCCCCTCCTTGAAGTCATCACTGATCTGACATTAGGGATAGATTGAAGCAAAACATTTCAATAAGTCAATAGGCGGGTCTTATTTACAGAAAAGGAATGCTGCTACCTTGATCTCCAACCAAGATGCTTGAATTGAGCAGAAAACAGACATAAGAAGAAATTCAGAAACTTTGAAGACAGTTGATAAAATGCTTTTTTACTGTGGAAGCCAACCAGATTTGGCTCCCGGGTGGCACAGTGTTCTAAGGCACACCTTTGTACTGCCAAGCTGTCCACCACATTCCCTCAGTCGGGTCCTAACACAAGTTAATCTGACGGACTTCCTGTTTGAACACGCAGTTTAGGAAATTAGTCGAATGGCGTGGGTGCTTAGAAGGAATACATTCCATAATCTTCAACTTTCACAAGCTTGTTGGGAGTTGAGAGTTTGGAGGTACTGCGGCCAGGGAAAGGTAGTAGGTACAATCGGATGTAAGGACACTGGGGTGGGGAGTCAAACATTTTATTGAAAAAAAAGTAATTCCTTTAGATTTACACAACATTTTGTTCAGTAATCCAGCCATGTTAGACTAGGGAAACTTCCAAATATTACGGGGAAAACATTTGGTTTCGGAACATATTCAGTCATTGAAATGAGAAAATTCTATGTACTCAGAGAAAGAAATACAAAGAAGCAATCTATTTTATTTCATACTTGGATACCCATTAGCTCCTGCCAAACCAGCAGCTACTCATTCTGGGATCCAAAGAAAACAACACACTGAATCAACCATTTTAGCGCTTTCCCTTTGGTAGAGATCTAGGATCTGCTTCAACATATCAACATAGTCATACACACACCAGTAACTCCGTACCTCAGGATTCTCTGGACCAGGAGTTAAGGCTGCATTCCCATCTCCGTCCACCAGGAGGCGGCGTGTGATCTCTAGCAGGTAACCCAGCCGGTCCGTCACAGTTTTCTTTTGACCCTCATACTGTGCCTCCACCTCGCCGTCTCCTAACACCTCTTCCCGGCGGACGACGCCCTCCAGTAGGGTCCTACACTGTAGCAGGGCAGAGTAGAGGCGCCACACCCTGTCGTAAACCGAGAGCTGGGAGGAGGAAGGAGGCACGGTCACCAAGCGCTCCTCACTGAAGGCCAGGTCCTCGGGGAACTCCTCCTTTTTCCTCTGAAGCGGGATGCGAGTCGGGAGGTTGGGGGGGGGGGGGTTTAGAAAGAGAAAGAAGAGGACAATGTGAAAGAGAAAATTTGATAACCCTTTGTTGCAATACCACCACAAATGCGATGATTCACTTCTTCAGAAACAGGCCCAGACCCAGGACAGTCATAGGCTGAAATTCCAGCCATTTGTATAAAACAGCACAAAACAGGCAATGACATACATTACTTACATCATGTAAAAAAAACTTAACAAAACAGGGAATTCACATTTTTATTGGACTGGGCATTAAAAACTGCATGTAAATCACAAAATAGCCAAACTAAAACACTGAAGAAATGTCCTGATAATATCCCTTGCAGTTTGCCCTGATAAGCGAAAATTGCAAAATTGGTTTCAACTCTATTTCAGTTGGGGCAACATCCGCCCTGACTCGACAGTTACAGAGAGGTTAGTGTGCGGGTTTGGTTGCTGGCTCAACTTCCAGAACCAGTCCAAGGAAGTGAATCGTCCGGACGTGTGACATCACAAGTGCGTGTTGTGTCTGTCTGCTTGCGAGAGAGTGAGAGATCAAGGAAGTTATTCAGTACTGTCTTGCATAAAATCCACCAGTTAACAAACTGTAAGTTCATAGGGTAACCATCCCCCCAGTCACGACATCACGCCAAGGTGCTAACATTCTGACCACAGTGCAAATTATTCTGTGTGGTCAGATTATTGCGGAACATCAATCAGCCCTAATTATACCAGAGCAATTGTCAAGGACAGTTGTACATCCAGTGCCCTCCATAAATATTGGGCTCTTCAATTTCAACTCAAACAATTAATATGGTCTCAGTATACACTGATGAGCCAAAATATTATGACCACCTGCCTAATATGCTGTTGGTCCTCCATGTGCACTCGAAACAGTACCAACCCACCAAGGCATGGACCCCCACAAGACCCCTGGGGGTGTGCTGTGGTATCTGGCACCAAGACGTTAGCACCAGTCCTGTAAGTTGCGAGGTGGGGCATCCATGGATCTGACTGGTTTGTCCAGCACATCCCACAGATGCTCAATCGGATTGAGATCTGGGGAATTTGGAGGCCAGGTCAACACCTTGAACTCTTCATCCCATTCCTCAAACCATTACTGAACAATGTGTGTAGTGTGGCAGGGCGCATTATCCTGCTATAAGAGGCCACTGCTATCAGGGAATTACACTGCCATGAAGGCTTGTACCTGGTCTGCAACGATGTTTAGGTAGGTGGCACGTGTCAAATTGACATCCACATGAATGCCTGGACCCACAGACGTGATGTAATAGAAAACGGGACTCATTGGACCAAGCAACCTTCTTCCACTGCTCCAAGGTCCAGTTCTGACTCTCGCGTGCCCATTGTAAGCGTCCAGCTTTTATTTAAGTGTATTTGTGTACACTTTGTTTCACCATTCACTTTTTCGTATATAGCCGATATTTCATTTTGACAGGTGTTATTGTTTTGTTGTTTTCTGTCACATAATTTGTGCAGGCATAAGAGAGCTGTCAATTTTTGTTTGCCTTTGAAGTCGGATATTGGTGTCTGTCATCATGAGAACTAAAAAGACGTAAAAAGAAGTCAAGGAAGCCCATTTGGAAAAATCCAGACATCTAAAACAGACCTGCCTAAAACAATGTTTGGAACATAATTAAAAGGAATCTCCTGGTTAGCACAGCAAATGGCTGACAAATGCTCACCACACTGAAGAAGATTGTGTATTCAACAGATGGGGAACACTCCATGAGGTACTGTAGGCGTGTGTGTTACCCACTACAAACATGTAAAGGATACGTGACCAAAAACTAAACATAAGGGCTTTATATTATTATGGCTCAAGATTTTTGGTGTATAGTAATTATTAGATTTCAAATCTCATAGTCTAGTGTACAGAGAAAGATAAAACACTTTACTGTCCCAATAATTATTAAGGGCATTGCATTTCTTTTGTGCATGCCTCCTCCCCCACTGTGAGTGGAAGCTTGTTGTATGCAACAAGGAGCGGGAATTTACTGAAACATTCACCAGATAATGTTATTCTTAAAAAATTCCCAGGTAATATAGTTGACTTGTTAAGCTCCACCCTCTTAGTTGTCGTCTGAGTTTCATTAAAAAGGAAATAAACAGAAGTAAGGTTTTAAAATATTAAAAGTAAGAGTTTGGTTCACGTGACAGGATTCAGCTTAAAATGAGGCACAGACAAAAGATGAGGCACAGACAGAAGAACAACAAAACTCCAGAAAGGACATTTTTCTAAGCAACAAAATCACTAGATCATTACGTCGATGGTCAAACCTGGTGATATTTCTGAATAAGTGGGTTGAAATAATCCTACAGATTATATAGTATTGACCGAGGGTATATGCAAATGTCCTGAAATCACAACGTGGGCTCTATTATAGGTCACTCCGGTTAAAATAAAGAAATTGCTTCAAAATGAAATATTGGTGCAAATTTAACATGAAAGGGACTCAGATGGCACTCTTTACTGTGGAATGAATCATAGGGACATCTCCTGGGAGAGTCAACGGAAAGGCCAACCAGAGACCACAAATGCTGTCATGGTCTGTTCCAAGCCATCATTATGAGTAATGACTATGTGAAAGAAAAGTTGCTCATTGATAGAAAAGGATTTGAAAAATGATTGGAAAATCCTGAGTCATTTACACAATCGACAAGTAACATATAAACCATGTGTCAGCAGAAACCTTACGTTATAACTTTTACATTGGGTTGGAGATTAAAAAGCATTGAGGTGAAGAAATGAGGTCGGCCAGGTTTGAGCCAGACTATGGCCTGTAACATGACTTCATGAAGATGGTGAGGGAGGTACGCTCTGCTTAAATCAAAAGTAATCCACTCTCGAAAAGTTTTGTCCATAAAATGATTATAATTTTTTTAACTTAAAAAAGTTGATTTCAATAGCCAGGTTTTCAATGCCACAGTTTTATTTGATTGTTACAAAAACACAAAATGAAAATGGCATCTACAGGAGAATGTTCTACAACATTTGTATCTGTTTCACCAGGGTGGACTTTTCCTTTTGTTAAACTGTGTTGCAACCAATTACAATTGAGAAGTATTTTTCAATAAATCACAACACTGATCTATGATCAAATGCTCTGATGTCTTTCCATGTATATTAGAGTATTCCTTTGTATGTTATATTCATAGGCATATTACACTCATATTGTACATACAATATTCAATACTTCTAGCCATAGTGTTCATATAGTGTTCTCCATCCCAGTCTTTCTAAAATTGCTGCTAGTTTACATTATGTATATTATTGCTATACTTGCTATATCTTTAATATTCAATACTTCTACTCATATTGTTAATATTCCCCATCCTACTCTTTAAAATTGCTGCAAGTTTACATTGTTATGTATGCGTATATTATAGCTATATTTTTTCCCACTTCACATATCTCTTAATTCTTACTACATAGACGTCGGGTGCCATGTCACAATTTTATTGTGCAGGATGACGCTGTGTTCTTTGGTGCATTTGAAAAATAAACTACTTCAAGTTGAACTGCAAAGACATCTTGACGGCTACTGGGAGTTACAGAGAGAGCAATGTCATCAATAGAATATTAAGTTCCATTATAACCACATAAAAAAACTGTTTCTTTGTAAGTTGAAGATATTCAAAATGGCTTTGTCTTGCTTTTCTTTATGTCTGGATGCAGATTTCACCATCCAAGGTGCCGTCTCATTCAAGTAACCATGACAACGGAAGCAGCAACAGGGTCAAAGTGAAGGTTTTTCATTTCTCTGTAGCCGCAGTCAGCAGACATTTCACTGGAATATAAATGAAATGTTGTTCAACCAGTGACAGGTGAAGTATAAACCAGCTTTGTAAACCAGCCTTAAGTCAACACGTTTTGAGAAATACTCTAATTAAAGGGCAATTTAGAAAATGGGTCTGTGTCTAAACCTCTATAATCTTTCTATAGTCATGGCCAAAAATATTAGAACCCTTCACCGTTATTTAAATAATGCACTTTTCTTATAGAAAACTGTTTAAATCAGCAACAAAAATTGGTATCCAGATATGCATTTCTTTGAAATGCAGTTAAACAACGCAGAGCCCACTGCCAGAAAGCTGGGTCTCCATCAAAGGTCATGATTTTTCCACCAGGACAATGACCCTAGACACACTTAATGGCTAAGCACAAAATCCTAGACTGTTCTGAACTAGCCAAAAATAGGTCCAGAAATAAAATCCCAGTGTAAGCCTGAAATTAAAAAGATTTCAGACAAACTCTTAAAATCTCCTGTCTACCACTGGAGCAATTTCCACAATACGAATGGGCCAACTTCCAATTCCCTTCCAAGCTCTTGACTGCATTTATTAAGGACAAAGGCAGTCCTACTAACTTCTTTCGGAGAAAATGTGAGTTATTTGAAGAACACTTCTGGATACTGTACATCACGCAGTTATACCCCACTGAAGAAAAAAAAAATCCCTGAACCGAGCAACGTCTAGTATATCAAAAGGATATACATGTCTCCTCACTGCAGTGTTACATACAATTCTGTTGTAGGTGTCGTAAATGGGAATTACTTTGGTTTAGGCTACAGAGAAATACATTAAAAGAGATAAATGGCTCTGACAAAATGCCTTGTAAAAGGTGTTGTTTTGGCTGATATTTCTGGTGCGGTTTGAAAGCTTATTTTGTGTTTATGTGAGCAGTTTCATCAATATTGTGTTTTTGCAAACAAGTTGGTAGCACACGAGATGGTATTATAGTGCAGGCCAGTCTACATGTAAGCCCTATTTCCTGGCAGAGCTCCCGGTAAAGATCAAGTTGTGGCCAGTCGATTCAAACGTGTATTGCATTAAATGCAAATGACATCTCCCAATAGATTATATTGTGCCGCATGTCCACAGTAACAAAATGTGTATTTGCTAACATAAAGTTCCTGCAAAGTCATATGTGATGTGGCAGTAAGTCAGGGTTTCTGATTTTTCAGAGGTGCAAACGCTGTCAGACAGTCTAAAGTCAGGGAATTTTTACCTTCAATTTTATCCAGTAAGTATGACTAAGAAAACATCTGTGTTTTCAGCAAAGACTTGGGGTCAATTGGAGTCAACTGTCCTGCTCAGGAACAGAAAGACAGACTATTTTTTTGTCGGTTCAGAGATATGATCTAGCAACATTTTGGTCACTGGTCAGATGTTTTAGCCACTAGGCTTCCCTGACACATTTAATAGTTGATCAGCTCACATCTGAGGGGCAGCTAAGTTCCACAACTAATAGTATAACTGTTCACCAAGTGCAACCTTCTCCCACTGAGGCCCCTGGGCCAGATCATTGGAATCCTCCCACGGTCTTATTGTTGCAAAATAGATATAGGATGAATTCCTAACCACTCCCTTCCTCCTAACAAACTGACTAAAGTCTTTGAAGGTGGATGTGTAACTGAGTAGGAGCTGGGTCTAACTAGCTATGTGACAGGATGCCAAGACATAAAATATTCTTCACGAACCTATCATTTACATTAAGTAATTTATGGTGTAAAAGAGTGATTCACATTAGAATGATTTAGCATGTCCTAACATGGACCACGGCGCCGGACAAACACTCAGCCATCTTTTTACATTCCACATGAGGTTGAATTGCCCCTCTGGCATTTTTGTAAATTTTTCTCCATTTTTTTCTTCTGTGTTGCAGCTAGGGGAATGATTTTTTTGGCAGAACTCTTCTTTTTTGTTAAATGTTTGAAATCCAATGTCTTTAACTCTTATGTTTTTCATACTCTGTTTATGAATTTTGCACCCTCTTGACACCTTTGTGGACAAAAATGTCCCATTGTGTGTGCGCGTGTGTGTGTGTTTACAGTAAAAAATTTCTAATATCACTACTTTTCTTCATGAAATGCTTACATTAAAGAATGCATGGTTTTAAACTCAAATGGCAGAGAGTAAAAAAATAAGTCAATGGGACATTTTTGTCCACGAAGGTGTCCAGAGGGAGTATCTGGCACTACATAAAATATACTAATGCAATCAAATAATTGTTGTTGCTAATCTTTGACATATCCAAGACTCTAATCACCACCAAAGCCCCATGCCCCTACTATTTATTATATAGAAAATATTAATTTCTTAATGATTTTTTCTAATAAATGAGGTAATTCAAACAATCAAACTGGCATTTAAAGGGTTAAAATCCTGAGAATTATTGAATGTTTGATTGTTTTGAGCAGGTTTCAAGTTGTTTAAGACATTTATGGGGGGAAAAAGCTGAAATATTTTATATCAGTTTATTGTAGGTGTAAATTTTTGTTCACGAAGGTGTCCAGAGGCTAGTAAATGTGTGACTAAATTTGACTAATTGTAATTTTTGAGACTCAAAACATAAGTTAATATAGTAACACTTGACATCAAGGAATTATGCATTTTTATCAACATTCGGATTATTAAATTAGCAACATGTTGTGACATTGTATAAAAATGCTTTATAATTGCAGAAATTAATGGTTGCCATTCATTTTGTGTACAATAGTTACACAAATTCTCAGCGCATTCTCAGCAAATTTGTCTTTGCACAAAAGACTTACATTTTGAATATAACTAGTGAAGTCATGCTTTGACCAACTTAGAAACATTGCCAAAATAAGATTGGTTTTATCTTTTGAGGACACTGAGAAAATGATACACGCTTTAACTGGACATCATCTAGACTACTGGAGTGATTTGTTCACATGCCTCAACAATAAGTCACTAGGTAAACTCCAAGTTGTACAGAATTAAATTGCCAGACTTCTTAAAATGACTGAATCAAGGTCTGATATAACCCCAGCTCTACATTGGTTACCGGTACATTTCAGAGTAGATTTTAAAATTATATTTATCACTTTTAAGGCACAACATGGTCTGGCACCTGATTACATTAGTGACATGCTCAACCCATACTGCACTGTTAGTCCTCTCAGATCAGCTGATACAGGACTTCTGGCTGTCCCAGAGTCTAGACTGAAAACTAAAGGGAAGCGGGCCTTTGCTGTACGAGCCCCTAGACTCTGGAACAGCTTACCATAGGATGTCTGAGACGCTACGTCAGTGCAATCTTTTAAATCTTAAATTAAAACAAATTTTTATAAGATTGCTTTCATTAATATTTTTTTTATTTATATATTATATTATTATTATTATGTTAATGTATTTCTATTTTTAATTGTGTGTAAAGCACTGTGTAATTTTACACTACACAAAGAGTTATTATTATTATGTCTTATAAATGTAATTACAGAAGTATGATTTTATAACATATTTATACAATCCAGGCCTAAGATACTCAGAAACCTAACTGTAAGAAAAGGTGTGTATTTTGTTTTAAAATAGGATGAAAATATCTGCCATCATGACTAGAGCCATTAGCCAGTATTTGGTTGGTTTGTATTCTGTGTAATCAACGAAGGATAAACCATCATTGAGTACTTTCTCTGAGGATGAATGGATAAATAAGTTCTTCTGGTTTGACTTTCTGTATGCTATACTTAAAAAAATGTTTTTAATGTATCTGACGTATTTACAGGTAACTAGATAACTTACAGTAACATTGCATATTTGTATGAACATATTTGTATGAATTATAATTGGTTGAAAATGTACAGAATGTTCAGGGTTGTATAGATCAATTAGAAATGTCAGATTTAGAGTGTAGGAGATTGCATCATAAAATGCAGTTCCACATAAAGTTTCATCACATCATTGGTGCGGGCCGGGGAACTTTCAATGTCTAATCTTGATTCTATGCTTGGCATTTGCCTTTGGAGTCTGATATTTGTGTCCATAAAAATGTCAAGGAAGCTTTATAAGGCTGAAATATCAGAAAGAAATGAATGCAAAACATGGCCAAAATCCAAGACTTAGCAAAAACAGCTTGGAACATTAAAACCACTACTGGGCTCAGCAATCACAAGGTGAAAACCACAAGTTTGCCTCCAAAACAGTATGGACAGGATACAATAAGCTACCCAAAAGTGCCTGCAGAGTTCTGGAAAAACGTATTGTTGACTAACGAGCCAAGGAATAGCATGGATATGGACCAGAGTGACGGCGAGAGAAACGTGTGGAAAAAGAATGGTTCTCAGTATACCAGCTCACATGTGAAATAAGGTGGCAGGGTGTTCTAGCTTATGCATGTATGGCTGTAACAGGAACTGAAATAGGAAAACTTCGGAGTATTGTCATATCTACATTGTGAACAAAATATGTATACAAATACAGCTGGTGTAATGAATATTTAAACTTCATTCAAGTGTTTGAAATAAAAATGTGTGTAGTGTATTGCCGAAAGAATAAATAAATATTACCAATTATGGAAACCGGTGTAGGTATGTGTATCTGTGCATGCGTATAGAACTGGAGAAATACCCAGTAAACCGCCCCCAACCCCGCCCCCCACATGCACACCAATCCAATGATACATTGCCATTATCCGAATCAATTTCCTCATAAACAGAAAATGTGCACAGGTAGCCTGCAGACAAATAACATGTTTTGTCAATTCACCGCAGTCGTGTAATAGGCCTAGTCAGCCCAGCAGAATGCCTATCCAAATATTACCCACTTCAGAAGTAGGCTAGGAAGTACTTACATAAAGTTCTAATAAAACGCTGCATTCATGGTGCAATTCCTCAGCAATAGCAGCTGCCCTCGCGTATCGGGACAGTTCCGAACCAATCCGCGTTCTTGTCCTTGTCCCTGCCATAGCGCTATTTGTTAGAGAAGCAACAGTAGGTATGCGATAGCAATAAAACGTGTTTTTAGCTTTCCTTATCTCTTGTGGTTTTCCTGTTTCATATTCCCGTCGCCATTCCGTACAGTGTAACCAAGCCTGTTAATTCATTATCACTTTGTAAACTAATTCCAAGTTCCCCGTCCTTACTTCCACAACTTCACCCCCATGAGTTAAGTTACAGTAAGCTATTAAATGTCCTTCTGTAATGCCACTCCTCTCCTTCTCCCGGGGGGATTAGCATCCAGGCAAGGCATGTGGAATTTAACGGGAGAAACTCCGCGGAGGCGTGAATGGGAGGAGTCGCACCGGGTAATATTGATTCATGATGAGGGTTTTAAATGAATTTGCCTGACGTGACAAATCTATTAACCAGGAATATGTTATGGTCTATCATGAGAAAGAACAGCAAAGCATGCTATTACTATACAATGAATAACGTATCAGCTGTTTAATAGTATTTTATCATATCTTCATAACGTTTTTGTGAATACATGGAAAATCCCGACTTACACCAAAGGCCCGCAAATGGTTCACGGTGTTTATCATAGGTCTAGAAAGGACTTTTAAACCGCTGAGTGCGACTTTTTCTAGTTCATTTCCCGGAATGTTCTATGCGTGTTCCCCGGGACGGGGATTAGTTACATTGTTGTATGGCGGGCTAGAGGAAGCCTCTTATCAGTAGGCTATTAGAGAAATAACGAGGGCTCAATGTACAATTGGGTAGAGTGTGGCTTGTCTCAAAACATCGAAAATAGCAACGGCATGCCCCCAAAAACGAATTATTATTTTAAATGGGCGAAATACATTTTTTGAATGAATTAACGATTGGTTATGTAATTTAGTAGTTACATCTTTTTTTTTCCTTCACATTTTTAGATTTGACCATTCTTGTATCGCTCAGGTATGTATGTTCCAAATTGCAATACTACTCCGAAACTCGCCGTGGTGCACTAGTGTCCAAAATACTGGTCTGCCATTTTGACTAATACGTACTATTCCTTACTAGCGTTAGCAAGTACCATCATAACAAATGTATACTGACATTTGGAGTATCTCGAAGATGCATTGCTAAACATTTTCGTGCGTACTACTACCTCAATCAAACATAAACAGCATAGCACACGGACAGGATTAAACCGAAAGAAAAACAAAAATAGAAAAAGATAGCTGGCTAGCTACTTAGGACTAAAACAAGCTGACATGAATTCCCTTGTCGGCTACGGAGTGTCATCAGATTCTGATAGTGAAGAAGATGGAGATGAAGGAAACAACAATAAGTAAATAACAACTCAGTAAAACAATTTTGCAACCTTTGTCTGTGGAAAATGTATTGACGGGATACTAGCATGTGTTCGACTGGGATACGTTTTAAGTTCTGGCTACCGAAACCAGGTAGCTAGTATTTTAGCTGCCTGTCAGAAGATTCAGATTGCAATGTAAAATATGTTATTTTGGGGGGTAAAACAGTACTACAATTCCAGCCACTAACTTCAATCTAATACATTTTTCTTCCATTTTAAGGCCTGGGAATGAGGTGGGTGGAGATGCAGAGACCAAAAAGGGCTGCAATTTCCTGCTAGAATCCGGGTCCCATTCCAGTGAGTCGGACTGTGGTTCAAGCCCAGAGGAAGAGGGGGACTCCATGACTCAGTTACAATCTAAGGTCCCTCCGCCTGCCCGTGTGGCCTCCCCATCTAAGTCCCTGACCCCTCTCCTCTCTGCATCACCCAGCTCCTTTTCCCACAAACTCCCCCCTCCCCCCCTCGGGGCTTCGTCCAAGAGCGGTGTGTTCACCAATCCCTTCAAAGCTCAAGCCGAGCTGAAGCTCAATGTCTTGCAGAAGCACGTTCCTCTCACTCTGCAGGCCCGGCCCTCTCAAATAGGGGGCAGGAGGATGTGTGTGGCGTACAGGAAGGACGGGCGTTGCAGGTTTGGGATCAAATGCAAATTTGCCCATGACAGTGACCTCCAGAGCTCAATTATTCCCAGTGACTATGACCCACCCACGGGGGAGTCTCCCGGAACAGACCAAGCTGACCCCAACGCAGGGGGTTCTTCATACCCCTGCCGCCCGAACTTTCTCCACAACCAAGGAGGAGAACCTGAGGAGGAGGGTCAGCAGTCTAAGAAGAGGAGAATAGGGCTGAGTAACACACTTGTGCCTCCTAAAAGGGCGATGAAGAACTTTGCTATGCAAAGGAAACGAGAACAGGTCAATTTGAACTGAAGTTCTTACACAGGGATTCTCTCAATAGCAATACACAGAGAGAGAGAGAGAGAGTGTTTGTGTGTATGTATGTGGGAAAGAATTAGCCTCAATCTACTCAAAAGTTTTAGTGTGTGTCTGGTTCATTCACATACCCTGATTCCAAAGTGTGCACTCATTGTCCCCCCCCCCCCCCCCCCTGATGGATTTCAGTGGTTGTATAAACCATGGTTGTTTATATCAATTTAATGAAGTGAGACAGCGCAAACTACAGATGGTAATATTATTTCCCTATAGCCAGTGCATATTCTATTTACATCTTGTTAGTATGCAAAGTACAAGATAGAGGAACTATTGCACACTATTAAACGAATGAATGCTCAAAGTGGTTGCTTGATAATTGTCTGGGATCACGTATAAGGATGAAACTGAATAGGAACTGGAGATACAAATAAAGTTATGTATTGGGTTTTGGGAAAATATGTGAGTTATTGTTCTGAGCAGATTCCAACGTGTTTGCTTGATAGAGGAAAGGAGCAGCAGCAAGAGCATCTGCACTTTAGTTTAAAGATCTAAAACCGGCAACTATTCGACTAGCTTGTTTACTGGTGAAGAGGTGTTACTGGATGAGCAAATGCTTTACGCATTACATTGTCTTTTGTGTTGAAATCTGTTCTTTTTATTAAAACAACATTTTATTTGACGTCGGAGCTGCAGTTCACACCCACATGAATTTCCACTCAACAAGTGAAGTTGAGTGTGCTCAGCCAGGTTGACTCTTCAACCTAGCACTCTGTACTGAACATTGCTCTTAAAAACAGCGATCTGGTGAAGTTATAAAGATACTAAAATGTACAACCCAGTTGCCCAAAAAGTTGGGACACTGTGTAAAATGTAAATAAAAACAGATTGCAATGATGTGAAAATCATTTAAGCCCTATATTCAATAGAAAAAAGTACAAAGACAACATATCAAATATTTGAAACTGAGACATGTTATTGATTCTTGAATAAAAATAGGCCCACTTTGAATTTGATGCCCGTAACATGATTAAAAACAGTTGGGAAAGAGGCAATGTAATGCTAAAAAACTAAACATGGTGGAAAATCACAGAACTAATTAGGTCAATCGGCAACAGGTCAGTAACATGATTGGGTATTAAAAGATCATTCCAGAGAGGATGAGTCTGTCAGAAGTGGGGATGGGGAGGGGTTCACCACTCTGAAAGACAGGGCGGCCAAATAGTAAAATTTTTGAATAATATTTCTCAATGTAAAATTGCGAAGAGTTTGGGGATCTCATTATCTACAGTACATAATATTAAATGATTCAGAAAATCTGGAGAAATCTCTGTATGCAAGGGACAAGGCTGAAAGCCCCTCAGGGACCATCTGGCTTCTTATCAGTGCTCAGTTCAAAAGTCAGCATCTGTGAATGTTTGGGGGTTCATTAGTGCACATGGCATGAGTGACGTGCACATCTGTGAAGGCACCATTAATGCTGAACAATATATTCAGGTTTTGGAGCAACATATGCAGAACACCAGACACTGTTTTTTTCAGGGAAGGCCTTGCAACAGGACAATGCCAAACCACATTCTGTGAACATATTACAACAGCATGGCTCCGTAGTAAAAGAGTCAGAGTGCTAAACTGGCCTGCCTGCAGTCCAGACCTGTCCCCTATTGAAACAATTTGGTGGATTATCGAACTAAAAATGCGACAAAGGAAACCCCGAACTGTTGAGCCGCTGAAATCCCATATCAAGCAATTTGTCTCCTCAGTTCTCAAATGCTTACAGAGTATTGTTAAAAGAAGAGGCGACAGAACAGAGGGGAAACATGCTCCTGTCCCAGCATTTTTAAATGTGTTGCTGGCATCAAATTATATATACAATTATTATATAGGGATAAATGATCAAATATAGGGACTATTTTTCAATTTGCATTTTACGCAATGTCCCAACTTTTTGGGAAACAGGGTCGTAATTGTACTAGCATTGTGTAGAGAGTGTGAAGTTATCCTGGGTGTCTTACTTATGTGCCATGTCTGCCTGGCATGACAGTTACAAAAAGAGAGAACGTAAACCGCCTGGCAGTCATGCTTCACTGCTTTCAAGTGCTAATAGGCCAGGTTTTCTGGCTCATCCTCAACTTCTGTTGAGCTCTACTGATTTGCGTTCAAAACAACACTGAACTGTACAGGCTGAATGGTCACAGCCTGTCTCAGAGACCATGTAAATCAGAGACTCTCCCATTCGTATGTCTTCTGCTAAAACTGGCCGCTAGGGGCTGTGGTGAGCGCATTTGGCTTTAATGCCACTGGTTCCGCTAATGTAAAACAGAACCAGGTCAAATGCTAACCTCAGTGACCAGGCCTTAATGTCATGAAGTCAGAATGCATTTTATTCATTTGAGTCAGTGCCGCTCAGGTCCCGGTACATCCGAACAAAACACAGAGAAAGTCCTGATTCTATAACTCTGTCACTCACATCTCTATCAACAGGGGGCTTATGGCTGTCAGTTGTTACAGACTATAGATTATAGACTGGTAGAACGGTGTGCCCAAATGTACATTTATGATTTCCATGCATACTAATCTTTCAATCGAGGTCTAGTTGTGGCCGCAACCAGTTAACATTGCAAACTGATTTTGCTTGTCTGCTACTGTACGAGCGTGGTGAGCACATTGTTTCTGAATTGCATGAGTCGCTAAGTTAATTCGTTATTGAGTTTGTTAAATAGAGAATGTGTACTGTATGTTTTATTTTTAAGAAGCAGTTTCTACGATGAAATCAAATTATCAATTAAATGCATTCATTATTTACACCATGTGTCTATTCTAATCAGTTTGAAACCGTTTATTCTATAAAACTACACTTATACTGAATCAAACTAGTTCGCAGTTGGTCAAAAACATGTCAATGTTTTTGTTTATAATGTTGTTTTAAACTAGATACTGTGTGAAATGACAGTAATGGTAATAATTGCACAGTGCAACTCCATATTCAGATTAATTATATATGTATTATGAGAGGATCCTGACTCAGTGAAAAACAAATCATAAGTGTTTTATTTTCTAAGCTCAGGTACTGAGGCAGGTTGAGAGAAGCTTGATGAGTCCAAATCTGGGATTCAGAGGTTTCAGCACTTTCTTCCAAAGCCCTGAATATTTCACCCCAAAACCATAATTCATTTTTTTATGGAAATGCAAACAATAAAATATGTTGTACTTGAGTCCCTCACATGTAGAACTGTCACTATTACAAAGGTGATACATTATGCTGCACTGGGAACACATTTCATGAGTACATCACCAAACGGCAGAGAACCCACATCAAATGGGATGAATTCCATGTTTCAAAGGGGCTATCCATCATTGCTGCAAATGCAATACAAGCTAGCTAGCCATCAGTGTACTTGAACGTATCCCCTATATTGGAATTAAAAAGTTAAATCAAACTGTATCACATGCTACAAATGACGTACACTTGCATTGAGATTCTTATTTAGTGGCCAAGGGTGGGCCGGCAGTGTGGGACGTGGGTTCAAATCCATCCCCTGATCTTTCAGCCAAAAACTCTTTCAAAAGAAATGCATGAAAATAAGCATTCCTTACAGAAACAAAATGCCTATTCACAGGTGTAAACACAAAAATGCTACATTTAAAGGGCAGCATGGGGTTGCTACATTCATTCTTTGACCTGTATTTTTAACAATTGATTCTTGAAGAATTACAGCTTATACAGCTCCGGAAAAAATTGAGACCACTGCACCTGTTATTTCCTTCCCAAAAAAGTTGAAAAGGAAAGTTGAGTGAGGGACAGAAGCATTCAATTTGCAGTGGTCTCTTAATTTTAACCCTTCTGCTCCTCACTCAAAACCTTCCTTTTCAACTTTTGGAGTAGTAGTGATGGCCAAATGAGGCTTCATTAGCGTAAATTATGCTGGCAGCACTCATTTTCTTCATCACAATAAAAGCCATCATTGAAATTTATAAGGCAATATAGTTAATCTAGTAAAAAAAAGAACAGACAAGAACAATATTGGAACAAACATTAAACAAAATGTATAGACTAGAATGTTAACTATATTGCCTGATATACAGTGGGGAGAACAAGTATTTGTTACACTGCCGATTTTGCAGGTTTACCCACTTACAAAGCATGTAGAAGTCTGTAATTTTTATCATAGGTACTCTTCAACTGTGAGTGACAGAATCTAAAACAAAAATCCAAAGAAAAATCACATTTTGTGATTTAAGTAACTAATTTGCATTTTATTGTATGACACAAGCATTTGATAAATATTTGAACTTAATATTTGGTACAGAAATCTTTGTTTGCAATTACAGAGATCATACGTTTCCTGTAGTTCTTGACCACGTTTACACACATTGCAGCAGGGATTTCGGCCCACTCCTCCATACAGACCTTCTCCAGATCCTTCAGGTTTCGGGGCTGTCGCTGGACAATACGGACTTTCAGCTCCCTCCAAAGACTTTCTATTGGGTTCAGGTCTGGAGACTGGCTAGGCCACTCCAGGACCTTGAGATGCTTCTTGTCTCATCAGACCACATAACCTTCTCCCATTCCTCCTCTGGATCATCCAGATGGTCATTGGCAAACTTCAAATGGGCCTGGATATGCGCTGGCTTGATCAGGGGGACCTTGCGTGCGCTGGAGGATTTTAATCCATGACGGCAGAGTGTGTTACTAATGGTTTTCTATGAGACTGTGGTCCCAGCTCTCTTCAGATCATTGACCAGGTCCTACCATGTAGTTTGCCTGATCCCTCACCTTCCTCATGATCATTGATGACCCACGAGGTGAGATCTTGCATGGAGCCCCAGACCGAGGGAGATTGACCATCATCTTGAACTTCTTCCATTTTCTAATAATTACGCCACCAGTTGTTGCCTTCTCACCAAGCTGCTTGCCTATTGTCATGTAGCCCATCCCAGCCTTGTGCAGGTCTACAATTCTATCCCTGATGTCCTTACACAGCTCTCTGGTCTTGTGGAGAGGTTGGCATCTGTTTGATTGAGTGTGTGGACAGGTGTCTTTTATACAGGTAACAAGTTCAAACAGGTGCAGTTAATACAGGTAATGAATGGAGAACAGGAGGGCTTCTTAAATAAAAAAGAACAGGTCTGTGAGAGCCAGAATTCTTACTGGTTGGTAGGTGATCTAACACTTATGTCATGCAATAAAATGCTAAATAATTATTTAAAAATCATACAATGGGATTTTCTGGATTTTTTAGATTCCGTTTCTCACAGTTGAAGTGTACTTTTGATAAAAATTACAGACCTCTACATGCTTTGTAAGTAGGAAAACCTGCAAAATCTGCAGTGTATGAAATACTTGTTCTCCCTACTGTATTTCAATTATGACTTTTATTTAGAGAAAGAAAATCTGAGTTAGCACTGCTAGCATAATATCCTGCTGCTAGAAGAACGGTAATAAAGCCTCATATGGCCATCAATAACTTCATGAGCTAGATCAGGTACGTAAGGGCAGGGAGAGATGTAAAACATGCATGGCAGGGGGGCGTCCAAGAGCAGGGTTGAGAAACACTGATAGATGCTCTGTCTATGAATATCAGTGTTTTCATGTCCTCTGCCTGATTGCAGAGCTTTTTAGTGTGTGCTTATTATCCTGTCTTAATGGTTACAAACGAAAAGTTGAAAATATAAAAAAGTAGGATAAATAAATTATATGATATACCATAACAAAACAAGCATCCATAAGGATATTTCCAGGGTTATTTACAGTGATTAAGTGGCAGTGGTATAAATAGTAAATAACAGACAAATGTGCAAGTATGTATCTGTGCTGATTGTTGGCAGACTGGCTGACTGAAGCAGCAGCTTACGACAGTGGTAAAAGTTCTGCAGTTTTAAAGCGTTTGCTGTTTGAAATCTGAAATTATATACCTCTGAAGTATGCTATGAACAAATTCCAGAACATGGTTTTTCAGCTCGTCGCCTCTTGGATTAGAACCAGCGACCAATCATTTAAGGCCCTTGACCACTTGGCTACCCTGCCACCTCAGTTTGAGGTTTAAATATATTCTTTCAGTGATGACTTGGGAACAGGTTATTTAAATTCTTATTCACAGCAATCACCTGGGAGGAGTTAGATATTACCATCTGACTCAGGGAACTACAGGGTATTTTACCTTGTCGGCTTGAGGTTTAGAACCAGCAAACCTTTGCATACTGGCCCAATGCTGCTTTACCCTGTCACACAAATGTAGAATAAATAAAAATGTCTGAGGTATACAGTGTCCTGATTGCTGGAGTACTGCGGATTACAATATCTGTGTTGATTACCGTGAAATATTGTATAACGCCCTATAAACCCATTCCAAGGATCACTGGGCCCAAATCTGTTTAATATGTTGTTGTTGATTCATAAAAACACACAACAAATGCAAAATGACATAAATGGTCTGCTAAATGAATAAAATGAATATATACTGTTAAACTGACCACCACTGATTTGAACATCATTATGGGTCCATTTGAGGACCACAAAGCCATTTTATAATATGAGTGGGCAAAGGTGTGGAAAGTATGTGAGAGGGAACATGGCAATTGCTGGACAATCAGATCACTCACTATAAATGGAGTGCACTTTTTGTACAAATTTAAAAGTACTTAATTTTATTTTATTGCTGTTCACTGCAACAATGGTATGAACAGAGGTGGCAAAAACCTGGTCTTCTTTTTCCCTTCTGAATGTCTTCCAGGCCCCACATGAGAATATGAGGTGAAGCACAAGCTGATATCCCTTATGGATGCTATGCAGGGAGATTGTGGTCTGGACCAGAGGGAGACAATGCAGAGAGACCCAGGGAAGATGAAGAGTGGCCCCTGGGCAAAAGTGATGAGGGACTCTTGGGGTGGGGTTACAAAAACATGAGTGTTTACAAAGGAAATTGATAATGGTTGGTTTTAGCATTAGCAAAATTAACAAACTATTACTGAGAAAATGGTAATGGTTGGTTTTAGCATTAGCAAAATTAGCAAACTATTATGCCAATGTTTTATATCCAATGTACGGTTCAATTTAACATTCATCCTTGGTGTGGACTGTCCCTTGGAAGGGAAACTAATTTTATTAAATAAAAATAATTAATATCAGCCTAATTTATACATAGGTCAGAGGAGACTGTTGGAAGTAAAATGGCTACTTATTAATCAAATATTGTAATTTACAATGATATTGTTATACCCACACAGATATCTCAGCTATCATTGCCCACTGCAACTAGGGTTTATAGGAATTAGTATTTTGCCATGAAACCTGGCTGAAGTAAAATATTACAGTCGACCCCATAGGCAGGGTAAGATATAAGTGGCAGCAGAGTTAAATGTAACCTTAGAATCAGAGGGGTAGTTGAAAATGAAACTTAAATCTGATATTTTCATGAAAAGTACAATATATTTCAGATACTGTTTTCATCAAAGGTATGACTATGAATTTTCTAAAGTATTATCTTAGTTGTACTGGAAAAATGTAACTATCATTAAGAATGTTTCAAAATGTAATGGAAATGAAACAATGGAATTTATGCCCACATTACAAATAAGAGACTGGTGAGAAAATACAACAATTATTTTAATCAACTATAAAAATCAAAAGACCTCTTATTACTGATGAAATTTCTATATGATTAGATCAGGGCTTCCAAAACTTGGTCCTGGGCCTCTGTGGGGTGCATATTGTGCCCTACTACTAAACAGCAGATTTTAACAATCAACTCATAATCAAGCCGTAATATATTTTGTTTGGTGATAGGGCAATAACCTAAGCCTGGGAGGCCTCAAGACTGCTCGTGGACTAGATGATGCATGAGGAACCTTCCACAAACCCATACATAAAAATTAAAAAAATGGGGGGGGGGGACAAGAATACAATACCTGGCATTTTACCTAAAATAAATACATGATTGTCAGTAAAACAACAAATGTATGAATTTATGCAAAGCCATCAGTTTATAGCTAGCTTATTTAGCACAGTTCGACATGAAAAATCAAGTACCGTAGTATTATGAATGATACTGCTATTATGAGAACAATGATGGCTTAACACACAAACACACACAAACACAGAAGGCCAGTTGATGGGATGGCTACATCACTTTATGTACAAAGGCAACAACTTACACACAACTGCCCTGATGCAGGTAGATCTAAAAAGCTACCAAAAGTTACTATGAATACATATTTCAGTGAACCTACGAGTTTTCAAATGGTGCCACAATACATAAGAGAAAGGACATACCTAGTCCTCTCCCTTTTATTATCAACTTTCCCAATTCCCCTAACCCTCGAAATCCAGATTGAATCAAGTTACTCCGACAACTGTTCCACTTCACTATCAGCGAAAGTGAAATTCTGTGAATTTGGTCTGAAGTTCCGGGGGCTAGTTCCCACCTGCCCGCACAGCTCTACATAAGAGCATGTTGCATGTGCACGTCTGTGGCGTCGGTCAACCCCTCCCCCTCCCGGTCGCCCCGCCCGTCCGCTTCCCAAGCCACCTCCCCCTCGCCCACGCTCTCGCACTGTTGAAGGGCGTTCGTCGGAGGAGACGAGGCCGCGAGCGCTGAGTCGTCCAGGGCGTAGCTTCCGCCGCAGCCCGCCGTGATCGGGTCCTGAAGCGGAACATCCTGAGTCTGTGGTCGCGCCTGGGTCGCCAGGGATGATGCGTCGTCGACGTCGGGAACGTGCGGGCTGCTCTGGAGTGCCTGGAGTTGCTGGGGCGAGGCCAGCAGGGGGATCTGCTGCATGTGGCCCTGAGATCCGCCCACCGCCTGGAAGGTCATGTGGAGGATCTGCGGCTGCTGGCTCTGCTGCTGCTGGAACGATTGCAGGGTCATCTGCTGGAGCTGGTGGGGCTGCTGGGACGCCACGACCGGGCCGGAATGGAGGGACAGCTGCTGCTGCTGCTGCGGGGACGCCGACGCCATCTGCTGCACGAACTGGAGGGGCATCTGGAGCTGCAGGGTGTGGTGGGTCTGCTGCTGGGCGTCCGAGGGCGACGGGGGGTCGATGGGGGACAGGGCGATGGTCAGGGGCACCTGCATGGTGTGGAGGCCCTGCTCCTGGCTCACTACCACCACCTGGTGGCTCACCTGCCCCATCTGGGTCACTCGTTGGCCCACTTGAGGAGTCACCGGTCCCAGCTGGGCCGCCGGCTGTCCCACTTGGGTCACCTGCGGCGCGGGCTCCAGGCGGACAAGCTCGCCCTGGTTCCCGGTGGAGCCGCCCCCGGGACCCGGGGCGTCGATCAGGGTGGCGGGGGTGGTGATGAGGGCCCCCGCGTTGGCTGCCAGGGCCTCGGCGATGAGCACCTCCGGGTGGCTCTTGGCCTTGTGGGCCACCACGCTGTCCTTCTTCTCAAACTTCTTGCCGCAGATGGAGCAGGAGAACTGGTAGGTGGCGTCGGCGTCATGCTTCTTCATGTGCCAGTTGAGGGAGGCCTTCTGGCGGCAGGTGAAGCCGCAGATCTCACACCTGCAGGAGGCGAGAGGGAGGAGAAAACACCAAGAGGGAGGAAGGGAGGGAATGCGACGGAGAAAAGACGGGAGTGAATTCATGGGTCTAGAACGACCCGCCGGTTCAGCCAAGTGAGACATTTAAAGGAGAAGTGTGAATAAACAAACCAACGAAATAACAACAGAGAGCACACGAACGAACGGAAAACGAATCGGAAACTCACTGAAGGGGTTTCTCTCCTGTGTGGATCATACGGTGCACGGCCAGGTTGTGGGAGCTCTTGAAGGCACGGGCGCAGAACTCACAGATGTAATCCCGCTGGTCTGGGAACGGTAGCAAACCAGAGTGGGTAATCAGTTGCTCAACAGATACGCTCTTCCACGCTCTGATTCAGTGTGGTGTGGGTGTGCGCACCCATTTACCGTGCGTTAGACAAGGAAGATCGGTGGACATGTAGGTCTTTGACCCTCTCTTCAGGGTCAAAGACCCTCAGAAGAAAATTATAGTTTAATCCATAGATGTTCAACCCTCTCCTGGGGACCCCCTAGCCATCTCACAGTTTAGTTTTTTGCCCTGAACAAGTTCACCTTATTCAACGGGTAAGGGCTTGTTAATTAGTTAATAAGTTGATTCAGGTATGTTAGCTCTGAGATACATCTGAGATGGAATGACTGGGGGGACCCTGGAAGATGGTTGAAGATCTATTCGAAGACCATAAAACACATCATGGAAAACCATTCTGATGCAGCATCAAAAAGTATGCTACACTCTTGCTGAAAAACAACTCTCCAAGTTTTTTAAACAAGATTTAAACTTTTTACCTGGGTGTTGTGTAATCGGTTGAAAGCTCAATAACTATCTGGGTCCATTTGGGTTAAGGGGTGAGAAATGAAGAGCTTACCTCTTTCAATATGAGCAGAAAGTAAATGGGCCGAACTACAGATTACATTGGATTAGACTAAAACCTCTGCTTTTCATATGTCGTTAAACAGTTCATTTATACGCCACGTGAACCGGCAGTATTAATTAAAGGTTTTGTTGTGAACCTACTGAATGATTTGGAATGGATCTTTAACACAAGCCGTTTTCTTTTGGTAATGCAGGCCAATGAACCCGAGTAAATGCAATGTTATTGAGCATCTCAATGTAATTACTGCGGAAGCAGCATCACGTTCTAGCCAACAGCATGCATTTTGTCAGGTTCAAAAGATCTGGAGGAGAAAGTAACAAATCCAATGAAATCCCTTTCTAGATCTGTAGGAAAGATGTGAGGAGCGTGCGACGGGTGTGTCGTCTTTTCACCAGGCAGTGTGGTATTCAGTGTGTGCGTGTCTTTGGGCCCCTCTTTCTGTTTCTTTGGGCCCCTCTTTCTGTATGTCGTTGTTCTGGTTTTCCTACCATTGCAGGACCAAATCTCACCAGAATTCCCAACATCACACGATAACATGAAACACGGTTCTGACTTTTCAAAATGCTTTTGTTGGCTTACGGGTTGTTTAGGTTCAGAGTTTGGGTAACGATAAAAAGTTTAGTTACCGAGATAAAACATTTTGAATGAAAAATCTAAATCAATAGTCCTGCACATTGTCACTGAAATATGGTGTGTGTTACCTGTGTGGTGCTTGGCATGGCGAAGTAGCTGTTTCTGCAGCCTGAAGAGTCTTCCACAGGATGGGTGAGGACAAACATACTTTTTCTTCAACAGGTGCTGGTATTTAATATGGTGCTGCGAATGACAGGAAAAAACACCAGGTCACAAAGTGAGATAAAGAGAACGGGCGGAAAAGAAGCGTTATTCCATACAACAGAAGTTGTGTGTCATTTCCATCTCAGCAGGCAACCCAGGATGTGAAATTTTAATTAAAATTTTTTGTTTTTTTTAAAGCGCATGCAAAAATGAAAATCACAAAGAAAATCTAAAATAGTTCTGGTGCTTAATTGTCACTACAGCGACCACTACGGTTGTGCTGGCAGACCTGCAGGTAGCGAGGGTGAGCCAGGACCGTGCCGCACCCCTCCATCTCACAGCGCACATACTGCACTGGGGGCTTCTTCCTGTGGGGGGGACACACCACAGAATCGTCCAATCACGTGGGTCGATAATCATATGTCAGCGAGGTCAGAGTTCAGTTTCACTAATGACGATAGAAAAATTTTTAAGAAAAAAAAAGAACGGACTGTACCTTCTCTTCGGGAGCCGGGGACTTTTATCGTCTTTCCTTCGCCTGCCTCTCCTGATGGAAATAGGGAACAAAAGAAGTTGGAGAACTATTTAAGGAAAGCAGGGAATAAAGAGAAGGAAAAATAATGCACGATTTCCATTCGGCGGACAGAAGGCTGCACTCGCTCCTTTGACGTCAGCGCTCGGCGCTGGGGCGGAATCTTCCTCAAACGGAGGTGGTGTCAGAAAATGAGGGAATGGTGCAGACTCTGGGAGAGGGGTGGGGAGTCAGGTGTGTGTGTGTGTCGTGGTGTCTGTCATGGTGTCGTGATGTGTGTGTGTCGTGGTGTGTGTGCGTGCTTACTTCCTGGGCGCGTCTCCCTCTCCGAACTCGTTCTCCAGCTTCACATCGGTGCCCTCTCCCCCCTCCACCTTGATCCCTGGATCCTTGTCTTTCGCCAGCCCTTTCTCCTTCTTCTCTTTCTGTCTCAGAGGGAGTTTGCGCCGTGGTTTGGGGACATCTCTGGGAGAAAGAGGATTCATTTTGACAGTTACCAGCTTTCCCTCCCATGGGTCTAGTAAATAACATTTCCTATTTACTAGAGCAAATATATTGAGTCAAAATGCTGCATTATATTGTCAAAGACAAAAGCAGGTTATGTAATAATCAATACTATCCCCCATTAATAAGCTCCATCCTCTATCTTTGCAAGTATTCTAATTCCAGCAAAATCTCCATGTTCAAGTAACCAGTCATGAAAAGTCCCCAACCACCAGGACTGGTCCACACTTCTCCTTCATTCCTGATGCATCGTCCACACACACAAACCAACACGAGGGAGTCCAATACGACAGACACACCTAATGGCCTCAACGTCGGGGTCGTAGCTCTGGTCGTTGAGGTCATCTCTGAAGGGAACTTCATCATCACTGCTGATCACCTCCTCCCCACTGTAACACAATCACAGTGCTCAAACTCATATCCCCACACACACACACACACACACACACACACACACACACACACACACACGCCACCTTGCTTTTGGCAGACAATTTATTAAAGGCCAATTAAATAAAACGGTCGCCTGCCAAATTGTCTGGGACCGCCCATCATTTAGACGATTTTGTGCTTTTGGACCATTTTCTTTGTGTCTTAGGGTCACCTTACGTGCATATGGCTGCCCCATTCTCAACAGGCGAGAGACGGATAAAAGCTGTCGATCTCAAAGGTACAGGCCTCTTTCATTTAAGTACAATTTAAATTAGAGGTTGGGAGGGAAGGTTAAAGAGCATCCTTTATAGTGACAAGCCTACAGGCACGGCATCCTTCATATGGATGTGTTTTTTAGAATGTAGTGGACAACGGTGACAGGAATGTTGGCGCACCCAAATACACAGTGCGCGGCACAGCACCTTAGAACGACTCGTTCTAGACTTGAAATGCTGAGCAGAGGCGCAGGGTGAGGGTTGGATCTCTATCGAGGTGGAAGGCCAGAGAGTGGGTAACCTCTGGCGTGTAAGGATTTCATGTCACGATTTCCCAGGTCAAGTGAGCAGCGTGCTAACAACCAGGGGCCGTATTCACAAAACATTTTCTGTTACCACTAGGACTCCTAGACATCACTTAAAGTTCCTAACTAAAGTTTCCTCTTAAAACCTATTCAGAAAGCTGCTAAGACCAACTTTTACTAAGGAACGGGGAGAAATCTTAAGCAAAGAGAAAGGGCGGAGTTGACACTGTTGCTATGGATAATGTTGTGTTCCGCTACGCCCACAGTGATTGGCTGATAGGGGAGGGGTCTCTGTCAGTGAATTCATCATAGCAATACTGTAGTGGGATGTGTCATGTTGAGATAAAGATATTAAAATGTAGGCTAAGTGTTACTGATTAAATATTATACTGACTAGTCAAGATTCGTTCAGTTAATTATCAGCCTCATGTCCGGCAGCTTGTAAACAAATGTATGTTCATCTTTTGATGTTGCGATAATTTGTGCAGTTATGTGTCCCATCTATAGCACCAACTACACTGAGTGGTCCAGCTATGACCATGAAGTGGGCTTTGTTTCTTTGCAGTTGGCGAACTTTATCAGGAAACCAAATGATTTGTCAGACGATATGGGGTCTGGAGAGGGCATTTACTGTATGATAGTAATATTCTACTGACAGATGACTGAGATATATGTAGTCCGTCTGTGCTGCATTTTCCCTTTGGCCAAGTAGCGTAGAGTTGTCACAACCTTGATCTTTGGTATTACTGGAGAGTTTGTTTGTTGGTGAAGTGAATGCATCAATGATAAAGGTCTACTATGATCATAATACTCTTTTGATTAAGGCGATACCTTGTTAAAAGCTCAGTATCATTAAATGTTTCTAAAACATCAACCTGATTATGAGGCGGATTCCCAGCAGCAGCCCGTTTAGGATTGTTTGTTTGTGAGTCCTCTTGAATACTCCTAACTATTCACAGATTTAGGACCTGATTTTAGCACTAAAACACTTAGTGAAATACTTAGGTGTATTGAAATATTTAGGAGTCCTAAAGATAGAACTGACACAGCCATTTTTCAAGTTAGGAGCAACTTTTAGCCTTAAGATCCATCCATCATCTTCCTCTTATCCAGGGCCGGGTCGCGGGGGCAGCAGTCTAAGCAGGGATGCCCAGACTTCCCGCCACCTCAGCTGACCCCTCTCAATGTGGAGCAGCAGCGGCTCTACTCTGAGCTCCTCCCGGGTGACCGAGCTTCTCACCCTATCTCTAAGGGATCGCCCAGCCACCATGCGGAGAAAGCACATTTTGGCCGCCTGTATCCGGGATCTTGTCCTTTCGGTCATGACCCAAAGCTCATGACCATAGGTGAGAGTAGGAACGTGAGAGTCCCTCACTCGTGAACAAGACCCCTAGATACTTAAACTCCTCCACTTGAGGCAAGAACTCTCCACCAACCTGAAGTGGGCAAGCCACCCTAAGATGTTTTGTGAATACGGCCCCAGAATGGCAATGACAGTGGTAGAGAAGACATCGCAATATCAACTGTCCCAAGTCTACTGGGTATTGCTGTGATGAAACGGGGCCTAAATCCCAAATTGGATTTAACAAGATTTTGGAGGGAAAAAATTGGTAAAAGTAAAAAAAACAGAACACTTTAAAAGAAAAAAAAGGCCTCAATTTGCTATTATTATTCTTTATTTTATTCAACCAACCAGGCAAGGTAAAAGCCTGATGCCTAAATGCTGGAAAGAAAATAATGCCCACAAAGAGCAAATGACAGGTGTCTTCTATGAAAAGCATCATCTGTCTTATAGAGACCAAAGTAGGGGACAAGTTTATCACAGAGGCAGAACACATTAGTTGGGACGAGAACATCATACTACTGCTTTTTCATTACAACCTCAGAGGCAAATTTCGATTCTGTCTTATTCATTTTGAGCACCCTCACACACAAAAAAATGACCTCACAGTGTCTCATCCACACAATATCTCACCCACGTTACCTCTGTGACTGCGGTTGGACGTTGAAGACTTTCGGGTCGTCTTGGAAAGTGGGCTCATCGTCCCCTCCCAACAGAACGTCGTCCTCGCTCTCCTCTTTCTTCTCGCTGCGCAGAGAGAGAAGTTGCTGTTACCAGGGCAGAGCGGAAAGAAAGACCCAAGTATGTCTCACGCATACGGGCATGCGAGCATGTAGCCATCCAGACATCAGATGTGCGTGCCTGCGGTATGTACTCACATCCCAGCGGCCTGCTTCTCAACTGCCTTGGCCTCCACCTCAACTGAAAAAATAAGAGGTCACCGTCACACTACAGCAAGTACAATGACAGGCGGTTTCAATTTGCCGTCATGAAATTGACTCGATGCCCACAGAACATTGGAATGGAAACCGAAACCGCAACAGCCACACAACATGTAAAACAAGAACAATTGGGCCTAAATGAGCTAAAGCCGAGACACAGTTAACCGGTTTGGGGTGCTTACCAGTCGAGTTTTCGGCGCCTGGCTCGCTTTTGCAAACGGGTGTTGCAGACCCCCTGGCACTGCGGGCAAAGGTGACCTTGGCACGGCGTGAGCGAGGAGGGGCTGGCGGGGGCAAAGTGAGTGCCATCATACACACGCTGAACTAGAATACAACAACAGGCCTAAGAGTTTGTTAGTGTAGTTACAGGTCTGTGTTTATTTTGTCACACAGTGTGTCATTGGTCACCTACCTTGAACATCAGCTGACTTCTTTGGGTCCCCTTTGCTGCCGAGGAGAGAAATATACAGTCTGTTGTTAAAATAGTGATGACGTTTCAGCTGGGATTATCTTAATTTATGCACAATGTCCCATGATCCTTAAACATGAGATGTCAGTGAACACATCATTTGGACATGACAAACCGTGCACACCGCTAATGAGAGGACAGGTAAAGACTAGAAAGTTTAGTGTAGTTTTACCCCTCCCTCTTTCAACAGTTACAGGAAGGAGTACTTTTTAGAGCATAAAATGAGCTGCACTGCATGCAACTTATTACATATGGGCATTGCATTAAAATGTTTACAAGGAAGATTGACAGTTTTACAGGCATTTCAAATAGATGTTCCACGCATCGCTGAGGACTAAGCTATATTGCAATATATAAGTGAAGGAAGGCACGTAAATACGAACGTACTCATGACCACTGTCATCTTCGGCCTCTCCTGTACTTTCTATTGAAGCTGCGGAGGCAGCATTTTTCCTGGGTCTGGGACAGGCAGCCTTCCTTCGGCGGTTTACGGCGGTGTCCGGGCTAGATTCTTCAGCATCGTCACTTTTCTCGCTCTGCAGCCAAGCTGGTACCGTTCGTGTAGACCGGTCACGTAACACCCTTCCAGAACTTGGTGTGGTTGGTGTTGCTCCATTCGTATCTGGTGAGGGAGAAACCCCTTTCTTTTGCCGGCCTACTCCCCGGCCTCTTGTAGTCCTACGCGGGGTGACCACTTCACTAGAGGGCGGGGATTGCACCGTGGCCTTGTCATCCTCGGTCTCTTCCCCTTTATTGTTATCGCCGGATTGGGCGATTTGCGGCTCCATCGCCGCGTGTTCCCGTTTCCTACCCTTTTCTCCTGCACCGTATTTATAAATTTTTCGGATACTGAAAGAAAACAATGTTTACATTTGATATAAAATAGATAAAAACGTTTTGTTTGATAGAGGCCGTAATCCGACTGTGTAACATATTTCACAGAATGTGGGCCTTGTCCGCAAATTATAAACATTAATTTATTGATCAATAATTGAAAACTTTAAGGCTTACTAGATATAATAAGAAACCAATATCCATTTTTAAAGAACCAGACACTATTTTTGCGTTCTTAAAGCTATAGTAAACCTAATTATTCGCACGGCCTGTCGCGTTACCGCTTTGTTGCGTCTCCTTTAAGCCAAAGAATAAAACCAAGGTTAAATTCATAAGCAACATGTGTTCATCAGTTGCACACGTTTGCACCATTATCGTCACCCAAACATACCCTACATTTACAGGCCACGTTACCCGTTTGTTCCATCCCGAGTGTTTACAGATCAGTGAAGATGCGCAGGAGCAGTGCATTTTCGGCGCGCGAGGACAGTCCTTCTGGGTACAGTCTTTGCTAGTCATGGGAAATGTAGGCCGAGTGCAAAGATCTTGCATTGATTTAGTTTCAAATATATAAAATAAAGTACAGTTAATTTTATATTACATTTTATAATTTTCTATCGTTTTTGCATAAAATAAGTGTAATTACAAATATTCTAAAATGTCACGTATTGCAATTTGTAAGGTTTCTGCCAGTAGATGGCAATGTCGTGTTGACGCTGTGACTATTGTACAATCAAAGGATAGCAGAACGATGCTACGCTCAGGAGCCACTCACTCCTCTTTTGTAGAACATTATTTAAAAAAATAGTAACCTGTAAGATTAATTATACAATGTGTATTCATCTTTAATACATTTCCATCAATTATCTGTTAAAAAAGTCTCATTTAATTGTGAAAAAATAAAAAAGAGCCCTTTTTGTACAAATTAATATCATATATTAGATCACTCTTCCCAACTGATCATGTTTACACACAAACTTTCAGAGGCATGTTGGAGACACTAGTTTCATGGGGCCACACCTCCAATATCTTCTGGCCTCCTTGGAGGTCTAGAAACTTACCTATTTAAAAAAAAGCAGCTGACTCTAAGCAGGAAGATTTTTATTGGATGTTAGTTTGCAAAAAACCTCCATTCACAGGCTTGTAGAAGGTGGGTTTAGCATGGGATCACAATTTTTTCGAACTGGATAGAACACATTTCCTAAAAGGTTTTAGTTCCTACCTAGATTGCAACATATCAGAAAATAAACAAAAATGAATTCTGTTTTGGAAGAACTGTGCTCCACTCCATATGTTTAAAAAAAAAATGGATGTTTTGGCATGTCTTCCTAAAGACTATTGTTTGTTAGGCTAAAAACTTTTGGTACATCTGAGGGTTGTGATTGCCGCGCAACCACTTTGTTCTGAGTTTAGAATAAGGCTTTATCCCCCTCACAGAGCTGCTAATTCTTTTTACTTCATCCACACTTTTATATTTTAGCAGAAGATTGTGGCAGGAACCACATACTGCTTAGAAAACCCAACATTCAGCGTTTCTGATCCTATTATATCTTCTAAGGCGTGTGTGTAGTCTGGTTGCAGTAACAACGATGTACCTAGGAAAAGGTTATGTTTGTATCTCAAAGACTGATATGGTTCACCACAAATGTGACATACTTCCACAGATTTCAATGTGGTTATATTTGGCAATTTTGCTGCCATCTTCATTTAGCTAGCTACTGTTGCACTGAAGGCATTATTCTTGTGAGCACCTGTATAAGCCCCTCCCAAGCAATTAATTTGATTGGGTTAATGTGTTTTGAGGTTTAGCCCAAGTAATTAATTTGATTGGGTTAACGTGTCTTGAGACAAAAAAAAATTGTTTCCCTCCCCTTTGTAACCAAAATATGTATATATAATTTCACAAACATATTTTAGATTTTTTTCTGGTTTGTGCAGAAATCATTAAGAATAATATAAAACCAGTCTGCACACCACCATGGTGAATTGGTTTAGTCCTGACTCTTGGCTGACAGTGGTGGGGGACGGGTAATGTATTGATGCTCGAGTGCCAAATGAACACAAATGGATAAGAAAAGGTCTAAGTCATCAGTTTAGGAAAAAGAGGAAAGGAGAATGCGCAAAACATAACGGTCATCTCTTTATGTGTATAATATTATGCATGTAATGAAATGGACTAGTATAATATTAATGTTTGTTAGCCTTTGTTGTTTACTACGCTATTACACATAGGTTGACTACACTCACCTAAAGGATTATTAGGAATACCTGTTAAATTTCTCATTAATGCAATTATCTAATCAACCAATCACATGGCAGTTGCTTCAGTGCATTTAGGGGTGTGGTCCTGGTCAAGACAATCTCCTGAACTCCAAACTGAATGTCAGAATGGGAAAGAAAGGAGATTTTGAGCGTGGCATGGTTGTTGGTGCCAGATGGGCTGGTCTGAGTATTTCAAAATCTGTTCAGTTACTGGGATTTTCATGCACAACCATTTCTAGGGTTTACAAACAATGGTGTGAAAAGGGAAAAACATCCAGTATGCGGCAGTCCTGTGGGCGAAAATGCCTTGTTGATGCTAGAGGTCAGAGGAGAATGGGCCGACTGATTCAAGCTGATTGAAGAGCAACTTTGACTGAAATAACCAGTCGTTACAACCAAGGTATGCAGCAAAGCATTTGTGAAGCCACAACACGCACAACCTTGAGGCGGATGGGCTACAACAGCAGAAGACCCCACCGGGTACCACTCATCTCCACTACAAATAGGAAAAAGAGGCTACAATTTGCACAAGCTCACCAAAATTGGACAGTTGAAGACTGGAAGAATGTTGCCTGGTCTGATGAGTCTCGATTTCTGTTGAGACATTCAGATGGTAGAGTCAGAATTTGGCGTAAACAGAATGAGAACATGGATCCATCATGCCTTGTTACCACTATGCAGGCTGGTGGTGGTGGTGTAATGTGTGGGGGATGTTTTCTTGGCACACTTTAGGCCCCTTAGTGCCAATTGGGCATCGTTTAAATGCAACGGCCTACCTGAGCATTGTTTCTGACCATGTCCATCCCTTTATGACCACCATGTACCCATCCTCTGATGGCTACTTCCAGCAGGATAATGCACCATGTCACAAAGCTCGAATCATTTCAAATTGGTTTGTTGAACATGACAATGAGTTCACTGTACTGAAATGGCCCCCTCAGTCACCAGATCTCAACCCAATAGAGCATCTTTGGGATGTGGTGGAACAGGAGCTTCGTGCCCTGGATGTGCATCCCTCAAATCTCCATCAACTGCAAGATGCTATCCTATCAATATGGGCCAACATTTCTAAAGAATGCTTTCAGCACCTTGTTGAATCAATGCCACATAGACTTAAGGCAGTTCTGAAGGTGAAAGGGGGTCAAACACAGTATTAGTATGGTGTTCCTAATAATCCTTTAGGTGAGTGTATATTGTTTTCTGTCCAACTAGCTTACATAACATTGGATTACATTTCACACAATTTCATCATGATAATGTGTGTAGCCTGCAAAAAGATTACAACCTAACTAGCACGTTATTGATTTGGTTAACTTTCATGGAGGTGACATCAAAAGTTTCCTTTTCAACTTTTTTGGAAAGGAAAGAAAAAAGAGCAGTGGTCTCTTAATTTTTTCCAGAGCTGTGTTTAGGGTGTCAGACTCTAGTGTATTTAGTGTATAGTGTATTTCAATGTGAATTCAGGGGCACTTCTGAAAGATGTCTATGCACCCTTTGACACTGGCCAGGATGAAGAGCCCCCTAGGCTTTGTGCAATGTCGTTTATTTTGTGTTTTTTTTATTAGCAATAGGGTAAAAATCTGATTATTTTAATTATTAATTTATTATTATTATTCATTTCTACTTCTTTATGATATTTCTGAGACTTAATTTTGTATATATTTGTATATTTATATGGGGGGGGGGGGGGTGCTGAACTGGGGTGCCAAACAAGCTCAAACCACTACTGCTGAAAACCAGAAAGTATCATGGATAGTTGTTTACAACCTTCAATCCCTAAGAATACCACTAGGTGACAGTGTTAATCATCATATCGTCAGGACAGCAGTTTTATCAGTCAAACAATTTAGCTAATGTTGTGGGTGTAGTGATATATTGTGTCTCAGCTGACCTTGCCACCCTCCGAAGAACCCCGTGGTTCCAGGGACAAAATACCAGCAACAGTGTGTGAAAACCTTGTGAAGACTTACAGAAAACATTTGACCTCTGTCGTTTCTAACAAAGTATTGAGATGAACTTTTGTTATTGACCAAATACGTATTTTCCACCATAATTTACCAATAAATTCATTAAAATCCTACAATGTAATTTTCTGTATTTATTTTTCTCATTTTGTCTCCCATAGTTGAAGTGTACCTATGATGAAAATTACAGGCCTTTCTCATCTTTTTAAGTGGGAGAACTTGCACAATTTTTTTTGCCCCACTGTATATACACACAAAAATATCTAATTTGGCTGTACTACAATTCATTATATTGTGTACGTGACTACTACATTTGGATTGCTGCTACATTTGGGATGAATGTTCTGCCTCTAAGCATGAGTCATACAGGTAATCTTGTAGTCAATATGTGCTTATCTCACCAAATTCTCCTGCTAGAACATGTATCTGAAGGGTGAAGACGAAGGAACATTCAAAGCAAATCCGGAACACATTGTTTTCAGGGGTAGGATATAAGAACTGAAGGCATTAGATATCCACCGATATCCACAGATATTACTAACAAATGGAGATAACTGAATGTTTGTCTAGAACAGGCCGTTCTCAAAAACGGAGTTTACGGCCGAGCTGGAAGACACTATGCAGACTGCAGCAATAGCCTAGGTACTACACAAAGGGATATTGTGGGATATTGGCAAAAAGAAAAAACAACAGATCTCGGTTAGAGTTTGTCAAAATGCATCTTAAACCAACCAATCTGTGACCAAGTGGAAGAAGATTCTGTGGTCTGAAAATGTTTTCTCTGTGTTATGGCCTGGATTGCTTGTGAAGATAGAGGGCAACATTTTTGCAGCAAAGTACATTGAAACCATCTGAAATCTACAAGAGACATGGGACTTGCAGGTAAAACCTGCCTAACAACCTACATATTTCACCCCACACCCCAACTCTGTCTTCTTACGTCAGAGCCAAGCTGTTGCTACAGTGATACTTTAGAAATGTAGGGGGGAGTTTGCGTTCCAAAGAGTACTTCCTCTTAAGCATTAGGCTCTGTCAGCTCTTTAGGTAGTACTCCAATTATTCTAGTAATGTTTGGTGCACTTCACTATAAAAAGGATTTCCTTCCTTCATAGGTGTAGTGGTATGCTATGGATCATGCTTTGAAGCAAACTGTACCTGGCCATTCTGTTCTTGAGAATTTCCAGTGGTTTGCGTATTTATTATGCTGATTTTATGCTGGTTTATTCTTCTGTTCTCTGCTCTTTGACACATTTATGCCTACATGCTGGAGAGAGGTTTTGGTCTGTTCTACAGCTGAAAAGCGTTCATGTCCTCATAATATATAGCATTCTTCATCATCCTACAGTACTCTTCTATGGTCTACCATGTTGTATTGCCAAACAATGTACCAAAAGTTGATTTTGATATCTAATGCTTACAGTGGGGCAAAAAAGTATTTAGTCAACCACCAATTGTGCAAGTTCTCCCACTTTAAAAGATGAGAGGCCTGTAATTTTCATCACGAAATGGACTAGTATAATATTAATGTTTGTTAGCCTTTATTGTTTACTACGCTATTACACATAGGTTGACTACACTCACCTAAAGGATTATTAGGAACACCTGTTAAATTTCTCATTAATGCAATTATCTAATCAACCAATTACATGGCAGTTGTTTCAATGCATTTAGGGGTGTGGTCCTGGTCAAGACAATCTCCTGAACTCCAAACTGAATGTCAGAATGGGAAAGAAAGGTGATTTAAGCAATTTTGAGCGTGGCATGGTTGTTGGTGCCAGATGGGCCGGTCTGAGTATTTCAAAATCTGTTCAGTTACTGGGATTTTCATGCACAACCATTTCTAGGGTTTACAAACAATGGTGTGAAAAGGGAAAAACATCCAGTATGCGGCAGTCCTGTGGGCGAAAATGCCTTGTTGATGCTAGAGGTCAGAGGAGAATGGGCCGACTGATTCAAGCTGATAGAAGAGCAACTTTGACTGAAATAACCAGTTGTTACAACCAAGGTATGCAGCAAAGCATTTGTGAAGCCACAACACGCACAACCTTGAGGCGGATGGGCTACAACAGCAGAAGACCCCACCGGGTACCACTCGTCTCCACTACAAATAGGAAAAAGAGGCTACAATTTGCACAAGCTCACCAAAATTGGACAGTTGAAGACTGGAAGAATTTTGCCTGGTCTGATGAGTCTCGATTTCTGTTGAGACATTCAGATGGTAGAGTCAGAATTTGGCGTAAACAGAATGAGAACATGGATCCATCATGCCTTGTTACCACTGTGCAAGCTGGTGGTGGTGGTGTAATAGTGTGGGGGATGTTTTCTTGGCACACTTTAGGCCCCTCGTTTTAATGCCACAGCCTACCTGAGCATTGTTTCTGACCATGTCCATCCCTTTATGACCACCATGTACCCATCCTCTGATTGCTACTTCCAGCAGGATAATGCACCATGTCACAAAGCTCGAATCATTTCAAATTGGTTTGTTGAACATGACAATGAGTTCACTGTACTGAAATGGCCCCCTCAGTCACCAGATCTCAACCCAATAGAGCATCTTTGGGATGTGGTGGAACAGGAGCTTCGTGCCCTGGATGTGCATCCCTCAAATCTCCATCAACTGCAAGATGCTATCCTATCAATATGGGCCAACATTTCTAAAGAATGCTTTCAGCACCTTGTTGAATCAATGCCACGTAGACTTAAGGCAGTTCTGAAGGTGAAAGGGGGTCAAACACAGTATTAGTATGGTGTTCCTAATAATCCTTTAGGTGAGTGTATATTGTTTTCTGTCCAACTAGCTTACATAACATTGGATTACATTTCACACAATTTCATCATGATAATGTGTGTAGCCTGCAAAAAGATTACAACCTAACTAGCACATTATTGATTTGGTTAACTTTCATGGAGGTGACATCAAAAGTTTCCTTTTCAACTTTTTTGGAAAGGAAAGAAAAAAGAACAGTGGTCTCTTAATTTTTTCCAGAGCTGTGTTTAGGGTGTCAGACTCTAGTGTATTTAGTGTATAGTGTATTTCAATGTGAATTCAGGGGCACTTCTGAAAGATGTCTATGCACCCTTTGACACTGGCCAGGATGAAGAGCCCCCTAGGCTCTGTGCAATGTCGTTTATTTTGTGTTTTTTTATTAGCAATAGGGTAAAAATCTGATTATTTTAATTATTAATTTATTATTATTATTCATTTCTACTTCTTTATGATATTTCTGAGACTTAATTTTGTATATATTTGTATATTTATATGGGGGGGGGGGGGGGGTGCTGAACTGGGGTGCCAAACAAGCTCAAACCACTACTGCTGAAAACCAGAAAGTATCATGGATAGTTGTTTACAACCTTCAATCCCTAAGAATACCACTAGGTGACAGTGTTAATCATCATTTCGTCAGGACAGCAGTTTTATTGGTCAAACAATTTAGCGAATGTTGTGGGTGTAGTGATATATTGTGTCTCAGCTGACCTTGCCACCCTCCGAAGAACCCTGTGGTTCCAGGCAATGATGCATTCTGAGAGTATGCCATGTCGTCAGCATAATTAGGTTGGAGTTGGACCCTGTCATGGGTGAACAGGGAGTTCTGGAAAAGGCTGAGCATACATACTTCCTGGATTACCAACCCTCACCACCTGGGTTCAGCGCATCAGGAGGGCAGAGGATCCCGCTGTGCAGGCCTGGATCCCGCCCAAGGTGTCCCAGCATCTAGAGGTATATTTTCAGACACTTAATTCGATTAAGCCATTTCCTCAAAGAGCAGATGGTCGTATTCGAACCCAGGCTGCAGCTGTTTGCACCAAAGGCATCCCATATCACCGGACACTCATCATGAAAACTTTTAGTAAAATTCTAAGAACAAGCTCTAAATGTTACTACCATGATTTTTATGGAAAGTTCACCACAAAGTGCACATTACCATTAAATAGAACCATTAGTAAACCAGTAGGAATCCTCAGCCTTAGGTACTGGAGTTCCCCAAGAAGAAGGTTGTTTCTTAATGTTCCCTGAACTATGTGAGAACATTCTCAATTTCAACCCAGTCAGAGAACTTCCGCTGAACGTTATCAAATAGTACATTAATTGTGAATTTGTTAAGTTAAATTGTGTAAGGCATATTTTCTGTTAAGTCTTAGAATCTGTTAAAGGTGTTAAGTCTTAAAATCAAAGTATTTTTATTTATTTTTGTTAACCTAATAAGTATGCTTTGAACTCATGCTTTAGCAGAAGATTGCTACTGGATGTATAATTTTAAATATAATTATAATAACATAACAGGATCAAAATCTTTATGTACAAAAAATGGAATTACTAATGAATTGTACAGCAGTGTTGACCACAATTTTTATCATGACAATTTTGGTAGCAGGCTGGGAGAAATACCTGTATGATACACTTTAACAATGAACACACTTGTTGCTTTTCTATTGTTGCAGAATAACTTTGCCTTTTGGAGCATGGCTAAATCAAATACTGAAGTTCTGTTTTGTGTTAGATACCTATATTTGACCAATAATAGCTTACTTGGTAATTCATTCACCATTTATGCATATTTATCTATTCATAGGATAATTAAAACATTTAGATATATATACACTGATCAGCCATAAAATCGCCCATGACCCTGTCATTTGTTCACCACTTTTCCTTCCTTTGACCACTTTTAATAGGTACTGACCACTGCAGACCAGGAACACCTCACAAGGGCTGCAGTTTTGGAGATGCTCTGACTCAGTCGTTTAGCCATCACTATTTGGCCCTTGTCAAAATTTGCTCAGATCCAAATGTTTGACCATTTGTCAACTTTTAGGACAGAATTTTCACTTGCTGCCTAATATATCCCCATATATTACCCACTGACAGTTGCCATGATTACAAGATTATCAGTGTTATTCACTTCACCTGTCAGTGTGAAGAAGTTGAAAAGGAAGGTTTTGAGTGAGGAACAGAAGGGTTAAAATTAAGAGACCACTGCAAATTGAACGATTCTGTTCCTCACTCAAAACTTTCCTTTACAACATTTTTGGAAAGGAAAGAAAAAGGTGCAGTGGTCTCTTCATTTTTTCCGTAGCTATATATATATATATATATATACACAGTGGTGCAAAAAAGTATTTAGTCAGCCACCAATTGTGCAAGTTCTCCCACTTAAAAAGATGAGAAATGTCTGTAATTTTCATCATAGGTACACTTCAACTATGAGAGACAAAATTAGAAAAAAATATATAGAAAATCACATTGTAGGATTTTTAATGAATTTATTGGTAAATTCTTCGGTAAAATAAGTATTTGGTCACCTACAAACAAGCAAGATTTCTGGCTCTCACAGACCTGTAACTTCTTTAAGAGGCTAATCTGTCCTCCACTCGTTACCTGTATTAATGGCACCTGTTTGAACTTATCAGTATAAAAGACACCTGTCCACAACCTCAAACAGTCACACTCCAAACTCCACTATGGCCAAGACCAAAGAGCTGTCAAAGGACACCAGAAACAAAATTGTAGACCTGCACCAGGCTGGGATTACTGAATCTGCAATAGGTAAGCAGCTTTGTGTGAAGAAATCAACTGTGGGAGCAATTATAAGAAAATGGAATAAATACAAGACCACTGATAATCTCCCTCGATCCGGGGCTCCACGCAAGATCTCACCCCGTAGGGTCAAAATGATCACAAGAACAGTGAGCAAAAATCCCAGAACCACACGGGGGGACCTAGTGAATGACCAGCAGAGAGCTGGGAACAAAGTAACAAAGGCTACCATCAGTAACACACTACGCCGCCAGGGACTCAAATCCTGCAGTGCCAGACGTGTCCCCCTGCTTAAGTCAGTACATAACCAGGCCATCTGAAGTTTGCTGGAGAGCATTTGGATGGTCCAGAAGAGGATTGAGAGAATGTCATATGGTCAGATGACACCAAAATAGATCTTTTTGGTAAAAACTCAACTTGTCGTGTTTTGAGGAGAAAGAATGCTGAGTTACATCCAAAGAACACCATACCTACTGTGAAGCATATGGGTGGAAACATCAGGCTTTGGGGCTGTTTTTCTGCAAAGGGACAAGGACGACTGATCCGTGTAAAGGAAAGAATGAATGGGGCCATGTATCGTGAGATTTTGAATGAAAACCTCCTTCCATCAGCAAGGGCATTGAAGATGAAACGTGGCTGGGTCTTTCAGCATGACAATGATCCCAAACACACCGCCCGGACAACGAAGGAGTGGCTTCCTAAGAAGCATTTCAAGGTCCTGAAGTGGCCTAGCCAGTCACCAGATCTCAACCCCATGGAAAATCTTTGGAGGGAGTTGAAAGTCTGTTTTGCCCAGCAACAGCCCCAAAACATCACTGCTCTAGAGGAGATCTGCATGGAGGAATGGGCCAAAATACCAGCAACAGTGTGTGAAAACCTTGTGAAGACTTACAGAAAACATTTGACCTCTGTCGTTTCCAACAAAGGGTATATAACAAAGTATTGAGATGAACTTTTGTTATTGACCAAATACGTATTTTCCACCATAATTTACCAATAAATTCATTAAAATCCTACAATGTGATTTTCTGTATTTATTTTTCTCATTTTGTCTCCCATAGTTGAAGTGTACCTATGATGAAATTTACAGGCCTTTCTCATCTTTTTAAGTGGGAGAACTTGCACAATTGGTGGCTGACTAAATACTTTTTTTGCCCCACTGTATATACCCACAAAAATATCTAATTTGGATGTACTACAATTCATTATATTGTGTACGTGACTACTACATTTGGATTGCTGCTACATTTGGGATGAATGTTCTGCCTCTAAGCATGAGTCATACAGGTAATCTTATAGTCAACATGTGCTTATCCCACCAAATTCTCCTGCTAGAACATGTATCTGAAGGGTGACACTTAAAAGCATTTACCTCCTTTGGACTTTTCCACATTTTATTGTTGAAGTCAAAATTGATTTAATTAACACCAAAAAAGTCTGTAATGTTTAAGTCGAAAAGAAAAACTAAACTTAATTTATTACAATTATAAAACAGAAAATAATGGATTGGGTAAGTATTTACCCCATTGTTAGCATGCACCTTTGGGCAATCAAAGTGTTTCACGTGATTTCTAGTTAAATACATCTGACTCTGGAAGGTACCAGAAAGGGTTTGTACAGTTCCTAACAAAAACTACTTAGTGAAGACGAAGGAACATTCAAAGCAAATCCGGAACACATTGTTTTCAGGGGTAGGATATAAGAACTGAAGGCATTAGATATCCACCAATATCCACAGATATTACTGACAAATGGAGATAACTGAATGTTTGTCTAGAACAGGCCGTTCTCAAAAACGGAGCTTACGGCTGAGCTGGAAGACACTGTGCAGACTGCAGCAATAGCCTAGGTACTACACAAAGGGATATTGTGGGATATTGGCAAAAAGAAAAAACAACAGATCTTGGTTAGAGTTTGTCAGAATGCATCTTAAACCAACCAATCTGTGACCAAGTGGAAGAAGATTCTGTGGTCTGAAAATGTTTTGGCCTCCACTCTAAGCTCTATGTTTTGCTCATGCCTAACACCATACGTCATCCTGAGAATACCATCATCATGCTACAGGATTCTTCTCTGTGTTATGGCCTGGATTGCTTGTGAAGATAGAGGGCAACATTTTTGCAGCAAAGTACATTGAAACCATCTGAAATCTACAAGAGACATGGGACTTGCAGGTAAAACCTGCCTAACAACCTACATATTTCACCCCACACCCCAACTCTGTCTTCTTACGTCAGAGCCAAGCTGTTGCTACAGTGATACTTTAGAAATGTAGGGGGGGAGTTTGCGTTCCAAAGAGTACTTCCTCTTAAGCATTAGGCTCTGTCAGCTCTTTAGGTAGTACTCCAATTATTCTAGTAATGTTTGGTGCACTTCACTATAAAAAGGATTTCCTTCCTTCATAGGTGTAGTGGTATGCTATGGATCATGCTTTGAAGCAAACTGTACCTGGCCATTCTGTTCTTGAGAATTTCCAGTGGTTTGCGTATTTATTATGCTGATTTTATGCTGGTTTATTCTTCTGTTCTCTGCTCTTTGACACATTTATGCCTACATGCTGGAGAGAGGTTTTGGTCTGTTCTACAGCTGAAAAGCGTTCATGTCCCCATAATATATAGCATTCTTCATCATCCTACAGTACTCTTCTATGGTCTACCATGTTGTATTGCCAAACAATGTACCAACAGTTGATTTTGATATCTAATGCTTACAGTGGGGCAAAAAAGTATTTATTCAACCACCAATTGTGCAGGTTCTTCCACTTAAAAAGATGAGAGGCCTGTAATTTTCATCATAGGTACACTTCAACTATGAGAGACAAAATGAGAAACAAAATCCAGAAAATCACATTGTAGGATTTTTTATGAATTTATTGGTAAATTATGGTGGAAAATAAGTATTTCTTCAATAACAGAACTTTACCTCAATACTTTGCTATATACACTTTGTTGGAAATGAGAGAGATCAAATGTTTTCTGTAAAGGTTTTCACACACTGTTGCTGGTATTTTGTCCCATTCCTCTATGCCGATCTCCTCTAGAGCAATGATGTTTTGGGGCTGTCGCTGGGCAAAACAGACTTTCAACTCCCTCCAAAGATTTTCCATAGGGTTGAGATCTGGTGACTGGCTAGGCCACTCCAGGACCTTGAAATGCTTCTTAGGAAGTCACTACTTCGTTGCCCGGGCGGTGTGTTTGGGATCATTGTCATGCTGAAAGACCCAGCCACGTTTCATCTTCAATGCCCTTGCTGATGGAAGGAGGTTTTAACTCAAAGTCTCACGATACATGGCCCCAGTCTTCCTGGTCCCTTTGCAGAAAAACAGTGGTCTTGTATGTATTCAATTTTCTTATAATTGCTCCCACAGTTGATTTCTTCACACAAAGCTGCTTACCTATTGCAGATTCAGTCATCCCAGCCTGGTGCAGGTCTACAATTTTGTTTCTGGTGTACTTTGACAGCTCTTTGGTCTTGGCCATAGTGGAGTTTGGAGTGTAACTGTTTGAGGTTGTGGACAGGTATCTTTTATACTGATAACAAGTTCAAACAGGTGCCATTAATACAGGTAACGAGTGGAGGACAGATTAGCCTCTTAAAGAAGAGGTTACAGGTCTGTAAGAGCCAGAAATCTTGCTTGTTTGTAGGTGACCAAATACTTATTTTACCGAGGAATTTAAAAATAAATTCATTAGAAATCCTACAATGTGATTTTCTGGAATTTCTCATTTGAATTTCTCAAAATAAATTTCTAATTTTGTCTCTCATAGTTGAAGTGTACCTATGAGGAAAATGACAGGCCTCTCTCATCTTTTTAAGTGGGAGAACTTGCACAATTGGTGGCTGACTAAATACTTTTTTGGCCCACTGTATGTCTCTGATCAATTCATTTTCACACAGGTCCCCTTGATTTATCAGGTTAGCTTTACTGGCATTTGGAACATTGTACTTCTCAAGTTGAGAGAGTACAAAGGACTCCATATGCAAATGCAACACACAGAATCACTTCTAAACACTTTGTTAGATCTCTTGTGAATGAAATAATTATGTAACGACATACAGCTGCACAGCCAATTGTCTAAATACTTTAGGTCCACTAAAATTGGGGGATTATGTGCAATCTTGTTTCCAAAAATTCTGGGATGCTGCTTTAATGCAAATAAAACAGAATGCAATTATGTGCGAAAAAAGTATCCCTGTATTTGATTGAAAATAATACAAAGACAACATATCAAATGCTGATACTGAGAAAAAAAAACATGCCCATTTTGAATTTGTGACAAGCACCACATTTCAAAAAAGTTGGGACATGGGTATGTTCACTCCTGTGTTGCATCATGTCCTCTTTTAACAATTCTCTGCAAACGTTTGGGAAGTGAGGAGACCATTTGCTGTAGTTTTGAAAGTGAATTGTATTCCCATTCTTACTTGATAAAGGATTTCAGTTGTTCAACAGTTCAGGGTTTCCTTTGTTGTATTTTTTGTTTCATAATCCACCAAATGTTTTCAATGGGTGACAGGTCTGTACTGCAAGGTGGCCAATTTAGCACCCAGATTATTTTACTACGGAGCCATGCTGTTGTAGTACGTGCAGAATGTGGTTTGGCATTGTCTTGCTGAAATAAGCAAGGCTTTCCCTGAAAAAGACATTGTCTGGATAACAGCATATCTTGCTCCAAAACCTGTATATATTGTTCAGCATTAATGGTGCCTTCACAGATGTGATAGTCACCCTGCCATGGGCACTAATGCACCCCCATACCATCAAGGATGCTGCCTTTCCAAACTGTGCACTGATAACAACCTGGATTATCCTTCCCCTCACCGTCCGTGATTCCCAAAATGTATTTAAAATTTTGATTTGTCAGACCACAGGACAGCTTTCCACATTGCCATAGTCGATCTTAAATGAGCTCGGACCAGAGAAGACAGTGGCGTTTCTGGATCTTGTTTATACACTATCTGGTTTCTTGCATTTGTAGATGCATCAACAAATGTTCACAGACAATGATTTTCGGGAAGTGTTCCTGAGAGCATGCAGTGATGTTCGCTACAGAATTGTGTCTGTTTTTAATGCAGGCCCTGAAGATCACGGCCACTCCAATATTTGTTTTCGGGCCTTGTTCCTTGCGTACAGAGATTTCTCCCAATCCTCTGTATCTTTTCATGACATTATGTACTGTACATGATGAGATCCCCAAACATTTTGCAATTTCATGCTGAGAAATGTTATTCTTAAATTGTTGCACTATTTGCTTGTGCAGTCTTTCACAGAGTGGTCAACCCCCCCCCATCTTTACTTCTGAAAGACATCCTTTCTGGGATGCTCTTTTCATACCCAATCATGTTATTGACCTATTGCCAATTAACCAAATTACTTGTGAGATATTCCACCAGTTTGTTTTTAGCATTACACAACTTTTCCAGTCTATTGTTGAATCTGTCCCAGCTTTTTTTAAATGTGTTGCAGGCATCAAATTCAATGCAGGCATATATCTTTCAAGAAACAATAAAATATCTCAGTTTCAACATTTTATATGTTGTCTGTTTACTTTTTTCTATGGAATATAGGGTTTAAATTATTTGCACATCATTGCATTCTGTTTTTCGTCACATTTTACATAGCGACTCAACTTTTTTGGAGACTTTAACTGGAGCTGTAATTCCTACATGGTTCATGGTTTATATGACTACCCTGAAATCAAAGCTGGTAGTCTGAATTTATTGCTCTAATTCATTGTGCCAAAACAACCAAGCTTGTGCCATTGTCCAAATGCGTATGGGCTGTATTCTAGAAAGGCCTGGAAAAAATACATGATTTGAAAGCAACTCGACAGCAGGTGTGGGACACATCTCCTCCAAACTCATCTCTCAAAGACATTCTGATTAGTATCACTTATCAGTATGTTAGAACATCTACTGTTCCCTTTATCAAGCCACACATGGCTCCAGTACTTTCACGCACACCTTTTCAGTCTCAAAACAAGTTGTGTGAATCAGACATGTTCTTATAGTTACTGATCTATACTAATTTCCCATCAGCATTTTTCAAGCTTGTTAGTAGCATATGTTGCCCGACGACATTCCATTGTTAACGTCTTTGTTGATTATTTGTGAGCAAAAAAAAAAAAGCCACTGCTTTTTTGGCAGTTTTACTATTTATTTTTGCCTATACATTTTAGATAATACGAATGTGGACAATTTGTTTATTGTGGCATAAGTTTCTGGAGAGAGTGGTTTTCTTCTCAAAAAAATTTAACAATATGGGCAGAACCCTTTTATGCAATAAACATAGGGGACTTTTGATAGGCATTCATTAGGTAGGTAATATTTTGTTGATAATTGTGAACATTAATAGGCTTCAACGGCCTATGGAGGCGTGTCAAGCACACAAGTATAAACCTTTTTCATAGCATTTGATGATCACAGTACGATTTATTAAGTAAAATCCTGTGTTTTAAAATACTTTGACACCTGGGCTTCCAATTAATCAATTCTCAGCTAAATAACACAAATCCTGTCTTATTTCTGCTGAAATTCCTTAAAAAGGCTGTCTTTAAAACCCAACATTGCCATTCGTATGTGTGGTACCACATTAATATTTTTTCATAATTTCATTTACATACCACAGTAAAACCACAACATTACAATAGTAAATAGTAAAAGAAAAACTTTCTTGTGGGTATCTAAGAAGTGTCATTTATTCTTGTGGTATGGTGGCACTATGGCACAGTGGCATTATGCTTCTGAGTATGCATAATATGCTTCTATCTGATATTTTACATTAGGTACTATTCATTTAAATCAATAATGTATATTTAAACCATTAAAACAGGATTTCTGTGGAACTGAAAATGTTAACTGTACGGGTATTACTCTATGCACATCAGATAATTAGTCAAACTGTAAAATAAGAAAGTACCAAAGTGTATCAATATGAATCCCTAACTCTCACATCGACATAGTTTTCATCTAGCCTATATACTACAACAGCATAATCGAATTCCTGAAATTCAGTTAGGGCTTTTGGTTTTGGTGTGCATCCCCTAACATTTCAGTGGCTCCACCTGGCAACACATATGAAACATTTCTGGGACTGCCACTGGATATAACAACACTTTGTTATGGTACAGTACCACGATGGTGCAGTTTTTTCTGTGTTGTTCACGCCATACTAAAAGCCTTCAGCATTCTTGTGGTACTTTCTGGGGCAAATGTAAGAACCATTAAAATGTCTTCCTTGTTGAGATTATGCTCATCCTTGATTTTTAGAATTGTACCTACAGGGTGGAGCCATTTGTTGGTGAGTAAAAAGTTTGCCTTATGTATTTCTTCCTCATGCAAGACGGCTAAACAGGATGAAAGCTGTTCTAAGGTCTGTTTTGGGGAAGTACATGTTCTGAGAATTGTTGTGACAAGATCTGTAATCTTTGTGTTTTTAGACAGGGCTTGGCACGGTCTGTCTTGTCTAGATGTTTCTGGAATGGGGAAGCTGGTGCTTACTGTTAAGTCACTTATTAGAATAACCCCCGTCAGACCTATTACTTTAAAGCTATTTTAAACTTGCATTTTCAGAAGCATAGTTTTTCTGGTTCTTGTGCTAGATGAAGTGACCCAACCTATTTTTACTTAGTTCTTGTATACATTATATTTACCTTTACATTTGCTTAAAAAAAAGGTAATTTTAAATTTGAAATAAAATTGTATTGTATTTAGATTTTCACAAATAATTTTTTTATTTAACCAGGCATGGCGGTTAAATGAAATATTGCTAAAATGTTCATCATATATACAGTTCTGCTCAAGTTTTCATACCCTGGCCGAAATTGTGAAATGATGGCATTGATTTTGAAAATATGACTGATCATGCAGAAATACTGTCTTTTATTTAAGGATAGTGATCATATGAAGCCATTTATTATCACATAATTGTTTGGCTCCTTTTTAAATCATGATAATAACAAAAATCACCCAAATGGCCCTAAGCAAAAGTTTACATACCCTTGAATATTTGGCCTTGTTACAGACACACAAGGTGACCCACACAGGTGAAAATTAAAAGTTAGCTTCCAACACCTGTGGCTTTTTAAATTGCTATTGGTGTCTGTGCATGAATAGTAAATGAGTTTGTTGGCTCTCACATGGACCAAGAAAGATTTCAGGCTGCCAGAAGAATTGTTAGGGATACAAAGAAAAACCCTCAGGTAACTTCAGGTGAAATATAGGCTGCTCTGGAAAAAGACGGTGTGGTTGTTTCAAGGAGCAGAATACTTGAACAAATATGTGTTGCCAGAAAAAAGCTTTTACTGCCCCAATGCCACAAAAAAGCCCAGTTACAATATGCCCAACAACACCTTGACATGCCTCGCAGCTTCTGGCACACTGTAATTTGGAGTGACAATACCAAAATAGAGCTTTATGGTCACAACCATAAGCGCTATGTTTGAAGAGGGGTCAACATGGCCTATAGTGAACAGAAAACCATCCCCACTGTGAAACATGGTGGTGGCTCACTGATGTTTTGGGGGTGTGTGAGCTCTAAAGGCACAGGGTATCTTGGGAAAATGTATGGCAAGATGAATGCAGCATGTTTTCAGAAAATATTGGCAGACAATTTGCATTCTTCTACTAGAAAGCTGCGCATGGGGCGCTCTTGGACTTTCCAGCACAAGAATGACCTTAAGCACAAGGCCAAGTTGACCCTCCAGTCATTACAGCAGAAAAGGGTGAAGGTCCTGGAGTGGCCATCACAGTCTCCTGACCTTAATATCATCTAGCCACTATGGGGAGATCTCAAACGTGTAAGACGACCAAAGACATTACATGACCTGGAGGCATTCTGCCAAGTCGAATGGGCAGCTACCCCACCTGCAAGAATTCAAGTCTTCATAGACAACTATTACAAAAGACTGCACGCTGTCATTGATGCTAAAGGGGGCAATACACAGTATTAAGAACTAAAGATTTGCAGACATTTGAACAAGGGTCAATAAATGTTTTTCTTTGTTACCATGCTTTGTTTTATGATTGTGCCATTCTGTTATAACCTACAGTTGAATGTGAATCCCATAAAAAATAAAAGACATGCGATTACCTGCTCACGCATGTTTTCTTTGAAAATGGTACATATATTACCAATTCTCCAAGGGTATGCAAACTTTTGAGCAGAACTGTATAAAAAAACTTTGTTTGGGATCAGTTCGAAATGTCCTTGAAAAATGCAAAAAATTAAATTATATATATTAAAAAAAACTTTGTTCCAAAGTGACAGTCAGCAATGGTTTGATTTACTGGTACAGTGGAATATAATACTGTATCACTATTAGCTGTAGTGGGATATTAGACTGTATCACTATTAGGTGCAGTGGAATATAATACTGTATCATTATTAGGTGCAATGGAATATAATACTGTATCATTATTAGGTGCAGTGGAATATAATACAGTATCATTATTAGGTGCAGTGGAATATAATACAGTATCACTATTAGGTGCAGTGGGATATTAGACTGTATCATTATTAGGTGCAGTGGAATATAATACTGTATCACTATTAGGTGAAGTGGGATATTAGACTGTATCATTATTAGGTGCAATGGAATAGAATACTGTATCGTTATTAGGTGCAGTGGAATATAATACAGTATCATTATTAGGTGCAGTGGAATATAATACAGTATCATTATTAGGTGCAGTGGGATATTAGACTGTATCACTATTAGGTGCAATGGAATATAATACTGTATCATTATTAGGTGCAGTGGGATATTAGACTGTATCAATATTAGGTGCAATGGAATATAATACTGTATCCTTATTAGGTGCAGTGGAATATAATACTGTATCATTATTAGGTGCAGTGGAATATAATACAGTATCATTCTTAGTTGCAGTGGAATATAATACAGTCTCATTATTAAGTGCAGTGGAATATAATACTGTATCATTATTAGGTGCAGTGGAATATAATACTGTATCATTATTAGGTGCAGTGGAATATAATACTGTATCATTATTAGGTGCAGTGGAATATAATACTGTATCATTATTAGGTGTATAATTTGTCACAGTTCCTCCAATTACATTTACACTACACTTTGGGGCCACTTCGAAATGTCCTTGTTTTTGAAAGAAAAGCATGTTTTTGTCCACAAATCCTCCTGTTTTGTTCTGGTCGCATAGGACTGATATACAGGTTTTCTCTCTGAAAAATATAGTTCATTTAATCTTATTGTCATACGGTTCCATGCCTTTGTCCACACAGGGCATCTAAACACGCATAATACATCTTGATGATTTTATCAAATTTGGAGTATTTTATAAAAAAAAATAATTCTCCAGGGGCACAACATAACATGTTTCTTCGCCTCACTTGCTTTTGGTCAGGAGCTGCTCCAAAAGAAATGACCGTGGTGGGGACGGTCAGAAGGAACAAGCCGAGGCCAATTACTGACCGTTGCACTTTTGCAGGTTACTGGCACATACTGTTGCAAGTTGGCCCATGGTGGTGTTCTTCAACATCCTAGATGTGTCACCCTACAACACGATTGTGGTGTGGATGGAGGTGAATCCAGGCTGAAGCAGGGGAATATTCCTAGAAAAGACATGATGGCACCCCTCATTCAAAGGCTCCAACACCTTCCTCAAACACCATGCTCTGCTTGATTGGTGCCAGAAGCAAGATCTACGCCAGTCAGAAGGAAAAAAAGATACAATCTGTCGGCACCAAGAGTTGTCAAAACAACTCTTTATGCTTCTTTATTATTATTTTTTTTACGACATCAGGTCAATGAGGGTGCACAACAGTTGCAATGAAAAAGCTATATCTCAGGCTGGCCAATAAAAAGTGTTAGGTGGGCAAATGAACACAGACACTGGACAGAGGAAGATTGCAAAAGTAGTATGGACAGACAAATCTAAATTTAAGACCATCACAAAAAAGAACATTCGTGAGACACAGACCAAATAAATGATGCTGGAGGAGTGCTTGGGCCACATCTATCAAACATGGTGGAGGCAATGTGATGGTCTGGGGGTGCTTTGCTTGTGGTAAAGTGGGAGATTTTTACAGGGTAAAAGTGATCGTGAAGAAGTAACGCTATCATTCCATTTTGCAATGCCATGCCATAACTTGTGGATGGCCCTTGATTGGAGCCAATTTCCTCCTGCAACAGGACAATGACCCAAAGCACAGCTCCAAACTATGCACTAACTATTTAGGGAAGAAGCAGTCAGCATGTATTCTGTCTATAATGGAGTGGCCAGAACAATCACCGGATCTCAGCCCTACTGTGCTGTTGTGGGAGCAGCTTGAAAGTGCGGTATATAACAAGTGCCAGTCAAGCCCATCCAACTTGTGGGAGGTGCTTCAGGAAGCATGGGGTGAAATCTCTTGAGATTACCTCGAAAATTGATAACTAAAATGCCAAAGGTCTGCAAGGCTGTAATTTTGGCAAATGGAGCATTCTTTGACAAAAGCAAAGTTTGAAGGATACAATTATTTCAATTAATAATATTAATTTTTAACCTTATCAATGACTATATTTCCTATTCATTTTGCAGCATTTCCTATTGAAACTGATTTAATGTATGTATTCATGGTAAACAAGGACATTTCTATGGGACCCACAATGTTTCATTGGAAATGTATATGCAAAGTGAATAACAGACAAAGCAAAATCAAGCCCTGTGGCTTGCCTTTATGCACTTTCAGATTTTGCCCATTTCAGTCACAATAGCCTGAGTTCTGTCATTTAGATACTGTCAGGTCCTGAATATAGGGAAGCCTCTGGGCATCTGAACACCTTTTGGGTTGTTTTTTGAGTTAGGAATGTTTCCTCTTAATCGCTCTGCGCCTCGGGTCCTGACCTACACCAGTGACAGATAATTCTAAAACCACAAGCAGGCATCCGAACTTAGGCCTAATGTTTCAACTTGTTAATTAAATGTTAATTATCTATTATGTCAAAGGCCTTTGATAGATTTATAAATAAGGCAAACTGTTGTTTGCTCCTTGGGGTTTAAGGCGGGGTGTCTCTGTAAAGCACTTTGTGACAACAGCTTTTGTAAAAAGGGCTTTATAAATAAATTTGATTGAATGAGTGATAGTTCAGCAATATCATTTACAATCAGTGTGGTTACAGTCACAGTGCTGTAGCCTGGCCTACACCCAGGGTAATGTATATTTAAAATATACAAATAAATATAAAAATTATTGTAGTTGATTGTATACCAAATGTTGATTTACTTTCCTGTGATTCTAGAATTTTCTACTGGCAAGATCTTTTTTAGACTGAGCGATAATTGTCACGGTTAATTGACACGGGGTCAGTAGACATGGCCTTCAGGGGCTTCAGCTTTGGTTTTGTTTGGAGCCCCCGGTCTTTTATTCCGAGAAGTAGATTAATATAGCTGGGATGCTTTTTAGAATGAGTGCTTCTTTTTCGCAGCTTGTTCTTTTTTTCAGGTAAAATGGGGGGGTTGAGAAAATAATCAAAATGGTCACTAATTTCTATAAATAATTCAGCATGTAAAAATTATAGAATGAAACACATAAAACATGACTAGAATGGCAGGGTGCATTATCCTGCTGAAAGAGGCCAATGCCATCAGGAAATTAAGGGTGCACATGGTCTGCAACAATGCTCAGGTAGGGTGTACATGTCAAAGTAACATCCATTAATGGCAGGACCCAAGGTTTCCCAGCAGAAACATTGCCCAAAACATCACACTGCTTCTGCCGGCTTGCCTCCTTTCCATTGTGCATCCTGGTGCCATGTGTTCTCCAGGTGAATTACCTGCACACCCATGTGATGTAAAAGGAAACGTGATTCATCAGACCACCTTCTTCAATTGCTCTGTGGTCCAGTTCTTATGCTCACGTGCCCATTGTAGGCACTTTCAGCAGTGGTCAGGGGTCAGCATGGGCAACCTGAACTGGTCTGCGGATATGCAGCGCCACACGCAACAAACAACGATGTACTGTGTGTTCTGATACCTTTCTATCAGTTCCCGCATTCACTTTTTCACCAATTTGAGCTACTGTAACTCATCTGTTGGATCGGACCACACGGGCCAGGCTTCACTCCCCAGGTGCACCAATGAGCCTTGGCCACACATAACCTTGTCGCCGGTTCACAACTTTTCCTTCCATGGACCACTTTTGATAGGTAATGCTCACTGCAGCAACACCCCACAAGGGCTGCAGTTTTGGAGATGCTCCAACCCAGTCATCTACTCTTAAACGTAAGTACTAGAACCTTTCAAATATTGCTGCGGTAGTTGCTTATCCTCCCTCTACAGCAGAGTAGAACATCTCTGCTATTGGTCTTACTACCTTTTATGGGCATACAGACTTTTATGACCCCTCCCCTCCCCTACCCAGCATGCGTCAGGGCTCATGCTGGCACAACTGCCACTTGTAAACACAGGAACTGTCCAACAAACAGAGTCTAAAGTTTAATTCGCAATGAAACCAGACAATCAATCGATCATAAGGACATATATTATGGATGCCTGGGACTTAGCTTTATCGATCCAGCCATCTGAGGCACCATTTTTATTGGAAAGTTTAACAGGTATGCTCTGGTTTTATCTGTGGTTGAGATAAAGCTTCCAGTTCGGTACCAAATGAATTGTAAGTTTCTTAGAACCTTAGCCAGCCTATTGGCAATGTTATCCGATCATGTATGACTGATAAAACATATCGATTGTCTGGAGGGTCAGTATGCGTTACTACGTGTGGATGCCTTATTTTTGTGAAATGTTCCAATGTATCCTTGAAGCTAATGCTAAGTTAGCATAGCTTTAGGTTGTATTGACAAGTCTAGTAGCCAATTAGATTGTCATGTCAGTGGTAGGCGGATTTCCTAGGCAGGGGAGAGCCTCTTTATCTATCCTCATTGCGCAATAGGTCGAAGGTCGCATGGAAAGTCACTGGGATGAGAATGTTGTGTTTTTATTGTAAAAAATGTGTTTCTATACTAAACAAATATAATTAAAAACATTACAGATGTACATCAATCAGTGGAGTTATGTCATTTGCAGATTTGAAGTAAAGGGACACTTGGAAATGGCTCTTGACAGCACTTACTAAAATAGCTGCCCAGATCTAGTACTTATGTCTACCAATCCCCTTTCTTCCAAACTACTTTCTGCTGAATTCCTCATAATCACTCATGTGTATTTTATACAGTACACCTTCACTGTGCATGTCCTGACAACAAATCTGCACATAAATTGCAGTTATAATGGGCAAGGGCAGTATAGGTGAAATTCTTAATTATCTTCATTCACATTCAAGAGGCTCTAGCCATCACAATTTGTCCCTTGTCGAAGTCGCTCAGATCCTTAAGTTTGCCCATTTGTCCTGCTTCTAACACATCAAGTTTGAGGACAGTTTCTCCCTAATACAGTGGGGCAAAAAAGTATTTACCAATTGTGCAAGTACTCCCACTTAAAAAGATGAGAGAGGCCTATCATTTTCATCATAGGTACACTTCAACTATGAGAGAAAAAATGAGGAAAGAAAATCCAGAATATCACATTGTAGGTTGTTTTATGAATTTATTGGTAAATTATGGTGGAAAATAAGTATTTGGTCAATAACAAAAGTTCATCTCAATACTTTGTTATATACCCTTTGTTGGAAATGACAGAGAGCAAACGTTTTCTGTAAGTCTTCACAAGGTTTTCACACACTGTTGCTGGTATTTTGGCCCATTCCTCCATGCAGATCTCCTCTAGAGCAGTGATTTTTGGGGCTGTCGCTTGGCAAAATGGACTTTCAACTCCCTCCAAAGATTTTCTATGGGGTTGAGATCTGGTGACTGGCTAGGCCATTCCAGGACTTGCTTCTTACGAAGCCACTCCTTTGTTGCCCGGCCGGTGTGTTTGAGATCATTGTCATGCTGAAAGACCCAGCCACGTTTTATCTTCAATGCCCTTGCTGATGGAAGGAGGTTTTCACTCAAATGCTCACGATACATGGCCCCATTCATTCTTTCCTTTACACGGATCAGTCGTCCTGGTCCCTTTGCAGAAAAACAGCCCCAAAGCATAATGTTTCCACCCCCATGCTTCACAGTAGGTATGGTGTTCTTTGGATGTAACTCAGCATTCTTTCTCCTCCAAACACGACGAGTTGAGTTTTTACCAAAAAGTTCTATTTTGGTTTTATCTGACCATATGACATTTTCCCAATCCTCTTCTGGACCATCCAAATGCTCTCTAGCAAACCTCATATGGGCCTGGACATGTAACATGTGATAAAGTGAAAGAGACCATATGGTAAACATTTAAAACATTTACTATGTGAATTCAATGTATTATGGTTTGCAAGTTAAATGGTTCTGTTCGTAATTTTTATGGACAGAATTTCTAGGTGCTGCCAGTGGCCGGAGGGTGTCAGGTTTGGGGACCACACAATTTCGTCTCTGCTCTTTGCGGATGATGTTGTCGTGTTGGCCCCTTCTAACCAGGACCTTCAGCATGCACTGGGACGGTTTGCAGCCGAGTGTGAAGCGGTGGAGATGAAAATCAGTACCTCCAAATCTGAGGCCATGGTTCTCAGTGGGAAAAGGGTGGCTTGCCCACTTCAGGTTGGTGGAGAGTGCCTGCCTCAAGTGGAGGAGTTTAAGTATCTAGGGATCTTGTTCACGAGTGAGGAAAGGATGGAACGGGAGATTGACAGACGGATCGGTGTAGCTTCTGCAGTAATGCAGTCGATGTATCGGTCTGTCGTGGAGAAGAAAGAGCTGAGCCGCAAGGCGAAGCTCTCAATTTACCGGTCAATCTACGTTCCTACTCTCACCTATGGTCATGAGCTTTGGGTCATGACCGAAAAGGACAAGATCCCGGATACAGGCGGCTGAAATGAGCTTTCTCCGCAGGGTGGCTGGGCGATCCCTTAGAGATGAGGGTGAGAAGCTCGGTCACCCGGGAGGAGCTCAGAGTAGAGCCGCTGCTCCTCCACAACGAGAGGGGTCAGCTGAGGTGGCTTGGGCATCTGTTTCGGATGCCTCCAGAACGCCTTCCTGGGAAGGTGTTCCGGTCCCGTCCTACCGGGAGGAGACCCCGGGGAAGACCTAGGACACGCTGGAGGGACTATGTCTCCCGACTGGCCTGGGAACGCCTCGGTGTCCCCCCGGAAGAGCTAGAGGAAGTGTCTGGGGTGAGGGAAATCTGGGCATCCCTGCTTCCCTCAAAACAAAAACAAATGAAAATTACAAAAACTTTATGTAAATCAGAAAATAAAACCAATATGCCACACGTTCGCTCGTGTGAAGGAACCCAGAAAACTTACAGGCCAAATTAACATATACACATTTTGCATTTCCACAGGCAACGGCCAAAAAAATTTGAGACTAAACAAACATCATGACTCAATTTACCTCCTAACGTCTAGGGAATTTTCTCAACTGTAGATGTATGTCTATGTTATTCAAAATAGTGGCGGACAGGCAAAATCGCTATTTTCATGCATAGGTCATGCAAAGACATAAAATTTGTACTAGCAATTAACAATGTTGGATGACTTAAGGTCTCCACCCTTATTACAATTTGATTCGAAATCATAAATGTCAACATTAAAGCTATTGAGAGGAAAATGTTATTGTTTGATTATCCCAAAACTGAATATGCTTGTGTTGGTGAAATGACCATAGATGAGACCAGACTGAACACTTGAATGTAACCCTTAGTAATAGGCGATTTTGATTTAACCCCCCTTCCTGATGCTCTGGGCTCCACATATTTATTATTGTCATTAAAAAGGCCAACTGTTTGTTTATGGTCCTCAGTCTGTACAATCAATTTAGCCTACAATGTTTGTTAACCGATGATTTTGAGTTAGTGTCCAACCCATCTTGTATTTTTTGCAGGTTGTACAAATGTGCTAATCATTATCTACACGACAATTAAACATTAGGGTGAATATTAAGAAAACTTGTAAGAATGGTAATGTAGACAGAAACCAGATGCATGACGTCACTAAAATCAAGGTACAATAAGTAATCCAAAGGAAACTCAATGTAGGCCTTAAACACCTCCACATCTATACCCCATTTGTTCATTCGTCAATGTACCATTTTAGAATTTACTCCATTAACGAGTATCAGGCATTGGTTTGAAAACACTAGTATTATCCCAGATATAATTGTAAATAAAAACAAAGTGAAACTATATTAATTAACCAAACTCAATTCAGCATTTAAAATACATTTACTTTTGATTGTGGGGCGTAAACTCGGTTTAGGTTTATTACCCTTTTAAGATTTATGACAATATTGGATTCAAATTCAGTCCTCTTGGGACACAGCGTGTCTCCTTAATGTTCAAGTTTATCACCATGTGGATTAACTTCATTCTACCACTTATTCATATATGAGGAGAATGAAAATAATACATTAACCATGAGACTATTTTACCAGATTAAAAATCATTGTACCAAATTCTAATTCATCACTAGGTTTCAGATGTACCCACTTGTGCTAGCGAACAGCTCAGCACGCAACAGTCAGGTACCACATGGTAGGCCTTGATTAAGGCATACCTACTTTTCCGTGAGACCCCCCTTGGGGCCTTATGGTTTTACACATTATCATCAACGCCTATATAACATTCAAGTGTTTCTTGAACTACATGTAATATTTAATTAAATACCATAGATTTATAAGCTTGGCTATTAAATAAGCTTGGCTATTACCGAGGAAGGTGATCAGGTTTCCTTGATAAGTTCCAGCTTCATGTTGAGGTAGATAAAGTTTAACTATATACAGGAGCACTCAACTTCTCCATCTCACAGTCCAACTGCCTAAAATCCTGTACTAATCGCAACGCAATAGGCTAGCTGCAAGGGAATGGTGGTCAGGACATGGAACAAAACGACATCATTCTAATTACAGGTGCTTATAACTAAAATACTCCAAAAATAACCTATAGTTTCCACACTTTCTCAAATCCCTCTATCAACTTCCACAAAACCCTCAAATCTGACATACTAAACCCAACCACATAGTTTGCTAAAGCATATGAAAACTGTACCTTCCCAAAGCTTCCATCAGTCACCACTTTCTAAATACCTTAGCCTACGCCTTCCAAACAACTTAATATTATGCCTTCTGCAACTTTCATACGTTACCACATCCATCTGCCTCCAAACAGCCTGCCAGGCCGCGCATCCGTCACCGAAAGGAAACGCCAGTCACCGGAAACCCTGATAAAACTCAAAAGAACACTTGTTCACATGTCCAAACAACTAAACACTTACTTTGTCGCCAAAGACGTAACACAATGCTTTCCCAACAACAAATGCATCAAAGATATTTACACAATTTACACTCCAAGTACACTCCAACACTAGTATTGAAACTGGTTATGGCTGAAGTTACTATCTTTCTCTATATTCCTCTTCAATTTTTTGAAAATCCTATTCTTCCAGTCTTCTGTCATTTGTTTCGGAATAACTCTAGGGGCTGTTTGTCTACCATTGTGCTAACCTAGACTGATCAGTAAGTGTTTTGAAACTAAAGATAATAAAAGTCAATGAGGCCAGACAGTTCTTGGAATAACAAATACAATTTTAAACAAAAGTGTAAAACGAATCTGTTGTGAGTTTTATTATAATTTCTCTTCTTTTTCGAAGTTGCTAAATAAAATGAAATAAATGAAACTAGGGAGTTCTAAAAAATAACAAATAGATTTTAAGCAGAAGAGTAAAATTAACCTATTGTGGAAATCAAGAAATGAAATTAAAACCAAGCGTAAAATTGATCTAACTTGGATATTTGAACGAGCATGAACCTATGTTGAGATAAAAATTTGCTTAAAGAAATGGATGAAACTTGAACATTTATGTAAATAAGGAAAGGAAGCTAAAGGCCGTGCACTAATTCAAGGCGGATACTAATTTTAAGCAAATCTTAGTTTGGTGCCTGAACACTTCTCTCTGTAACTTTTTACTTTTTCAGGTCTGATGTTCTAATGTTCACAATGATGGGGGGATCAGGGGATTTGAACTACAAATCACGAGGGAGATTTATTTAATTTTCGCTTCTTTAACTACTAGTTGTTTTAACATTAGAGTATTTCCTATTTGGATTGTAATATTTATTTTAGTTGGTTTGGATCGAGTAAATTAAGACAATTCCACTCTGTTCCCCGTGTTACTTTTTGTTCATAAGAGGAAACAACTTCCTCACACAGGTCTAGACGCAGTCTGCTGCTCCAGTCCAATCACGATACACAATTAGTTTACACACACTTCCCCACACCCTTTGCCACAGAGTAAAACTCTAAGATCTGTTTGTTTTCTTACACTTAATTCACTTAATATAGAGCCAGGCTTCTACCATTTTCAGGCGGACACTTATACTTTGTGAATGTGTTACTTCAAACAGACCTTTCTGATAAGTTTTTTCAGTTTAAAAAAAAATCCTCCCCACATTCCCCAGTCACTACAGAATTGGCGCTAATGGACGCTGTTGTGGAAATTTCTTAATACAGTGTATTTTTTACTGATTAAAGGACTAAGTCCCTCTGTTTAGATAGATAGATGAATGTGAGGGTTCTGGCATTTGCTTAGGGGGCATCATTGACTGGTGTCAGCTGATGAAAGGGTTACTCTTTATCTCCTTATCTGTTTGAACTCACCAGGGCATCTATTGTCTGTCCAGATACTGTAAGAACTCTTTAAGTTGAAGAAGGTATTTATGGCGGGAAGGAGAGCTGTCCTTGGTGTGAACCTTTGGGTAAACGCTACAGTAAACATTCTGGCAGGAGGGATAAGGTGGGGGAAGATAGCATTTGACGTGTGTTATAGAACAAAGGGAATGTGTCCTGATTGATCTGGAATGTCCAGGATTTGTCACACCCCTCTCCTGTCTTTAAATACTGTCGATTGCCTGTTTTCATTTAGAAACTATCCACCATTACTTTGTAACCTGTATACTTTCTCCTTGCAAGTTTCATTAAAACCGTTTATTGCGCAATTGATTTCTCCTGTCTTACCTACCATTTTCGTACAACTATTTGGATTTTAGAAATTGCCATCACAACGCTTTCTCCTGTTTAAAACCACACTGCTTGAGCTCGCTCGCTCCCAATTCAACAACCCAATCTTATTTATGCAATTAGTTATTTACAGTTTATCACAAAACACACACTGCGCGAGTCGCTGCCACAGACTCAAATTATCAACACCATTCTATTTAAAAATATTTACAGTAGGCCTCTGTACATTTCCTAAGTGTATATTCACACAATTCGACTATACCTATGTTCAAATTGATTCCTATTTCTGGCTATTAAGACGAGGAAAAAAACTGAAAGCCCTTCCAATGGCGCATCTACGTCCGTCGTCACGCCAACGTCAGCGTTACCAAGTCCTTACCTCCACAGCTGTAACAAGTAGATTACCTACAACTATTTTCAGCTGGCTTTAAAAAACAGCATTGCCACCCACTCTACGCAAATTAAAAAATTTATAAATTCAAGAATGTGCCCAGCGCTAAGCAGACAACACCGTTAAAGTCTTAATGTTTTATCTTCGTGCCTTAACAGAGTCTATTACTCTGTTGCCGCCCCGCAGTCTTTTTATTTAAAATTTTACTGAGTCTAAACTCGGCCGACCCAATCTGGACCTGAAATTTTCCAGGCGTCCCAAGGCCTCCTCTTCGAGAACTCATAAGTTTTCAAAATGTATACATGTTCAACAGAGTAGCCCACCCAAAATCAAGAATCCACACAGGTTTACCCTGGTCGTATCACATGAAATTATGTATGTTGAACAAGGCCTATTCTTTCAAGATCTCATACATCCAAACTTAAGCATGTACCCTGGCCGTTCTCTCTCGGACTTCTAATGCGCACTTACCAGGCACCCTTCCTCTGGCTTTTAAGGCAATCACAAACAATCACACACAATTCACAGACATTGCTTTTGACTTATCATTTTCAACAAAGTTTTCAATTGGATATTACTTTTATCAATAACTTTTACAGATTTGAATAGACTTACGAGTTGATGGCTGTTGACTCTTACATCTAATATTTCTACATAATCCTACGCCAAATTCGATTAAACAGGAATGGCTTACCTTTGTGATGGGCCCATGTAAGAGTCAAGCAGCAGCATCAACCTTTCAGTCCTTTCGAATCTACTCGTTCCTCCGTCCTCCTATCAGAAATCACGTGTACGGGGTCACCAATATTTAAGAATTTTACTTGTACCAGAATTTCTGAAGAAGGACGAGGCTCCGGTCCAAATGTAAATTTAGCACAAAGATTCATTAATATGAATTGATAAGTCAAAATACATGAAATACACTGCAGCGGTCAAATATTTGCTCAATCCTCGAGCTTCCACAAAATATTCGCTCCGAATCAAGATCGAACATTGGTTTTTACTCTCGTGAGTAAAACCCATCCTTATTGGCTCTTCGTTGGCACTCTCATGTTGGACGAATCTCTTTGTTTTCGCTATCCAATGAAGGACATGCTCTAACTCTCGGTCATAGATCAACAGGTTCTTTGCATACAGGTGTGAAATCTTAACCAGGTTAGAGTAATTTACATTCTATTGTCCTAACCTAGACTATAACATCAGGGGGCTGGAGACAGAAGGTCTCTTTGTAGGGGGCAGTTTCATTTGTATGTTAATTGTGGGGTTTTAATCCCGTCTCTCTATCATATTTCCCTAACCTGGCTGCAGCATACAATTTAATAAAACAAAAACATTAGAATACATGGTTATTAAATCAGCATTATTTAAACTTCATTTATCTCAACACTTTCCATCTCTCAATGGATGCTTTCTTAAGGATGTGATGTCAGGGATACAAAACAAATCTCATGACAGATGCATTACTAGGTATTAACCCAGCTGATACATTCCTAGTAGAAAACATCGTTTTTTTGACCAACCCACTCTTGAGTAGTGAACAATTTTAGACTGGTACAAAAGGGGTAAACTAAATAATATTTAAAGTTACATTATCACATTAAATATTTTTAGAGAGTGAAACTGTTATACAAGACCTATTGCTTATTTCATTTTGGTGAGAAATAAACTTGAACCCATTTCTCTCTTTTGCGCACACACACACACATCAAAAGTGCTCAAAACACTTCACTAATGTTTTACTAGCAAGCACACAATCTAATTATGGTCTTCATTCCTTCCTTACTGTGGCATGTAACAAATGATTCATGCAATCTGTTCTGTTCCTTCCAGACAGTGCACCTAATCTGAATTCACCATTAATCAACAACAGTGGTGTCGTTAGGCCTGGGCTTTCAGGGCGATAGCCCCCGTATCTTTTATGAATAGCCGCAGATCTAAAATTGACCAAAAAAAATTGCCCCTGATCTATTCATCTATAATTCCGATCGCGCATTATGACAATGTAGACGTGTAGGCCGCTGGCATGTACATCTAAATTTACCTCAGATGTAAAGAAAATGACATGTACATTTGAAAACCCCACCACGCGGGACAGGAAGTAAAGGGTTTTGAACGTATCAGATTTCCTAGGGCAGTACTTTCTGTCACATAGCCGGGAGTGCTAGGGCCAAAACAAAAACATGCACCCCTTTGGGTCCCTTGGACCAGGATTAGGAAACACAGCTCTAACTACAAGTAACAATACTCCTCGGCTCCTACTGTATTCAGGAATCTCGATCAGCAAAATGCCCAGGTACAATATGGACTGGGACAGCTAGGATTTTTTTTTTCTTCCCTTTGAAACAACAAGGGAGAAAGAGGTCATTGTCAGGTATCAGACATTATTGATAGCAACCCTGAAAGAGGAAATACACTGAAAAAAAACAGAGATGTAACAACAGATCTATCAGGTTATGATTATTGTGGTGATGACTGAGGTGATGTTTTATTGACCCATGTCAATAGTAGAAACTCTTTTGGACACCATTACAGTTGTTCAGAAATGTTATGTATGGCTTTTCTGATCCAGTAACCAGATTGGGGAAAAAGTTATATTTAGATTTAGTGTTTTTCTGCTAAGTTAATGCTGACCTTTAAAGAACAATAATATGTTTGTCATTCCTATTTCCTTTAGCATCACAGATGATGCTCAAGGATGGCAGCAGCCAAACGGGTCCTGCAGGTCCTTTGATTGGTCCATGTTTGTCATCTCACAAACTACCTCCTCTTGCCAGAAAATCTGGTTCAGATGATGTTATCTGAAAGCAAGAATTTCTTTGCACATCTCTTTTGAGTCGGCTACAGATGCATGCTACAGCTGAGAAAACAACTTGGATATAAGACTTCCTTTTCAGGTAAGACACAGCTGCTTTGATGGTGATGATTTAACATTTTAAAGCACTTTCTATTTTTCCAAGACAAAGTAGGCCTACCTATGCAATAAAAATGTGACACATCTGCACAATTTGGTATTGACAGGATGTCTTCAGTCAATTCGCTGTGAGGTTATTTAGAAAAGTGTTTGAGTCAATTTAAAGGAGACTTTCTCCAAATTATAAAATTGCACGTTGGTGTCAATGTACAAAAGCAATTTATGCTTTGGTTTTATTACCACTTGCACTGTTAACACATCCCCTCCAAATCCATCCCAAGTTTGAACATGATGAATTAAGTATTAGAATATGTGTACCATTATTGAGGGATTTTTGGAACATATCCCATTCAAAATATGGCACCAATATTTTCATAATGTTCAAATTGTGACTACATGTTGAGTTGTGGAGCTCTGTCACTCTGATTCATTTTGTAGAAGAACCTAAACCACTAACTGTAGATGTCTACTGGTCACTTTCGCTTCACTTTATGCTAGTGGTACAGCAAAAGTCTTACATATTGCCGCTTTAAAATACAAAAAATGTGTATCCAAACCCCAATTTGCAATAAAGAGATTCCAAATAAAGGACACAAACAAAAACATATGATATATTTTCAATGTGTTTTTAACAAAGCTGGTTTATTTATCAAAAACACAGTTCATGTGGCCAAAAATATGTGAACCCTTCATTCAATAGCTTGTGGCAAATCGATTAGCATCAATACTTTGGAGTAAATGTCTATTACGGACATAAATCAGTCTCTGAGATATTTTCTATTTTATTATTATTTTTTAACCAATCCTCCTTACAGTACTCAGACAATTGTGTAAAGTTTGAAGGGTGTCTGGCATGTACTGCCCACATCAGGTCCTGCCACAGCATCTCGACTGGATTAAGGACAGGACATTGGATTTGACCAATCCAAAACACAAATCTTCTTTCTCCTAACCCATGATTTGGTAGATTAACCTGAATGCTTTGAGTCATTGTCCTATTGGAAGACCCATTTTTGGCAAAGTTTAGATTGTAGTAGAGGCTCCTTCCTAACAACCCTTCCTTGAATGCCATTTAGATTCAGTTCTTCTAATTGTTGAAGCATGTACAGTAACCTGAGATGCAGCAAGATAGGTCAGAGGCAAGCCAGCTGTGGGTTGTACTGTCAAGTAAAGTTGTATTTCCAGTTCCAAAAACAAATTTATGTCATTTTAATGCTACCAAGTTATGATTATTGTAACTCAGGTAATGTTTAGGTGACCCATTTCAACAGTAGAAACACTTTTGGTGACCAATGCCATTGTTCAGAAATTTTATTTATTGCTTAGGTGGGATTTGAACCTAGAATCTTCAGATTCTAGAATCTTCAATCTTCAAATGTTTATGGACAGATTGGAAAACAGCAGTTTTTTGTTAATATTGACTTTTAAACAGCAATCAAACAAACTATTGTCCCTAATACTGTTTGATAGGTGGATTCAACTTTCACAGTAATGGGTGATTTGCTTAAGAATGGCAGCAGCCAAACAGGTCCAGCAAGTCCATTGACTTGTCCGCTTACAAGTTACATTTTTGCCCTCTCACAAACCAAAATAATATGGTTCATGTTCAGTTATCGTAGAGCAAGAATTTCAAAACATCTTGGATATATGACTATTCCTTTTCAGGTAAGACACATCTGCTGTAGATTTGATGGTGAAGATATCACATTTTAAAGATGTTTTTCCTTCATATTTCAAGACAAAGTAGGCCAACCTACCCAATTCAAATCTGCACCATTTCATTTTAACAGGATGTTTACAGTCAACTCATTCTGACGTTATTTTAGAAAATAGTTTGAGTGGATTTCAAATATATTTTCTCCAAATTACAAAATTGCAATTGGGTGTCAATGTATAAAAGCAATCCATGCTTCTGTTTTATTTCCATTTGCACTGCGCACACATCCCATTCAAATCCCATCCAAGATTGAACATAAGGTATAAGAATATAGGTACCATTACTGAGGGATTTTTGGAACATATCTCATTGAAATTATGCTACGAATATTACTATAATGTTCAAAACAGTGTTACTGCATGTTGAGATTTTGAGCTTCACAATGAATTTCAGATACCAAGTGAATGATTTGTACACAATTTGCAACAAAAGCTAGTTGACTATTATTATTGTTATTGCTTGTACATTGGCAGTAAACCATGACATGTTTGGGAGTCGCTTGCTAAATATGATACAGATGTGAACAAAAGGGACAGGAATAAAAAAACACAACAGTTGTGACAAAGCAGCTGCTGGAGGCACTCGAGTAACTTTCTGGCGCGTGAACATGGTAACTCAGCAGTCCTGTAAGTTACGTGTCACAGCGCCACAAGACTCCACTGACAGAGATGGTTCAGGACCATGGAGAGTATGACCAGAGACGCTCTTGAACACGGCTCACCTCCCCAGAAGAGCTGCATGCCGCCTGTCACCCCCAACAGGGGGCAGCGGAAGACAGTTCTGCCCCATCAGCTGTGCTGCAAAAGGAAGAGGGAATAGAAGGCTAGAGAGAAGAAAACAGTGCAATTGGAAATTCTGGATGAATAAGATGGTGTTGAGTAGTTACATTTAGATAGCATAGGTTAATGCACGTGGTGTGTGATGGGAAGGTGCTGAATCAATTGGTTAGGCGTTGAGAATCAGCTACCCACACATGAAGCTTGGATACATCCATTGTGATGTCAGAGATCATGACATGTGGTAGGGTCATCGGACTGCCCCGTCGTGGGAATTCGAAGTAGCAAGCTTCTGGGCGGTACGGTTGATTCCCCTAAGAAGAGAGGCACGGAAAATAATTCATAGCAGGAAGAGAGAGGAGGAGAGAGTGCAGGGTGACAACGAGCAACTTCTAGAAATTCTGAATGTGGTACATCAGTTTAAGGAAACAGGAAACAATAGTGTTTATAGTACAAGTGAAAAATTGCACAGAGCAAAGAATGAAGTTGAAGAAATGTACTAAAATTGTATCTGCGGCTGAGTGTTTTGTGGGGATCTAGGACTTAACAGCTAAAGCCTTAAAAGGGATACTGTCCGAATTTTTTTCCACAAGCCTGGGTTTTGCATTGACTAACTCCTGGATTTGGAATTAACCTTTATTTTTATTTATTGCACTCAATCATTTTCTCACAATTTCACCAGAATACAGCAGGGGGGCGCCATAAATACATGTATGTGGGACGTGATCCACCAATAAAAATTCAAGATGGGTCAGGAGAACAGTCTCCCGTGTTCCAGAAAAAGACGATACCTCAGAACCATGACAGCAGCTGTTAGCTGTTATACACTTGTTAATATTGTTATTTTTTGGTCATCTATCTATAATGACAAAAAGTAATTTGTGCCAATGTATCGAAAATACACATTTCAATTCAACCCTGTGTGCTTTGTGACTTTCATGGGCACACATTAAAATGATACCTTTTTTGGTGACACCTAGGGGAACAACAGCATTAGGCAGGTGGTCATAATGTATTGACTCATCAGTGTATGTGACAGTGTAAAACACAATGCCAGGCCGGAGAGTTTTGGGGATGGGGTTCCCAATAATCTTTGGCCGATGACCCCATTTCGATATCTAAAAACTCTCCCGACCCCAACTATGTCAAGAAAAATGATGTAATTGTTATGTTGTTATTGGAGGTTATAAGAGTCATTTGTAAAACATTCTCCCCCGACCCCATTTTCATATCAGGTGTCCCCACACGGGATCGCGACCCCTACTTTGGGAACCTCTGGATTAGGGCAATTGCTGCTCTGTAGATACCTCCAACTCCTCCCAAAGGAAGGGCAATAAATCTTGAACATGCAAAGTCGACCAAACCAATCTGCGTGTGGCCTTGACCAAACCATTGTTATTAATGTAATTATAATAATTAGCTGCCTAATTGTGCATGTTTTGATGTTACAGGGGACCTAATTGGAAATGACGAAGATGGGGCCTCTAATTTTTCTCCTCCTGCAATTAGGTAAAAAATGTTTGTCTTAACAAGTGACCTCAACCTGTCTCATCCTGTGTCACAATATCACCATCAATCCTGTATTGGAATCCTGTTTGAACAATCTTAAACAGCTACATGTCTTATTTCTAAAACAATAACTCATTTGCATGCAGGGATGTTGTGGACTGGAACATATACTTGTCTTACATTTTGTTTTTTCGAACAGGACTAATTGGGACAATCACATCGCAAACAACAATGGGTAATGGAACTTCACATGCATTAATACACCATCTACAGATTAATTGTTACCTCACTGCTACCCAGACCACAGTCAACACCCACTTTTTTTGTTAGAATATAAGAGAATATAAAAGAATACAATATAAATCATATTTTTCCCACAAGCTTGAGCTTTAACGTCACCAGACAATATGAGAAAGGGTAAAAATATACATTTTTTAAAAACAGCAGTAAATGTATGGTAACTGCACTCGACAGGTATTTTGGATGCAGGGTAACACTTTATTTTGAGAGTCCCAAAATTGTGCCTGTAGATGCTCTACAGATTGTCTACTGACATCTGTAACATTTTAACATTTTAATCTACCAACTCAAACCCTTGCTTATATCCAAACCCTAACCTCTATTCTATACTTAACTTGACCCTCACCCTAAACCTTATTTTAAACCTAAAATGAACCTTAGTTTGTTGAACCAACACTTTCTTGAAATGTTGTTGATAACATTGCTATGTATAGAACATTTACAGATGGAAATTGGGACTCTCAAAATAAAGTGCAACCGGACGCAGTCATTATTGCAGTTATTGCAAGTTATTGCAGTAAAAATTATAATTAGACACTGTATTTGCAGCAAGTGGCAGTTATACTGCACTCTAAACACGTTTTATTTAATGCCAAACTATTCATTTGTATCTTTCATTTCAAAACCATGCAATTGTTCTCGTTTCAAATGTATTTCATGTAGTCTATACTTCTGCGGTTTAGTTACGTCACGGGCCAGTGACTGTCTTTGTCTACTGGCTCGACGTTAGATCTTACTGGCCCCGGGCCAGCGGGTCATAGTTAGTGTCGAACTCTGCCTGTCCACCGCCAAATGCAAGCGTTGGAACTAGACCTTGGAGCAGTGGAAGGTCATCTGGTCCGATTTGTCCCATTTTCTTTTAGACCATGCTGACAGCTGTGTATGTGTATGCCGTTTACCTGGGGAAGTGATGGAACAAGGATGCACTGTGGGAAGACAACAAGTCAGTGGAGGGAGGTTGATGCTCTGGGCAATGTTCTGATGGGAAACGCTGAGTCCAGGCATTCATGTGGATGTCAAATTGACACGTGCCATCTATCTAAACATCCTTGCAGACCATGTGCACGCTTTCATGACAATTGTATTCTCTGATGGCTGTAGCCTCGTTCAGCAGGATAATGCACTCTGCCACACTACACACATTATTCAGTGATGGTTTGAGGACCATGGGGAAGAGTTCAAGGTGTTGCCCCTGGCCTCCAAAATTCCCTAGATCTCAATCCGATTGAGCATCTGTGGGATGTGCTGGACAAACAAGTCAGATCCACGGCGACCCCAACTCGCAACTTACAGGACTTGAAGGATTTGCTGTTAATGTATTGGTGCCAGATACCACAGGACATCTTCAGGGGTCTTGTAGAATCCATGCCATCGCAGGTCTGTGCTGCTTTGTCTGCACTTGGAGGACCAACATCGTATATAACATATTATTGCAGGTGGTCATCATGTTGTGGCTCATCAGTGTATTTGGGCGCTTTACAATTGACATTTTCATCAGTTAGCAGATGCTCTTATCCGCAGTCACTTACAGGAGGTCATTATTCGTTTTTTGTTTATTTAATTCACCAACACGAAGCCAAAGTGGCCATTGTCGGCATCATGATTTGGCCAAGGATTTTGTTTCTGTGCCGTCTCCTTCAGAAGATGACACAAACTATGGCGATCAACTGACAAATCAAAAAATGTGGCCCGGTATGAATAAATTCTTCATGAATTCACTCCATTTTGTGGGCTAGATGGCATCATAAGTAGGATACAGGTTATAGTATATTGATAATTTTTTTGTCATTGCATCAACTTTTAGTGAAAACCAACGACGCAAGCACTCAACATTTCCGCTATCTTATTTGACAATATAGAATGCATGAGACAATGTGCTTTAGCAGGAAAATGTCAAAATTATAATATTTTAACATACGTTTGCTACGAGTCAGTTTGTGTGAAACTGCACCTATATTTATACTTTCGACAAGTGGATGGAAACATTATAGTGTAATCTTGAGAGGCCACACTTCCAAATCTCATCACACCATCATTTTTGGTAAGGAAAACATTTTGAATAGTGTGGTGGTTTCCATGGCAAAGATTTCTATTGGATATTAAATAAAAAAAAAAAACAAGCTGCCAAGCCAAAAGGAGTCTCAGATTTTTTTTTATAAGTCATATATCTGCCAATAGGTGCCCTGTATCATCAACACCACTGTCAAACTCGGAATTGCATGGCTAACTGGGATCTGATAGTTAATTATACATTTTGCACATATAAACAACATATTTGACATCCATCACAAAGTTTTTTTTATTGCAAAAGTCCCAGACAGCTTCTTTAAGACAGCAATCTGGTAGGCACGTTTTGGAGCTCAGCCCAAGCAAGGCATTTGATTAGGTTGCGGGGTTGTGAAATATCACTAATTTACACTGGTGTTCCTTCCTGTGTAAAATTAAGATTTCTGCTTTGAATGTTTTCAACATGTTTTATAGTATATTACTACAACCCAAAGAGTAAGCTATGATTTAAAATGTTTTGTAGGTAACTTAATGTCAAACGTAACACTACAAGAAAATAACAGCACAACATCAAACATAACACTACAAGGAGAGACCATCACAACATCAAATGTAACACCACAAGGAGATACCAACACAACATCAAACGTAACACCACAAGGAGATACCAACTCAACATCCAATGTGACACCACAAGGAGATACCAACACAACATCAAACATAACACCACAAGGAGATACCATCACAACATCAAATGTAACACCACAAGGAGATACCAACACAACATCAAACGTAACACCACAAGGAGATACCAACTCAATATCCAATGTGACACCAGAAGGAGATACCAACTCAACAACCAATGTGACACCACAAGGACATACCAACTCAACATCCAGTGTGACACCACAAGGAGATACCAACTCAACATCCAATGTGACACCACAAGGAGATACCAACCCAACATCCAATGTGACACCACAAGGAGATACCAACTCAACATCCAATGTGACACCACAAGGACATACCAACTCAACATCCAGTGTGACACCACAAGGAGATACCAACTCAACATCCAATGTGACACCACAAGGAGATACCAACCCAACATCCAATGTGACACCAGAAGGAGATACCAACACCACATCCAATGTGACACCACAAGGACATACCAACTCAACATCCAGTGTGACACCACAAGGAGATACCAACTCAACATCCAATGTGACACCACAAGGACATACCAACTCAACATCCAGTGTGACACCACAAGGAGATACCAACTCAACATCCAATGTGACACCACAAGGAGATACCAACCCAACATCCAATGTGACTCCACAAGGAGATACCAACTCAATATCCAATGTGACACCACAAGGAGATACCAACCCAACATCCAATGTGACACCACAAGGACATACCAACTCAACATCCAATGTGACACCAGAAGAAGTTGCCATCACAACAGCACTGAATAACAACACAACACCAAACATCATAAATGCCACTTCTGATTCAGCAATATCAACAATTACCACAACTTCATCTCCAATCACTACACCAACACAACCCGTTACTGGAACGTCAGCTCCAACCAGTGAATTAGCAATTCCAACCAGCTCTAATTTCTCTCTTCCACTGAACACAAGCTCTTTTACAGCAACAGGTAAGCCTCATCGTTGATCCATACAGACAAACTGTTTCTAATTACAGTCCGATCCCAAATTATTGACATCCTTCATAATAATGAGGGGAAAAACAATACACCAAAACATTTATTTTCATGGATGGTACATTTCACCACATTACTGTTTTTAACATTTGTTTTAGGGCTAATTTCCAGGTGAGAAAACATTTATTAAATTATGCTAGTGGCAATGATGTGGAATATTCAAATCAACTTTATCCTTATCAGCCTGTAAGCTCAGCAGTGTTGGAGAACATCATTTAGGGGTGTACTCACTTTTGTTGCCAGCGGTTTACACATTAATGGCTGTGTGTTGAGTTATTTTGAGGGGACAGCAAATGCAAACTGTTATACAAGCTGTACACTCACTACTTTACATTGTAGCAAAGTGTCATTTCTTCAGAGTTGTCACATGAAAAGATATAATCAATTATTTACAAAAATGTGAGGGTTGTACTCACTTTTGTGAGATACTGTATTTGTCACCCATAAGGCAGAAATTTAATGGGATATTTTATAATTACATAGTCATGTATATCATCAGTGTCAGTCACCAGCATATAACATTATTAATCATTATGCAACATCATTAATCATTATACAGCAATGATTCTACAGAAATTTTATAGTGACCACTCCTGTTATCTCAAGTAATCATATACCATAATGAGAAACATTATTTGCATTTGGTTCTTTAATCAAGAATCCCTTAAATCATTTATTTTGTATTGCAAGTGCCTCCATATTTTCAGGCCAGGCTTATTTAACTGCCTATATGTACAGACTTCAATACTAGATAGATCACTTGCAGTGAACAATGAAGACAACATTTTTTTTAAAAGATCTGTGGCCTTGTCCAATGAAAAACATACTTTCTCAAAAAAGAAAACGTTAGGCTCATTGTAATTTGACATCTGTTTGCAAAAATGCACATAATCCAATAATGTTTCGTGACGTGATTCAGAGGTGAATAATTGCTAAATCTGTTTTGAAATGATTTAGACTAATCACTTTTAGAAACAGCACATGTATTTAGATGTTCATTTGCGATCAACTTTGGTTGTCCAAAAGGGGATGATTTGGGATTGAATGTTGGTTGTCCAACAGGCAAGAGATTCCAGCAAAACATAACAGCAACCCCTGTGATAGTAAAAATGCATGGGTTATAAAGACGTGGCCAAAATCATGGGAATCATGGGTATCTTGATAATAATGACAACATTTCTTTTAAATTTGTTTATTCTGGCATCTTGATGCTTTTTATGACAATAAATTGTCAATGAATGAATGAGTTTTTTGCTGAACAGCAGCCCAGCTTTGAAGCCCTTGCTTCAGTGACTTAGACCATTGAACCAACTAAAGCTACATTATAGCAAGTACACCAATGGCTAAAATGCCTAGCACATATAGTCCCAAGTCATATTTCGCTTGGGGCCCCCAAACGGCTAGAGATGGCACTGGTCGGCACATGAAAGATTTCATCATTTTGTTTGATTTGCCTTTGGACATTTTGATGATATGTGGATGTGTCATCTTTACTGTTCATTTATGTGTGGCCATGATGGTGCTTTAAAAATTGTTTTCTTTTACAAACACTTTTGCCAACAGTATAGTGTAGCACCCTCATTCTCACTGGTTTTCACAGTCAGACTGGTGGCTGAGGAAAGGTTTTACTAAAGTGCTGAAACTGTTGTTAGTTTGTTGCATCAATGTAGCTGCTGAGCTAGAAAACCACATAGTCATCATGCCATAGGAGACACTGCCAGTATTTCAAAAATAATTTTAACATAAATAATAATGATTCCCCTTTTAGCTTCCAGCACTTTCTTTCAGTTTTTACCTGTTTCGCTAATGCAGAACTCTTTATTCTCCTCAGAAAGTTGATACATTTGACCTGAAAATGTTTATTTAAGTCTGACTAAAACGTACTTAACTATCCACTGTATATTTACAGGAATCACTGTATCAACACAGACAGAAGATATAACCCTAACAACACTGCCAGAGACTTCACCTCTAACCACTATGTCAATCCCACCAACACTGCCTATTAACACAACTTCAGGTTTGAATACTGTCTCAACAACACCACCAACACTACCTGTCAATGAAAGTTCAGCTACAACCACTTTGTCATCACCACCAACTTCACCTTTCAATATGACTTCAGCTTCAAACAATGTCTCAGAAACATCACCTACACCTGCTGTCATCTCAGCGTCAACACCAACGCCAGTGTCCACACAACCAACACCATCTGTCAGTGCAAGTCCAGCTCCAACCACTTTGTCAACACCATCAACTTCACCTTTCAATACAACTTCAGCTTCAAACAATGACTCAGCAACATCACCAACACCTGCTGTCCTCTCAGCGTCAACACCAACACCAGTGTCCACACCACCAACACCATCTGTCAGTGCAAGTCCAGCTCCAACCACTTTGTCAACACCACCAACTTCACCTTTCAATACAACTTCAACTTCAAACAATGACTCAGCAACATCACCAACACCTGCTGTCCTCTCAGCGTCAACACCAACGCCAGTGTCCACACCACCAACACCATCTGTCAGTGCAAGTCCAGCTCCAACCACTTTGTCAACACCACCAACTTCACCTTTCAATAGAACTTCAGCTTCAAACAATGACTCAGCAACATCACCAACACCTGCTGTCATCTCAGCGTCAACACCAACGCCAGTGTCCACACCACCAACACCATCTGTCAGTGCAAGTCCAGCTCCAACCACTTTGTCAACACCACCAACTTCACCTTTCAATACAACTTCAGCTTCAAACAATGACTCAGCAACATCACCAACACCTGCTGTCATCTCAGCGTCAACACCAACGCCAGTGTCCACACCACCAACACCATCTGTCAGTGCAAGTCCAGCTCCAACCACTTTGTCAACACCACCAACTTCACCTTTTAATACAACTTCAGCTTCAAACAATGACTCAGCAACATCACCAACACCTGCTGTCCTCTCAGCGTCAACACCAACGCCAGTGTCCACACCACCAACACCATCTGTCAGTGCAAGTCCAGCTCCAACCACTTTGTCAACACCACCAACTTCACCTTTCAATACAACTTCAGCTTCAAACAATGACTCAGCAACATCACCAACACCTGCTGTCCTCTCAGCGTCAACACCAACGCCAGTGTCCACACCACCAACACCATCTGTCAGTGCAAGTCCAGCTCCAACCACTTTGTCAACACCACCAACTTCACCTTTCAATAGAACTTCAGCTTCAAACAATGACTCAGCAACATCACCAACACCTGCTGTCATCTCAGCGTCAACACCAACGCCAGTGTCCACACCACCAACACCATCTGTCAGTGCAAGTCCAGCTCCAACCACTTTGTCAACACCACCAACTTCACCTTTCAATACAACTTCAGCTTCAAACAATGACTCAGCAACATCACCAACACCTGCTGTCCTCTCAGCGTCAACACCAACGCCAGTGTCCACACCACCAACACCATCTGTCAGTGCAAGTCCAGCTCCAACCACTTTGTCAACACCACCAACTTCACCTTTCAATAGAACTTCAGCTTCAAACAATGACTCAGCAACATCACCAACACCTGCTGTCATCTCAGCGTCAACACCAACGCCAGTGTCCACACCACCAACACCATCTGTCAGTGCAAGTCCAGCTCCAACCACTTTGTCAACACCACCAACTTCACCTTTCAATACAACTTCAGCTTCAAACAATGACTCAGCAACATCACCAACACCTGCTGTCCTCTCAGCGTCAACACCAACGCCAGTGTCCACACCACCAACACCATCTGTCAGTGCAAGTCCAGCTCCAACCACTTTGTCAACACCACCAACTTCACCTTTCAATAGAACTTCAGCTTCAAACAATGACTCAGCAACATCACCAACACCTGCTGTCATCTCAGCGTCAACACCAACGCCAGTGTCCACACCACCAACACCATCTGTCAGTGCAAGTCCAGCTCCAACCACTTTGTCAACACCACCAACTTCACCTTTCAATGCAACTTCAGCTTCAAACAATGACTCAGCAACATCACCAACACCTGCTGTCCTCTCAGCGTCAACACCAACGCCAGTGTCCACACCACCAACACCATCTGTCAGTGCAAGTCCAGCTCCAACTATGCTGTCAACTCAGCCAACATTGGCTATTAACACAACTTCAGCTTCAAGCATTATCGCAATGACCCCCATGTTGTTGACAGTTACGACGGGTTCTCCAACCACTACTACAACACCTGCACCTCCAAGAAAACCAGAAATTCAGTTGGTGTTCAAATTGCAACAAGAATTTACAGAGGACCTGAACAATCAATCTTCACCTCAATTCCAAGAACTAGCAACCAATGTGACTACAGTGGTAAATATAATTTCATATTTATTTTGAGTTTTTTCAATATATCTCACAGTCTATTGGGTTACTTTCATCAAAGTCTATTCAATACATTTTGTAAATATAATCTTAATTAAATGAAAATACAACGCACTTTAACCCACAAAATTAAAGAATAGTTCATGCAAAATACATTTTTAAGTAAATTTTAGTTGTGTTCAAAGGACCATCTTGATAATACACATTATTAACCAAGTAGTGTGAACCCAGAATGCAGATTGTAAGAAATACTATATATCACTGGTATGACAAATAATTCTGTTTAAGGCAGCTCAGGGGCTTGTAAAAATCAGAGCATTTAACTGTAAACAGTGGGGAGAGCGCATTGTTGTGGTCTAGCCGATTTATTCTGTAGGGCAATGTCAGGGACGGAAAAACGTGAATGATCTTATAATCAGGGCCGGTCAAATGAACATTTATTTTGGACTCTAATATTATTTTAGCCTAAATGTTTTGCCTTTACATTGGATATCATTGTTTAGGGGTTATTTTTAAGCACTTTAAACTAAGTCAATTGAGCCGGTTCACTGAAAAGACACAGAATGCCCATCCCTATTATAAAAGTAGGATAACACAATTTATGAATGCAAATTCAGCTCCAACAAATTTGTCCCCAACTTCACCAATATAATGTACAACAATAAATCTAACCACAGTGGCAACTAGTGCCCTGTCACTACAACACTGGCACCTGCTCCACTAAAGGTTCTGTTGATGTTCAAATTGGAGCCAACCTTCATATAAGGCTTGGATGATGCACCTAAACCACATAACTCACCTGAAAGTTAAGATACTCTGGGAAATATTCAAAAATGTTTTCCACTGGAACCAGAGTTTAGGTGGTTTTCTAGGTGATATTAAAACACTAAGTTCCTGGTCAAGAAAGGCCTTGGTCAGGGAGGTTACCTAGGACCTAATGGCCACTCTAACAGATCTCTGCAGAGATGGGAGAACCTGCCAGAATCACAATGGCCTCTGCAGCACACCATCAATGAGGCCTTTATAGTGGTGACATTATGGGATGGTGTTTTTAGATAGATGACAAAAAGTAGATAGGTCTGAGGCACTGTAAATACACAAATTGGTTTCGCTCACCAGTTAAAATTGTTTGCTCAATTAATTCTCCTCTGAATACAAAGTATCTCCTAATGCATCATCATGGAGCCTATAACGATTAAACATTGTTTAGCTTCCCAAAAAAATACAGGAATAAAGTAGAAATTGTTTATATTTGTATAGTCTTGGCAAGCCAGCAAAAAACTGTTACTGTCCGGAGCCTGGTGTGCAGTATTGCAAATTTCCACCAGGTAGCCATATACAGTGGATATAAAAAGTCTACACACCCCTGTTAAAATGCCAGGTTCTTGTGATGTAAAAGAGTGAGACGAAGATAAATAATCTCAGAACCTTTAATGTGACCTATAACGTGAAGAATTCAATTGAAAAACGAACCGAAATCTTTGAGGGGAGAAAATAAAAAAATATATAACTCACAATAACCTGGTTACATAAGTGTGCACACTCTTAAACTAATACTTTGTTGAATCACCTTTTGATTATATTACAGCACTCTTTCTGGGTAGGAGTCAATTAGCATGGCACATCTTGACGTGGTAATATTTGCCCACTCTTCTTTGAGCGCTCAAAATGTGTCAGATTGCGAAGACATCTCCTGTGCACAGCTCTCTTCAGATCACCCCACAGATGTTCAATTGGATTCAGGTCTGTGCTCTGGCTGGGCCATTCCAAAACGTTAATCTTCTTCTGGTGAAGCCATGCTTTTGTGGATTTGGATGTGCGCTTTGGGTCGTTGTCATGCTGAAAAGTGAACTTCCTCTTCATCTTTCTAATGGACGTCTGAATGTTTTGTGCCAAAATTGCCTGGTATTTGGAACTGTTCGTAATTCCCTCCACCCTGACTAAGGCCCTGGTTCCAGCTGAAGAAAAAATGCCAAAAAACATCATGATGCCACCACCATGCTTCACTGGGGGTATGGTGTTCTTTGGGTGATGTGCAGTGTTGTTTTTGCGCCAAACATACCTTTTGGAATTATAGCCAAAAAGTTCAACCTTGGTTTCATCAGACCATAACACATTTTCCCACATGCTTTTGGGATACTTGATGTTTTTACAAACTTCAGCCAGGTTTGGAAGTTTTTCTTTGTAAGAAATGGCTTCTGTCTTGCCATCCTACCCCATAGCCCATTCATATGAAGTATACGGGAGATTGTTGTCACATGTAGCACATAGCCAGTACTTGCCAGAAATACTTGCAGTTCCTTTAATGTTGTTGTTGGCCTCTTGTAAGCCTCCCTGACCAGTTTTCTTCTAATCTTTTCATCAATTTTGGAGGGACATCCAGTTCTTGGTAATGTCTCTGTTGTGCCATATTTTCTTCGCTTGATGATGAATGTCTTCACTGTGTTCCATGGTATATCTAGTGTATGTGGTGCCGAATGTAAAAGTTAGGTACATTTTTTTTACCTGATACATTTTCAACATTCAGCTCACTTTCCTCACATTTAGCGCATTTCCCTCACATTTGAGACAGACATTATGTAATATATATATATATATATATATATATATATATATATATATATATATATAAAATATCTAAATGTTAAATCTAAATGTTATATCTTAATCTAAATGTTAAATCTAAATGTTAAATTTTATTTGAATATTTTCTAAATATTTAGCTTTACACTTGGCGACACATTTAGATATAACATTTAGATTTAACATTTAGATATACATTTAACATTTAGATTGAACATTTAGATATAACATTTAGATATAAATTTAACATTGAACATATATAATTTCTGTCTCAAATGTGAGGAAAATGCGCTAAATGTGAGGAAAGTAAGCTAAATGTTGAAAATGTATCAGGTAAAAAATTGTAACCGAACTTTTACATTCGGCACCCCAAACTAGTGCTTTGGAAATTATTTTGTACCCTTCTTCTGACTGATATCTTTCAACAATGAGATCCCTCTGATGCTTTGGAATCTCTCTGCGGACCATGGCTTTTGCTCTGAGCTGCAACTAAGAAAATATCAGGAAAATCCTATTAGAACGGCTGAACTTTATTTGTGATTAATCAGAGTCACTTTATATGATGGCTCGTGTGTAATGACTTCTATTTAACATGAATTTGAATGTGATTTGTTAATTCTGAACACAGCCACATCCCCAGTTATAAGTGGGTGTGCACACTTACACAACCAGGTTATTGCAAGGTTTGTATTTTTCATTTTTCCCCCTCAAAAATTTCAGTTTGTTTTTCAATTGCATTGTTCACATTATAGGTCACATTAAAATTGGAAAATGTTCTGACATGATTTATCTTTGTCTCTTTCTTTTATATCACAAAAACCTGGCATTTTAACAGTGGTGTAGACTTTTTATATCCACTGTATTAGCCAAATGGAACCTAATTCTTTGAGCCGAATCATCTCATCATCTTGATCCACCAGATAGCAGAACATAACTGTATATGTACTAAGTAGTTTGTACTAATGGCAAAGCTAGTTCAGTTTATCTATTGATTTTTAGCATAGCTGGTTGCTAGATAGCAATAATGTTTTTTACCAGCTACACAAGGAGCTAATGTTAGCTTGCATAAACCAAAAATATAGCAACCTACAGTATACAATCACACACTATATTGGCAAGAACTGAATACGTTTGCGTGTACAGCTCTGATCAGGTGAATAAGCTAATTAACCTGGTACTGCAGGTTAATAAAAAATTATTCTGTGCCTTGGAGTGGCCATACAGAAACGCTAAGTTGGTGAATATTCCCCTCTAGTGATTGCCAATATGTTATTAAAATGTAGCCAAATCGAACATATATTTTACACCAGTCTGTTTTTAAAGACAGAAACATTAATTCAACTTTTATGTTTTTGTCAATGAGACTATTGGGAGACTCTGGTTTCCTTGGTTTTTGTCTCTTCAGACAGGGTAGTATATGATATCTGCTGGAGTTTTTGGCTATATGTCAAAAAGATGTTGGTTAATTACTTATGAGGATAGTTGACCCTCTAAGCATTTCTGAAAATTCACCACAGAATACCAAAAAAAAACTCTGTGTGACTTCACCCACTGCAGTAATAGGTGTATTCACTGCTGTTGGTAATGTCAGTGGGGTGATGTATTTTCACGGGGATAAATAATTGTTGTATAGTTATTGGCAGCTGTTATGGGTTCATATCTTGGTGGATAATTAAGATTATTCTTAGCTAAGATACATATCTAAGATATTACTTTAACCATGATACCAACTTGATGACAGGAATATGATGCTGTACTTTTGATAGAATTTTTAAATAGAATGTTTTTAGTTTTTTATTTATTCTTGGATAATATGTGTTCATACTATTTTCCACACTGATTTGACTAAAATGCTATTATTGTGCTATTAATACTAAGCTAAACTATTTAATAGGTTGTATATAATAATAATATGAATATAATAACAAGTCTTTGACACTGTTTCTTATAACCCATCTTACCTTTACAGCTAAATAGTATTTACACAACAAAATATGGATCCATTTTCAATAGGACCAAGGTTACAGGTTTCCGGTAAGTGGCTTTGGCATTCATTCATTTATTTGTAAATGATTAAGACACACAGATTAAGACTAACCCTGGACTATCAAGCTCAATGGATCATTATTTTTCAGTTCAGGACCAGTCCTAATCTGTGTTTGCAAAAACGGCCCTCGATGTGTCATTATCATAGAAAACAAATGTATAACTGATTTGCATTGTGAATTCTTATCAAACAGCGCAGTCACTAGTTATTTGGACAGTGACAGAATGTATTTTGTTTTGCCCCTGTACTCCAGCATATTGGATTCAAAATGAAACTGTGAATAAGAGATTAAAGTATAGACTTTCATTGTTAATTTAAGGGGTTTTCAATCCATAGACCCTTAACCATGTAGGAATTACAGTCCTTTTTACACACTGTCCCATTAAAAATTTAATTTAGCAAACAAGCAAGCTAGCAAGTTTATTTATATAGCACAATTCATACATCAAAGCAATTCAATGTGCTTTACAAAGGAAAATAACAAAAATATATGAAAGTTCAATAACATAAAAACAGATACTCAAATGAAAACATCAAAACAAATGAAAACATAATAATAAGAAAAAATTAAATAAGAAAACGTAAAGATAAAAAATGGGATAAAAACATAGGAAGCTATAAGGCTAAACAGTGTTGTTAAGTTTAAGTGCTCAGTCACAGGCACGTGAGAAGAGAAGTGTTTTTAACCTGGATTAAAAAAATCATACGTTTGGGGCACGTCTAAGGTCTTCTGGTATTTTATTCCAGTTGGGTACAGCATAACTGCTAAACGCAGCTTCTCCATGTTTAGTTTGGACTCTGGGCTCTACTAGCTGACATGCGTTTATGGATCTAAGAGCCCTGCTCGGTTTATATTCTTCAAACATATCAGAAATATATTCAGGTCCTAAACCATTCAGAGATTTATAAACTAAAAGCACCACATTGAAATCTATTCAATAACTGACTGGAAGCCAATGCAAAGATTTAAGAACCGGAGTGATGTGCTCTGTTCTCTTGGTCCTAGTTAAAATAGTAGCTGCATTCTGAATGAGCTGCAGCAGTTTTACAGTCTTTTTGGGGAGTCCAGTTAAGAGGCCATTACAGTAGTCAACACTACTAGAGATAAAAGCATGGATGAGCTTCTCTTGGTCTTTTTGGGACACCAAGCCTTTGATTCTGGCTATATTTTTTTAATGATAGAATGCTGTTTTGGTGACCACTTTGATATGACTATTATCAAAGCGAGACCAAATCTTTTGCATTCAATGACTGCCTGAGGTCTATGAACCGTAGACATTACCAGACGCTGGGGACATTCCCTGGTTAACATTCCCTGTCTGATAATTAGTCATGCTTGCTGATACATTTTCCACTGGTACTTTGAAGTCACTCAGTGTGTTTTACCCATACTATTGCCCTAAGTATTTAACAAATAACATTTGAACCAGCCTGAAAGTTGAAATTAGCTACATAAATAGTAAGAATGGTGATTCTGCGCTGCTTCGGGTAAGATTTATTGTTAGATAAGCACTGTATGTTCAGCAAGTAAAATGCATGCTCAATTACAAAACTCCTTGGTATCTACAGTATCACAGTGTATTTGGGGTCATTTTCCAGCTGATTAACATATACAATTGTTTTGTTTTAAATCCAATTTGGTAAACCAACAACATTTGTGTCACTGAACGAATAATTATGAATAGCTGTTGTTTCCCAGTGAACATTCAATTATGGGGGACAAATGATTACATTTCAACAATGCCAGCTCAGTTTCTAATGCCAATGATTAATGATTACATTAGAAATGAGATGTTTGAACCATTAAATGTTTTCATTTAATAGAAAACACATTTTCAGCTGATTGGCTGACTTAATCATTTTCATATATCTGTGTTCCAGTCAAGGTTCGATTGCGGTGGACAGTGTACTCATTTTCAACAATATCACCACAGTTCCTAATAACAGTGATGTGGTAGCTACTTTCATACAGGCTGCCAACAACTCTAATTTCTCCCTCCCAGTGAACACAAGCACTGTTGTGGCTCAAAGTAAGACTCCTATCATACATATTGTTACCTTTGTTGTACATAATGGTTTATTTAAAACATGATTTGTTGAATTTTGTTGCACTATTTAATGAGTTAGGGGTTTACCAATATATTTGACATTTGTTTTAAAAATAATTTAGAAATACATGCAGTCATGTGAAAAAGAAAATTCCCTGGAAAGTTGATTTAAACATCTTCGCTTGAACACTACTGATATTTAAAGGTAACCCAATTTAACAATCAATTGACACTGACATTTTACTTGGCAAACATTTTTTCATCAAAAATAAACAGAAACACAATTTCCTAGTGCTGAAAAAACAATCCCTATTGCTAACTTTCCTTTTGTCTCTTACACCAACTGGGATTTTTTGCCCACTCTTCTTTATAGTACTTCTTCAACTGTGTCAGGCTTCACAGACTTTCATGAATCCACGGCCTGCTTCAGATCCTCACAAAGCGTTTTGATAGGATTGAGATTTGATCAAGACTTCGACTTGGTCATTCCATAACCACTAAATTTCTTCTTTTGAGCCATTATGTTGTTGCTTTATGCTTGTGTTTCAATCATTGTCCTGTTGCAAGATCCATGTTGCGTTCAGCTTCAGCTTTTTGACAGCTAACATTCTCCAAATAATTCATGGTTGACTCAATTAATTATTGGCAAGTTGGCAAGGCCCTGACACAGCAAAGCAGCCCCAAACCAATATAACGGATATTACCACCAACTCCATGCTTTACAGTTGGTATGAGATTCTTCTTTTCAAAGGCAATTTTGCCAAACATGGTGTCTAGCATTGCCGGCAAACAACTCCACCTTTGACACCTGGAATTTTGGTCTTTACCCAGGTGTTGTCTGGCCAACGTCAGTCTTGTCTTGACATTCTTTTTTGAGAGCACAGGCCATTTCCTTCCTGACCTCCCAGGTAGGCCAAATGTGTGTAGTCTCTTTCTGAAGATCTACTGATGGTACCCTGAGTTTTTTGGATGAGCACCTTTTGTTCAGCGGAATTTATTGGGACAAAGTGTCCTTTGTAGAGTGCCAGTGGGCTGGCTTTTTCTGGTGGACTTCAGAATGCTTGGAAAATACTTTTTAACCCCTCTTTCAGATACATTTTGACATGATGTGTTATCACACTGTGTTATCACACTCCCATAAGACCAAACCAGACCAAGTTTAAAATCTATATTGAAGGCTTGACCCGCTAAAAGGATTTTCCTGATTCCGTTACAGCAAATGTATCTGATGGCAAAGGTAGGAACTAACTCATTGCATAAACATTTTGTTTATTTTAATTAAATAATTTTTGGTGAATTGTTTAATAGGGTTACATCAATGCATGTGGTTGGAATGTAGCTCAAATGTCCAAATATATCAAATGAAGTAAACACTTTTCAGAAGGCATACTTTCTTTATCACATGACTGTGTGTGTATGTGTGTATATACAGCTCTGGAATAAATTAAGAGACCACTGCACCGTTTTCTTTCCTTTCCAAAAAAGTCAAAATGGAAGGTTTTGAGTGAGGAACAGAAGGGTTAAACTTAAGAGACCACTGCAAATTGAATGCTTCTGTTCCTTACTCAAAAGTATCCTTCTCAACTTTTTTGGAAAGGAAAGAAAAAGGTGCAGCTGTCTCTACATTTTTTCCGGAGCTGTATATATAAATAATAAGACATCAGGGGGTGTGGTCTATGTCTAATATGGTATGTCTTCGAGCAGTTCTTAAAAAGCATCCCTGATTAGTAGTAAAAAGTGATGTGATGTCGTACCCATGGTGTATGGTCTCATATGCTTCACACCACCCGATTTATACATACAAATTCAATTATACTGTACATCATACTGGTAATTATAGTTGGTGTACCTAATGGTTAGTCTAACTCTTCAAATGCTATTAAAATTGTGCTAATCTTATCATTTTCCCCCCACTAAATTATGATTATTACAGGTGTCGTTACAACAGAGGCCCCAACCACAGTTTTAACTTCACCCATAGCCACTGTGCCAGCAACATTCCCTTCTTTGAATGTGACTTCACCTCTAACTAATGGGTCAACAACATCGCTACAAACACCCCTTTTCAACACAATCTCAGTATCAAATGATACCTCAGCAACACAATCAACACCAACTGTCAATACAACTCCATTTGCTCCAAACAATGTGACAACACCAACAACACTACTTTCAGCTCTAACTAATGGGTCAACAACATCGCTACAAACACCCCTTTTCAACACAATCTCAGTATCAAATGATACCTCAGCAACACAATCAACACCAACTGTCAATACAACTCCATTTGCTCCAAACAATGTGACAACACCAACAACACTACTTTCAGCTCTAACTAATGGGTCAACAACATCGCTACAAACACCCCTTTTCAACACAATCTCAGTATCAAATGATACCTCAGCAACACAATCAACACCAGCTGTCAATACAACTCCATTTGCTCCAAACAATGTAACAACACCAACAACACTACTTTCAGCTCTAACTAATGGGTCAACAACATCGCTACAAACACCCCTTTTCAACACAATCTCAGTATCAAATGATACCTCAGCAACACAATCAACACCAGCTGTCAATACAACTCCATTTGCTCCAAACAATGTGACAACACCAACAACACTACTTTCAGCTCTAACTAATGGGTCAACAACATCGCTACAAACACCCCTTTTCAACACAATCTCAGTATCAAATGATACCTCAGCAACACAATCAACACCAGCTGTCAATACAACTCCATTTGCTCCAAACAATGTGACAACACCAACAACACTACTTTCAGCTCTAACTAATGGGTCAACAACATCGTTACAAACACCCCTTTTCAACACAATCTCAGTATCAAATGATACCTCAGCAACACAATCAACACCAACTGTCAATACAACTCCATTTGCTCCAAACAATGTGACAACACCAACAACACTACTTTCAGCTCTAACTAATGGGTCAACAACATCGCTACAAACACCCCTTTTCAACACAATCTCAGTATCAAATGATACCTCAGCAACACAATCAACACCAACTGTAAATACAACTCCATTTGCTCCAAACAATGTGACAACACCAACAACACTACTTTCAGCTCTAACTAATGGGTCAACAACATCGCTACAAACACCCCTTTTCAACACAATCTCAGTATCAAATGATACCTCAGCAACACAATCAACACCAACTGTCAATACAACTCCATTTGCTCCAAACAATGTGACAACACCAACAACACTACTTTCAGCTCTAACTAATGGGTCAACAACATCGCTACAAACACCCCTTTTCAACACAATCTCAGTATCAAATGATACCTCAGCAACACAATCAACACCAGCTGTCAATACAACTCCATTTGCTCCAAACAATGTGACAACACCAACAACACTACTTTCAGCTCTAACTAATGGGTCAACAACATCGCTACAAACACCCCTTTTCAACACAATCTCAGTATCAAATGATACCTCAGCAACACAATCAACACCAACTGTCAATACAACTCCATTTGGTCCAAACAATGTGACAACAACAACAACACTGCTTGTTAGTTCATCTTCAGCTTCAACCATTATGTCAACACCCCAAATAACAACGGTCAATGCAACTTCAGCTCACACCAATGTGCCAACACCAACAACACTGCTTGTTAGTTCAACTTCAGCTTCAACAACAGTTACGACTAGTACTCCCACTACTACAACACTGGCCCCTATAACACCATTTGTCCAGTTAATGTTCAAATTGCAGGAAACCTTTACAGAAGACTTGACAAATGTGACTTCACCTCAATTCAAAGGACTAGCAACCAATGTGACTACAGCGGTAAATACATTATCTTTTTCATAATTCACAGTATTTGGTTACTTTCTTTGAAGTCTATTAAATTAATTTTGTTCGAATGTTAATTTAAAACAAGTACAAAGTTGTGTAAATCACTGAATTAAAGAATAGTTCATCCATATACTGTACATTTTTTAGTGATAACAGTAGACTGAGCATTAATAAATGTACAAGAAAATATACAAAAAATATGTAAGGTGCAAGAATTGTCCAGTCGAGGGTTGTGTGTGTATGTGGGGTGTGTGTAGATTTGTCCAGTTGAGAGTTGTGTGTGTATGTGGGGTGCAGGCTGTATTCAGTTTGGCTACAGGGGCATTTTTGTGAGGCATACTGCTGTAGGAAAGAAACTGGTCTTGTGGTGAGAGGTTTTGGTCCTGATAGACCTCAGCCTTCTGCCAGAGGGGAGAGTTCTGAATAGTCCATTTCCAAGGTGAGTGGGATCAGCCCCAATATTTGCCATCCACCTCCACATCCAGGAGGTGTACAGTTGTACTCAAAAGTTTGCATACCCTTGTAGAATTGGTAATGTACCATTTGTAAAGAAAATATTAGTGAGCAGGAAAAAATTGTTGTGACCATGAAGCTCTATTTTGGTCTCGTCACTCCAAATTACAGTGTGCCAGAAGCTGTGAGGAGGGTCAAGGTGTTATCAGGCATATTGTAACCTGGTTTTTTTGTGGCATTTGTGCAGTAAAGGCTTATTTCTGGCAACTCGACCATGCAGCTAATTTCTTTTCAAATATCATCATATTGTGCTCCTTGAAACAACCACATCGTCTTTTTCCAGAGCAGCCTGTATTTCTTCTGAGGTAACCTGTATTTCTCCTGGGGTTTTTCTTTGTGTCCCGCAAAATTCTTCTGGCAGTTTTGGCTGAAATATTTCTTGGTCTACCTGACCTTGGCCTGGTATCAAGAGATCCCCAAATGTTCCACTTCTTAATAAGTGATTGAACAGTACTGCCTGGCGTTTGCAAGGCTTTGGATATCTTTTTCCATCCTTTTCCATCTTCATAAAGTTACCTTGTTAAGCAGGTCTTTTGACCAGTTGGCTCAGTATCTTGCCTGCTCAGTGCTACTGGAGGTGCAGCTGTTTGTGTAAAGGGAGCAGGGGGTATACCATGGTATATTGATCATTTACTACGCCTTGTTGCTTAAATTATTAATTATTTGCTTCTGGCTACAGCCTGGAGTGAGCATATTAGGATTGTTGAATAGCATCAATGGACATAGGTGATCTTCAGCATTTTAGTGACATTGTGTATATTGGGTAGGCACTTTTAATGCAGATTTACCTTCCATGCAAAATGTACTTGGATTAGAGCATTCTACAATAACTGCAAAAATAAGTATTACAAAAAACAACATACACATTGTTTTAACTTGTGGCTGAAATGTATATTATTATGGTGCTTTGAAAAGGAGATCCAGCAGGACACAGGAAAGCATTATGATTAAGTTTGATCCTTTGATGTGTTTTTGAGTGTACATTTTTAGTTTAGCTTTGCTTATAATGTTTTGTCAATTATTGCACTTTATTTATTGCCTGATACTAACCATAATGAAATAATGGATAATTGTATAAATGAGGATTCTACCATAAAGTAAAGCTAATTTCACCCTGTATAGATTTTGGATGAACTAATAGTTGAAAACCTTGTAAAAAATATACGTTTGAACCATTTACAGTACAAAATGGTTGAACAATTCCAACATGCTCTATAGTGGTAAGCTTACTCGTAAATTTCAAAGAAAATATCCATAACTTCAACCATGATATCAAATTGATGACCATTTCCAGAGACAAAATAGAAACATGTTGCTGTACATTACATTTTCAAGGTACCACATTTTAAATGTATTATTAGATAATGCTTTGTTCTCAAGTCCTCTGGTCGGTTAATTCCTTGAAATAACTCTTTATCTTTACAGCTGAACATTGTTTATAGTGCCAAGTATGGATCACAGTTCAATCACACAGAGGTTAGAGGTTTCAGGTAAGTGGCTTCGCTGTGCTTTATTTGAATTAATGTTTATAGATATGTAGTTAAAGATGTATTCTGAGACTTTAGGGAATACACCCAACAAAATGTAATTTTATCTAATTAAAAAAAAATCTCATTTTAAGCTGAAACTGTAATATGTTGTAGAATCACTACCGTGCCTCAGAATTCCAATTTGAAAATGAGTGCCATGGGGAACATACAGCAGAGTCCATAAGTATTCGGATGCAGACAGAAGTTTGTTGTTTCCACACAGTCTTCCAACACACTGGATTTATAATGAAACAGTGACTAAGAGGTTAAAGTGCAGACGGTCAGCTTTAATTGAGGGTATTTACATCCATAAACTGTGAGCCTTGGTAGAATACATGGCCTTTCCATACTGTCCATTTCATTTTATTGGACCAAAGGTAATTGGACAAATTAACATAACCTTAAATAAAGTCATCATATTTAGTACTCAATTTCCAATCCTTTGCATTAGATTACGGACTGAAGATTGCAAACCATAGACATCACTGGATGCCGGGTATCTTTCCTGGCGATGCTTTGCCTGGCCTGTACTACAGCCATCTTCAGTTCCTGTTTCTTTTGGGACATTACTGACTTTCTGTATTCTAGTCAGCAAGTAAAATGCCTGCTCTTTTGGATTTGATTGGGGGATTGACTTGATTGGCCAGTTAAGAAGATTCTCTTTTTGGCCCTGAAAAACACCTTCCGTTCTTTAGTAGCATGTTCGGAGTCATTGTCTTGCTAGGTGAAGGACCTCCAATGTATTTTGAGGCAATAGGTCGGATCTGAGCAGACAAGATGTTTCTGTACACTTCAGAATTCATCCTACTGCTCCCACACTGTACCTTAACCCCATTATGACTGTATCATTTCAAATCCAAAGTGATTGAGTACAGAGCCAAAACAACAAAACTAGTGTCACTGTCACAAATGCTCATGGACTGCACTGTATCAACAGATACCACAGTCTGTACTTTTCTGGGACCTGTTTTTGCTCCACAGAGCGTGTTTTTCCTGTAGTGGCCAGAACCAGAATCACCTTTAAACAATTCAATGTTTACATTTTACATTTTTCACAGAAAGACATTTTCAGCTGATTGGCTGACTTAATCATTTTCATATATCTGTGTTCCAGTCAAGGTTCGATTGTGGTGGACAGTGTGCTCATTTTCAACAATGTCACCACAGTTCCTAATACCAGTGATGTGGTAGCTACCTTCGTACAGGCTGCCAACAACTCTAATTTCTCCCTCCCAGTGAACACAAGCACTATTGTGGCAACAAGTAAGTCTCAAATATTATTTGATATTACAGGCAAACTATTGCCTCACACACCTTTGTAATTACATTGTATCTTTTATTTTTAATATTTTTCATTCACATGGGGATGATTAATTTATGACCCTTCAGTTGAGAAATTAATACCTCCCACAATCTAGATAAAGTCAAATTAATGCTAGTGAGCTTTTTTCACCTACCTAACAAGTTGTGCATTGTCTTCTTCTTGCTAAAATCATCCTTTGGATGTGCTCGTCCAAGGTGTTCATTGTCTATTGAAATCTGGTTAACATAACGGTGTATGAACTTCTGAATCCTAAATGAACCTCTCCTCCCTCCACCTCACCCTCCATTCACAGGTTCAGCCACACCCCCACATTTGCATAGGTTTTCTAGAGCTGTGAAAGTGAACATTATTAAGGGTGTAGTGACTAATTGGACCCTCCAGTGGCTCCATCCTAGCAAAGTGGACTCCCATAATAGACCACATTATTTATGAGCTTGTGGAATTTCACACAAAACATTGGCCAGTCAGGCCTACATATATATTATTTTATGAGTGATTTAAAGTCTTGACACATACACAATAAAAGGGGTTTATTTAATAAAAGGGGTCCACAAATTAGCCTACATCTTTCGTGAAATCAGTATGTTCTGAAATTCATGCATTTATTAAATCACTATCCACATGGTTGAAGTGAATTAGTTTTAGTACTTGTATTAGGGTAAAATTAGGCCTTCAAAACATTATTTTCATTCCCATCAATGTCTCTGTCACTAACAATTACAGTCATGGGTGAGAAGTCTAAATGTGTACATGATCTGTAATTTATTGATATCCCATTATCTTATATGCCCACCACACTTTGTGCATACAGTTATTTAATGTGAACTGTAATATGTTGTCTATCAGTAGCAGGACCTTTGCACCATGCATAAATGTTTAAATGTACCAATTAAAAAATATTCTGATTCTGACTAGCTAGCAAATTATAAAGCAAACATAAAACTTTATTGTGGCTCAATTTGCAATAAAAGCAGTTAATTAGCTAGGTTTTGACAGCCGCAAGCTGTGCTAGCATGATGCTGGTAAGGCTAAGCAGTGTAGTTGTTTATTAACCTTGCAAGCTGAAAATAAAACCAAAAAGTATTTGATTGAAACAGTTTTATTTGGAGTTATACTTTTGAATAGCTTTATAAAGATATAACTTTGTATGACTTTGTATTGGGAATTTTCATGTGTTTATATATTAAAAACACTACATTGAAATTTGTTTTAATAGTAAATATAGCTAGCTGAATAGCAAATACATTATTTAACAAGGTTGGAAATAATGATTTTTAATTGAAATAACAATTTAATCAGCAATAATAGCATTGCTGATTCTTGGCATTCAATTTGTCAATTTGTTGAGGTAATCTAAAAAGATTTCACCCCATTGCTTCCTGAAGCACCTCCCACAAGTTGGGTTGGCTTGGCTTGATGGGCAATTAATATTTACCATACGGTCAAGCTGCTCCCACAATAGCGTTGAGTTTCAGTGACTGTGCAGGCCACACCATGTATGCCAGCTGAATGCTTCTTACCGTAAATAGTTCTTGCATAGTTTGAAGCTGTGCTTTGGATCATTGTCCCAATTGGCTCCAATCAAGCAACATCAACATGGTATGGCAAGATATGCCATCCATCTTCAAGATCCCTTTTACCCTGTACCAAAGCACCCCCAGACCATCCCATTTCCTACAGAAACTAATTTCATGTACAACCCCATTCCCAAAAATGGGTGAAAACAAAATGCAATGATACGCAAATCATTTGTCCCTATATTTAATAGAAAATAGTACAAAGACAACATATTAAATGTTTAAACTGAGAAATGTTATTGTTTTGGAAAAAACATATGATGCCAGCAACACGTTAAAAAAAAGTTGGGACAGGTGCATGTTTACCACTGGGTTGCATCACGTCTTCTTTTAACAATACTCTGTACATGTTTTGGAACTGAGGAGACCAATTGCTGTAGTTTTGAAAGTGATATGTATTCCCATTCTTGCTTGATTAAGGATTTCAGCTGATCAACAGTTCGGGGTCTCTTTTGTCGTATTTTTTATTTCACAATGCGCCAAATGATTTCAATGGATGACAGATCTGGACTGCAATCATCGCCTCAGTCCATCTTAAATGAGCTCAGACCCATAGAAGGCGGCCGCGTTTCTGGATCTTGTTTATATCTGGTTTCTTCTTTGCATGAGATTTAACTTGCATTTGTGGATGTAGTGATGTACTCTGTTCACGGGACAATAGTTTTTGGAAGTGTTACTGAGCCCATGCAGTTATGTCCACTACAGAACCGTGTCTATTTTTAATGCAGTGATGCCTGAGGGTCCAAAGATCACGGCCATCCAATATTGGTTTGAGACCACGGCCATCCAGTTGACCTAATTAGTTGTGTGATGTTCCAACAGGTTTCGTTTTTTAGCATTACAAAACTTTTCCAGTCTTTATAGTTGCCTCTGTCTCAACTTTTTGAAATGTGTTGCTGGCATCATTAATCTTTGAAGAAACAATAAAATTGTCTCAGTTTCAAAAATGTATATGTTGTCTTATTACTATTTTCTATTGTAGATATGCTTTAAATCATTGCATTCAGTTTTTTTTTTACTTAAAAAAACAACAACAACGTTTTCATAAAAAACAAGGAAATTTCTCACTTACCCCAAACTTTTTAACTGTAGTGTATCCTTAGAATCTATGAATTTGGATTATTGTGTAATATTTCCTAACATGCTTTAAGTAATAGCAAGTGAATTAGCAAAATATAATTTTCTCTAACAACAAAAGCGAGTGAAAATGAATTATCCCTGGTGTACTTACTAGGATAGACATGTAAACAAAACATGTTTCAATTCTTTAATTGTAAAACATTTAACTATGATTATTCCAGGAATTGCTCCAACAGATGCCCCAACAACAACAGTAACAACTGCGGCTGTTACTTCAACATCAACATCCAATGTGTCAACAACAGAATCCACACCAATCATCAATCCAACTGCTACGGCAACTGCTACGGCAACTGCTACGGCAACTGCCACTTCCATTGCCTTAACTACCCAGCATGTGACGTCAAATGCTATAGCAACTGCTACTCCAACTGCTACGGCAACTGCCACTTCCATTGCCTTAACTACCCAGCATGTGACGTCAAATGCTATAGCAACTGCTACTCCAACTGCTACGGCAACTGCCACTTCCATTGCCTTAACTACCCGGCATGTGACGTCAAATGCTATAGCAACTGCTACGGCAACTGCTACGGCAACTGCCACTTCCATTGCCTTAACTACCCAGCATGTGACGTCAAATGCTATAGCAACTGCTACTCCAACTGCTACGGCAACTGCCACTTCCATTGCCTTAACTACCCAGCATGTTACGGCAATTGCTACAGCAACTGCTACTCCAACTGCTACGGCAACTGCTGCTCCAACTGCTACGGCAACTGCTGCTCCAACTGCTACGGCAACTGCTGCTCCAACTGCTGCTACTACAACCCCCACAACCACCACAACCACCACAGTCATATCAACTGACCCTCCATCTCCTACTGAAGGAACCCTGAGATTTCGGTTCAGTCTCAATCAGATTTTCACCTCAGATCTCAACAACCCGGCATCTTCAGCTTTCAAAAGTCTGGCCAGTATGGTGATCACAGCGGTAAGTATCCATATACTTTAAGAGCAATACGGTGTACAGGACACCACAGCAGAGAGCCTGATATCAGTGGGCATTCTATTGTTAGATCCAAAGATTATTCAGATAGAACATACCATACTCTGGGACCTCCCATTTGAGAACAGAGACCTTTTAACGGTTGTCTTAGTGAGGACTAAAATACATTGGATTTGAATACATTAATTAGGATAAACTGTTGTTTCCAGGGTGAACTTTTCCCCAAAGGAAACGTACAGTATGTTTAAGAAACAAAACAAAAACTTATTACAGATCTATACACTTTTTAAAGTAACATTTTTACTGAAGAGTTTTTAATATTGCACTTTCAACATTGCCTGATTAGTAATTTGGTTCCCTTGCCTTGTTTTGATATATCTACTCCTTGTAGCAGCTTGTGTGCTGTGAGCTCAATTGAGGTAGAAGGTAGTTTTAATTTTCTTTTGCAATATACATCCACCCAGTTAAAATCCCTCTCTGCCCATGTACCCAAGTGGTGTACCTTTAATTAAAAGACAAATGAACATATTGGTGAATTCCACCGCCCTCTATGGGACCACTGGACTAATCCACAAGCAGGATTCTGACCTCGGCCTTGCAATGCATCAGCTAACTACAAGGCAGTGACTTCACCACGGCACAATTCAGAGGCCCAGTCAACTAATATCTGCCAATCATGGTAACTGTTATTATATCTTCCATTGCAGGTGAACACCATTTTCAAGAACACACCAAACTTCCGTCGTTCCCTTTTGAATTCATTCACGTAAGTGTACCTTCTGAATCCTGTGTGAATTTGATTATGACAGTTATGAGGATAATGTTATGAGGATAATGATTTCTGAGAGTCGTCAATTTCTTCTCCTCCTCAATAGGAATGGATCTGTAGTTACCAACATGACATTAGTGTTCAGCAACAAATCTTCGGTTCCTTCTGCAAGCAGTGTAGTCGCAACTTTCCTAAACAATGTAAATAACACCAACCTGACTATTGTACCGGGTAGCGTTTCTGGTAAGTATTCAAAATCACATTCACTAAACATGTATGAAAGCAAAGTCAACATTTTAACAGAAACATAAAAAGACAATCTACTTAAATGATTAACTGAACCATATCACTTTTTCTGTCAATTCAGGTGCTCCCAGACCAACTGCCTTCTCTCTGACTGCCTTGCTTCTTGCTTTGACAGTAGTAATGGTACAGCTGATGGCTAGCTAATAGCTTGTGTCATAAATGCTTTGGCATTGTTTTACTGTTTTCCAGTTCTCATAGACGCAGACATGAGATACATTATCTTATTTGATGAAGTGTATAAAATAAACCAAGCTAACCTTATTAACTTGTAAACTAAGTTTCTATTTAATGTAAATGTCCCTATGTTCTGAATATACACAAGCAAAAACACGTGAATTAAGCATTTTTGATATCTAAGATGTCACATAATATGCAATTACCCTTTTAAACAATATTGAAGCGTTCTCCTCACATATGTTTCTAGACAAAATGTATGAATGAAGCTCTATGAAATCCCCTCATATGGATATAAGAAATTATCATCCTTGATGTCAAAGTAATAGTTGACAGTAATCACCAATGTTTTTTTGACAGTAATCACCAATGTTTTTTTTTTATAATCATTGGGTAAATATATTTAATCTATTTGTCTATAAGTGTATGTAACAACTGCACATTATCTCTTAGATAAAAGGTACTGCAGATACTGTTTTTCAAAGCCATAGTCAAAACACTTGTGGGTAGCAGAAGACTTATATTTTCAGTGTGACAATTTGATAACAATTTGCACGAGTTATTTAATTATTAACTGATTGTAACTCCACTTATATTTAAATTTGGAAGGACCTTTATGATGTTCAATTGTTATTTTGCACTATGAAAGTTGCTGAGGAACTAATGTCAACCATTGCAATATTTTATATTTCTGAAAAAGCATTTTCTGTATTTATCTTTATAAGAATAAGTTAAGAAAATATGTTGTAACATAAAATAGACAAAAATAATTATACAGAGATGTTTGTTTCAACACAGTTGAAATAATAACATTTTTGGTCACCTTTAACTGGGTAGCAATGTGGGTCACCCCAAATAATACTATGTAATCTTTTATTGAAATAAACATATAACATTAACTCACCTCTTCCTGTGTCTTTAGCATCCAATAAAAAGTTGCAGACTGGAATTAAAGAAGCATAATCCCGCCATTAGACAAACTGTCTAGATTTAAGCGGTAATGCACAGATTTTATTACAAGACTGCAACAGTAGCACTAGCAATAAACCATAAATTAAATTAACACTGTTCGGAGCAGATGCATGTACACCAAAACCAGTCTTAAATTCAAACATTGGATAGTGTTAAACCACATTTCTCAGAACACCATGTTTTTAAGCGAAAACATGAATTGTGAGTTTTCACTCTGGACTTGTGATTAGTAAGAGAGTGATATAATGTATAACAGGTTTCAGTGTATATATGCAATCACTCTGAAGTGTTCATTATACACTGGAGAATTTGCTGTCCCTGTTTATGACATACAGTACATTGGAGATGTATTCATGTCCTGAGTTCCCTGTGCTCAAGTCCAGTCAAAAGTCCCTATAGCTAAATCCAAGTGAAGTCCCAGTTCAAGTCCTGGATATAAATCCTTCAGGCCGAAGTCTGATATCTGGTGCTCCAGTCCTGGTCCTGATGTTCAAGTCTAAGTTCCTGGGTCCACAACTATAAATGCTATTTATGCAGGAAAATATAGTATACAGACAAGAGGAAATCATTTAAATAACAGTACATTTTACAAAATATATTTTCCTGATTTTCGCTGCCACCAAATGTTCACTTTCAAGTTTTTGGCAGTGGTTATATTTCCCAGGGTGTATTTGTTTTGCCAAACAAAATGTTTTAGTAATAAAAAATTCAGTGAAATCTAACAAAACTGGAAGGTACATAGACCTTTTTGAATTTGCTCAATAAAAAAGACAGACAGGGATAAATAAATCCCAGCCCTGGCTGTTCCTTAACTCTGCCTGATTCACACTGATCTCCTTCCCCATAACCGATTCTCATTTACACTAACGTGCATAGATATATTTTGGACTGGCGCTGTCACAATGGTATAAATCAAACCCAGAATGGGTCCCGGCACAGTGTGGTAAATCACAACGTTTGGAACTGGTTCTTCCAACATCCAAAGAAAGACCAGAACATACAACAAAGACTCACCAAAATCATGTACTTTTAAAAAACTGTTTAAAATCCTACTTTGAATTGCTTGCTGAAGGAAGCCATGTAAAGTAGTTGTGACTTCCTGATCCGTAATACACAGGAAGGAGCTCAATGCAATAGTCAATGCAATAGTATGTCCATGTTTAACTTAGTTTTTTATGGGACAAGAGTAGAAGAACATAGTATGGTAAGTGGAATATCTGTTAGATTAGCTTGCACAATGGCTAACATCTAAAACTGTTTACATGTACATCAATAAGCTGAGAAAAAAAAGACATATGATAACATACTCAAGCTGACATGTGAACTGTCAGTCTAACAATCCATTGTGCAGTCCTCTTTTGTTTACAGCTTAAGCCAATGTTTTTATCATGTTTACTTCTTGATGGGATGACCTGTCCATTTCCTAGATGTGCACTGCGCAAGGTCAGCCTTTGGGTAAAATATAAGATTGTGGAATTGGCAATTTTACGCAGAACAACTTTCATGAAATGACTCTGTACCCGTGAGATTGGTTGCCGTATTATTCAAACAGCCCTGTATAAATGAGTGTGTATTGCCATTTTCTAACTGAGATTGAATTGAACAACAAAAAGGCAACACTAACTGCGATAATTTCAATAAATGATTGAATTACCACTATACGTAAAGGCAAATATCCTACGTCTGAAGAGATTTCTTTTATATTGAGTACTTCCTTCACCCTGTACAGTGGTCAAATCAAATGATGTTATTGTTAGATTTGAAATTGTTGTAGCCTATGCCGGCTATAATGGCTGGCTTCATGAAAATACTGCTAATTAAACAGTAGATGGCAATTTGCACTTAAGAAAGCTGGATGTCTGGACCTGTAATAAAATAATCCCTAAAAACATAAAGTTATTGTATTTATTCAGAATGAAGGACCATGGAATGAAATGTGAGTAAATGGCTTTGTCTTTTCTGTTGGTTTGTGAGTTCATATGTGCAGTATATGCATGTACATTGAACTTATCCAAAAACAATTGCTCAAAACAAGGTTCTCAGCCAGAGTACTGGAAGAAAGATTATAATTTTATTAACTACTCTGGCCTGCTTAATGCCTCTCATCATGTTGAGGCTACTTGGTCTCAGAAGGATGACGTAGACTATTTTACGTACATTTTAGGCAGGGGATTTCGTAAGATATATTACGTTTAGTAAAATAACGTTAGAGTCGGAATGGAAAAAAAAGCAGCAACTGTGGTTCAAACCGGCAAAGGCCCGTATCCTGGACAGGCGCACTTCCCACTGCTCCAGTGAGGAACCTGTAACGAGCCTTGACGAGTGGTGTTGTCACAACATAAATATGTTTGAAGTGATTTTCTTTGTAATCCTACCCAAAACCATAACCCTAACTTTATCCCCAGTGCTGTGATACCTAACCTTAACCCAAACCCTAACCTGAACCCCAGAGCTGTGAGACGTAAACCTAACCAAACCTTAACCTAACCTTTTTTGTTTCCTAATCGTGGCCCAAACCTTAACACTAACCTTAAACCCGGTGCTCTGAGATCAAACCTTAACCCTAACCCCAGTGCTGTTATGACTAACGATAATGTAACGTTAACGATGAAATGCTTTTATAACATATTCTAACGACCTTGCTATTGCTGTTACTCATCCTAAATCCCCATCTGTAGTGTGGGTAGGGTGATTGCTTTTTCATCTAAATGTTGCTAGTTTGAAACACTGGTCCAAACATTTTGTTAAAAAAAACGTCTTTCATATCGTTCGTAAATATCATACGTTGGTCTGGCATTCGTATGTTATTTCACATTTTAATAGTGCTCGTAACATTTGATACGTTGTAATAGCGTTTGTAACATATGTTACGTTTAAATAATTTTGTTATGTATCACACGTTTCGATAGCGTATTGTAATGTAACCTAATGTCTCATATCATAATATGAAATCGGATGCCATGGATTTTCGTAAAATAGTCTATGTAGTGTCCTGAGACCAACTTTTGGACAAGCGGGAACATTTACATGGAGTTAGATATATGTCAAAGTTAAGCTTACGTATTGTTAGGATCGTAAGAAAACACATTTGTAAATTGGTATGATTGTCAGTATTCTGGCATCTGCAAAGATAATACCCGAACGTAGCTCTTTGAAACTGTAAAGCTAGCAACAATTAGTTGGACCGCTAGCCCAGTGTTCAACCTTAGTGTTGCCATTCCCAATATCATATTCAAAATAAAAGTTTATAGCTGTTTTTTTCAAAGTTCAAAGCTGCAGCAAACAACAACATTGTACCAGTAGGCTATGAAACATTTATGAGACATTTCAGGTCGTTGTCATGCTAGAAGACCCAGTCACGACCCATCTTCAACGCTCTTACTGAGGGAAGGAGGTTGTTGGCCAAGATCTCGCGATACATGGCCCCATCCATCCTGCCCTCAATACGGTGCAGTCGTCCTGTCCCCTTTTGCAGAAAAGCATCCCCAAAGAATGATGTTTCCACCTCCATGCTTCAAGGTTGGGATGGTGTTCTTAGGGTTGTACTCATCCTTCTTTATCCTCCAAACATGGTGGAGTTTAGACCAAAAAGCTCTATTTTTGTCTCATCAGACCACACGAACTTCTCCCATTCCTCCTCTGGATCATCGAGACGGTCATTGGCAAACTTGAGACGGGCCTGGACATGCGCTGGCTTGAGCAGGGGGACATTGCGTGTGCTGCAGGATTTTAATCCATGACGGCGTAGTGTGTTACTAATGGTTTTCTTTGAGATTGTGGTCCCAGCTCTCTTGAAGTCATTGACCAGGTCCTGCCATGTAGTTCTGGGCTGACCCCTCACCTTCTTCATGATCATTGATGCCCCACAAGGTGAGATCTTGCATGGAGCCCCAGACTGAGGGGGTCTGATCGTCTTCTTGAACTTCTTCCATTTTCTAATAATTGCACCAACAGTTGTTGCCTTCTCACCAAGCTGCTTGCCTATTGTCCTGTGGCCCATCCCAGCCTTGTGCAGGTCTACAATTTTAGACAATTTTAGACAATTTTTTCCCTGATGTCCTTGGAGTCTGTTTGATTGAGTGTGTGGACAGGTGTCTTTTATACAGGTAAGAATTCAAACAGGTGCAGTTAATACAGGTAATGAGTGGAGAACAGGAGGGCTTCTTTAAGAAAAGAAGCCCTCTGAATTCTTCCTGGTTGGTAGGTGATCAAATACTTATGTCATGCAATAAAATGCAAATGAATTATTTAAAAATCATACAATGTGATTTTCTGGATTGTTTGTTTTAGATTCCGTCTCTCACAGTTGAAGTGTACCTATGATAAAAATTACAGGACCTCTACATGCTTTGTAAATGTGCTTTTTTGAAGCCCATGTGCAAGGCTTTCGGTCATTAAATGACATGGGCCTGAAACTCATACATCAATTTGAACAACGCACATCTTTTTTCCCTGCATGCGCTAATATTTCAGGCACTTTTTAATTATTCTTTGATATAACTATGAATGTGTATACATTTTTAATTGATTGGTTAATTAAATCACTCAAATTGTAATGACATTTTCTGAAAAAAATGTTATGTTAGTTCTACTAATTGCATCCACTCCTGACAGAATTGTTTCAGTTAAGGTGCTTTATGTATGGACATAAGACATTCTTGTGAATGCTTGCAGTCATTATAAATGCAGATCATTGAGGCAGAGAAGCACCCCTATAGTATGATACTGCCACCACCATGCTTCAAGGTAGGGATGGCGTTCTCAGGATTATGAAATGTTAGGCTTGCACCTAACCTGGTGCTTAGCTATGGGCGGTGACTATTTTTAAGAGCCACTGATCAACTATTGAAATTGAAGCCTTTTTGCTTTTCTAAAGCTTGCATTATAACAAAAATATGGAAATATGTATTTAGTACAATCATTTTGTGTTTCCTTTCTCAGAGGACTCACCTGGGATTCATGTTTGTCAGCAAAGTGATGTGCAATTCCTTTTGGAAAATAAGCCCAGTTGGTAGATCAACTTTTTGAAGATGTTAATATCACCTGCAACCTGAATTGACAGTGATTGCCCAGGCTGGAAAAAGAAACTGTCAAAACAACTGAAAGCACCTTTGTCACTTTTAAAAAGCATATGATTAATTAATAAATACATTTACTCACAAATAAAAAGAAAAATAGTAGTTTTAAAGTAAACCTGCAATTGATAGTGCTGGCAAATACACTGAGTGCACAATAATTAGTAGGGGTGTAACGATTCATTTTAACCTCGATTCGTATCACGATTCGTGGTTGTCGATATGATTCAAGGCCGATAATGGTTCATTTAGAACGATACGATCCGAAACGATTCAGTGACTTGAAATCGATTCAGTATCTTTTCAGCCAAAAATTCAACCCGTTTGACTGAAATAAATACATGGATACTGGACAGTGCAGGTGAAGTTTCCTAGATTCCTGTTGTTTCTTGTAAGGGAATCAGGTATCAATTAATTATGGATATAAACAAACAAGTAAACAACAATTAATGGCAAATGCATTCACAATTTATTTGAATAAAGTGCAACCAACACTTTAGGTTGAATTAACAGGAAGTTAAAATGTTCTGCTCTCATTTTAAATATTCAATACATTTTCAATAAAAGTACAGAAAGTGCAACCAACATTTCAACAGTAGGTTTACCTGCTACTTGTGCTTTTGTTTTTCAACATAAAAATACTACTATATCACTATCAAAAATAAAGTGCAACCAACATCTCTTCAGGTTGAATTAACAGTAGGTTAACCTGCTACTTTTGCTGTTGTTTTTCAACATAAAAATACTACTATATTAATATCAAAAATAAAGCGCAACCAACATCTCTTCAGGTTGAATTAACAGTAGGTTTACCTGCTACTTTTGCTGTTGTTTTTCAACATAGAAATAATACAAATACAGTATTAATATCAAAAATGAAGTGCAACCAACACTTTCCACACACTGGACCGCAATGGTGGCTTGATAATTTCTCGCTCGTCGGCTTCTTCTCTGCCATCTGCCATGCTATGTTTTGTTGTCTTTACCATAGACATCATATATAAAGGCTAGACGTCTCATGGCGCAGTCACTTCCGGCATCACCGGTGGCCATCTTGTCACAGGCAGGCTTCCTGGTGGGCTCTGTGGTACCTGATGTAAGGTGAGTGATCAGCACTAACACAAATACTCTTATTTCGCTGAAACCTTGACGGAGTTACAAACAGTTTGGTTTCTTACAAACGTTATTAACGTGGCTATAATTCTGAATGGTTGAAAATGTTGAAATTGCAGCTTTTCTTTTCTAAAAACGTCTAAATCGTGCAGCATAGTTGGATCACGGCTACTTGCGCAAGTTTTCAAGGCAGATATCACAAACGAGCTTTTCGATTATAGAGGTTTTACTTACACCAATAACGATTTTATGACAACTAATCTTTTGTCTAAATTACAATATTTGTGGATGTGGTTGTAGTTATTTGCTGGCTAATAACAAAAAGCTTCGAGTAAGACCTATGGGAGCTAAAGTTACAGTTTAGCTGCTAACCAGCAGAGTTGCACATGCTTTTCAATCCGGTTGGTTCCTGTGTTGCTTGAAGGACAGCAATATGTCCTGACCTACAGGTTCAGCCAGGACCACTTGGAGCTTCTGTTCAACTCCATCAGAGTATCTGGTAGGGTTCATAATTTATATTTACCAGCCGCAACACTAAGTGACTTGTATGTTTTTCAGTTTGTCGGTCCATATGTTTTTTGACTTTTGGTAACATGTGTTTTCTGCAGACACACCTTAACCCTAAGACACACACAATACCTGGAAGTGTCACAAACCATTTTGAGTATTTAGAAAAATGCCTGTGTTTGACTATTTGTTTGCAGAACTTATCATCACTGATACAGTCTGAATTGTATGATAATGTCATTCAACCTATTTTATGTGGAAAGATCATTCAGGGGTGGCTAGTTCTAATTAGTCTTTTTTTGTAACAATGTTTTAAGCATAAAACATTTTAAAGCATGTATTGAATATCTGTGTACTATTCTTGTATATCTTTTTTTTTTTCCTTAAATGAATAACAACCCTAATGCCAGCCAGTTCAAGTACATCTTTAGGATGTAAAATCTGATGGGCCCGTGTGGGGTTGTTAAACCATGCAGAGGCAATGTGACAGCACAGGATGACAAAGAGTCCCTACCAGCTGTCATCGACACCTCTACAAGCCTGTCAGCTGTAGATGTGTCCTCTGCACCAGGAGGAGAAGATCTTCCATCCCCGTTTCCTGACATTCCTGCCCTAGTACATGATCACAGCTACCTTCCCGTCCACTTCGATGGTCTTGTGGACAACGCTCTCATGTACATTTCAGGTGAAGGCTAACTGAAAGTCGATTTTCCCTATAACCAAAAGTGCCAATAGTCACAATCTGGGGAAAATCTGGGGAAAAGTGTTCCCTTAATTTCCCCATGCTTATTAATGATTATTGTCATTAGTTATGATATTACTAACAAACATTTCAGGATTTGTTGTGCGACAGGCTCTGAAGAATCTTTCGTGTGATGTCTGCCGTGCCAGCCTGGTGACATGCTGCATCTGCCATCAAGGATACAATCGATTGATTACATTTTAAAACGATGTTGGATCGATATATGTCGTCCGGAAGGCCAACTTGCTGAGCACAGATCGATGTAGTTGGATCATAGGAATATATATCGATACATAGATGTAATAGATGGATCGTTACACCCATAGTATGCAAACTTTTGAGCAGAACTGTATAAAAAAACTTTGTTTGGGATCAGTTCGAAATGTCCTTGAAAAATGCAAACATTTTAATTATACATATTAAAAAAACTGTGTTCCAAAGTTAACACAAATTACAGTCAGACTGGATGAGTCATTTATGGTCAATGCAAACCAAGGCTGCAAAGAAGTTCTTTTATCACCATGACAGTCAGCAATGATTTGATTTATTGGTACAGTGGAATATAATACTGTATCATTATTAGCTGTAGTGGGATATTAGACTGTATCACTATTAGGTGCAGTGGAATATATAATACTGTATCATTATTAGGTGCAATGGGATATAAGACTGTATCACTATTAGGTGCAATGGAATAAAATACTGTATCATTATTAGGTGCAGTGGAATATAATACTGTATCATTATTAGGTGCAGTGGAATATAATACTGTATCATTATTAGGTGCAGTGGAATATAATACTGTATCATTATTAGGTGCAGTGGAATATAATACTGTATCATTATTAGGTGCATAATTTGTCACAGTTCCTCCAATTACATTTACACTACACTTTAGGGCCACTTAGACATGTCCTTGTTTTTGAAAGAAAAGCATGTTTTTGTCCACAAATCCTCCTGTTTTGTTCTGGTCGCATTGGACTGATTTACAGGTTTTCTCTCTGAAAAATATAGTTCATTTAATCTTATTGTCATACGGTTCCATGTCTTTGTCCACACAGGGCATCTAAACACGCATAATACATCTTGATGATTTTATAAAATTTTGAGTATTTGATAAAAAAATAAATGTTGGGTTCAATGACTGGTCATTAAAAATGTATGGGTTAGACAAAAATTAGTGTATGAAATTGAATTCAGGCACATACTCATTAATCAGATGGACACTTCCTCTCCCAGACCCCCTCATGCATGGGTGTTTGAGGACACACACACACACACAGGAGATGACTGCAGGCCTCCAGGGGCACAACATAACATGTTTCTTCGCCTCACTTGCTTTTGGTCAGGAGCTGCTCCAAAAGAAATGACCGTGGTGGGGACGGTCAGAAGGAACAAGCCGAGGCCAATTACTGACCGTTGCACTTTTGCAGGTTACTGGCACATACTGTTGCAAGTTGGCCCATGGTGGTGTTCTTCAACATCCTAGATGTGTCACCCTACAAAACGATTGTGGTGTGGATGGAGGTGAATCCAGGCTGAAGCAGGGGAATATTCCTAGAAAAGACATGATGGCACCCCTCATTCAAAGGCTCCAACACCTTCCTCAAACACCATGCTCTGCTGGATTGGTGCCAGAAGCAAGATCTACGCCAGACAGAAGGAAAAAAAGATACAATCTGTGGGCACCAAGAGTTGTCAAAACAAGCATTATGTGCCATAAATACAGTGTATATATATGCAAGGCACTTGCAACAACCACCACATATCAATCAATCAATACAATTTATTTATAAAGCCCTTTTTACATCAGCAGTTGTCACAAAGTGCTTTTACAAAATATACATACTGTCTAACATGGGCATGAGAATGCAAAATGTAACCACCATTGATTAACAGATTATGAATATTTTAATGTTTTTGATATTGTTAGTAATACTGTCATTGTTACTCTTGTTCTTTAATGTGTTCAGACATTAATTATATAATATGGTGAAGTTTTCATGTGTAGTTTTGAGCCTATGTCCCTTCGTTACTAATAAAATCCTACCAACATTTATTTTATGTCACTATTTATAATATTTGAAATGCTTTCAAAACAAATGTCCTTGTTAAACTTTGACACAAAGAAGTCTGTGATAGCACAACATGTTTCATCTGAGTATTTGTTATAGTAAATATAATCCAGACATTATGCTTCTTTATTAATTTTTTTTTTACGACATCAGGTCAATGAGGGTGCACAACAGTTGCAATGAAAAAGCTATATCTCAGGCTGGCCAATAAAAAGTGTTAGGTGGGCAAATGAACACAGACACTGGACAGAGGAAGATTGCAAATGTAGTATGGACAGACAAATCTAAGTTTAAGACCATCACAAAAAAGAACATTCGTGAGACACAGACCAAATAAATGATGCTGGAGGAGTGCTTGGGCCACATCTATCAAACATGGTGGAGGCAATGTGATGGTCTGGGGGTGCTTTGCTTGTGGTAAAGTGGGAGATTTTTACAGGGTAAAAGTGATCGTGAAGAAGTAACGCTATCATTCCATTTTGCAATGCCATGCCATAACTTGTGGATGGCCCTTAATTGGAGCCAATTTCCTCCTGCAACAGGACAATGACCCAAAGCACAGCTCCAAACTATGCACTCACTATTTAGGGAAGAAGCAGTCATCAGGTATTCTGTCTATAATGGAGTGGCCAGAACAATCACCGGATCTCAGCCCTACTGAGCTGTTGTGGGAGCAGCTTGAAAGTGCGGTCTATAACAAGTGCCAGTCAAGCCCATCCAACTTGTGGGAGGTGCTTCAGGAATATGGGGTGAAATATCTTGAGATTACCTCGTCAAATTGACAACTAAAATGCCAAAGGTCTGCAAGGCTGTAATTTTGGCAAATGGAGCATTCTTTGACAAAAGCAAAGTTTGAAGGATACAATTATTTCAATTAAAAATAATTATTTTTAACCTTGTCAATGACTATATTTCCTGTTCATTTTGCAGCATTTCCTATTGAAACTGATTTAATGTATGTATTCATGGTAAACAAGGACATTTCTATGGGACCCAAAACGTTTAATTGGAAATGTATATGCAAAATGAATAACAGACAAAGCAAAATCAAGCCCTCTGGCTTGCCTTTATGCACTTTCAGATTTTACCCATTTCAGTCACAATAGCCTGAGTTCTGTCATTTAGATACTGTCAGGTCCTGAATATAGGGAAGCCTCTGGGCATCTGAACACCTTTTGGGTTGTTTTTTGAGTTAGGAATGTTTCCTCTTAAACGCTCTGCGCCTTGGGTCCTGACCTACACCAGTGACAGATAATTCTAAAACAACAAGCAGGGATCCGAACTTAGGCCTAATGTTTCAACTTGTTAATTAAATGTTAATTATCTATTATGTCAAAGGCCTTTGATAGGTTTATAAATAAGGCAAACTGTTGTTTGCTCCTTGGGGTTTAAGGCGGGGTGTCTCTGTAAAGCACTTTGTGACAACAGCTTTTGTAAAAAGGGCTTTATAAATAAATTTGATTGAATGAGTGACAGTTCAGCAATATCATTTACAATCAGTGTGGTTACAGTCACAGTGCTGTAGCCTGGCCTACACCCAGGGTAATGTATATTTAAAATATACAAATAAATAAATAAATATAAAAGTTATTGTAGTTGATTGTATACCAAATGTTGATTTACTTTCCTGTGATTCTAGAATTTTCTACTGGTAAGATCTTTTTGAGACTGAGCGATAATTGTCACGGTTAATTGACACGGGGTCAGTAGACATGGCCTTCAGGGGCTTCAGCTTTGGTTTTGTTTGGAGCCCCCGGTCTTTTATTCCGAGAAGTAGATTAATATAGCTGGGATGCTTTTTAGAATGAGTGCTTCTTTTTCGCAGCTTGTTCTTTTTTTCAGGTAAAATGGGGGTGGCAGGGCGCATTATCCTGCTGAAAGAGGCCAATGCCATCAGGAAATTAAGGGTGCACATGGTCTGCAACAATGCTCAGGTAGGGTGTACATGTCAAAGTAACATCCATTAATGGCAGGACCCAAGGTTTCCCAGCAGAACATTGCCCAAAACATCACACTGCTTCTGCCGGCTACTGATGGTAGCCTTTCTGCCTCCTTTCCATTGTGCATCCTGGTACCATGTGTTCTCCAGTTGAATTACCCGCACACCCATGTGATGTAAAAGGAAACGTGATTCATCAGACCACCTTCTTCCATTGCTCTGTGGTCCAGTTCTTATGCTCACGTGCCCATTGTAGGCACTTTCGGCAGTGGTCAGGGGTCAGCATGGGCAACCTGAACTGGTCTGCAGATATGCAGCTCCACACGCAACAAAGAACGATGTGCTGTGTGTTCTGATACCTTTCTATCAGTGCCAGCATTCACTTTTTCAGCAATTTGAGCTACAGTAGCTCATCTGTTGGATCTGACCACACGGGCCAGCCTTCACTCCCCAGGTGCATCAATGAGCCTTGGCCACCCATAACCTTGTGGCCGGTTTACAGCTTTTCCTTCCATGGACCACTTTTGATAGGTAATGCTCACTGCAGCAACACCCCACAAGGGCTGCAGTTTTGGAGATGCTCCGACCCAGTCATCTACTCTTAAACGTAAGTACCCCAGATCAGGGGTACTAGAACCTTAGAACCTTTCAAATATTGCTGCGGTATTTGCTTATCCTCCCTCTACGGCAGAGTAGAACATCTCTGCTATTGGTCTTACTACCTTTTATGGGCATACAGACTTTTATGACCCCCCCCTCCCCTACCCAGCATGCGTCAGGGCTCATGCTGGCACAACTGCCACTTGTAAACACAGGAACTGTCCAACAAACAGAGTCTAAAGTTTAATTCGCAATGAAGCCAAACACTCAATCGATCATAAGGACATATATTTTGGATGCCTGGGACTTTGCTTTATCGATCCAGCCATCTGAGGCACCATTTTTATTGGAAAGTTTAACAGGTAAGCTCTGGTTTGGTCTGTGCTTGAGATAAAGCTTCCAGTTCAGTACCAAATTAATTGTTAGTTTCTTAGAACCTTAGCCAGCCTATTGGCAATGTTATCCGATCATGTATGACTGATAAAAAATATCGATTGTCTGGAGGGTCAGTATGCGTTACTACATGTGGATGCCTTATTTTTGTGACATGTTCCATTATCCTTGAAGCTAATGCTAAGTTAGCATAGCTTTAGGTTGGATTGACAAGTCTAGTTGCCAATTAGATTGTCCCTTATGTGGTAGGCGGATTTCCCAGGCAGAGGAGAGCATCTTTATCGATCCTCATTGCGCAATAGGTCGAAGGTCGCATGGAAAGTCACTGGGATGAGAATGTTGTGTTTTTATTGTAAAAAATGTGTTTCTATACTAAACAAATTAAAACATTACAGATGTACACTAAACATTACAGATGTACACCAAACAGTGGAGTTATGTAATTTGCAGATTTGAAGTAAAGGGACACTTGGAAATGGCTCTTGACACCACTTACTAAAATAGCTGCCCAGATCTAGTACTTATGTCTATCAATCCCCAATTTCTTTCTGATAGTGTGACATGTTTGGGTAACCATAGGATGTGTGTAAAGCTGGGTATATCAATTATTTGAGTTTTAGCCTGTCCACGAAAGAATAGAAAAAGTAAAAACTTTTTTTGGGTTGTTGTGTGTTCTAGCTTGTGCCTGAAAACCTTCTTTCTTCCAAACTACTTTCTGCTGAATTCCTCATAATCGCCCATGTGTATTTTATACAGTATACCTTCACTGTGCATGTCCTGACAACAAATCTGCACATAAATTGCAGTTATAATGGGCAAGGGCAGTATAGGTGAAATTCTTAATTATCTTCATTCACATTCAATAGGCTCTAGCCATCACAATTTGTCCCTTGTTGAAGTCGCTCAGATTCTTACGTTTGCCCATTTGTCCTGCTTCTAACACATCAAGTTTGAGAACAGTTTCTCCCTAATACAGTGGGGCAAAAAAGTATTTACCAATTGTGCAAGTACTCCCACTTAAAAATATGAGAGAGGCCTGTCATTTTCATCATAGGTACACTTCAACTATGAGAGACAAAATTAGGAAAGAAAATCCAGAATATCACATTGTAGGATGTTTTATGAATTTATTGGTAAATTATGGTGGAAAATAAGTATTTGGTCAATAACAAAAGTTCATCTCAATAATTTATATACCCTATGTTGGAAAGGACAGAGATAAAACGTTTTCTGTAAGTCTTCACAAGGTTTTTTCACACTGTTGCTGGTATTTTGGCCCATTCCTCCATGCAGATCTCCTCTAGAGCAGTGATGTTTTGGGGCTGTTGCTGGGCAAAACAGACTTTCAACTCCCTCCAAAGATGTTTTATGGGGTTGAGATCTGATGACTGGCTAGGCCACTCCAGGACCTTGAAATGCTTCTTACGAAGCCACTCCTTTGTTGCCCGGGCGGTGTGTTTGGGATCATTGTCATGCTGAAAGACCCAGCCACATTTCATCTTCAATGCCCTTGCTGATGGAAGGAGGTTTTCACTCAAAAATCTCACGATACATGGCCCCGTTCATTCTTTCCTTTACATGGATCAGTCGTCCTGGTCCCTTTGCAGAAAAACAGCCCCAAAGCATAATGTTTCCACCCCCATGCTTCACAGTAGGTATGGTGTTCTTTGGAAGTAACTCAGCATTCTTTCTCCTCCAAACACGACAAGTTGAGTTTTTACCAAAAAGTAATATTTTGGTTTTATCCGACAATTTACCAATCCTCTTCTGGACCATCCAAATGCTCTCTAGCAAACCTCAGACGGGCCTGGACATGTACTGGCTTAAGCAGGGGGACACGTCTGGCACTACCTATTGCAGATTCAGTCATCCCAGCCTGGTGCAGGTCTACAATTCTGTTTCTGGTGTCCTTTAACAGCTCTTTGGTCTTGGCCATAGTGGAGTTTGGAGTGTGACTGTTTGAGGTTGTGGACAGGTGTCTTTTATACTGATAACAAGTTCAAACAGGTGCCATTAATACAGGTAACGAGTGGAGGACAGAGGAGCCTCTTAAAGAAGAAGTTACAGGTCTGTGAGAGCCAGAAATCTTGCTTGTTTGTAGGTGACCAAATACTTATTTTGGCGAGGAATTTACCAATAAATTCATAAAAAATCCTACAATGTGATTTTCTGGAGAAAAAAATAATCTCATTATGTCTCTCATAGTTGAAGTGTACCTATGATGAAAATTACAGGCCTCTCTAATCTTTTTAAGTGGGAGAACTTGCACAATTGGTGGCTGACTAAATACTTTATTGCCCCACTGTATATCCCACCCACTGACAGGTGCCATGACAAAGAGGTTATCAGTGTTATTCACTTCACCTGTCAGTGGTCATAATAAATTGGCTGATTGGTGTACGTCAACCTTATTACCATTAAAAAGGTAACAGAGTTGACGATTTGGGCCCCAAACTAGCCAATACTAACATGTGATAAAGTGAAAGAGACCACATGGTAAACATTTAAAATATTTACTATGTGAATTCAATGTAATATGGTTTACATGTTAAATACTGCCCCCTCTGTCAAACGTTGGAAAACTTGAAAAAATAACAAAGAAAATATTATTTTCAGAGACCAATGCATCTTTTTCTTTCCGTTCCAAAAAAGTTGAAAAGGAATGTTTTGATTGAGGAACAGAAGGGTTAAAATTAAGAGGCCACTGCAAATTGAACGCTTATGTTCCTCACTCAAAAATGTCCTTCTCAACGTTTTGGAAAGGAAAGAAAAATGTGCATTGTTCTCTGAAAATAACAAATTTAACTTTAAATGTATGATTTTTAAAAAGGAAAATCCCTTAACATTAATTGCTACAGAACAATACTGGGGAACATTGTAAAAGTATTTTTGAAGCCTATTGATGGCAATAAATAATTTTCATCTTATGTAATGAGAAACAAACTCATGTAATCACACCTGAAAGTATACATGCTTAACTTAGGCAAGGTGCATATTAAATGCAAATATATCAGAGGGACACAGAGATCTCCCTTTGTCAAAGGGAGACTATGCATACCACTAAGAGTGTCCAACCAGTTTGTCATGTTTATTTACTACTCTCCCATTGGCTGACTATGGCTTTATGTTCTGTCTGCCTCCATCGATGTTTATCACTTCGGTGATGGTGCTCAAAAAAGATGAATAAATGTGATAAGATGCATGATAAGAAACAATAGCCTCATATTAGAAAATATGCATACATTGCCTTACACAAGGATAAATAAAATGTTACTTTTTATTCTATTTTACTGAATTACAAAGGTTAAATAGAAATTTCCTCTACTTGATATTTTATTTTAAAGCTTTAAAATGAATTATTGCAAATTGACATTGGTTTATGTTGGAAAATACTTGATATTTTTATATTTGAAAATATTTGCTTGCATACGTTTTCAATCCCCGTGGAAGCTCCAAATATATAAAGATGTTGCCCTAGGCAAGATGTATTTACCTTAACTTTGCCTGCACCTATGAACCATTACATTTGCTGGATAAAGAAACCATAGATAAACATTACAGATAAAGTAATACAAATGCATAGATTAGAAAAAGAGTTGAAAGGTGGGCAGCAAGGTGGCTTAAGGCATCTGACTAGTGTCCGAAAGGTTCCTGGTTCTAATCCCCCTTCTGCCAAGTTTTTAGCTTTGTCATTATCTCCCCGAGCAAGGCAGTTAACACTAATTGCTCTTTCTCCCCCATAACATTCAGCCTGGAGGAAAATTAGAAGTGGTTATTATCAAGTGTTTGAATATCCTAATAAGCACTGTTGAATCAGTAATAACGAAGTGAAAAGTGCATCACACCACCCAGGTACCGGCTCCGCGGTCAAACAATAGGTAGACTTGTGAGAAAAGACTTTAAAGGAGCAACAGAGTTCAGTTGTAGGGAGTGGAGTTATGGCACACCGATAAATCATATCAAGAGCTCGGGCAAAAAAACATTTTGAAGACATTGAATATCCCTGGAGCACAATAAAGTCCATTGTTAAATATATGGAAAGAACATGTTCCTGTGAATCTGTCTAGAACAGGGGACCCTCGACAATTGAGTGTCTGGGTAAGAAAGGCACTAGTCACAGAGGCCACCAACAGGCCTATGGTATCTCAAAAGGAGTAACAGTCTTCCATGGCTGAGCTGGGAGACACTGTACACAGTGCAACAATAGCCAGGGTGTTTCACAAAATTAACCTTAATAAAATATAAATAATAAAACCCACATCGAATCTCAGACTCTGAGACCAAGTGGGAGACAATTCTATGGCCTGTTAAAATGGAGCCTTTTGTAAGCCCTATATTGACACAAGCCTAAATCCTCACATAATTCATAGAACACCATCGCTACCATGAAGCATGGTGGTGGTGTCATCATTTTACTGGATGATACAGAGAAGGATGAACCAAGCAAAATACAGTGAGGTTCTTGAAGAAAACCTACCCAAAACGCACTGGACCTAAAAACTGGGGTGAGGATGAATGTTTTAGCAACGGTGGAGTGGGTTCAGTTGAATAAAACAGAATGCCCCTTTAATCTTAACTATACATTTTTCATTTCTGTCACACAAATGAGATCTGTGGTTCCAACTATGCTCATATATGTTGATGAAAGAAATAAAGCTAAGTTTGGGACACCATTGTAAACCATAGTAAATATGTAGATAAAAGATACAAATTTCTAAATTTAATTTGTGATGTATATTTTTATCTTGGGATGTTATGCATCCTGGTAATTCTAGACAGATTTAACATGTTAATATGGCTTCCCAGAACCCGCTGATGTGAGCTATGTGCTTTTAGGCCATTTAAAGGTGCGTTTAAAGGTTATCAAGTGGTGATACGTGAATGACGTCATCCTCAGCTGTATGAAAGCATTTTTTAAATGAAAAACATGCAGTTGATAGTAGATAGGGTTGGGTTCTTATCATCCAAGTTGGAGGCAGTTTTTTTCTCTCAAGTCGAACAAAGAGCATTTCTGATAACAAACATACCAAGAGCAAATGAGGATAACCGTCACTTGATATCGGAAGGTAACTAAAAGCTATTTTAGATACTGTATATTACTTAAGGCAATGTTTATACACCTATGAACAGCCCCTCGTTACCAGTTTTTTGCAGGTACACACTGGGGTTTTACCCTGTAGCAACCCAAGCTTGATGAGCTGCATCTTGAGCTCAGGTCCGGCCCAACATCATAGGAATGCAATAACCCAAATGTTCTTTTTTAACTACTGGACCTTTCACAGTACCATCTTGCCATTTTAAGAACTTTTACACAAAACTTGAGGAGAACCGTGTGACGCTGTTATGAATTTGGGGATCTGTTGCATGTTGTTAGGTGAATCCGTTAGGTTCTAATCCCCAAGCTGACAAAATGAGAAAAAAACACCTTTCCTAAGCAATATAGTTACAGTTTTTGCCGATTGCTTGCATACTTGTTGCAGAATTTGGCTCATTGTGTCAAAACACGCAAGCCTAATAGGACACAACACGTCTCACTTCTATGTCAAAATGATACTCTGCAGTCAAAACCTAACAATCCATTTTCAAAATGTCCTTTTGGAATGACACACACATGCACCCTTTGAATCACTCTTTCAAAGCCGCTACAACATGTACTTCATAGAAAACACAACATGTACTTCATAGAAAACACAAAATGTACTGTATAGAAAACACAACATGTACTTCATAGAAAACACTGCTGTCTTCAGTACTTTGTATACCTTTACCATTATCTCATACACCTATCTGTGAAAGATTGCTCCAGTACATCTACTTAGATTTCATTGAACACAAAAACAGAAAGGCTTCAAAAAATATATACAGCTTATTTGTCTGCCATTGCAGGATTTTACAACAACAAAAACACATACAGAAAAGTAGAATTAGAGTCCAGTAATAAATACAAAATGCTATTGTAAAGTCAGAGAAAGAAAAATAATTACAGCAGAATTACAGTGCAATGTGAAACATAAAAGAGTATTGTAAGGGACTGTAAGGGATAGGGTGGATGGTTCATGGATCTGGCTGTCAGGTCCTGGCCGGGGTGCCTCTAGGCAACTCTATGTGCATTGCTGTTTAATCATCCCCAATTAGAGGCAGCTGCTCCCTATAGCCTCTGATTGGGGAACCTAAGTTGCCCTTTCTGTCCCTTAGTTGACTGTCATTGTTTGGAGTTAGTTGTCTGGATTTCGTCTGCTCGGTTTGCATTTGTACTCGCTGTTTGTTTGTCAGGGAAAATGTCGTCCCTGGCTAGGCAACGGGGAAAATGTCATCCCTAGCTGGATTTCAGTTACTGTGAAAGTGTCTTTGTGTGGGTTTTGCCAGTTTAAGATATGTTTTTGCATTTTGAATAGAAGTGTTTTCCCAATGAGTGCAAGAGATTTAATTATTTAACAAAGTGTCTAAGGCATTGTTACAAAAGTTAAGGTTTTGATGCTTTTGTCTAAGCATTCACTTTCCGTGTGTAAGCAATTGGCAAAAACACTAATGACTCTCCAGTTTGTTGCTATAAATAAAGATTTATTTTAGCATACTTACCTGGGGAAGGTAAAGGTGAAAAAAGGTATGCCTGACCTGTCTCGATTCTGCAAATCAAGGCAGTTAATGTTTCATAGCAATGTCAAGGAACACTGTGTTGTCCAGGAACAATATATTGTTTGTTGTAGGTTTGTGGCTGGTTAGAGTCTCTTTTATAATATGAACTGGCTGGACTAGATGTAATGGATACGTGTTTGTTTTTATTATCACATGTCAGAAATGTTGCTGCCTTTGGAGCCACAACATACAAATCACCTTTTGGTGGTTGAGTGTTTTAGACTGCTGGACCCCAATCTGCCAAGAGTGATAAGGAAACCATAAAGTCAATATTTCCTCATATACCATTCATCGGCATCACCCCCGCTCATGTTCTATTGGTTTAATGTTTCTGTCATTGTCCACCACACAAAGGCACAATCGCAGTCATACTAGCAACCCATGGGAGTTGCTTCATCTTCAGTTGACCTGTATTTCTAGATTTCAAGTAACAATTTGGAACATTAATGTGGTGCCTACTGCTGTATTCATTGCTATGTTAATCATGTAAAGAAATAGTTAACAGCTTTTTGGAGTTAAAGATATAGTAAATCCTGCTAAATACACAGTATTTACATGGTCAAGGTCATATCTTGGACAACTTTGTGTCAAACAGAATTCTATACATTCCCTGAAGTTAAGTGCATGACTCTGATTGGGCTATGTGTCTTGTCTACTGCATCACACTCACTCATCTGATAGGTACGCTGAATAGGCCTTCTAACATTTTGAAACCTGCATCTAAGAGGTTAGACTCCATATCATGGAGGGACAGATCGCCAGGTTGGTAACAGCTTTCGGCGAGATGATGTCTCACCTGGCAGCACGGTCAGGTGGGGAGAGTCCTGTTGAGCCTGCCGGCGTCTCCCCCAGTTGACCGTGTGGGGTCTAATCATGCCTAGGAGAGGGATCTCCGGAAAGCTTTGCCAGAGAAGTATGACGACAATCTGGAGGGTTGTCGCGGTTTCTTTCTCCAATGCAAATTGTATAACTATGAGAAGGTAACCACGATAACTTGGGTGCACCCTCGAATGGGCAATAGCGCTTTGGGACAGCGGGTCTGGGGAACTTTGGGTGTTTCCCAGATTCATGGCTCAATTCAAAGCCGTTTATGACCATCCTGCAGAGGGTCAGGACGGGGGCGAGCAACCTTTGCGCCTGAGGCAGGGCCACAGCACAGCCTCAGAGTATGCCCTGTTATTTCGGATGGTGGCAGCGTCCAGCAGGTGGAACAGCGTCCAGCAGGAGGAACAGCGTCCAGCAGGTGGATTGACTTCCGCAAGGGATTGCGGACGGAGGTCCAAATCGAGCTACCGTGGGTAAGCAGTTCCATGTCGCTGGAAGCCTTCATTGCCCAGGCGATTGCCATCAATGGGCAGCTCCGGGGCCGTGACTGCCTGGCGCGCCGTTCCCATCTCCCACACTCTCGGATGGAGCCAGAGCCGTAGCCCAAGGAGCTGGGGATCACCAGAGTCTCTGTGGATGAGAGAGAATCCCGGAGTCGTCAGGGTCTGTACCTGTTCTACGGGGAGAAGGGGCATTACCGGAAGGGGCAGTTCAGGCGCAGGAAGGGGGTGATTGGATTTGCCACATTTTACCAACGATCCGTCAAAGGCTTCAGCACCTTCACAGCGCAGCTCACATCGTTGTTGAAAGGCCGACCTCAACGCCTCCACTGGAACCCAGATGTGGAGAAGGCCTTCCTTGTCCTGAGGGGCAGGAACCTCACAGCTCCTCTCCTGAAACACCCAGACCCCCTCAAGCCCTTCTCAGTGGAGGCAGACGCATCCGAGGTCTGGGTGGAAGAGGTCCTCTCCCAGGAGCACAGGGATCCACCATTCAAAGAAACTGTCTGCTGCAGAGAGGAAGTACGGTGTGGGCGACCGTGAGCTGGAGACACTGACTAGAGGGCGCTTGATAGCCGTTCACTGTCCTGACCAACTAGCAGAACCTCATACGTCAGGGCAGCAGGTACCTCAACCCCCGCCAGGCTCGATGGACGCTTTTCTTCGAGCGCTTCCAGTTCACCCTGATGAAAAATATCAGGGCGGACGCACTCTCCAACCTGCATGTCATGGGTCTTTCCATCTCTCAACGGATGCTTTCTTAAGGATGTGATGTCAGGGCTACAAAACAAATCTCATGACAGATGCATTCCTAGGTAATAACCCAGCTGATACATTCCTAGTAGAAAACATCGTTTTTTTGACCAACCCACTCTTGAGTAGTGAACAAGTTTAGACTGGTACAAATGGGTTAAACTAAATAATATTTACAGTTACATTATCACATTAAATATTTTTAGAGAGTGTAACTGTTATACAAGACCTATTGCTCATTTCATTTTGGTGAGAAATAAACTTGAACCCATTTCTCTCTTTTGCGCACACACACACACACACACACATCAAAAGTGCTCAAAACACTTCACTAATGTTTTACTAGCAAGCACACAAACTAATTATGGTCTTTATTCCTTCCTGACTGTGGCATGTAGCTAGGATTATTTTTTTCTTCCCTTTGAAACAACAAGGGAGAAAGAGGTCATTGTCAGGTATCCGACATTATTGATAGCAACCCTGAAAGAGGAAATACACTGAAAAAAACAAGAGATGTAACAACAGATCTATCAGGTTATGATTATTGTAACTGAGGTGATGTTTTATTGACCCATGTCAATAGTAGAAACTCTTTTGGACACCATTACAGTTGTTCAGAAATGTTATATATGGCTTTTCTGATACAGTAACCAGATTGGGGAAAAAGTTATATTTAGATTTAGTGTTTTTCTGCTAAGTTAATGCTGACCTTTAAAGAACAATAATATGTTTGTCATTCCTATTTCCTTTACCCTTCTTTCCCCTCCTTTTTACAGTCACAGATGATGCTCAAGAATGGCAGCAGCCAAACGGGTCCTGCAGGTCCATTGATTGGTCCATGTTTGTCATCTCACAAACTACCTCCTCTTGCCAGAAAATCTGGTTCATGTTCAGTTTTCTGAAAGCAAGAATTTCTTTGCACATCTCTTTTGAGTCGGCTACAGATGCATGCTACAGCTGAGAAAACAACTTGGATATAAGACTTATTTTCAGGTAAGACACAGCTGCTTTGATGGTGATGATTTAACATTTTAAAGCACTTTCTATTTTTCCAAGACAAAGTAGGCCTACCTATGCAATAAAAATGTGACACATCTGCACAATTTGGTATTAACAGGATGTCTTCAGTCAATTCACTGTGAGGTTATTTAGAAAAGTGTTTGAGTCAATTTAAAGGAGACTTTCTCCAAATTATAAAAGTGCACGTTGGTGTCAATGTACAAAAGCAATTCATGCTTTGGTTTTATTACCACTTGCACTGTTAACACATCCCATCCAAATCCATCCCAAGTTTGAACATGATGTATTAAGTATTAGAATATGTGTACCATTATTGAGGGATTTTTGGAATACATCCCATTCAAAATATGGCACCAATATTTTCATAATGTTCAAATTGTGACTACCTGTTGAGTTGTGGAGCTTCACAATGAATTTCAGATACCTTTGGATAAATTGTACATGATGTGTAAAAAATGCTAATTGGTTCTTTGGTTTAAGTTGTATTAGTGCCACTTATGCTGTGCCATCTATGCTAAAATGTTATGATTTGGAGAAAATGCCAGGGAAACTAGACCAAAGCGTAGCTTGATTTAGTCAGATTTATGGACTTTTTATGGACTACTTACAGAGTATGCAAACTAACACATATGTTTGTAATATACTGTCAGTTAACCGTCCATTTAACAGTGTGGGCAAATGATTCCATGTTAAATTAAAACTTAGTGTAATAAGTACACATATATACAGTGCTACTGGAAAGTTTCTGAACCCTACATAGATGGTCATTATTTTGTATGAAATATTAAAGGAGCACTGCATAGAATCCTGCCTCTAAAGAAAAACATGACTTGTCTCAATCAATCAAATTTATTTTATAAAGCCCTTTTTAAATCAGCAGTTGTCACAAAGTGCTTTTACAAAACATCCAGCCTGAATCCTCAGAGAGCAAATTGCCAGCTATTGCCAAGTACTTGATCTGCAACACAACCAGGAGGACTTTTTTACAGGGACAGCTACGAGTCTTTTGTGCTTGGTAGTCCTGAGGTGTGGTCCAAGGGCTCATGTCCTCAAGTTTAAATGGATCAGGTCACAAGGAAGATTTTGAGAATGCATTCCTTAGTTTAACAAAGGATTTACAAAGGAGAAGGAGAACTGACCCTACTCCCACAGCACAATAATATAGCTGTGTTAAACTTTGGGGCTGAGACAGGAGTGTCAATCCACTCACTTTGGCAAGCATCAAACAGAAGGACACCAACCAACCGCAACCATCCTGATCTCCTCCTCATCTTCCCTTACTAAACGAGACCGGTATAGTACTAGCTAGTTTAGCGCGGTTTAGGTTGGGAATGACAGTACTGTGTGTGTCTAAGGTGAGTATAAGGAGATTACAAGTCAATGCAAACAGATAGACGGACAGGCGAGAAAGTTTACATTTGGAATACATCAGTCACTCTGATTCATTTTGTAGAAAAACCTAAACCACTAACTGCAGATGTCTACTGGTCATTTTCGCTTTATGCTAGTGGTACAGCAAAAGTCTTACATATTGCCGCTTTAAAATACAAAAAATTTGTTTCCAAACCCCAATTTGCAATAAAGAGATTCCAAATAAAGGACACAAACAAAAACATATGATATATTTTCAATGTGTTTTTAACAAAGCTGGTTTATTTATCAAAAACACAGTTCATGTGGCCAAAAATATGTAAACCCTTCATTCAGTAGCTTGTGGCAAATCGATTAGCAGCAATACTTTGGAGTAAATGTCTACTACGGACATAAATCAGTCTCTGACATATTATTATTATTTTTTTAACCAATCCTCCTTAAAGTACTCAGACAAGTGTGTATAGTTTAAAGGGTGTCTGGCATGTACTGCCCACATCAGGTCCTGCCACAGCATCTCGACTGGATTAAGGACAGGACATTGATTTGAACAATCCAAAACACAAATCTTCTTTCTCCTAACCCATGATTTGGTAGATTAACCTGAATGCTTTGAGTCATTGTCTTATTGGAAGACCCATTTTTGGGCCAGCTTTAGCTTGCAGACTTTTGACCTGACGTTCAACTATTTCCTGGTATACCTCAGAATTCATGGTTCCCTTAATGATATGCAGTAATAATATGCAGTCGGTTTAGGTCCAGAGGAAGAGACGCAGCCACAGACCTTGAAATTCCCACTACTGTGCTTGACTGTTGGGATAGAGACCTTTTGGTGCTAAGCAGTATACTAATCTGTCCAGAGAATGAACGGAATTAGAGAATTAAACAGCAATCAAATTGTAATTCCAGTTCATTTTCCCCTTCTTCCTGTTCCTTTGTCCCCCACCCCAAACAAACTATTGTACCTAATACTGTTTGAGAGGTGGATTCAACTTTCACAGTAATTGGTGATTTGCTTAAGAATGGCAGCAGCCAAACAGGTCCAGCAAGTCCATTGACTGGTCCGCTTACAAGTAAAATTTTTTGCCCTTTCACAAACCAAAATAATATGGTTCATGTTCAGTTATCGTAGAGCAAGAATTTCAAAACATCTTGGATATATGACTATTTCTTTTCAGGTAAGACACATCTGCTGTAGATTTGATGGTGAAGATATCACATTTTAAAGATGTTTTTCCTTCATATTTGAAGACAAAGTAGGCCAACCTACCCAATTCAAATCTGCCCCATTTCATTTTAACATGATGTTTACAGTCAACTCATTCTGACGTTATTTTAGAAAATTGTTTGAGTGGATTTAAAATATATTTTCTCCAAATTACAAAGTGTTGAGATGCATGTTGAGATGTTGAGCTTCACAATGAATTTCAGATACCAAATGAATGATTTGTACACAATTTGCAACAAAAGCTAGTTGACTATTATTATTGTTATTGCATGTACATTAACCTGAGATGCAGCAACAAAGGTCTGCAAATCTCCAGATGTTATGTTTGGGTTGGCATTTACCTGATTTAATATTTTATTGTGGCTCTTGGGGATAATTTGGAAGAGCCTCGGCTTCTAGGCCTAGTTGCTGTCATGTTTAATGCTTTCCATTTGTAAATGATTTGCCTCAAAGTGGACTGATGGAACACAAATCTTTTTGAGATGGTTGTATAGCCTTCCCCTGATATGCTCTCGCTACACTCTTCCTGATGTCCACTTAGATCTCCTTTCAAAACATCATGGTGTGTTTTGCATTCTCCTGTACGGGTAATCCCAAAATGTTTTTTGCCTCGATTTATTGGAATTCTGCCCAAACTCTTTCTTAAAGAACCCTCCCTTGATTGAGTCACTTGGTAACCATTTATTTACCCATCTGATTTTACCTGGGGTTCATTTATTTTTGCACCTGTACTAAACCATTTTTAATTTAGTTTTTGAACTAAAAGCAGTATGTCCTTGAAACCAACATATGGAATTCCTAATTATATATATATATTTTTTTTTTGTGATTAAACAAAGATTTCATGATGAAAAATAAAACAGTGGGTTCCCATATTTATTCACACCTGAGTAGTGTTTAATGTTCACAGACAATGTTCACCAGTCCTGGGGCCTATTAACATTGTGTTGAATATTAATAAATTAATAAATTGTAATAAATCCTACATTTGTGAATGTGGGATTTATCAAATGGTTGGTTTTATGCACACACATAGTAATTTGACGTGGTCCAATTACTGTACATGAAATATCATAGCCTATTAAGAAACGCTGCTTAAAAGGTAGTATAGAAAAAATAAGGAATACAATATGAAACAATACATCACTATTTTTCTAAATTTGCCACTGTGCTCATGCATGGCCATGGCTGTGGGTAAATGTGTGAACATTTTTAAGCATTAGTTGAAATTAATAAATCCCAAAGTATGGTTACGATTCAGTGCTTCCTTTCACAATGAAAAAAATCCCAATTTTGTAAGAATGTCTATGACTAGAACCAAAAGATAAGGTAAAGGGAAACATATATTTTACAGGTTTGCAGCTATTCATGTTTTCTAGAGTGATATGAAATGTGTACTGTTTTATGTAAAATCATTGCTTAAGAAAATATATTAACCAAAGGTCTAATTAAGCCTAAAGCCTAAGTCCATAGGACTGTGGAATCTGAGCATTAACAATTACAACGTGAATGTACGTTTCATTGGATGTGAATGTGCCCAGATAATGAGAACAACAGAAACATCTCTGTTTAGATTATCTCTCTGTAGGTTGTGCTTTACTAACCCCAGGAATGTTCACATTGACCATTTGGCATGGGGGTTACTGTCTTGGAAACCTGATCTTTGCTAGGTAGACACACCCTTGAATGTATAGGCTAGCTGGCAACTAACATTACAGTGAGAAGACAATAGAACATTCACCGAATGACATCTACTGTTGTCATTCAACACTACTGTTGTTTGCTCCTTGGGGTTTAAGCCTGGGTGTCTCTGTAAAAGCACTTTGTGACAACTGCTGTTGTAAAAAGGGCTTTATAAATACATTTAATTGATTGTTTGATCTGTGCTGCAATTTTCCAATAAACTTGAGTGAACTTCTCCCTCGATTTGATATGGGTTCTACATTATTTGACCACTATACGTAGCCGCCGATTTCTAACAGGAACAACATTAGGTGAATGTAACAACAATGTTTCTGCCAGAAACAAATACGTACATTATACATTGATAACATACTGGAGCAATCTGGAAATTTAGGTTTAACAGTGGAAAGGACACACTCAGCTTAGCCAAGGTTTTGGGTTTGATACCCACAGGGCAATAGGAATATATACACTCATGCCTGTAAGTCGTTCTTGATAACAGTTGTAGCTAAATTACTTCACTAGAATTTTAACCAAGTGTGAAAGTAGATTACATTTCTTACCGGTACAGTTTGGCTAGTTTAGAAATACATCTCCGAATTTAATTTCAGATATTTGATCTGAATCCTATTGTTTGGCATTTGCTGCATGTTGTAGCTAGCTGAGATTCACATATACAACTCTACCATGTTAATACAAGTTAAACCGATGCATTACACACCCATGCATGTATTACATTGACTCTATCATGACTTCATACAATAACTCCTTTATCCTTTTCAAATGTAAAGCGCACTGAATTGCATTTTGTAAGAGTTGTGCAATGTAAATACAGTTTAATGTGATTGAATCATGAAACAAGAATGTTGCCTAGTTGGCCTTGTCTGTGTCCTGCTGCCTGTGATTCACAGACAAAGGACAGTTGGTGATTAAATGTGTCATTTAATCACCAACTGGGGGGACGGGGGGGGGGACGTGATCCACCAATAAAACTTCAAGATGGGTCAGGAGAACAGTCTCCCTTGTTCCAGAAAAAGACAATACCTCAGAACCATGACAGCAGTTGTTAGCTGTTATACACTTCTTAATATTGTTATTTTTTGGGCATCTATCTATAATGACAAAAAGTCATTTGTGCCAATGTATCGAAAATATACATTTCAATTCAACCCTGTGTGCTTTGTGACTTTCATGGGCACACATTAAAATGATTACTTCTTTGGTGACACCTGGGGGAACAACAGCATTAGGCAGGTGGTCATAATGTATTGACTCATCAGTTTATGTGACAGTGTAAAACACAATTCCAGGCCGGAGAGTTTTGGGGATGGGGTTCCCAATAATCTTTGGCCGATGACCCCATTTCGATATCTAAAAACTCTCCCGACCCCAAGCATGTCAAGAAAAATGATGTAATTGTTATTTTTTTATTGGAGGTTATAAGAGTCAGTTGTAAAAGATTCTCCCCCGACCCCATTTTCACATCAGGTGTCCCCACACGGGATCGCGACCCCTACTTTGGGAACCTCTGGATTAGGGCAATTGCTGCTCTGTAGATACCTCCAACTCCTCCCAAAGGAAGGGCAATAAATCTTGAACATGCAAAGTCGACCAAACCAATCTGCGTGTGGCCTTGACCAAACCATTGTTATTAATGTAATTATAATTAATTAGCTGCCTAATTGTGCATGTTTTGATGTTACAGGGGACCTAATTGGAAATGACGAAGATGGGGCCTCTAATTTTTCTCCTCCTGCAATTAGGTAAACATTTTTTGTCTTAACAAGTGACCTCAACCTGTCTCATCCTGTGTTACAATATCACCATCAATCCTGTATTGGAATCCTGTTTGAACAATCTGAAACAGCTACATCTCTTATTTCTAAAACAATAACTCATTTGCATGCAGGGATGTTGTGGACTGGAACATATACTTGTCTTACATTTTGTTTTTTCGAACAGGACTAATTGGGACAATCACATCGCAAACAACAATGGGTAATGGAACTTCACATGCATTAATACACCATCTACAGATTAATTGTTACCTCACTGCTACCCAGACCACAGTCAACACCCACTTTTTTTGTTAGAATATAAGGGAATATAAAAGAATACAATAGAGATCATATTTTTCCCACAAGCTTGAGCTTTAGCGTCACCGGACAATGGCCCTCATTTATCATTCTTGCGTAGAAACGGGTGTATATGTTGGCGTAAAATTTTGCTTACACTCCTCTCTCACCGCCTGATTTATGAAGCTGTGCGTACCTTTAAAATCCAGGTGTACGCAATACCTGCCCTTGATAGATGCCACGGCTGAAAACGATCGTCATTAGAATAACACGCCCCTATATATTCAAGTCTCCACTTCCCCCACGCCCTCATTTTACACCATGGACACTCGGAAGACGGCAAAAAAGAGAAACTTCTCTGACGTGGAGATTGAGAAGATCACCAGGGAGGTAGAAAGAAATAAAATTGTTTCATTTGGCAGTTTAAAAAGCGGAATAAAAGATGATGATGTGATGTGGAGTACCATTCATTCACATTGATAATTGCATGACAATTTGTAATATTCGTCTTATTATTTAATGATATTTACTATTAATGATGTTTATAGTTATTTAGAAGAAGAATGTCGTTATTATTATTATTTCTATTATTATTATTATTATTATTTAAAAGAAGAAGAATGTCATTTTTATTATTTTGTCAGTCTGAATTATATTTTGGTCATTAAAAGCATTTTATTACTGAACCCAGTCCGTGCGCAACTGCCGGGCCTAACCCTGAAACGTCATGTAAAGTGCACAGGCTCGCATCTGAAGGAATACATATAAATGAAATGCTTTGTTAAAGTCACACAAATTAAGCATATATTTTTTTACAGTCCCATAATATATCATATATTTTAGTTTGTCAGTGCGTTAGGATTTTTTTTCTGCGCATTTCCGCACTAACTCAAAACGTGCGTACACCACCTCCTGAGCTGGCGTAGGATTTGAGAGTGCCGTACGCCAACGTCCATATTGATAAATCTCAAAGTCATCTGTCACGTCCTGGCTGTGCCCCTAGCCATCTCTGCGCTGGGCTCGGGGCATAGCCAGGACAGGACAGGAGGTGGCCTTTAGCCACCTCTACTCCTTTTTTTGGTTTCCCCAATTGGAGGCAGGTGTTAGTCATTGCCTCCAATTGGGGACCCTATTTAAGTTTAGTTTGTAGGCCCCAAGGCGTGGTTCATTTTGGTTTTGTTTATCCTGTGTAAGGAATACCCACGTCACTGGTTGCTGCTTTTTGTTTTGTTGGAGTCCTGCATTCTTTATTTTGTATTAAATGGATTACCTTACCTACCTCTACTCTGCGCCTGTGTCCTCTTCATCCCACAACCGTGACAGAATGAACCACCACCAAGAGACACAGCAGAAATGGACGGTAGGGGAACTCCTCGGTTGGCCGGACAGCGACACCGAGGAGGAGGAGAACCCCTACTGTCCTCTGCGGCACACCGGGCCTCCACAGCATCCACCCCGGAGGAGACGTCGACGGAGGCGACGTAAGCAAACCTCCGTGTGTCCGCCCCAAGAATTTCTTGGCGGGGTGCTGTGGGGGCAGGCGGAATGGAAGGACGCGGCCGTGCCACCCGTGCTCACGTGTGGGGTAGTCCAGGTGCCCCAGCCCTGCCCGGTGCCAGCTCCTAGGCGTCGGGCAACAACGCCGGGGGGGCCTATGAGGGCTTTCCCTGATGTTGGGAGATGTGAGGACTGGTGGGGCTATCGGGACCCGCCGTACCGGTTCTCGCAGCCAGCGCCCCCTGCTGCCCGGGAGCCGCAGCCAGCGCCCCCCGCTGCTTGGGAGCTGCAGCCAGCGTCCCCCGCTGCCTGGGAGCCGCAGCCAGCACCGCCAGCGCCCCCTGCTGCCCGGGAGCCGCAGCCAGCGCCCCCCGCTGCCTGGGAGCCGCAGCCAGCGCCGCCAGTGCCCCCTGCTGCCCGGGAGCCGCAGCCAGCGCTCCCCGCTCCCTGGGAGCCGCAGCCAGCGCCGCCAGCAACCCCTGCTGCTTGGGAGCCGCAGCCAGCGCCCCCCGCTGCTTGGGAGCTGCAGCCAGCGTCCCCCGCTGCCTGGGAGCCGCAGCCAGCGCCGCCAGCGCCCCCTGCTGCCCGGGAGCCGCAGCCAGCGCCCCCCGCTGCCTGGGAGCCGCAGCCAGCGCCGCCAGTGCCCCCTGCTGCCCGGGAGCCGCAGCCAGCGTCCCCCGCTGCCTGGGAGCCGCAGCCAGCGTCCCCCGCTGCTTGGGAGCCGCAGCCAGCGCCCCCCGCTGCTTGGGAGCCGCAGCCAGCGTTCCCCGCTGCCTGGGAGACGCAGTCAGCGCTGCCAGCGCCCCCCGCTGCCCAGTGGCCGCAGCCGCCAGCTCCTCCCGCTGCCCAGTGGCCGCAGCCGCCAGCTCCTCCCGCTGCCCAGTGGCCTCAGCCGCCAGCTCCTCCCGCTGCCCAGTGGCCTCAGCCGCCAGCTCCTCCCGCTGCCCAGTGGCCGCAGCCGCCAGCTCCTCCCGCTGCCCAGTGGCCGCAGCCGCCAGCTCCTCCCGCTGCCCAGTGGCCGCAGCCGCCAGCTCCTCCCGCTGCCCAGTGGCCTCCGCCGCCAGCTCCTCCCGCTGCCCAGTGGCCTCCGCCGCCAGCTCCTCCCGCTGCCCAGTGGCCTCAGCCGCCAGCTCCTCCCGCTGCCCAGTGGCCGCAGCCGCCAGCTCCTCCCGCTGCCCAGTGGCCTCCGCCGCCAGCTCCTCCCGCTGCCCAGTGGCCTCCGCCGCCAGCTCCTCCCGCTGCCCAGTGGCCTCCGCCGCCAGCTCCACCCGCTGCCCAGTGGCCTCAGCCGCCAGCTCCACCCGCTGCCCAGTGGCCTCAGCCGCCAGCTCCTCCCGCTGCCCAGTGGCCTCAGCCGCCAGCTCCTCCCGCTGCCCAGTGGCCTCAGCCGCCAGCTCCACCCGCTGCCCAGTGGCCTCAGTCGCCAGCTCCACCCGCTGCCCAGTGGCCTCAGCCGCCAGCTCCTCCCGCTGCCCTGTTTTTGCCGCCGCCAGGACCCGCCGTGGACTGGCCGCCGCCCGGGCCCGCGGATGACTGGCCGCCGCCGCCCGGGCCCGCGGATGACTGGCCGCCGCCGCCCGGGCCCGCGGATGACTGGCCGCCGCCGCCCGGGTCCGCGGATGACTGGCCGCCGCCGCCCGGGCCCGCGGATGACTGGCCGCCGCCGCCGCCCGGGCCCGCGGATGACTGGCCGCCGCCGCCCGAGCCAGCGGATGACTGGTCGCCGCCGCCCGGGGCCGTGGAGGACTGGCCGCCGCCGCCCGAGCCAGCGGTTGACTGGCCGCCCGAGGCCACGGATGACTGGCCGCCGCCGCACGAGGCCGCGGATGACTGGCCGCCGCCCGAGCCCGCGGTGGACTGGCCGCCTTGTCCCGCAGCGCCTTCACCTGCCCAGGAGCCCCCGCATCGTCCTACGGCGCCCTCGCCTGTCCCGGCCTCAGCGGCGCCCTCGCCTGTCCCGGCCTCAGCGGCGCCCTCGCCTGTCCCGGCTCTCCCTGAACCTCCGCCGGCTCTCCCTGACCCTCCGCCGGCTTCCCTGTCTCCGGCTCCTTCGCCGGCTCTCCCACAGGGTTCTGACCCTCCGCCGGCTCCTGCTCCTCCACCGGCTCCTATTCCCCCCGCCGGCTCCCCCGTCTCCTGCTCCTCCGCCGGCTCCTGCTCCCCCGCCGGCCGTCAACCCTCCGCCGGCTCCCCCGGCTCCTGCTCCTCCGCCGGCTGCCGACCTGCTGCCGGCTCCTATTCCTCCGCCGGCTCCCCTGTCTCCTATGCCTCCGCCGGCTCCCCCGGCTCCTACTCCTCCGCCGGCTCTTCCGCCGGCTCCGGACCCTCCGCCGGCTCCCCCGGCTCCTGCTCCTCCGCCGGCTGCCGACCTGCCGCCGGCTCCTATTCCTCCGCCGGCTCCCACGTCTCCTATTCCTCTGCCGGCTCCTATTCCTCCGCCGGCTCCCCCGGCTCCTACTCCTCCGCCGGCTCTCCCGCCGGCTCCGGACCCTCCGCCGGCTTCCCCGGCTCCTGCTCCTCCACCGGCTCCTATTCCCCCGCCGGCTCCCCCGTCTCCTATTCCTCTGCCTGCTCCTATTCCTCCGCCAGCTCCCCCGGCTCCTACTCCTCCGCCGGCTCTTCCGCCGACTCTTCCGCCGGCTCCGGACCCACCGCCGGCCCTTCCGCCGGCTCCGGACCCTCCACCGGCTCCCCCGGCTCCTGCTCCTCCACCGGCTCCTGCTCCTCCGCCGGCTCCTACTCCTCCGCCGGCTCTTCCGCCGGCTCCTGACCCTCCACCGGTTTCCCCGTCTCCTATTCCTCCGCCGGCTCCCCCGGCTCCTACTCCTCCGCCGGCTCTTCCGCCGGCTCCGGACCCTCCGCCGGCTCCCCCGGCTCCTGCTCCTCCACCGGCTCCTATTCCCCCGCCGGCTCCCCCGTCTCCTGCTCCTCCGCCGGCTCCTACTCCTCCGCCGGCTCTTCCGCCGGCTCCTGACCCTCCGCCGGTTTCCCCATCTCCTGCTCCTCCGCCGGCTCTTCCGCCGGCTCTGGACCCTCCGCCGCCTCCCCCGGCTCCTGCTCCTCCGCCGGCTCCTATTCCCCCGCCGGCTCCCCCGTCTCCTACTCCTCCGCCGGCTCTCCCGCCGGCTCCGGACCCTCCGCCGCCTCCGCCGGCTCCTACTCCTCCGCCGGCTCTTCCGCCGGCTCCTGACCCTCCGCCGGTTTCCCCATCTCCTGCTCCTCCGCCGGCTCTCCCGGCTCCTGCTCCTCCGCCGGCTGTCGACCCTCCGCCGGTTCCCCCGGCTCCTGCTTCTCCGCCGGCTGTCGACCCGCCGCCGGCTCTCCTGCCGGTTCCTGTCCCTCCGCCGGCTCTCCCGTCTCCTGACCCTCTGCCTCCCTGGCCTGTCCCTGCGGCTCCGCCTCCCCGGCCTGTGCCGGCGGCTCCGGGCGCTGAGCCTCCGCCGGTCCGGGTGTGGTCGTCCCGGTCTTGCGGTCGGGAGCCCGCGCCTTTGGGGGGGGGTACTGTCACGTCCTGGCTGTGCCCCTAGCCATCTCTGCGCTGGGCTCGGGGCATAGCCAGGACAGGACAGGAGGTGGCCTTTAGCCACCTCTACTCCTTTTTTTGGTTTCCCCAATTGGAGGCAGGTGTTAGTCATTGCCTCCAATTGGGGACCCTATTTAAGTTTAGTTTGTAGGCCCCAAGGCGTGGTTCATTTTGGTTTTGTTTATCCTGTGTAAGGAATACCCACGTCACTGGTTGCTGCTTTTTGTTTTGTTGGAGTCCTGCATTCTTTATTTTGTATTAAATGGATTACCTTACCTACCTCTACTCTGCGCCTGTGTCCTCTTCATCCCACAACCGTGACATCATCGTGGTTTTGGGTGTACGCCAGGTGTACGCTAGAAATTTGGTGTAAGCACTTGTGATAAATGAGGGCCATTATGAGAAAGGGTAAAAATAGCTACCTTACAATTTTTAAAAAAAAACAGCAGTTAATGTGTGGTAACTGCAGTCGACAGGTATTTTGGATGCAGGGTAACACTTTATTTTGAGAGTCCCAAAATTGTGCCTGTAGATGCTCTACAGATTGTCTACTGACATCTGTAACATTTTAACTATCTACCAACCCAAACCCTTGCTTATATCTAAACCCTAACCTCTATTCTATACTTAACTTGACACTTACCCTAAACCTTATTTTAAACCTAAAATGAACCTTAGTTTGTTGAACCAACACTTTCTTGAAATGTTGTTGATAACATTGCTATGTATAGAACATTTACAGATGGAAATTGGGACTCTCAAAATAAAGTGCATCGGACGCAGTCATTGTTGCAGTTATTGCAAGTTATTGCAGTAAAAATTATAATTAGACACTGTATTTGCAGCAAGTGGCAGTTATACTGCACTCTAAACACATTTTATTTAATGCCAAACTATTCATTTGTATCTGTCATTTCAAAACCATGCAATTGTTCTCGTTTCAAATGTATTTCATGTAGTCTATACTTCTGCGGTTTAGTTACGTCACGGGCCAGTGACTGTCTTTGTCTACTGGCCCGACGTTAGATCTTACTGGCCCCGGGCCAGCGGGTCATAGTTAGTGTCGAACTCTGCCTGTCCACCGCCAAATGCAAGCGTTGGAACTAGACCTTGGAGCAGTGGAAGGTCATCTGGTCCGATTTGTCCCATTTTCTTTTAGACCATGTTGACAGCTGTGTATGTGTATGCCGTTTACCTGGGGAAGTGATGGAACAAGGATGCACTGTGGGAAGACAACAAGTCAGTGGAGGGAGGTTGATGCTCTGGGCAGTGTTCTGATGGGAAACGCTGAGTCCAGGCATTCATGTGGATGTCAAATTGACACGTGCCATCTATCTAAACATCCTTGCAGACCATGTGCACGCTTTCATGACAATTGTATTCTCTGATGGCTGTAGCCTCGTTCAGCAGGATAATGCACTCTGCCACACTACACACATTGTTCAGTGATGGTTTGAGGACCATGGTGAGGAGTTCAAGGTATTTCCCCTGGCCTCCAAAATTCCCTAGATCTCAATCCGATTGAGCATCTGTGGGATGTGCTGGACAAACAAGTCAGATCCACGGCGACCCCAACTCGCAACTTACAGGACTTGAAGGATTTGCTGTTAATGTATTGGTGCCAGATACCACAGGACATCTTCAGGGGTCTTGTAGAATCCATGCCATCGCAGGTCTGTGCTGTTTTGTCTGCACTTGGAGGACCAACATCGTATATATCATATTATTGCAGGTGGTCATCATGTTGTGGCTCATCAGTGTATTTGGGCGCTTTACAATTGACATTTTCATCAGTTAGCAGATGCTCTTATCCGCAGTCACTTACAGGAGGTCATTATTCGTTTTTTGTTTATTTAATTCACCAACACGAAGCCAAAGTGGCCATTGTCGGCATCATGATTTGGCCAAGGATTTTGTTTCTGTGCCGTCTCCTTCAGAAGATGACACCAACTATGGCGATCAACTGACAAATCAAAAAACGTGGCCCAGTATGAATAAATTCTTCATGAATTCACTCCATTTTTTGGGCTAGATGGCATCATAAGTAGGATACAGGTTATAGTATATTGATAATTTTTTTGTCATTGCATCAACTTTTAGTGAAAACCAACGACGCAAGCACTCAACATTTCCGCTATCTTATTTGACAATATAGAATGCATGAGACAATGTGCTTTAGCAGGAAAATGTCAAAATTATAATATTTTAACATACGTTTGCTACGAGTCAGTTTGTGTGAAACTGCACCTATATTTATACTTTCGACAAGTGGATGGAAACATTATAGTGTAATCTTGAGAGGCCACACTTCCAAATCTCATCACACCATCATTGTTGGTAAGGAATACATTTTGAATAGTGTGGTGGTTTCCATGGCAAAGATTTCTATTGGATATTAAATAAATAAAAAAAAACAAGCTGCCAAGCCAAAAGGAGTCTCAGATTATTTTTTTTATATCTGGTAGGCACATTTTGGAGCTCAGCCCAAGCAAGGCATTTGATTAGGTTGCTGGGTTGTAAAATATCACTAATTTACCCTGGTGTTCCTTCCTGTTTAAAATTAAGATTTCTGCATTGAATGTTTTCAACATGTTTTATAGTATATTACTACAACCCAAAGAGTAACGTATGATTTAAAATGTTTTGTAGGTAACTTAATGTCAAACATAACACCACAAGGAGATACCAACTCAACATCCAATGTGACTCCACAAGGAGATACCAACTCAACATCAAATGTAACACCACAAGGAGATACCAACACAACATCAAACGTGACATCACAAGGAGATACCAACACAACATCAAACGTAACACCACAAGGAGATACCAACTCAACATCAAATGTGACACCACAAGGAGATACCAACACAACATCAAACGTGACACCACAAGGAGATACCAACACATCATCCAATGTGACACCACAAGGAGATACCAACACAACATCAAACGTAACACCACAAATAGATACCAACTCAACATCCAATGTGAGTCCACAAGGAGATACCAACTCAACATCCAATGTGACACCACAAGGAGATACCAACTCAACATCCAATGTGACACCAGAAGAAGTTGACATCACAACAGCACTGAATAACAACACAACACCAAACATCATAAATGCCACTTCTGAGTCAGCAATATCAACAATTACCACAACTTCATCTCCAATCACTACACCAACACAACCCGTTACTGGAACGTCAGCTCCAACCAGTGAATTAGCAATTCCAACCAGCTCTAATTTCTCTCTTCCACTGAACACAAGCTCTTTTACAGCAACAGGTAAGCCTCAAATATTATTTGATTGTTGATCCATACAGACAAACTGTTTCTAATTACAGTCCGATCCCAAATTATTGACATCCTTCATAATAATGAGGGGAAAAACAATACACCAAAACGTTTATTTTCATGGATGGTACATTTCACCACATTACTGTTTTTAACATTTGTTTTAGGGCTAATGTCCAGGTGAGAAAACATTTATTAAATTATGCTAGTAGCAATGATGTGGAATATTCAAATCAACTTTGTTTAGCCTTATCAGCCTGTAAGCTCAGCAGTGTTGGAGAACATCATTTAGGGGTGTACTCACTTTTGTTGCCAGCGGTTTACACATTAATGGCTGTGTGTTGTGTTATTTTGAGGGGACAGCAAATGTAAACTGTTGTACAAGCTGTACACTCACTACTTTACATTGTAGCAAAGTGTCATTTCTTCAGAGTTGTCACATGAAAAGATATAATCAAATATTTACAAAAATATGAGGGTTGTACTCACTTTTGTGAGATACTGTATTTGTCACCCATAAGGCAGACATTTAATGGGATATTTTATAATTACATAGTCATGTATATCGTCAGTGTCAGTCACCAGCATATAACATTATCAATCATTAATCATTATGCAACATCATTAATCATTATACAGCAATGATTCTACAGCAATTATATAGTGACCACTCCTGTTATCTCAAGTAATCATATACCATAAAGAGAAACAATATTTGCATTTGGTTCTTTAATCAAGAATCCCTTAAATCAATTATTTTGTATTGCAAGTGCCTCCATATTTTCAGGCCAGGCTTATTTAACAGCCTATATGTACAGACTTCAATACTAGATAGATCACTTGCAGTGAACAATGAAGACAAAAAAAAATTAAAAAGATCTGTGGCCTTGTCCAATGAAAAACATATTTTCTCAAAAAAGAAAACGTTAGGCACATTGTAATTTGACATCTCTTTGCAAAAATGCATATAATCCAATAATGTTTCGTGACGTGATTCAGAGGTGAATAATTGCTAAATCTGTTTTGAAATGATTTAGACTAATCACTTTTAGAAACAGCACATGTATTTAGATGTTCATTTGCGATCAACTTTGGAGAACTTTAGTTCAATGCTGGTGCTGCCATCTTTTACACCGTTTTGTTGTCTCTTGCTACTACAGAAAATAAACGCTACTTAAAACAATGTTGGTTTGCTCTGAGAGAAATTGAGCAAAGTGTTATTCAATAGAAAAATTAACTAGTAAGGGATTGCTTGCATTAAATGACCTAACGCGTTACGTTACTCGTTACCGTTAAGAAGTACAGTAGTCTGACTAGTGTTACTTCGTAACTCATTACCCCCAACTCTGATGCTGAGTGAACAGCCAGATTTGACTGTTATTTTTGCCTGAACTGGCAGTGATTACTGTGTCCAACTTATTAAAAGGGGGGGTGGGGGGGGTGTATGGATATAGGTGGATTTAGTGAACCAACTAAAGCTACATTATAGCTAGTACACCAATGGCTAAAATGCCTAGCACATATAGTCTGGTAACAGCACATATTAATGTTATGTAGCTTCTTTGCTTGACCAAACTAAGCAGTAGAGAATCAACATTCAAAAGGAAAAGATAGATATTGGCATGTGCATTTGATCTTGTTGGCACCAGGGCCGGTTCTATGCTTAAGTGACAAAAGCGTTTTTTTAGGGACCTCAAGAGCCACCAGGGAGCCTCCAATATGTGGGAGAAGGGGCCCCAAGTCATATTTTGCTTGGGGCTCCCACAAGGCTAGAGATGGCACTGGATGTCACATGAAAGATACGTTTATCTAAACTTTTTGTTGATGAAAGCCTTTGGACATTTTGATGATATGTGGATGTGTCATCTTTACTGTTCATTTATGTGTGGCCATGATGGTGCTTACATTTTTTTTTTCTTTTACAAACACTTTTGCCAACAGTATATTGTAGCACCCTCATTGTCACTGGTTTTCACAGTGAGACTGGTTGCTGGGGAAAGGTTTTATTAAAGTGCCGAAACTGTTGTTAGTTTGTTGCATCAATGTAGCTGCAGAGCTAGAAAACCGCATAGTCATAATGCCATATGACACACAGTATTTCAAAAATAATTTTAACATAAATAATAATGATTCCCCTTTTAGCTTCCAGCACTTTCTTTCGCTAATGCAGAACTCTTCATTCTCCTCAGAAAGTTGATACATTTGACCTGAAAATGTTTATTTAAGTCTGACTAAAACGTACTTAACTATCCACTGTATATTTACAGGATTCACTGTATCAACACAGACAGAAGATATAACCCTAACAACACTGCCAGAAACTTCACCTCTAACCACTATGTCAATCCCACCAACACTGCCTATTAACACAACTTCAGGTTTGAATACTGTCTCAACAACACCACCAACACTACCTGTCAATGAAAGTTCAGCTACAACCACTTTGTCAACAGCACCAACTTCACCATTGAATACAACTTCAGCTTCAAACAATGTCTCAGCAACATCACCAACACCTGCTGTCATCTCAGCGTCAACACCAACACCTTCTGTCAGTGCAAGTTCAGCTCCAACCACTTTGTCAACACAACCAACTTCACCTTTGAATACAACTTCAACTTCAAACAATGTCTCAGCAACATCACCAACACCTGCTGTCATCTCAGCGTCAACACCAACACCTTCTGTCAGTGCAAGTTCAGCTCCAACCACTTTGTCAACACAAACAACTTCACCTTTGAATACAACTTCAGCTTCAAAAAATGTCTCAGCAACATCTCCAACACCTGCTGTCATCTCAGCGTCAACACCAACCCCAATGTTAACACCACCAACACCATCTGTCAGTGCAAGTCCAGCTCCAACCACTTTGTCAACACCACCAACTTCACCTTTGAATACAACTTCAGCTTCAAACAATGTCTCAGAAACATCACCTACACCTGCTGTCATCTCAGCGTCAACACCAACACCTTCTGTCAGTGCAAGATCAACTCCAACCACTTTGTCAACACAACCAACTTCACCTTTGAATACAACTTCAACTTCAAACAATGTCTCAGCAACATCACCAACACCTGCTGTCATCTCAGCGTCAACACCAACACCTTCTGTCAGTGCAAGTTCAGCTCCAACCACTTTGTCAACACAACCTACTTCACCTTTCAATACAACTTCAGCTTCAAACAATGTCTCAGCAACATCTCCAACACCTGCTGTCATCTCAGCGTCAACACCAACCCCAATGTTCACACCACCAACACCATCTGTCAGTGCAAGTCCAGCTCCAACCACTTTGTCAACACAACCTACTTCACCTTTCAATACAACTTCAGCTTCAAACAATGTCTCAGCAACATCACCAACACCTGCTGTCATCTCAGCGTCAACACCAACACCTTCTGTCAGTGCAAGTTCAACTCCAACCACTTTGTCAACACAACCAACTTCACCTTTGAATACAACTTCCACTTCAAACAATGTCTCAGCAACATCACCAACACCTGCTGTCATCTCAGCGTCAACACCAACACCTTCTGTCAGTGCAAGTTCAGCTCCAACCACTTTGTCAACACAACCTACTTCCCCTTTCAATACAACTTCAGCTTCAAACAATGTCTCAGCAACATCTCCAACACCTGCTGTCATCTCAGCGTCAACACCAACCCCAATGTTAACACCACCAACACCATCTGTCAGTGCAAGTCCAGCTCCAACCACTTTGTCAACACCACCAACTTCACCTTTGAATACAACTTCAGCTTCAAACAATGTCTCAGAAACATCACCTACACCTGCTGTCATCTCAGCGTCAACACCAACACCTTCTGTCAGTGCAAGATCAACTCCAACCACTTTGTCAACACAACCAACTTCACCTTTGAATACAACTTCAACTTCAAACAATGTCTCAGCAACATCACCAACACCTGCTGTCATCTCAGCGTCAACACCAACACCTTCTGTCAGTGCAAGTTCAGCTCCAACCACTTTGTCAACACAACCTACTTCACCTTTCAATACAACTTCAGCTTCAAACAATGTCTCAGCAACATCTCCAACACCTGCTGTCATCTCAGCGTCAACACCAACCCCAATGTTCACACCACCAACACCATCTGTCAGTGCAAGTCCAGCTCCAACCACTTTGTCAACACAACCTACTTCACCTTTCAATACAACTTCAGCTTCAAACAATGTCTCAGCAACATCACCAACACCTGCTGTCATCTCAGCGTCAACACCAACACCTTCTGTCAGTGCAAGTTCAACTCCAACCACTTTGTCAACACAACCAACTTCACCTTTGAATACAACTTCCACTTCAAACAATGTCTCAGCAACATCACCAACACCTGCTGTCATCTCAGCGTCAACACCAACACCTTCTGTCAGTGCAAGTTCAGCTCCAACCACTTTGTCAACACAACCTACTTCCCCTTTCAATACAACTTCAGCTTCAAACAATGTCTCAGCAACATCTCAAACACCTGCTGTCATCTCAGCGTCAACACCAACCCCAATGTTCACACCACCAACACCTTCTGTCAGTGCAAGTTCAGCTCCAACCACTTTGTCAACACAACCTACTTCACCTTTCAATACAACTTCAGCTTCAAACAATGTCTCAGCAACATCACCAACACCTACTGTCATCTCAGCGTCAACACCAACACCTTCTGTCAGTGCAAGTTCAGCTCCAACCACTTTGTCAACACAACCTACTTCACCTTTCAATACAACTTCAGCTTCAAACAATGTCTCAGCAACATCACCAACACCTACTGTCATCTCAGCGTCAACACCAACACCTTCTGTCAGTGCAAGTTCAGCTCCAACCACTTTGTCAACACAACCGACTTCACCTTTCAATACAACTTCAGCTTCAAACAATGTCTCAGCAACATCACCAACACCTGCTGTCATCTCAGCGTCAACACCAACACTTTCTGTCAGTGCAAGTTCAGCTCCAACCACTTTGTCAACACCACCAACTTCACCTTTGAATACAACTTCAGCTTCAAACAATGTCTCAGCAACATCACCAACACCTACTGTCATCTCAGCGTCAACACCAACACCTTCTGTCAGTGCAAGTTCAGCTCCAACCACTTTGTCAACACAACCTTCTTCACCTTTCAATACAACATCAGCTTCAAACAATGTCTCAGCAACATCACCAACACCTACTGTCATCTCAGTGTCAACACCAACCCCAATGTTCACCCCACCAACACCATCTGTCAGTGCAAGTCCAGCTCCAACCACTTTGTCAACACCACCAACTTCACCTTTGAATACAACTTCAGCTTCAAACAATGTCTCAGCAATATCACCAACACCTGCTGTCATCTCAGCGTCAACACCAACCCCAATGTTCACACCACCAACACCATCTGTCAGTGTAAGTTCAGCTCCAACCACTTTGTCAACACCACCAACTTCACCTTTGAATACAACTTCAGCTTCAAACAATGTCTCAGCAACATCACCAACACCTGCTGTCATCTCCGCGTCAACACCAACACCTTCTGTCAGTGCAAGTTCAGCTCCAACCACTTTGTCAACACAACCAACTTCACCTTTCAATACAACTTCAGCTTCAAACAATGTCTCAGCAACATCACCAACACCTGCTGTCATCTCAGCGTCAACACCAACCCCAATGTTCACACCACCAATACCATCTGCCAGTGAAAGTTCAGCTCCAACTTTGTTGTCAACTCAGCCAACATTGGCTATTAACACAACTTCAGCTTCAAGCATTATCGCAATGACCCCCATTTCGTTGACAGTTACGACGGGTTCTCCAACCACTACTACAACACCTGCACCTCCAAGAAAACCAGAAATTCAGTTGGTGTTCAAATTGCAACAAGAATTTACAGAGAACCTGAACAATCAATCTTCACCTCAATTCCAAGAACTAGCAACCAATGTGACTACAGTGGTAAATATAATTTCCTATTTATTTTGAGTTTTTTCAATATATCTCACAGTCTATTGGGTTACTTTCATCAAAGTCTATTCAATACATTTTGTAAATATAATCTTAATTAAATGAAAATACAACGCACTTTAACCCACAAAATTAAAGAATAGTTCATGCAAAATAAATGTTTAAGTAAATTTACCCTTAACTTTAGTTGTGTTCAAAGGTCCATCTTGATAATACACATTATTAACCAAGTAGTGTGAACCCAGAATGCAGATTGTAAGAAATACTATATATCACTGGTATGACAAATAATTATGTTTAAGGCAGCTCAAGGGCTTGTTAAAATCAGAGCATTTAACAGTAAACAGTGGGGAGAGCGAATTGTTGTGGTTTATGCCGATTTATTCTGTAGGGCAATGTCAGGGACGGAAAAACGTGAATGATCTTATAATCAGGACCGGTCATATGTAACCTTTTTGATCATTTATTTCGCACTCTAATATTATTTTAGCCTAAATGTTTTGCCTTTACAATGGATATCATTGTTTAGGGGTTATTTTGAAGCATTTTAAACTAAGTCAAATGAGCCGGTTCACTGAAAAGACACAGAATGACCATCCCTATTATAAAAGTAGGATAACACGATTCATGAATGCAAATTCAGCTCCAACAAATTTGTCCCCAACTTCACCAATATAATGTACAACAATAAATCTATCCACAGTGGCAACTAGTGCCCTGTCACTACAACTCTGGCACCTGCTCCACCAGAGGTTCTGTTGATGTTCAAATTGGAGCCAACCTTCATATCAGGCTTGGATGATGTACCTAAACCACATAATTCACCTGAAAGTTAAGATACTCTGGTTCCAGTGGAAAACCTTTTTGAATATTTCCCAGAGTCTAGGTGGTTTTCTAGGTGATATTAAAACACGTACCTTCAGTGACTTCAGAATGTATTCAGATTCCTTCACTTTCTCCACATTTTGTTGTAGTATAGACTTTATTCATTCATACATTTTGCCATGAATCTAGACAAAATACCGTATTTTTTAAATGTGTGCCAATTTATTAAATGTTTTTATCTTAAACAACTCACGTGCATGAGTATTTCAGACCCTTTGCCATGACACTCCAAATTGAGCACAAATGCATCCTGTTTTCTTGGATTATCTTTGAAATGTCTGTAGAACTTCATTTGAGTCTATCTTTGGCTATTCAATTGATTGGACATGACTTAGAAAGGCACACACCTGTGTATATAAGGTTCCACCATTCACAGTGCATGTCAGAGCAAATCCCACCAAGTTCAAGGAACACCATATAGACTTCTAAAATGGGCTCCATCATTTTGAAATGGAAAAAGTTTGGAACCACCAAGACTCTCCCTAGTGCTGGCCATCTGGTCTAACTAAGTTCCTGGTCAAGAAAGGCCTTGGTCAGGGAGGTTACCTAGGACCTAATGGCCACTCTAACAGATCTCTGCAGAGATGGGAGAACCTGCCAGAATCACAATGGCCTCTGCAGCACACCATCAATGAGGCCTTTATAGAGGTGACATTATGGGATGCTGTTTTTAGATAGATGACTAAAAATAGATAGGTCTGAGGCACTGTAAATACACAAATTGGTTTCGCTCACCAGTTAAAATTGTTTGCTCAATTAATTCTCCTCTGAATACAAAGTATCTCCTAATGCATCATCATGGAGCCTATAACGATTAAACATTGTTTAGCTTCCCAAAAAAATACAGGAATAAAGTAGAAATTGTTTATATTTGTATAGTCTTGGCAAGCCAGCAAAAAACTGTTACTGTCAGGAGCCTGGTGTGCAGTATTGCAAATTTCCACCAGGTAGCCATATACAGTGGATTTAAAAAGTCTACACACCTCTGTTAAAATGTCAGGTTCTTGTGATGTAAAAGAGTGTGACGAAGATAAATAATCTCAGAACCTTTAATGTGACCTATAACGTGAACAATTCAATTGAAAAACAAACTGAAATCTTTGAGGGGGGAAAATAAAAAAATATATAACTCACAATAACCTGGTTACATAAGTGTGCACACTCTTAAACTAATACTTTGTTGAATCACCTTTTGATTATATTACAGCACTCTTTCTGGGTAGGAGTCTATTAGCATGGCACATCTTGACGTGTTAATATTTGCCCACTCTTCTTTGAGCGCTCAAAATGTGTCAGATTGCGAAGACATCTCCTGTGCACAGCTCTCTTCAGATCACCCCACAGATGTTCAATTGGATTCAGGTCTGTGCTCTGGCTGGGCCATTCCAAAACGTTAATCTTCTTCTGGTGAAGCCATGCTTTTGTGGATTTGGATGTGCGCTTTGGGTCGTTGTCATGCTGAAAAGTGAACTTCCTCTTCATCTTTCTAATGGACGTCTGAATGTTTTGGAACTGTTCATAATTCCCTCCACCCTGACTAAGGCCCTGGTTCCAGCTGAAGAAAAAATGCCAAAAAACATCATGATGCCACCACCATGCTTCACTGGGGGTATGGTGTTCTTTGGGTGATGTGCAGTGTTGTTTTTGCGCCAAACATACCTTTTGGAATTATAGCCAAAAAGTTCAACCTTGGTTTCATCAGACCATAACACATTTTCCCACATGCTTTTGGGATACTTGATGTTTTTACAAACTTCAGTCAGGTTTGGACGTTTTTCTTTGTAAGAAATGGCTTCTGTCTTGCCATCCTACCCCATAGCCCATTCATATGAAGTATACGGGAGATTGTTGTCACATGTAGCACATAGCCAGTACTTGCCAGAAATACTTGCAGTTCCTTTAATGTTGTTGTAGGCCTCTTGTAAGCCTCCCTGACCAGTTTTCTTCTAATCTTTTCATCAATTTTGGAGGGACATCCAGTTCTTGGTAATGTCTCTGTTGTGCCATATTTTCTCCGCTTGATGATGAATGTCTTAACTGTGTTCCATGGTATATCTAGTGTATGTGGTGCCGAATGTAAAAGTTAGGTACATTTTTTTTACCTGATACATTTTCAACATTCAGCTCACTTTCCTCACATTTAGCGCATTTCCCTCACATTTGAGACAGACATTATATAATATATATAACATATCTAAATGTTAAATCTAAATGTTATATCTAAATCTAAATGTTAAATGTTAAATCTAAATGTTATATCTTAATCTAAATGTTAAATCTAAATGTTAAATTTTATTTGAATATTTTCTAAATATTTAGCTTTACACTTGGCGACACATTTAGATATAACATTTAGATTTAACATTTAGATATACATTTAACATTTAGATTGAACATTTAGATATAACATTTAGATATAAATTTAACATTGAACATATATATATAATTTCTGTCTCAAATGTGAGGAAAATGCGCTAAATGTGAGGAAAGTATGCTAAATGTTGAAAATGTATCAGGTAAAAAATTGTAACCAAACTTTTACATTCGGCACCCCATACTAGTGCTTTGGAAATTATTTTGTACTCTTCTTCTGACTGATATCTTTCAACAATGAGATCCCTCTGATGCTTTGGAATCTCTCTGCGGACCATGGCTTTTGCTCTGAGCTGCAACTAAGAAAATCTCAGGAAAATCCTATTAGAACGGCTGAACTTTATTTGTGATTAATCAGAGTCACTTTAAATGATGGCTTGTGTGTAATGACTTCTATTTAACATGAATTTGAATGTGATTTGTTAATTCTGAACACAGCCACATCCCCAGTTATAAGTGGGTGTGCACACTTACACAAACAGGTTATTGCAAGGTTTGTATTTTTCATTTTTCCCCCTCAAATATTTCAGTTTGTTTTTCAATTGCATTGTTCACATTATAGGTCACATTAAAATTGCAAAATGTTCTGACATGATTTATCTTTGTCTCTTTCTTTTATATCACAAAAACCTGGCATTTTAACAGTGGTGTGTAGACTTTTTATATCCACTGTATTAGCCAAATGGAACCTAATTCTTTGAGCCGAATCATCTCATTATCTTGATCCACCAGATAGCAGAACATAACTGTATATGTACTAAGTAGTTTGTACTAATGGCAAAGCTAGTTCAGTTTATCTATTGATTTTTAGCATAGCTGGGTGCTAGATAGCAATAATGTTTTTACCAGCTACACAAGGAGCTAATGTTAGCTTGCATAAACCAGAAATATAGCAACCTACAGTATACAATCACACACTATATTGGCAAGAACTGAATACGTTTGCGTGTACAGCTCTGATCAGGTGAATAAGCTAATTAACCTGGTACTGCAGGCTAATAAAAAATAATTCTGTGCCTTGGAGTGGCCATACAGAAACGCTAAGTTGGTCAATATTCCCCTCTAGTGATTGCCAATATGTTATCAAAATGTAGCCAAATCGAACATATATTTTACACCAGTCTGTTTTTAAAGACAGAAACATTAATTAAACTTTTATGTTTTTGTCAATGAGACTATTGGGAGACTCTGGTTTCCTTGGTTTTTGTCTCTTCAGACAGGGTAGTATATGATATCTGCTGGAGTTTTTGGCTATATGTCGAAAAGATGTTGGTTAATTACTTATGAGGATAGTTGACCCTCTAAGCATTTCTGAAAATTCACCACAGAATACCGAAAAAAAACTCTGTGTGACTTCACCCACTGCAGTAATAGGTGTATTCACTGCTGTTGGTAATGTCAGTGGGGTGATGTATTTTCACGGGGATAAATAATTGTTGTATAGTTATTGGCAGCTGTTATGGGTTCATATCTTGGTGGATAATTAAGATTATTCTTAGCTAAGATACATATCTAAGATATTACTTTAACCATGATACCAACTTGATGACAGGAATATGATGCTGTACTTTTGATAGAATTTTTAAATAGAATGTTTTTAGTTTTTTATTTATTCTTGGATAATATGTGTTCATGCTATTTTCCACACTGATTTGACTAAAATGCTATTATTGTGCTATTAATACTAAGCTAAACTATTTAATAGGTTGTATATAATAATAATATGAATATAATAACAAGTCTTTGACACTGTTTCTTATAACCCATCTTACCTTTACAGCTAAATAGTATTTACACAACAAAATATGGATCCATTTTCAATAGGACCGAGGTTACAGGTTTCCGGTAAGTGGCTTTGGCATTCATTAATTTATTTGTAAATGATTAAGACACACAGATTAAGACTAGCCCTGGACTATCAAGCTCAAATGATCATTATTTTTCAGTTCAGGACCAGTCCTAATCTGTGTTAGGAAAAACGGCCCTCGATGTGTCATTATCATAGAAAACAAATGTATAACTGATTTGCATTGTGAATTCTTATCAAACAGCGCAGTCACTAGTTATTTGGACAGTGACAGAATGTATTTTGTTTTGCCCCTGTACTCCAGCATATTGGATTCAAAATGAAACTGTGAATAAGAGATTAAAGTATAGACTTTCATCGTTAATTAAATTTCAATCCATAGATCCTGAACCATGAAGGAATTACAGTCCTTTTTACACACTGTCCCCCTACAAATGTTATTTAGCAAACAAGCAAGCTAGCAAGTTTATTTATATAGCACAATTCATACATCAAAGCAATTCAATGTGCTTTACAAAGGAAAATAACAAAAATATATGAAAGTACAATAACATAAAAACTGATACTCAAATGAAAATATCAAAACAAATGAAAACATAATAATAATAAAAAATTCAATAAGAAAACGTAAAGATAAAAAATGGGATAAAAACATAGGAAGCTATAAGGCTAAACAGTGTTGTTAAGTTTAAGTGCTCAGTCATAGGCACGTGAGAAGAGAAGTGTTTTTAACCTGGATTTAAAAAATCATACGTTTGGGGCACGTCTAAGATCTTCTGGTATTTTATTCCAGTTGGGTACAGCATAACTGCTAAACGCAGCTTCTCCATGTTTAGTTTGGACTCTGGGCTCTACAAGCTGACATGCGTTTATGGATCTAAGAGCCCTGCTCGGTTTATTTTCTTCAAACATATAAGAAATATATTCAGGTCCTAAACCATTCAGAGATTCATAAACTAAAAGCACCACATTGAAATCTATTCAATAACTGACTGGAAGCCAATGCAAAGACTTAAGAACCGGAGTGATGTGCTCTGTTCTCTTGGTCCTAGTTCTCTTGGTCCTGAAAGTCGAAATTAGCTACATAAATAGTAAGAATGGTGATTCTGCGCTGCTTCGGGTAAGATTTATTGTTAGATAAGCACTGTATGTTCAGCAAGTAAAATGCATGCTCAATTACAAAACTCCTTGGTATCTACAGTATCACAGTGTATTTGGGGTCATTTTCCAGCTGATTAACATGTACAATTGTTTTGTTTTAAATCCAATTTGGTAAACCAACAACATTTGTGTCACTGAACGAATAATTATGAATAGCTGTTGTTTCCCAGTGAACATTCAATTATGGGGGACAAATGATTACATTTCAACAATGCCAGCTCAGTTTCTAATGCCAATGATTAATGATTACATTAGAAATGAGATAATTGAATTATTAAATGTTTTCATTTAATAGAAAACACATTTTCAGCTGATTGGCTGACTTAATCATTTTCATATATCTGTGTTCCAGTCAAGGTTCGATTGCGGTGGACAGTGTACTCATTTTCAACAATATCACCACCGTTCCTAATAACAGTGATGTGGTAGCTACTTTCGTACAGGCTGCCAACAACTCTAATTTCTCCCTCCCAGTGAACACAAGCACTGTTGTGGCTCAAAGTAAGTCTCCTATCAAACATACATATTGTTACCTTTGTTGTACATAATGGTTTATTTAAAACATGATTCGTTGAATTTTGTTGCGCTATTTATTGAGTTAGGGGTTTACCAATATATTTGACCTTTGTTTTAAAAATAATTTAGAAATACATGCAGTCATGTGAAAAAGAAAATTCCCTGGAAAGTTGATTTAAACATCTTCGCTTCAACACTACTGATATTTAAAGGTAACCCAATTTAACAATCAATTGACACTGACATTTTACTTGGCAAACATTTTTTCATCAAAAATAAACAGAAACACAATTTCCTAGTGCTGAAAAAACAATCCCTATTGCTAACTTTCCTTTTGTCTCTTACACCAACTGGGATTTTTTGCCCACTCTTCTTTATAGTACTTCTTCAACTGTGTCAGGCTTCACAGACTTTCATGAATCCACGGCCTGCTTCAGATCCTCACAAAGCGTTTTGATAGGATTGAGATTTGATCAAGACTTCGACTTGGTCATTCCATAACCACTAAATTTCTTCTTTTGAGCCATTATGTTGTTGGTTTATGCTTGTGTTTCAATCATTGTCCTGTTGCAAGATCCATGTTGCGTTCAGCTTCAGCTTTTTGACAGCTAACATTCTCCAAATAATTCATGGTTGACTCAATTAATTATTGGCAAGTTGGCAAGGCCCTGACACAGCAAAGCAGCCCCAAACCAATATAACGGATATAACCACCAACTCCATGCTTTACAGTTGGTATGAGATTCTTCTTTTCAAAGGCAATTTTGCCAAACATGGTGTCTAGCATTGCCGGCAAACAACTCCACCTTTGACACCTGGAATTTTGGTCTTTACCCAGGTGTTGTCTGGCCAACGTCAGTCATGTCTTGACATTCTTTTTTGAGAGCACAGGCCATTTCCTTCCTGACCTCCCAGGTAGGCCAAATGTGTGTAGTCTCTTTCTGAAGATCTACTGATGGTACCCTGAGTTTTTTGGATGAGCACCTTTTGTTCAGCGGAATTTATTGGGACAAAGTGTCCTTTGTAGAGTGCCAGTGGGCTGGCTTTTTCTGGTGGACTTCAGAATGCTTGGAAAATACTTTTTTAACCCCTCTTTCAGATACATTTTGACATGATGTGTTATCACACTGTGTTATCACACTCCCATAAGACCAAACCAGACCAAGTTTAAAATCTATATTGAAGGCTTGACCCGCTAAAAGGATTTTCCTGATTCCATTACAGCAAATGTATCTGATGGCAAAGGTAGGAACTAACTCATTGCATAAACATTTTGTTTATTTTAATTGAATAATTTTTTGTGAATTGTTTAATAGGGTTACATCAATGCATGTGGTTGGAATGTAGCTCAAATGTCCAAATATATCAAATGAAATAAACACTTTTCAGAAGGCATACTTTCTTTATCACATGACTGTGTGTGTGTGTATATACAGCTCTGGAATAAATTAAGAGACCACTGCACCGTTTTCTTTCCTTTCCAAAAAAGTCAAAATGGAAGGTTTTGAGTGAGGAACAGAAGGGTTAAACTTAAGAGACCACTGCAAATTGAATGCTTCTGTTCCTTACTCAAAAGTATCCTTCTCAACTTTTTTGGAAAGGAAAGAAAAAGGTGCAGTGGTCTCTACATTTTTTCCGTAGCTGTATATATAAATAATAAGACATCAGGGGGTGTGGTCTATGTCTAATATGGTATGTCTTCGAGCAGTTCTTAAAAAGCATCCCTGATTAGTAGTAAAAAGTGATGTGATGTCGTACCCATGGTGTATGGTCTCATATGCTTCACACCACCCGATTTATACATACAAATTCAATTATACTGTACATCATACTGGTAATTATAGTTGGTGTACATAATGGTTAGTCTAACTCTTCAAATGCTATTAAAATTGTGCTAATCTTATCATTTTCCCCCCACTAAATTATGATTATTACAGGTGTCGTTACAACAGAGGCCCCAACCACAGTTTTAACTTCAACCATAGCCACTGTGCCAGCAACATTCCCTTCTTTGAATGTGACTTCACCTCTAACTAATGGGTCAACAACATCGCTACAAACACCCCTTTTCAACACAATCTCAGTATCAAATGATACCTCAGCAACACAATCAACACCAACTGTCAATACAACTCCATTTGCTCCAAACAATGTGACAACACCAACAACACTACTTTCAGCTCTAACTAATGGGTCAACAACATCGCTACAAACACCCCTTTTCAACACAATCTCAGTATCAAATGATACCTCAGCAACACAATCAACACCAACTGTCAATACAACTCCATTTGCTCCAAACAATGTGACAACACCAACAACACTACTTTCAGCTCTAACTAATGGGTCAACAACATTGCTACAAACACCCCTTTTCAACACAATCTCAGTATCAAATGATACCTCAGCAACACAATCAACACCAACTGTCAATACAACTCCATTTGCTCCAAACAATGTGACAACACCAACAACACTACTTTCAGCTCTAACTAATGGGTCAACAACATCGCTACAAACACCCCTTTTCAACACATTCTCAGTATCAAATGATACCTCAGCAACACAATCAACACCAACTGTCAATACAACTCCATTTGCTCCAAACAATGTGACAACACCAACAACACTACTTTCAACTCTAACTAATGGGTCAACAACATCGCTACAAACACCCCTTTTCAACACAATCTCAGTATCAAATGATACCTCAGCAACACAATCAACACCAACTGTCAATACAACTCCATTTGCTCCAAACAATGTGACAACACCAACAACACTACTTTCAGCTCTAACTAATGGGTCAACAACATCGCTACAAACACCCCTTTTCAACACAATCTCAGTATCAAATGATACCTCAGCAACACAATCAACACCAACTGTAAATACAACTCCATTTGCTCCAAACAATGTGACAACACCAACAACACTACTTTCAGCTCTAACTAATGGGTCAACAACATCGCTACAAACACCCCTTTTCAACACAATCTCAGTATCAAATGATACCTCAGCAACACAATCAACACCAACTGTCAATACAACTCCATTTGCTCCAAACAATGTGACAACACCAACAACACTACTTTCAGCTCTAACTAATGGGTCAACAACATCGCTACAAACACCCCTTTTCAACACAATCTCAGTATCAAATGATACCTCAGCAACACAATCAACACCAACTGTCAATACAACTCCATTTGCTCCAAACAATGTGACAACACCAACAACACTACTTTCAGCTCTAACTAATGGGTCAACAACATCGCTACAAACACCCCTTTTCAACACATTCTCAGTATCAAATGATACCTCAGCAACACAATCAACACCAACTGTAAATACAACTCCATTTGCTCCAAACAATGTGACAACACCAACAACACTACTTTCAGCTCTAACTAATGGGTCAACAACATCGCTACAAACACCCCTTTTCAACACAATCTCAGTATCAAATGATACCTCAGCAACACAATCAACACCAACTGTCAATACAACTCCATTTGCTCCAAACAATGTGACAACACCAACAACACTACTTTCAGCTCTAACTAATGGGTCAACAACATCGCTACAAACACCCCTTTTCAACACAATCTCAGTATCAAATGATACCTCAGCAACACAATCAACACCAACTGTAAATACAACTCCATTTGCTCCAAACAATGTGACAACACCAACAACACTACTTTCAGCTCTAACTAATGGGTCAACAACATCGCTACAAACACCCCTTTTCAACACAATCTCAGTATCAAATGATACCTCAGCAACACAATCAACACCAACTGTCAATACAACTCCATTTGCTCCAAACAATGTGACAACACCAACAACACTACTTTCAGCTCTAACTAATGGGTCAACAACATCGCTACAAACACCCCTTTTCAACACATTCTCAGTATCAAATGATACCTCAGCAACACAATCAACACCAACTGTCAATACAACTCCATTTGCTCCAAACAATGTGACAACACCAACAACACTACTTTCAGCTCTAACTAATGCATCAACAACATCGCCACAAACACCCCTTTTCAACACAATCGCAGTATCAAATGATACCTCAGCAACACAATCAACACCAACTGTCAATACAACTCCATTTGTTCCAAACAATGTGACAACACCAACAACACTACTTTCAGCTCTAACTAATGCATCAACAACATCGCCACAAACACCCCTTTTCAACACAATCGCAGTATCAAATGATACCTCAGCAACACAATCAACACCAACTGTCAATACAACTCCATTTGCTCCAAACAATGTGACAACACCAACAACACTACTTTCAGCTCTAACTAATGGGTCAACAACATCGCTACAAACACCCCTTTTCAACACATTCTCAGTATCAAATGATACCTCAGCAACACAATCAACACCAACTGTCAATACAACTCCATTTGCTCCAAACAATGTGACAACACCAACAACACTACTTTCAGCTCTAACTAATGCATCAACAACATCGCCACAAACACCCCTTTTCAACACAATCGCAGTATCAAATGATACCTCAGCAACACAATCAACACCAACTGTCAATACAACTCCATTTGTTCCAAACAATGTGACAACACCAACAACACTGCTTGTTAGTTCATCTTCAGCTTCAACCAATATGTCAACACCCCAAATAACAACAGTCAATGGAACTTCAGCTCACACCAATGTGCCAACACCAACAACACTGCTTGTTAGTTCATCTTCAGCTTCAACCAATATGTCAACACCCCAAATAACAACGGTCAATGCGACTTCAGCTCACACTAACGTGCCAACACCAACAACACTGCTTGTTAGTTCATCTTCAGCTTCAACCAATATGTCAACACCCCAAATAACAACAGTCAATGGAACTTCAGCTCACACCAATGTGACAACACCAACAACACTGCTTGTTAGTTCATCTTCAGCTTCAACCAATATGTCAACACCCCAAATAACAACAGTCAATGGAACTTCAGCTCACACCAATGTGCCAACACCAACAACACTGCTTGTTAGTTCATCTTCAGCTTCAACCAATATGTCAACACCCCAAATAACAACGGTCAATGCGACTTCAGCTCACACTAACGTGCCAACACCAACAACACTGCTTGTTAGTTCATATTCAGCTTCAACCAATATGTCAACACCCCAAATAACAACGGTCAATGGAACTTCAGCTCACACTAACGTGCCAACACCAACAACACTGCTTGTTAGTTCATCTTCAGCTTCAACCAATATGTCAACACCCCAAATAACAACGGTCAATGGAACTTCAGCTCACACTAACGTGCCAACACCAACAACACTGCTTGTTAGTTCATCTTCAGCTTCAACCAATATGTCAACACCCCAAATAACAACAGTCAATGGAACTTCAGCTCACACCAATGTGCCAACACCAACAACACTGCTTGTTAGTTCATCTTCAGCTTCAACCAATATGTCAACACCCCAAATAACAACGGTCAATGGAACTTCAGCTCACACCAATGTGCCAACACCAACAACACTGCTTGTTATTTCATCTTCAGCTTCAACCAATATGTCAACACCCCAAATAACAACGGTCAATGCAACTTCTGCTCACACTAACGTGCCAACACCAACAACACTGCTTGTTAGTTCATCTTCAGCTTCAACCAATATGTCAACACCCCAAATAACAACGGTCAATGCAACTTCTGCTCTCACTAACGTGCCAACACCAACAACACTGCTATTTGGTTCATCTTCAACTCCAACAAATACATCAACACCCAAGATAACAACCGTCATTGCAACTCCAACCCCAACCAATTCCTCAGCACTAACTTTTAGTTCAACTTCAGCTTCAACAACAGTTACGACTAGTACTCCCACTACTACAACACTGGCCCCTATAACACCATTTGTCCAGTTAATGTTCAAATTGCAGGAAACCTTTACAGAAGACTTGACAAATGTGACTTCACCTCAATTCAAAGGACTAGCAACCAATGTGACTACAGCGGTAAATACATTATCTTTTTCATAATTCACAGTATTTGGTTACTTTCTTTGAAGTCTATTAAATTAATTTTGTTCGAATGTTAATTTAAAACAAGTACAAAGTTGTGTAAACCACTGAATTAAAGAATAGTTCATCCAAATACTGTACATTTTTTAGTGAAAACAGTAGACTGAGCATTAATAAATGTACAAGAAAATATACAAAAAATATGTAAGGTGCAAGAATTGTCCAGTCGAGGGTTGTGTGTGTATGTGGGGTGTGTGTAGATTTGTCCAGTTGAGAGTTGTGTGTGAATGTGGGTAGGGGTTATAGATTTGTCCAGTTGAGAGTTGTGTGTGTATGTGGGGTGCAGGCTGTATTCAGTTTGGCTACAGGGGCATTTTCGTGAGGCGTACTGCTGTAGGAAAGAAACTGGTCTTGTGGTGAGAGGTTTTGGTCCTGATAGACCTCAGCCTTCTGCCAGAGGGGAGAGTTCTGAATAGTCCATTTCCAAGGTGAGTGGGATCAGCCCCAATATTTGCCATCCACCTCCACATCCAGGAGGTGTACAGTTGTACTCAAAAGTTTGCATACCCTTGTAGAATTGGTAATGTACCATTTGTAAAGAAAATATTAGTGAGCAGGAAAAAAATGGTTGTGACCATAAAGCTCTATTTTGGTCTCGTCACTCCAAATTACAGTGTGCCAGAAGCTGTGAAGAGGGTCAAGGTGTGGTCAGGCATATTGTAACCTGGCTTTTTTGTGGCATTTGTGCAGTAAAGGCTTATTTCTGGCAACTCGGCCATGCAGCTAATTTCTTTTCAAATATCATCATATTGTGCTCCTTGAAACAACCACATCGTCTTTTTCCAGAGCAGCCTGTATTTCTTCTGAGGTTACCTGTATTTCTCCTGAGGTTTTTCTTTGTGTCCCGCAAAATTCTTCTGGCAGTTTTGGCTGAAATATTTCTTGGTCTACCTGACCTTGGCCTGGTATCAAGAGATCCCCAAATGTTCCACTTCTTAATAAGTGATTGAACAGTACTGCCTGGCGTTTGCAAGGCTTTGGATATCTTTTTCCATCCTTTTCCATCTTCATAAAGTTACCTTGTTAAGCAGGTCTTTTGACCAGTTGGCTCAGTATCTTGCCTGCTCAGTACTACTGGAGGTGCAGCTGTTTGTGTAAAGGGAGCAGGGGGTATACCATGGTATATTGATAATTTACTACGCCTTGTTGCTTAAATTATTAATTATTTGCTTCTGGCTACAGCCTGGAGTGAGCATATTAGGATTGTTGAATAGCATCAATGGACATAGGTGATCTTCAGCATTTTAGTCACAGCTGCTGAAATAATAGCTGGAATTTAGTTACGCAAAACAGGGCATATATTCCTTATATAGCCACAGCAAAAGCATCTATGCATCTTCTACTCTGACATTGTGTATATTGGGTAGGCACTTTTAATGCAGATTTACCTTCCATGCAAAATGTACTTGGATTAGAGCATTCTACAATAACTGCAAAAATAAGTATTACAAAAAACAACATACACATTGTTTTAACTTGTGGCTGAAATGTATATTATTATGGTGCTTTGAAAAGGAGATCCAGCAGGACACAGGAAAGCATTATGATTAAGTTTGATCCTTTGATGTGTTTTTGAGTGTACATTTTTAGTTTAGCTTTGCTTACAATGTTTTGTCAATTATTGCACTTTATTTATTGCCTGATACTAACCATAATGAAATAATGGATAATTGTATAAATGAGGATTCTACCATAAAGTAAAGCTAATTTCACCCTGTATAGATTTTGGATGAACTAATAGTTGAAAACCTTGTAAAAAATATACGTTTGAACCATTAACAGTACAAAATGGTTGAACAATTCCAACATGCTCTATAGTGGTAAGCTTACTCGTAAATTTCAAAGAAAGTATCCATAACTTCAACCATGATATCAAATTGATGACCATTTCCAGAGACAAAATAGAAACATGTTGCTGTACATTACATTTTCAAGGTACCACATTTTAAATGTATTATTAGATAATGCTTTGTTCTCAAGTCCTCTGGTCGGTTAATTCCTTGAAATAACTCTTTATCTTTACAGCTGAACATTGTTTATAGTGCCAAGTATGGATCACAGTTCAATCACACAGAGGTTAGAGGTTTCAGGTAAGTGGCTTCGCTGTGCTTTATTTGAATTAATGTTTATAGATATGTAGTTAAAGATGTATTCTGAGACTTTAGGGAATACACCCAACAAAATGGAATTTTATCTAATTAAAAAATAAACTCATTTTAAGCTGAAACTGTAATATGTTGTAGAATCACTACCGTGCCTCAGAATTCCAATTTGAAAATGAGTGCCATGGGGAACATACAGCAGAGTCCATAAGTATTCGGATGCAGACAGAAGTTTGTTGTTTCCACACAGTCTTCCAACACACTGGATTTATAATGAAACAGTGACTAAGAGGTTTTAAAGTGCAGACGGTCAGCTTTAATTGAGTGTATTTACATCCATAAACTGTGAGCCTTGGTAGAATACATGGCCTTTCCATACTGTCCATTTCATTTTATTGGACCAAAGGTAATTGGACAAATTAACATAACCTTAAATAAAGTCATCATATTTAGTACTCAGTTTCCAATCCTTTGCATTAGATTACGGACTGAAGATTGCAAACCATAGACATCACTGGATGCCGGGTATCTTTCCTGGCGATGCTTTGCCTGGCCTGTACTACAGCCATCTTCAGTTCCTGTTTCTTTTGGGACATTACTGACTTTCTGTATTCTAGTCAGCAAGTAAAATGCCTGCTCTTTTGGATTTGATTGGGGGATTGACTTGATTGGCCAGTTAAGAAGATTCTCTTTTTGGCCCTGAAAAACACCTTCCGTTCTTTAGTAGCATGTTCGGAGTCATTGTCCTGCTAGGTGAAGGACCTCCAATGTATTTTGAGGCAATAGGTCGGATCTGAGCAGACAAGATGTTTCTGTACACTTCAGAATTCATCCTACTGCTCCCACACTGTACCTTAACCCCATCATGACTGTATCATTTCAAATCCAAAGTGATTGAGTACAGAGCCAAAACAACAAAACTAGTGTCACTGTCACAAATGCTCATGGACTGCACTGTATCAACAGATACCACAGTCTGTACTTTTCTGGGACCTGTTTTTGCTCCACAGAGCGTGTTTTTCCTGTAGTGGCCAGAACCAGAATCACCTTTAAACAATTCAATGTTTACATTTTACATTTTTCACAGAAAGGACATTTTCAGCTGATTGGCTGACTTAATCATTTTCATATATCTGTGTTCCAGTCAAGGTTCGATTGTGGTGGACAGTGTGCTCATTTTCAACAATGTCACCACAGTTCCTAATACCAGTGATGTGGTAGCTACCTTCGTACAGGCTGCCAACAACTCTAATTTCTCCCTCCCAGTGAACACAAGCACTATTGTGGCAACAAGTAAGTCTCAAATATTATTTGATATTACAGGCAAACTGTTGCCTCACACACCTTTGTAATTACATTGTATCTTTTATTTTTAATATTTTTCATTCACAAGGGGATGATTAATTTATGACCCTTCAGTTGAGAAATTAATACCTCCCACAATCTAGATAAAGTCAAATTAATGCTAGTAAGCTTTTTTCACCTACCTAACAAGTTGTGAGTTGTCTTCTTCTTGCTAAAATCATCCTTTGGATGTGCTCGTCCAAGGTATTCATTGTCTATTGAAATCTGGTTAACATAACGGTGTATGAACTTCTGAATCCCAAATAAACCTCTCCTCCCTCCACCTCACCCTCCATTCACAGGTTCAGCCACACTGCCACATTTGCATAGATTTTCTAGAGCTGTGAAAGTGAACATTATCAAGGGTGTAGTGACTAATTGGACCCTCCAGTGGCACCATCCTAGCAAAGTGGACTCCCATAATAGACCACATTATTTATGAGCTTGTGGAATTTCACACCAAACATTGGCCAATCAGGCCTACATATATACTTTTTTATGAGTGATTTAAAGTCTTGACACATACACAAATTGTTAAAGAGGTGAATTTCAGGGGCATTTGTATTATTTGAATTTCATACATGTTTATTTAATAAAAGGGGTCCACAAATTAGCCTACATCTTTCATGAAATCAGTATGTTCTGAAATTCATGCATTTAATAAATCACTATCCACACGGTTGAAGTGAATTAGTTTTAGTACTTGTATTAGGGTAAAATTAGGCCTTCAAAACATTATTTTAATTCCCATCAATGTCTCTGTCACTAACAATTACAGTCATGGGTGAGAAGTGTAAATGTGTACATGATCAGTAATTTATTGATATCCCATTATCTTAAATGCCAACCACACTTGTACATACAGTTATTTAATGTGAACTTTGTATATTTTTCATGTATTATGTCCCTATATGTTGGTAATCTAAAAAGATTTCACCCCATTGCTTCCTGAAGCACCACCCACAAGTTGGGTTGGCTTGATGGGCAACTAATATTTACCATACGGTCAAGCTGCTCCCACAATAGCTCAATAGTGTTGAGTTTCAGTGACTGTGCAGGCCACTCCATGTATGCCAGCTGAATGCTTCTTACCGTAAATAGTTCTTGCATAGTTTGAAGCTGTGCTTTGGGTCATTGTCCTGTTGTAGTAGGAAATTGGCTCCAATCAAGCAACATCAACATGGTATGGCAAGATATGCCGTCCATCTTCAAGATCCCTTTTACCCTGTACCAAAGCACCCCCAGACCATCCCATTTCCTACTGAAACTAATTTAATGTACAACCCCATTTCCAAAAATGGGTGAAAAGAAAATGCAATGATACGCAAATCATTTGTCCCTATATTTAATAGAAAATAGTACAAAGACAACATATCTAATGTTTAAACTGAGAAATGTTATTGTTTTGGAAAAAAACACATGCCCATTTTGAATATGGTGCCAGCAACACATTTAAAAAAAATTGGGACAGGTGCATGTTTACCACTGGGTTGCATCACGTCTTCTTTTAACAATACTCTGTACATGTTTTGGAACTGAGGAGACCAATTGCTGTAGTTTTGAAAGTGATATGTATTCCCATTCTTGCTTGATTAAGGATTTCAGCTGATCAACAGTTCGGGGTCTCTTTTGTCGTATTTTTCATTTCATAATGTGCCAAATGATTTCAATGGGTGACAGATCTGGACTGCAATCATCCCCTCAGTCCATCTTAAATGAGCTCTGGCCCATAGAAGGCGGCCGCGTTTCTGGATCTTGTTTATATCTGGTTTCTTCTTTGCATGAGATTTAACTTGCATTTGTGGATGTAGTGATGTACTCTGTTCACGGGACAATAGTTTTTGGAAGTGTTACTGAGCCCATGCAGTTATGTCCACTACAGAACTGTCTATTTTTAATGCAGTGATGCCTGAGGGTCCAAAGATCACGGCCATCCAATATTGGTTTGAGACCACGGCCATCCAGTTGACCTAATTAGTTGTGTGATGTTCCAACAGGTTTCGTTTTTTAGCATTACAAAACTTTTCCAGTCTTTATAGTTGCCTCTGTCTCAACTTTTTGAAATGTGTTGCTGGCATCATTAATCTTTGAAGAAACAATAAAATTGTCTCAGTTTCAAAAATGTATATGTTGTCTTATTACTATTTTCTATTGTAGATATGCTTTAAATCATTGCATTCAGTTTTTTTTTTACTTAAAAAAACAACAACAACGTTTTCATAAAAAACAAGGAAATTTCTCACTTACCCCAAACTTTTTAACTGTAGTGTATCCTTAGAATCTATGAATTTGGATTATTGTGTAATATTTCCTAACATGCTTTAAGTAATAGCAAGTGAATTAGCAAAATATAATTTTCTCTAACAACAAAAGCGAGTGAAAATGAATTATCCCTGGTGTACTTACTAGGATAGACATGTAAACAAAACATGTTTCAATTCTTTAATTGTAAAACATTTAACTATGATTATTCCAGGAATTGCTCCAACAGATGCCCCAACAACAACAGTAACAACTGCGGCTGTTACTTCGACATCAACATCCAATGTGTCAACAACACAATCCACACCAATCATCAATCCAACTGCTACGGCAACTGCTACGGCAACTGCTACGGCAACTGCTACGGCAACTGCCACTTCCATTGCCTTAACTACCCAGCATGTGACGTCAAATGCTATAGCAACTGCTACTCCAACTGCTACGGCAACTGCCACTTCCATTGCCTTAACTACCCAGCATGTGACGTCAAATGCTATAGCAACTGCTACGGCAACTGCTACGGCAACTGCCACTTCCATTGCCTTAACTACCCAGCATGTGACGTCAAATGCTATAGCAACTGCTACTCCAACTGCTACGGCAACTGCCACTTCCATTGCCTTAACTACCCAGCATGTGACGTCAAATGCTATAGCAACTGCTACTCCAACTGCTTCGGCAACTGCCACTTCCATTGCCTTAACTACCCAGCATGTTACGGCAATTGCTACAGCAACTGCTACTCCAACTGCTACGGCAACTGCTGCTCCAACTGCTACGGCAACTGCTGCTCCAACTGCTACGGCAACTGCTGCTCCAACTGCTACGGCAACTGCCACTTCCATTGCCTTAACTACCCAGCATGTTACGGCAATTGCTACAGCAACTGCTACTCCAACTGCTACGGCAACTGCTGCTCCAACTGCTACGGCAACTGCTGCTCCAACTGCTACGGCAACTGCTGCTCCAACTGCTACGGCAACTGCTGCTCCAACTGCTGCTACTACAACCCCCACATCCACCACAACCACCACAGTCATATCAACTGACCCTCCATCTCCTACTGAAGGAACCCTGAGATTTCGGTTCAGTCTCAATCAGATTTTCACCTCAGATCTCAACAACCCGGCATCTTCAGCTTTCAAAAGTCTGGCCAGTATGGTGATCACAGCGGTAAGTATACATATATGTTAAGAGCAATACGGTGTACAGGACACCACAGCAGAGAGCCTGATATCAGTGGGCATTCTATTGTTAGATCCAAAGATTATTCAGATAGAACATACCATACTCTGGGACCTCCCATTTGAGAACAGAGACCTTTTAACGGTTGTCTTAGTGAGGACTAAAATACATTGGATTTGAATACATTAATTAGGATAAACTGTTGTTTCCAGGGTGAACTTTTCCCCAAAGGATACATACAGTATGTTTAAGAAACAAAATAAAAACGTATTACAGATCTATACACTTTTTAAAGTAAAATTTTTACTGAAGAGTTTTTAATATTGCACTTTCAACATTGCCTGATTAGTAATTTGGTTCCCTTGCCTTGTTTTGATATATCTACTCCTTGTAGCAGCTTGTGTGCTGTGAGCTCAATTGAGGTAGAAGGTAGTTTTAATTTTCTTTTGAAATATACATCCACCCATTTAAAATCCCTCTCTGCCCATGTACCCAAGTGGTGTACCTTTAATTAAAAGACAAATTAACATATTGGTGAATTCCACCGCCCTCTATGGGACCACTGGACTAATCCACAAGCAGGATTCTGATCTCGGCCTTGCAATGCATCAGCTAACTACAAGGCAGTGACTTCACCAAGGCACAATTCAGAGGCCCAGTCAACTAATATCTGCCAATCATGGTAACTGTTATTAAATCTTCCATCGCAGGTGAACACCATTTTCAAGAACACACCAAACTTCCGTCGTTCCCTTTTGAATTCATTCACGTAAGTGTACCTTCTGAATCCTGTGTGAATTTGATTATGACAGTTATGAGGATAATGTTATGAGGATAATGATTTCTGAGAGTCGTCAATTTCTTCTCCTCCTCAATAGGAATGGATCTGTAGTTACCAACATGACATTAGTGTTCAGCAACAAATCTTCGGTTCCTTCTGCAAGCAGTGTAGTCGCAACTTTCCTAAACAATGTGAATAACACCAACCTGACTATTGTACCGGGTAGCGTTTCTGGTAAGTATTCAAAATCACATTCACTAAACATGTATGAAAGCAAAGTCAACATTTTAACAGAAACATAAAAAGACAATCTACTTAAATAATTAACTGAACCATATCACTTTTTCTGCCAATTCAGGTGCTCCCAGACCAATTGCCTTCTCTCTGGCTGCCTTGCTTCTTGCTTTGACAGTAGTAATGGTACAGCTGATGGCTAGCTAATAGCTTGTGTCATAAATGCTTCGGCATTGTTTTACTGTTTTCCAGTTCTCATAGAGGCAGAATGAGATACATTATTTTATTTGATGAAGTGTGTAAAATAAACCAAGCTAACCTTATTAACTTGTCAACTAAGTTTCTATTTAATGTAAATGTCCCTATGTTCTGAATATACACAAGCAAAAACACATGAATTAAGCATTTTTTGATATCTAAGATGTCACATAATATGCAATTACCCTTTTTTAACAATATTGAAGTGTTCTCCTCACATATGTTTCTAGACAAAATGTATGAATGAAGCTCAATGAAATCCCCTCATATGGATGCAAGAAATTATCATCCTTGATGTCAAAGTAATAGTTGACAGTAATCACCAATGTTTTTTTGACAGCAATCACCAATGTTTTTTTTTATAATCATTGGGTAAATATAATTAATCTATTTGTCTATAAGTGTATGTAACAACTGCACATTATCTCTTAGATAAAAGGTACTGCAGATACTTCTGTTTTTCAAAGCCATAGTCAAAACACTTGTGACAATTTGATAACAATTTGCATGAGTTATTTAATTATTAACTGATTGTAACCACTTACATTTAAATTTGGAAGGATCTTTATGATGTTCAATTGTTATTTTGGACTATGAAAGTTGCTGAGGAACTAATGTCTACCATTGCAATATTTTATATTTCTGAAAAAGCATTTTCTGTATTTATCTTTATAAGAATAAGGTAAGAAAATATGTTGTAACATAAAATAGACAAAAATAATTATACAGAGTTGTTTGTTTCAACACAGTTGAAATAATAACATTTTTGGTCACCTTTAACTGGGTAGCAATGTGGGTCACCCCAAATAATACTATGTTATCTTTTATTTAAATAAACATATAACATTAACTCACCTCTTCCTGTGTCGTTAGCATCCAATATAAAGTTGCAGACTGGAATTAAAGAAGCATAATCCTGCCATTAGACAAACTGTCTAGATTTAAGCGATAATGCACAGATTTTATTACTAGACTGCAGCAGTAGCACTAGCAATAAACCATACATTTAATTAACACTGTTCGGTGCAGATGCATGTACACCAAAACCAGTCTTAAATTTGAACATTGGATAGTGTTAAACCATATTTCTCAGAACACCATGTTTTTAAGCGAAAACATGAATTGTGAGTTGACATTCTGGACTTGTGATTAGTAAGAGAGTGATATAATGTATAACAGGTTTCAGTGTATATATGCAATCACTCTGAAGTGTTCATTATACACTGGAGAATTTGCTGTCCCTATTTATGACATACAGTACATTGAAGATGTATTCATGTCCCGAGTTCCCTGTGCTCAAGTCCAGTCAAAAGTCCCTATAGCTAAATCCAAGTCAAGTCCCAGTTCAAGTCCTGGATACAAATCCTCCAGGCTGAAGTCTGATATCTGGTGCTCCAGTCCTGGTCCTGATGTTCAAGTCTAGGTTACTGGGTCCACAACTAAAAATGCTATTTATGCAGGAAAAGATAGTATACAGACAAGAAGAAATCATTCAAATAAACAGTACATTTTACAAAATACATTTTCCTGATTTTCACTGCCACCAAATGTTTACTTTCAAGTTTTTGGCAGTGGTTAGATTTCCCAGGGTGTATTTATTTTGCCAAACAAAATGTTCTAGTTGTAAAACATTCAGTGAAATCTAACAAAACTGGAAGGTACATAGACCTTTTTTGAATTTGACAAATAAATAAATAAATCCCAGCCCTGGCTGTTCCTTAACTCTGCCTGATTCACACTGATCTCCTTCCCCATAACCGATTCTCATTTACACTAACGTGCATAGATATATTTTGGACTGGCGCTGTCACAATGGTATAAATCAAACCCAAAATGGGTCCCGGCACAGTGTGGTAAATCACAACGTTTGGAACTGGTTCTTCCAACATCCAAAGAAAGACCAGCACATACAATAAAGACTCACCAAAATAATATACTGTTTAAAATCCTTCTTTGAATTGCTTGCTGAAAGAAGCCATGTTAAGTAGTTGTGACTTCCTGATCTGTTATACACAGGAAGGAGCTCAATGCAACAGTATGTCCATGTTTAACTTTGTTTTTTATGGGACAAGAGTAGAAGAACATAGTATGGTAATGGAATATCTGTTAGATTAGCTTGCACAATGGCTAACATGTAAAACTGTTTACATGTACATCAATAAGCTGAGAAAAACAAGACATATGATAACATACTCAAGCTGACATGTGAACTATGTCAGTCTAACAATCCATTGTGCAGTCCTCTTTTGTTTACAGCTTAAGCCAATGTTTTTATCATGTTTACTTCTTGATTGGATGACCTGTCCATTTCCTAGATGTACACTGCGCAAGGACCAGCTGTCAGCCTTTGGGTAAAATATAAGATTGTGGAATTGCCAATTTGACTCATAACAACCTTCATGAAATTACTCTGTACCTGTGAGATTGGTTCCCGTATTATTCAAACAGCCCTGTATAAATGAGTGTGTATTGCTATTTTCGAAACTGAGATTGAATTGAACAAAAAAAAGGCAACACTAACTGCGAAATACCACTATACGTAAAGGCAAATATCCTACACTGTGATCCACGTCTGAAGAGATTTATTTTAAATTGAGTACTTCCCTCACCCTGTACAGTGGTCAAATCAAATGATGTTTTTGTTAGATTTGAAATTGCTGTAGCCTATGCTATAATGGCTGGCTTCAAGAAAATACTGTTAATTAAACAGTAGATGGCAATTTGCACTTAAGAATCCATACCATAAAGCTGGATGTCTGGACCTGTAATAAAATAATCCCAAAAAACATATGAAAGTTATTGTATTTATTTAGAATCAAGGACCATGGAATGAAATGTGAGTAAATGGCTTTGTATTTTCTGTTGGTTTGTGATTTCATATGTGCAGTGATTTCATATGTGCGTGTACATTGAATTTATCCAAAAACGATTGCTCAAAACAAGGTTCTCAGCCTGAGTACAGGAAGTGAGATTATAATTTTATTAACTACTCTGGTCTGCTTAATGCCTCTCATCATGTTGAGACAACATGGTCTCAGAAGGATGACGTAGACTATTTTACGTACATTTTAGACAGGGGATTTCGTAAGATATATTACATTCAGTAAAATAACGTTAGAGTCGGAATGGAACAAAAAGCTGCAACCATGGTTCAAACCAGCAACCGTCCGCATCCTAGACAGGCGCACTTCCCACTGCTCCAGTGAGGAACCTGTAACAAGCCTTGGCATGTGGTGTTGTCACAACATAAATATGTTTGAAGTGATTTTCTTTGTAATCCTAACCAAAACCATAACCCTAACTTTAACCCCAGTGCTGTGATACCTAACCTTAACCTAAACCCTAACCTGAACCCCAGAGCTGTGATGCCTAACGATAATGTAACGTTAACGATTAAATGCTTTTATAACATATTCTAGCGACCTTGCTATTGCTGTTACTCATCGTAAATCCCCATCTCTAGTGTGGGGCAGTGGGTAGGGTGATTGCTTTTTCATCTAAATGTAGCTGGTTTGAAACACTGGTCCAAACATTGTGTTAAAAAGATTGTCTTTCATAGCGTTCATAGATATCATACCTTGGTCTGGCATTTGTAAGTTATTTTACGTTTTAATAGTGCTTATAACATTTGATACGTTGTAATAGGGTTTGTAACATATGTTATGTTTTAATAATTGCGTAATGTTTCACACGTTTTGGTAGCGTATTGTAATGTAACCTAACATCTCATATCATATGAAATCGGGTGACAGTGCCGCTCCTCCTCCCACGGCACTGCCCTGTCTTGTTATTGCACACACCTGGTGTCCATTCCCTCATTAGATCGCATATATAAGTTCCTGTGTTTCCGGCTGTCTTTGTGTGCTATTGTTCTATGTTTGGCGGTTTTTAATTGTGAAGCTGTTTGCACGCTTATTTTGCGCCTGTGCGCTTCTGTTATGCGTGCCATTTTTTCAACCAAGAAAGAAAGAGAGTGAAACCACCTCCCTGCGTTTGGCTCCCTTATTCACGCACCTCGACAACACCTGTGACACTATGTAGTGTCCTGAGACCAGGTTGGTGGAGGGCTCCACCAAAGCTCAGTCACATTTTTGAGAAGTGAAATGTCTGTTTATTGTCCCTGCACCTACCCAACAAAGTCAATACTGGCACTGTAATACAATGGACAACAAAGGTGTTTTATGTCAATATCAAACCATTTCTGTAACCAGGACGTTCGTGGAAGACGCGCGCCACCCCCCCCCCCCTGGCGTGGTGTTCGGCGTACATCATCGCCGGCCTTCTAGTCACACCGCTCCTCCTCCCACGGCACTGTCATGTCTTGTTATTGCACGCACCTAGTGTCCATTCCCTCATTAGGTGTTTTTGGGCATCTTTGTGAGGTATTGTTCTATGTTGGGTGTTGTCCTGGAGAGAAACGTGCATGCTTATTTTGCGCTTATGCGCCTTGTTTATTTGCGTGCCATTTTATTCAGTAAGTTCCAACACTACGTTTATCGCCTCCCTGCGTTTGGCTCCTTTATTTTCACACACCACGACGACACCGTTGTTACAATTTCAAGGTAACAATTACATACCGTGTAACTGTTTCCAAATATTATATTCTATGAAGAAATATCTACTTTTTTAGCTGTTTCTAATGCAAACATTTTTTGCTAGGACTGTCTATTAGTGGTGTAAGAGTGATGAAGGGAACATTAAAAAGTAGCTGTTTTGATGATGACTGGAGAACTCTTTTGGCGATTAACTAATTCACTGTCTGCTGATGTCACAAGTCATGCCAGAAGTACACTGACCCAAAACAGACTTATTTTAAAAATGTTTTTGCACAAGGCATAATTAGAATAAAAGTGTAATCCAATGCTGAACATAATATATTGCTTTCCTCTGGATGTGTACCAAACGCACAAAAAATAGCGGAAATTAAGCCTTGTGAATCTGGATCCTGACATATTAAACAATTATAGGCTAATATCGAACCTCCCGTTCCTCCCAATAACTGAATGCCTTCCTGAAGATAAATAACATTCACAGTCCTTGAATAAAATACATTTTTTTTGCATGATCAGTCTTATTTCCGAAATCAGTGCCATCATTTCACAATTTCGACCAGGGTATGCAAAGGTATGAACTGTACTTGGATAGTTTATTCATTACTAAATCCAAATTGTGCCTATAAGGATGTCATATTATGTAAATGACCACTATTGTATCACTTTCCCTGATGCTTGTGTCCATGTAATAGACGTGCCTATCTAGACACAGGCATCATGTGAAAGATTGTTCTGTAAGTCCTTTGTTTTATGTGTTATGGATTTATGAAACAATGCAACTTATTACAGTATATTGTTATATATTGTGTATATGTAGGTAGAGATGATGATGAAGAGGAAGGTGTTGGTGCTTGCTTACTGGTGTATGCAGAGAAAGAGATCACTGACATCTCTGGGAAAATCCAGCTCATAGCACATTAGGATGTTTAGAAATGGGACCATAAAGCTACTGGCTGATTTGTACTGTTAGGCCTATATTAGGTCTTTCATTCTGTCTTTCTGTCTCTTGTTCACCTGGACAGTCTGTACTGTCCACTCTTATGCTTCATGGCACACCAACTGATGGCTGTCCACCTGCCTTCTTCCACTCCCAGTTATCATGTCTCTGTCTCACCTTTCTCTCTCTCTCCCCTTCTCTCTCTCTCCTTCTCTCTCTCCCCTTCTCTCTCTGTCCCTTTCTCTCTCTCTCCTCTTCTCTCTCCCCTTCTCTCTCTCTCTCCCCTTCTCTCTCTCTCTCCCCTTCTCTCTCTCTCTCTCTCTCTCTCCTCTTCTCTCTTTTCTCTCTCTTTTAAAGGTTGCCCTCATTTGTTTGAAAGGGTCTCTGCTATTAACTGGAGTTGAGTTCACTGGCATTCTTTTCATTTAGTAGTGAGTTTACAATGTATGCAACTCAGCTTACATTTTCTAGAAGATACTGTCACCATCTGAATCTATAATTTATAATGTCACATCGTTCTCTCTCTCTCTCTCTCTCTCTCTCATGTGTTCAGAGGGCCATGCAGTCTTTTCCACTAAGTATACAATACATGCAACTATCTCTCTATATTGTTCTAGATTTAAGATACCGGAACTGTCATTATTTAACTCAATCAGTTATCATTCTCACCTTTGTCTCCCCCTCTCACGCTTTTACATTTTGCCTTGTTTGAGATCTTTGCTCTCCATTGTTGTGGAGTTTACAAGCATCATTTTGACTTATACTTTATATATACTAAAATGTTAGAAAAAAATTTAAATGATACTTTGACTTCCAACAGAACCTTTTCTTTGACTATTCTACTTAAGTATGGAGATTGTGCAAAGCCCGACTCCACTGCCACCTTTGATCACCAGGGGTCAGTCAAGAGCAAGTGAATACACTGGTCCACTTGCACTGGTCCACGGCACTTACTACTGAGCTTTGTAGTGGTTTGGGGAAAACAGTAGGTACGTATGTCTTGGGGGACTGCGTGGATGGTGTACTGGTGGGTAATGTCCGACCGATTGTGGTGGGCCGGTCTGGGCCAGTCCAGCTACAGACATGAAACCCACTTTGTTTTACACGTTTAAGAATCCCCAGTTCATATGATGAAACGTTTATTGATTTTACATATGCTAATTATCGTAAATAGTGTTCATTAACTATTAAGCTGTATCTTTTAAACCTTTCGTGACACAGAGATGAAACCAAATGTTTCACATGTTTAAGCTATCCTAACTGCAAATTTTACATATGCTAAGTAGGGTAATTAGAGTTAATTTACTATTAGACGAGACACTTATGAACATTAACTATGTCATGTATGCTAATTACCCTCACCAACAGTAACTTCCAACCTTTTGTTAGGTAAACACTATTTTGAACCATAAATACTTTTTAAAACAGCTATTATATTCAACTTTGTAATTGAACAGTACAAGTACCAGTTCACATATAACCAGAAGTGAAAATAGAGGAGGGCAGAAAAAGTATTTAAGAATACTTTTTTAAGAAAAGTAGCCCTTCCGAATTCTTCCTGGTTGGTAGGTGATCAAATACTTATGTCATACAATAAAATGCAAATTAATTATTTAAAACTCATACAATGTGATTTTCTGGATTGTTTGTTTTAGATTCCGTCTCCCAGTTGAAGTGTACCTATGATAAAAATTACAAACCTCTACATGCTTTATAAATGTGCTTTTTGAAGCCCATGTGCAAGATTTCGGTTATTAAATGACACGGGCCTGAAACTCATACACATCAATTTGAACAATGCACGTCTTATTTCCCTGCATGCTCTAATATTTCAGGCACTTTTTTATTATTCTTTGATATAACTATGAATGTGTATACATTTTTAATTAATTGGTTACTTAAATCACTCAAATTGTAATGACATTTTCTGAAACAAATGTTATGTTAGTTCTACTAATTGCATCCACTCCTGACAGAATTGTTTCAGTTAAGGTGCTTTATGTATGGACATAAGACATTCTTGTGAATGCTTGCAGTCATTATAAATGCAGATCATTGAGGCAGAGAAGCACCCCTATAGTATGATACTGCCACCACCATGCTTCAAGGTAGGGATGGCGTTCTCAGGATTATGAAATGTTAGGCTTGCACCTAACCTGGTGCTTAGCTATGGGCGGTGACTATTTTTAAGAGCCACTGATCAACTATTGAAATTGAAGCCTTTTTGCTTTTCTAAAGCTTGCATTATAACAAAAATGTGGAAATATGTATTTAGTGCATAGTACAATCATTTTGTGTTTCCTTTCTCAGAGGACTCACCTGGGATTCATGTTTGTCAGCAAAGTGATGTGCAATTCCTATTGGAAAATAAGCCCAGTTTGTAGATCAACCTTTTGAAGATGTTAATATCACCTGCAACCTGAATTGACAGTGATTGCCCGGGCTGGAAAGAGAAACTGTCAAAACAACTGAAAGCACCTTAACTGGAACACCCATTTCATTCCAATTTACCATACCATACCATACCATCTTCTTCCGCTTATCCGGGGCCGGGTCGCGGGGGCAGCAGTCTAAGCAGGGATGCCCAGACTTCCCTCTCCCCAGACACTTCCTCTTCCGGGGGGGACACCGAGGCGTTCCCAGGCCAGCCGGGAGACATAGTCCCTCCAGCGTGTCCTAGGTCTTCCCCGGGGTCTCCTCCCGGTGGGACGGGACCGGAACACCTTCCCAGGAAGGCGTTCCGGAGGCATCCGAAAAAGATGCCTAAGCCACCTCAGCTGACCCCTCTCGATGTGGAGGAGCAGCGGCTCTACTCTGAGCTCCTCCCGGGTGACCGAGCTTCTCACCCTATCTCTAAGGGATCGCCCGGCCACCCTGCGGAGAAAGCTCATTTCAGCCGCCTGTATCCGGGATCTTGTCCTTTCGGTCATGACCCAAAGCTCATGACCATAGGTGAGAGTAGGAACGTAGATTGACTGGTAAATCGAGAGCTTCGCCTTGCGGCTCAGCTCTTTCTTCACCACGACAGACCAATACATCGACTATTACATCATTCCAATTTGTCACTTTTAAAAAGCATATGATTAATTAATAAATACATTTACTCACAAATAAAAAGGAAAATAATAATTTTAAAGTAAACCTGCAATTGATAGTGCTGGCAAATACACTGAGTGCACAATAATTAGCCAAGTGAGTACTCTGATCGTATAATTATTTCTGTGCACATTTTCCAACTCCAAACCATACAAACTTGAATGCTCATTGGATTGAATCATTTTCAGGTAAAATGTATTGGTGTAATGAGGGAGGGTGTGGCAACAGTGAATAACACCTTATATGAAGGTGTGCATAATAATTAGGCATTTCATGACCTCAGGTAAAATGGGCCAAAAGAGATTCAACTGACACTGAATAGTAAAACATTATAAAATGCTTTTCAGAGGGATGAAACCCTCTCCTCAATATGTACTGTTAAAAAAAAACTGTTTAATCATTTTTTAATCATATCTGAGGACCCGCCACCTTGACAACTTTGGGGGCTGAGCCCCCCTTAAATATCCACAATCCTAAAAACGCCCCTGCACAGTCTAAAGTGTCTCTTATAAACCCTTTTTTTAATGCGTGAAAAGGTATCGTTATGCAGTGATTTTATATTTTAAAACAGAAGAAGTGCAGACAAACAATTTTAAATCTCTAGCTTATCTTCTCCTTGACAATACAGTCCAGCAAGCTGCTATGCCCTAAGACTGAAATGGATGATTCGCAATGCTCTGGCATGCAAGTAGCATTTAGCACATATTTCAACATTGTATTGGTGCATGGTAACATGGAAAATGCTGCTGAATGTTCCCTGTAATTTAAATAGATAATATATCATCAGGTGACTGATGCCATGTAGCCTGAGGAGAATGAAGAGAAGCCCCAGCTGACACCCCAGAAGTGTTCCGAGGAGTCTGAGTCATGTGACTCAGCCTGATTCAATGAAGAAACAGGAAAAGAAGGAAGAAGAAAACAAGTAAGAACTAGAAAGACTAAAAAGAAGAAGAAAAAGAAGAAAAGGATAAACAAGATAGGGAAAACGTGAAGAAGCAGAACAAGAAAAGAAGAAAAAAAAGGTAAGAAGAAAGATGAAGGCAACATCAAAGATGAAGTCACCAGATATGCAGCTGCTGATCTTCACAATGAAGGGGTACAGTATGTATGCAGCTTTCTGTAAGGCAGGTGCGTCCAGGAAGGCCGTGTCCTCCACTGCTCACTTGCTGAGCTCTTCATAGCAAAAGAGAGGTGCCTTTCTGCACAAAAAAACCCTGACAGATCTGGCAAAATTATGCACAGATAATGTGGTGTGAGAAATTCACTTAAAACACAAAGAGATGAAAATAATGTGAGCACTACTTCCTTTCCAAGTGTGCAACCAAAAGGTCTATAGAACTCTATCAAAGTAAGGTATAGTGATTCTACTGCTTTTCTCGTTTGTCAAGTAAAAATACTCTACACGGGTTAACCAAAAATGAGTGACACTTTTAGGGAAACAACTTTGAGTGTCAGTAGTGTCTTCAAAATATGAAAGTGCCCACCTGAGGCTCTTTGAACTGGTTAGCAGGTTCAGCATTGTTGATGCCGATGTCAATGACTGTACATTACTTTCTGTATGAGACATTGACATTTTGGCATACCGTACAGCACACCATGCACCACAATGTTGTTATATTTTGTTTTATGAAAATATTTACCGTGTTTAACATTGCACCTCTTGCTCTTCTCATCACCACCAGGAATAACGTTTTAGCATGGAGCTTTTTATATTTACCCTGGTTCTCCAGTTAGAAATTATTAGCATCGTCCAAAGTCATCAATGGAAACGGTGCATACCACTATACCAAATCTGCATTGCAAGCGGAAAACAACTACAAAACATCATACATTAATCTGTCGCGCTAGCATTGATTATTTAAATGTATTATGACAAAAGAACCAGTGGAATGGGGTGAATTTAAACTGGCACTGGCAATCTGTTTCTTATAGCCACCATACACAACTTCTGTTCTTTGGCAGTGATGCACTTTAACCTCAAAAAGTTATGTAAAGATAGGTTGCTTTGCCTAGCTGTCCCATTTCCGTCGGTGGAATTCAGAATAATATTTAATTGTGGAAAATGCTGTGGTCATGTTTTGTTTGCTTAGAAAGGTAAAAGGGGCGTTGGAGAGGAGACTTGAGGTTTGACTTGTGTCCATATATGTAAGTTCTGTTCACAGTTCTATCTCTCAGCCACATCACCAGGACGACATAAACAGATCCCAAGATCCTCCAGATACCAATGCCAACGAACGCAGCACTCCTCCCAGCTCCCAATCACCGGAATACTAAGCCCATTCAAGAGATTGTGATTGCTTTTTTGACACACACACTTTGTGCTTCTGCCATTCTTCTTGATTTCCTGTGTATCGACGTCTGCCTGTTTACATCTGACCATGCTGTTTGCCTGCTCCTTCGTGTTGAGCGGAAAAATAAATTATATCCGCTACAATTGGGATCATACCTCTGCCACTCCCGAGTTGTATTGTGGGAGAATCAATGGAGCAACTTCGCCAATGAGACATACGAGTATGCGAGAAAAAAAACCTGAATAATTTATGTTTACTGTGATGTATATACTTACTCTTCGCAAAAGAACATGTGGATTGATACAGTTGTGAACAAAACTGACCGGTAAACACAGGAATAACCCATTTATTTTGGAATTATATCGTGAATGAAAATAGTATTTTGTTGAAAAAAACCATGTCATGTTCTTTGGGGTAAACAACAATGCTAGTCTTAGTTTTGAGTGTTTTAGAATAGTTTTCCGCTTGCAGTGCAGCTCTGCTATAGTGGTACGCACCATTTCCATTCATTAATTTGAACAATGCTAATAATGCTAATTATAGACTGACACAGAGCTGAATAATGGATTGTTTTAAAAAATTACTCCATGTGCCTTCAGGAACAACTCGGGGTAAGTGGACTGTCACCCAAATAGGATTTTTGGACAAACTATCCCTTTAATATTTCTAAACTCTGGAAAACTGATTGTGCTATTATTCAATAAGTGTGGGGACACTAGTATCCTTGATAACTATCGCCCTATCTTTAAATTGTCATTCCTTGCTAGAAACCTGGAGGCATTGGTTAATAAACTGTTATGGTTTGTTTTATCTGTAAAGAAAATGCATTTTGAACAGATTTCAATCAGGTTTTAGACCTGGGCACAGTACTATCACAGCAACTACACTGGTTATAAATGAAATTGTCAAAGCCTGAAAAATGATGGTGTGTTGATCCGTTGAAGGCATTTGTTACAGTAGATATCAGAATTTTTTTGAAAAAGCTGGGTTCAAAAGGACCTCAGTGACAGAACACTGGCTTTTAGCTGATGTAATCAAATCAAATTTTTTTGCTATCCTAAAAGATTTTTGTCCCAGATTTATCCACAGGGATACATTTGGGTCCTATGTTGTTCATTCCATATATTGATTAAATCTATAACTCTTAGAAATTGTACATTTCATTTTTGTGCTGACGACAGTACTGCATGCTACGGCTCCCTCTTGAACACACCTGCAGTCTAATTTCTAACTGTAATAATTATCGCTTATGGCCTGTGATTACTTAATTCTAATAAAACTAAGTACATGCCATTTTTTAGGTCATAGAACATAGATCTCGATTACCATTACATTGGTTTCTTTTATAAGAATTAATCATGTCTGTCACTTAGGCACACAAAAGTTATTGTGCAAGATTTGTTGGAAGAACAGTTGTTACCAAACACGATAATACTTGATAGTTAGGTCTACCTCCAGCTCACACCCTGAATCACACCAACAATCCTTCGAACATAACTCACTCCCTCAAACAAGCCACCAATCCCTTGAAAGCAATTCACTCCTCAGATCACAATCACTGGAATTCTAGTCACCTGTTTACTCACCTGTTTCTCATAAGCCCCATTATTTAGTTCTGTTCAGTACAACTTTTCCTTTGTGAGGTATTATTGTTTTCACCACAACACTACAGGGCCTTTTGAAATTACTGTTGATCTTGGGCTATTAGCATACCGGCCGGTTAACCTTTTACTCTGATTTCTGGCCTTCCCAGCCTTCCCAGCCTGCAACTTTGCCTGCCCTTTTGATTCCCAGTGACCTTCTGCCTGTCCCTCGACGAAGCTTCCAGTCTCCTCTGGATGAATTTACTATAAACGTCTGCTGCGCTCTGTGATTGAAACCAACACTCTGTATCCTTGTATTCAGTGGTAATGGACATACCGAGTGTGATCCTATTCAGACTGATTTTAAGCTATTTTAGTGCCTTCAAGAGATAAAACATTTCTTATACATTATATTTTTATTAATGTAATGTATGTTTTATTTCCATTTTGTATGTTTATTGTGGTAATACATGGCACAGCTGTAAAAGAGACTCAGTTGATTTCTCTGTATAAATAAAGATCAATAAAATGATCATAAATTGCTTGAAATCATTCTTGGACTATGCACCCAACTCGCTTACTCAGCGAGAGCAGGGTAGAGCGAGTGCAATGTCATCTGGTTATATTGCTCTCCCCGCACTAAAGTGTTTTGATGGATCTTTGTGAAATAGTGAAAACACAAATTAATTGTAGTACTTGCCATGCAGTACTTGCAGCACAAGTTGTATTTTATTAATTCAATTTGCTGGCATCACAATCTGTACATCCAGACTGATGCACTATTTTATGATCTATTTTAGGAGAGAATTTATGGTTTATGATACTCCTAGAGAAATACACTAGACATTGCCTATTACTAGACCTGCAAGAAAAGCAATTCGATGATGACTCAATGCTAGGTCCCCCTGAATCATTAATGCAATTCTATACATTTGAATATAGCTCACTAGCCTGTGTTGTGTATATAACTGATAGCTATTGTTTTTAGCATTTCATTATTTTAGGGTGAATACAGGCAAATATTTTGTCACCTTGTCCCAAATAAATATACATTATTGTGATATCCCTGATTATTACAACTCCACACCATAGACCTTATTTGAAGTGGTTCTATAATCCTCTATTAGAAAAATCTAAAGTGGAAAAACTATTGAATATATTTTTTGGCCAAACAGAGACTTAAGGTTTGAAACAAAAAAGTAAAAGAATACCTATTTTGGTTCATTCGTATAAAAATAATATACAGAAATACAATGTAAGATGGAACATTCTATAACTCAGTAGTTTTATTATAATTATAAGAAATAATATTATTTTTTAGCACATTTTTATCAAGGGTGCCATTTTGGACCTGACTATATTACATTGGTATGCAATAATGCATGGTGAATTCCTTTTGCGAAACTACATTTTATTACATTCATCTGAGAAAGGAATTGTCTGAGACTTTGGGTATAACCAGTTTGGCAGATAACTTATGGACCACTTTTTCAGTCAGACAATGAACAAACAACATAGATATTAGGAATGCACTAAAGACAGCTGAAATTGAGGAGGAATGTTTCGGGGAGGTTCTCATCTATACCTAGGTCTTGAAAACACAGAGTTACGTTGACTGTGTTCATTAGTTATTTTCACTGTTTATGAGGTGACAGAGAAGTAGACCAGGTCAACCATTGCCTTGAGAGTCAAGTTTTAAAGGGATCTATCTTATTTCAAGTATTTCAGGTGAGTGAAAATTTTGACATTCAACGTATTAAAATTAAGGTAGAATTATTAGAAACAACAATAAAATTATTGATTTTCTGGCATCACTTCATAGAGTTATTGATCAGTATCCAACTCATTTATTTCATTTTGATAACACAATACTGTATATTCAAAAAAGATAAATACACATTTCAAATCCATCTAAAGAATTGTAAGAAATATAAAATCCATTATTTAAAAATAGTTTTTAATGAAAATACGTATTTGACCAACAAAACATTGTAGATATACTTCTTCTAATCCAATAATATTATTGTGATAATAATAAAACTCCAAAATTCAACCAAAATTCCTCAAAATCCATTGGATGGCACTTTACCTTGCGGAAGGATAGTGACCCCAACATACTGCTAAAGCAACTAAAACATTTCTAGGGGCAAAATCTGGAATTCTCTTGACTAGCCATGTCAATCACCCAACCTGAATCCAATTAAGCATGTGTTTCACTTACTAAACACAATTCACTTTGGGACTATTTATCATTCGAAAGAAATATCCTTAATTTCTCAGAACAAGAATAGACTGACGTGTTTTAGAAGAAAGTTATTTGTTTCTGGCCATTTTGAACCTGTAATCAAACCCAAAATTGCTGATTCTCCAGATAATTATCTAGTGTAAAGGCCAGTTTTATTGCATCTTTAATAAACACAACAGTTTTCAGCTGTGCAAACATAATTGCAAAAGGGATTTCTAATGATTGATTTGGCTTTTAAAATGATTAACTTGGATTAACAAACACAATGTGGACTGACGTTGCTTATAATGGGCCTCTATATGCCTATGTAGATATTCCATTAAACAACAGCTGTTTCCAACTACAATAGTCATTTACAACATTAACTATAATGTCTGTACTGTATTTCTGATCACTTTGATGTAATTTAAATGGAAGAAATTATTTTCTTTCAAAAACAAGGACATTTCCAAGTGACCCCAAACTTTTGTACAGTAGTGTAGATTTGTCTTCCAGTCATTGTTTCTATTACAATTCCGACTACTGTCATTGATAAGCTTTTGAAAATGATTTGACACTTTATGAGATATGCGATTATGAGATAACAGTTGTTGCTGATTGTTGCAGAATTTGTCTTATTTTGTCAAAGCTCTACAACCAAGCTAAATAAGCCACAACACTTCTGGCTCTGCTTACGCGGTGTGGCAAAAATAACTGACAATGTCAGCAGCAGGATATCAATTCTTTCTGGTTGGTAGGTGATCAAATACTTATGTCATGCAATAAAATGAATTATTTAAAAATCAAACAATGTGATTTTTCTGGGTTTTCGTTTTAGATTATGTCTCTCACAGTTGAAGTGTAACTATGATAAGAATTACAGTTTGTCTAGGTACAGTGAGGAAAAAAAATATTTGATCCCTTGCTGATTTTGTACATTTGCCCACTGACAAAAAAATTATCAGCCTATAACTTTAATGGTAGCTTTATTTGAAAAGTGAAAGATGGAATAACAACAAAAAAATCCAGAAAAATGCATTTCAGAAATATTATAAATTGATTTGCATTTTAATGAGTGAAATAAGTATTCGACCCCTCTGCAAAACATCACTTAGTACTTGGTGGAAAAACCCTTGTTGGCAATCACAGAGGTCAGACGTTTCTTGTAGTTGGCCACCAGGTTTGCACACATCTCAGGAGGGATTTTGTCCCACTCCTCTTTGCAGATCTTCTCCACTTTTCTAGGCCACTCCAGGACCTTAGTGTGCTTCTTCTTGAGCCACTCCTTTGTTGCCTTGGCTGTGTGTTTTGGGTCATTGTCATGCTGAGGGAAGGAGGTTCTCACCCAAGATTTGACGGTACATGGCCCTGTCCGTTGTCTCTTTGATGCGCTGAAGTTGTCCTGTCCCCTTAGCAGAAAAACACCCCCAAAGCATAATGTTTCCACCTCTTTGTTTGACGGTGGGGATGGTGTTCTTGTGGTCTTAGGCAGCATTCCTCTTCCACCAAACACGGCGAGTTGAGTTGATGCCAAAGAGTTAGATTTTGGTCTCAACTGACCACAACACTTTCACCCAGTTCTCCTCTGAATCATTCAGATGTTCATTGGTGAACTTCAGTCAGGCCTGTACATTTGCTTTCTTGAGAAGGGGGACCTTGCGGGCGCTGCAGGATTTCAGTTCTTCACTGCATAGTGTGTTACCAATTGTTTTCTTGGTGACTATGGTCCCAGATGCCTTGAGATCAGTGATCCTCCCATGTAGTCCTGGGCTGATTCCTTGCCGTTCTCATGATCATTGCAACTCCACGAGGTGAGATCTTAAATGGAGCCCAGACCGAGGGAGATTGACAGTTCTTTTGTGTTTCTTCCATTTGCGAATAATCGCACCAACTGTAGTCACCTTCTCACCAAGATGCTTGGCGATGGTCTTGTAGCCCATTCCAGCCTTGTGTAGGTCTACAATCTTGTCCCTGACTTCTTGGACAGCTCTTTGGTCTTGGCCATGGTTGAGAGTTTGGAATCGGATTCATTGATTGCTTCTGTGGACAGGTGTCTTTTGTACAGGTAACAGACTGAGATTAGGAGCACTCCCTTTAAGAGTGTGCTCCTAATCTCAGCTTGTTACCTGTATAAAAGACACCTGGGAGCCAGAAATCTTTCTGATTGAGAGGGGATCAAATACTTATTTCACTCAGTAAAATCAAATCAATTTATAATATTATTTACATGCGTTTTTCTGGATTTATTTGTTGTTATTCTGTCTCCCACTGTTCAAATAAACCTACCATTAAAATTATAGACTCATAATTTCTTAGTCAGTGGGCAAACGTACAAAATCAGCAGGGGATCAAATACTTTTTTTCCTTCACTGTAACTAGCAATGACATTTCATTTCAATTGATAAATAAAAATATTTGAAGAAAATACATTTAAAATAATAATATGTCAATAAAGGCTGAAGCCCCCCTAAATAGGCTCTAATGACGCCAATGTCACAGGCAATGTCATTCTTGACTAGGCAATGGGGAAATTATCACCTTGTGTTCCGTATCCAACTCTTCTATATCCACCTCAATGTCTTGCAGAAGAGGCAGGAGGTTCACCAACGTGGCCATAATGTCGTCTGAAATATGTCTATAATTGCCTGATCCTCTTCTTTGTTTATGCCCTTGTCCTCCTGCTCCTCCTTTCTCTCTTCCTCTCGCTGCCTCCATGATTGCAAAGTTTTCACAATATGGAAGGGGTTACCTGAGGTTTATTTGTAATGCTTAGGCACAGACTAGTTGGTGTTCAGTTACTGTATAAGGGTTTTCGTGTGTGTGGGTTTTGCCAGATTCTAGTATGTTTTACATTTTGAATAGAAGTTTTTTCCCAATGAGTGCCTGAAATTTCATTTTTTGAATGAAGTGTCTAATGTAAGAAACAATGTGCTGTGTTTTGTAAAGTGTGTTGCAGAATTGCAAACGAAAGTGCGAAGTGTGTTGCACAATTGCAAAATAAGTGCAAAGCAGAAAATATTTGTACTTTTGCTGCCTTTGATTAAGGCATGGTTACAAATGTTAAGGTTTTGATGCTATTGTCTAAGCATTCACTTTCAGTGTGTAAGCAATTGGCAAAAGCTGTAATGATCAATGACCTAGTTGGTCTTTCAGCTTGGCTGCAAATAAATAATGCCCCCAAAGATATGTTCAATATCTTTAAAAACCTTTTTCTAACATTGCTCAGAGGATATAAACCTGCCTTAACATTGTGAACATGGTTGTAAATTCATTCAGAATATTATACAATCAATCCCTATTACTGGTTAAAACATTCATCTTTTAGCTTGGCTAGCCTAAACACCTAAGCACACAGCAAAATCCACTAAGAACTGCCTAACAGACAACAAAGTAAAAAAGATGTCAATCCAGTCCAGAGAACATCAGAATTATGGTTGAGGTTTTTGACAGGTCTTGAATTTAGGACTGGCAATACCGTTTACCCTAACCTATTTTTAGAGAACATTTTCTGTGACTTGTGGTATAACCAGTTTTGTGCATATTTTGTATAACTCTTTTGAATACTGACAAAAGAAAAGTAATTGGATTGCAAAGATGATGAATTTTCAAAGCTGAAGGGGGAATTCATTATCATTATTTATACAGGAACAGAATTCCTAAGCTTATTGCTCTATTTTTATAGCTTTTTTTAATTCATGTATTTTTGTGTTTTTTTTTAAATAACTATTTATGAGTTGATAAAAAGTACTAGTGGAGCTAGCTTTTCTTTTGAATATCGTATTTAAAATATATACTTTTTTTAGAAGTTTCACCTATTATCTGGAGATCTACAAAGGACTGAAAGGAAGGACATTCAGATCTACTCAAGACCATTTCTTCAATTGGATTGAGATTCAGCAAAGTTAATTCTACGCCGCTTCACTTTACAGATGGACAATCACCCAAAGCGTACTGCAAACGATACCCAGGTTTTTTTTAAGGCAATGAAGTGGAATATTCTGCAATGGCCGAGTCAATCACCTGATCTCAACCCGATCAAGCATGCATTTCACTTGCTGAAGACAGAACTTAAGGCAGAAAGACCTTCAAACAAACAACAACTGAAGATAGCTGCAAGTAAAGGCCTGGCAAAGCATCACAAAGGAGGAAACCCAGCATTTGGTGATGTCCATGTGTTCCAGACTTCAATCTGTCATTGCCTGCAAAGGATTCTCAACAACATTTTGTTTATGATTGTGTTAACTTGTCCAATTACATTTGGGCCCCTGATATTAAGGGACTGTGTATGAAAGTGGTAGCAATTCCTAAATGTTTCATACAATAATTTTGTTCAACCCCTTGAATTAAAGCTGAAATTGCATCTTGGTTGTTTAATTTCAAATTCATTGTGGTGGTCTACAGAGAACATTGTGTCGGTGTCCAAAGATTTCCAGATCTAACTGTATTTACATCCTGATAAGCACCATAACTCTGAAGACAAAAATGTGCAATAGGCTACTTCGGCAAATGTCAAGATGTTTTGGTACCTTTATTTTTAAATACTTTCACAAGGGAGCATGGGAGGATGAAATCACTTCACAACCATTCCATCTATGAGCCTGTTTGATCGATCCCTTCACAAATACAATGACTCAGTTGATTAAGTAGACAATGTTTGATAGCAACAGCAACAGCTTTCTCTGCCAAACAAGTCATGCAATATATCTGACATAATATGCAACCAGTTAACAGATCAAATATTCACATATCCCTGTGATCACCCAGATAAGTAACCAACAGTTTAATGTTTAACTGACAGTGTGTTAAAAATTTTAGCAATTCATGCAAAGTTTAAGGAAAGCTACATGTTTCTCACCTTGACCCTCTTCTTCGGGTATGGATATATTTTCTGTTCTGAGCAAATTAATTGTTCTGGGCAAATTACTGAGTAGGCACCAATCAGAGGTAGCATTTTTGTGAAGTCATCATGTAGACTTCTCACAAAGTATTATACAGTATTTTTATCTACAAAATACAAAACACTAAAGTATTTTGATACAAAATATAAGGCCATTTTCATCAACCCTATCAATTGTTTTTTTTACAGATATTTCAATGCATGCTTGGTGACAATCAGTTCCTCCAGATAAGGCAAATACCTGGCTCAGAGAGTATATTTCAAACATGTTCACTTCTCTAACTTGATATATAGCAACCCCAGTGGCAGTGGGAAGTTGGCAGTTAGATCTTTTCGAGTAATAAATGTGTCTTTTTAAGAGAGCACTGCACATTTTTCTTTCCTTTCCAAAAAAAGTTGAAAAGGAATGTTTTGCGTGAGGAAAAGAAGTGTTCAATTTGCAGTGGTCTCTTAATATCAACCCTTCAGTTCCTCACTCAAAACCTTCCTTTTCGACTTTTTTGGAAAGGAAAGAAAAAGGTGCAGTAGTCTCTTATTTATTTCCGGAGCTGTGTCCTTTTTTTTATATATTGGAATTCAAACTTTAATACTTTTCAACTCTTTATCTAATAATATGGCGTTTTAAGCCTATTATCATGTATCTGAAGCACATTATTTTGCTTCAAACTACAGCTACTGTACAACATGATTGGTGATTCTGTTCTGGAAATCAATTCTGCCAGTGGTTCTGACAAACAATTGAACTGTACAAATCACTCAATCATACTTGTTGTCAGAGTAGATGCTCTGTACGTTCTGTTTCTATTAAGCTGTGTCATTCAATAATCAAGAAATGTAATTATTATTGCATCCTGTGTCCAATTATCATTCCTAAACATGTATTTTTCTTCTCTAATGCTGTCTGCAGCTTGATCCATTATTTTTGCAAACGCGAAACAAACATCTGTTTGTCAGAGCAGTGTGCCACAGTCACGATTACGTTTGAATCCTGCTAAAGACCATTCTTGCCAGTAATGCTTAATGTAGTTTCTCACTAAGCACTTCAGTTCCATCAAAAAAGTGTCATGACCCATACTAGCCTCAAGGGACAGGTGTGCATTTCACAAATATTCAGGTACATTCTGGGTTAAGTTATCTTTGAGGATCTAAATAACAGCCATATGTCATTTTAGGTTAAAACAAGTTGGTTAAAACAGGTTGGGTGTGCTATTGTATGTTCTGTGGTATGTTATGTTTGTGACCCTGCAGTAACCTTAGTTACAACTGAATGTGTTGGTTGGTCCTGCAGAAATATACTCAGAAATATGAGCTAGAGACAAAGGCTATAGTTGCAAAGTTGGTGCATAAAGTACCACAAGTGCAGAGTATGATTTGGTTAATTATCTCTAAATAGTCATCCAGGGGTTGGGAATGGGTGTTTACCTTCAGATACACAGCCACTTTACTGGAAAGAAAACAAGTTCACACTGTCATTCCATTCTAAGGTTTTTTAAATGGATTAGCAATTTAGGCATATTTACACTGCACCTGCATATTTTGAAGTGGGCTAGCACCACCCTTAGCCTAAGGCTAGCTGGCCATGCTCTGGAGTACGATTAGCACAGACTTTTCAGGGCTAGCCTCAGAAACACAGTGACAAAATAACCAGAGTGAAACAGGGTCAAAAACAATACCATAGAACGTTTATCGTCCAATCACAAAACCTGCCCTTTCACTTAATTTACATACGCTCTTGACATGCGCTGTTACCAAAAGCTACAATGTATTTCTGTTTTGGCCCTTTCGATCTGTAAACATTCGTTGTTTCATTATACCTGCTAAATCTTAGCGAAGTAGTTATTGCAGCTTGCTTTGGACGTAAATCTAGCAATTACAGCTGTGGAGAAAATTAAGAGACCACTGCACCTTTGTCTTTCCTTACCAAAAAAGTTGAAAGGGAAAGTTTTGAGTGAGGAACAAAAGCGTTAAATTTGCAGTGTTCTCTTAATTTTAACCCTTCTGTTCCTCACTCAAAACCTTCCTTTTCGACTTTTTTGGAAAGGTGCAGTGGTCTCTTCGTTTTTTCTGTAAGAATGAAGGTTGACTAACGTTTTTCTCTTTCTTTGCATAGTTTTAACAAAGTTGTCAAAGCAAATACCTACAGGGTGGGCATCTTGATCAAATGATGTCATTAAGTAGTTAATTGAATCATGGTAGCGTAACACTGATTGCGTGTCAATGATGTACTGTAACATTATTTGCATGCCAGAGAGAACAGCACAGGTGATGCGTGACAATTTCCAATGCCCATGCGGCTTTCCAGCCAGCAGTTCAGTTAAAACTGTCATGTAGGGATCCACAGTATATGGGGCATGGCATGTATGAATCATATATTATAGGTACATATTTTGTAAATATGTGAGGTTGGAATTAAATTAGTCATAAGTGTGTAAACCATTGACCTTTGTAAAAATATTTACATGAAAGAATTTCCATAAATGTACATAAAAAGAATGTCAATTGATCAGTATTAAACTTGATTTCAGATATGGCAAAAATGAAGATGAGATGGAGCGCTACGCTGCTAAGTCTAACAGGTAAGAAATTAGCTGAGAACCAATATCAAAACCTATTGTAATTTGAAGAAACATTTGGCTTTAGCATGGCATTATACATATATGAGATTAATGATTTCCTGTTTCATTTTTTTTAAAGTATTCAACCCCAGCACATTAATATTTAGTAGAGCCATCTTTGGCTGCAAAAACTAGCTTTACGTTTTTTTGGGTTAAGTATGCACAGTACTGTACCAGCTTTCCATAAATTGTTAGAATAGGAGCCCATTGTTCTGGACCTTGCTTTTGTTTTTGAGCCACTGTAATGTTGCTTTTAACCAACATTTTAAACAGTCATTCTTTTTTGCAGACTGAGGCAGATTCTCTTTCAGTATTTTCCTGTATTTAGCTCTATCCAGCAAGTTTAAGATGTCCAATTCCTGACTTTAAGAAGCATCCAGCCAGCACAGCCAGTGTCGATTCTAGGATTTTTGAAATAGTGGGGCCAAATGTGGGAACCAGGGCAGTCATTATTACAGAGGCCCCAGAAGAGGTCCATTTGTGGATTATTGATTGCGTGATTGGCTTTTTAAAACTCAAAATAATCTGCTACAGTGTCATTTATATTATTCCTGAATCATTACTGAAAAAAAAATCTATCTATTCTGTTACCCAATGTATATAATTACAACAGAATTCCTGAGCATTTGTCCAGCATAACGGAAGAGGATAGGTTCCTAATAAAACATTTTTTGTACTGCTTTTTGATAGTTTTACCACTGCAGTTTTACTACTTTTGATAGTTGATAATACTATTTTTTCCTTATGGGAGTTGTACATGTACGCCATTGATTTCAAATTGTAAAGTAAGGAACATTTTGCCTGTACTTGGAAAAACCTGAGCAAACCCCCCATAAATGATTATTTTACCCACAGTACTTATGACAACAACAATCCTGACAAATGTTTCTGGACAATCAAACATTCACGAATCCACAACAATCTCAACTGCTGCCACAAGTAGCACAGCTGGTTCTACAACAACATCTTTTCAAACAACAATAACAACAGCTGCTCCAAAAACAACAGACGGTGACACAACAACAACAGCTTTTCCTATGACAACAGCTTCTACAACACCTAAAGCTGCTTCTAGAGGAACCACAGAGGATGCAACAATTACCAAATCTGCTGACAAAACAACTATAGCTGATGAGACTATGATCACATCTGATCTGATAACATCTACAGTGGCTACAACAACAAATACAACTAAAGGGGAAACAACCATAGTGGCAAAAACAATGACGGAGAATTCCGGAACAACCCCAGCCTTTACGACAACATCCACATTTGCTGACACCACTAAAACTGAGGTTGGCAAAACAACTATACAGTCTGTCACACCAACCACGTCTGCTGCAAAAAAAAACGCAGAGGCTACCACAACAAAAACAGAAGCTGCCACAACCGACAATGCTAGTCCCTCAACGATATCTGCACCCACAAAAAGCACAGAGACTAAAACAACACCACAGGCTACCACATCACCGAAAGCTGATGTGACAAATCTTACAGAGATGGACACAACAACAAGTGAGACTGCCACAACAACAATACCGGCTGCAACATCAACAACATCTGCTTCCACAACCTCTGAAGAGGTTGCCACAACAAACACAGAGTCTGTGCCAACTACCACTCTGGTTTCCACAACAACAAAAGATGTTGCAACATCAACCACATCTGGTGCCACAACTAACACAGAGGTTGCCACAAGAAACATGGAGTCTGCCAAAACTACCACATTGGCTACGACAGCTACCACGGCGTCTCCTGTATCAAACACAGATGCTGAACTTTCATCCACATCTGCAGGCATTAAAACAACAGAGTTTGCCACAACAACCACAATGTCTGCCTCAACATACACATCCTCACCAAAAACCACCAAAGAAGTTGTAATGACATCCACCTCTTCTGTGACAGCAAACACAGGTGTTGAAACTACACATGAATTTGCCAGTACAAACACAGAGGCTGCCACAACAACTACTTCTGGTCTCACATCAACGACAGTGGATTCTGAAACAACATCCACAGGGTCTGAAACATCATCCGCAACTGCTGCCACAAGTAACACAGAGCATGTCCAAACATCAACAAAGTCTGTCACAGCGGCCAATGTGGCTTCAACATTATCCCCACCTGATGTGACAAATCATACAGAGATGGACACAACAACAAGCGAGACTGCCACAACAACAATACCGGCTGCAACATCAACAACATCTGCTTCCACAACCTCTGAAGAGGTTGCCACAACAAACGCAGAGTCTGCGCCAACTACCACACTGGCTTCCACAACAACCAAAGAGGTCGCAACATCAACCACGTCTGGTGCCACAACTAACACAGAGGTTGCCACAAGAAACATGGAGTCTGCCCCAACTACCACACTGGCTTCGACAGCTACCACGGCGTCTCCTGTATCAAACACAGATGTTGAACCTTCATCCACATCTGCAGGCATTACAACAACAGAGTTTGCCACAACAACCACAATGTCTGCCTCAACATACACATCCTCACCAAAAACCACCAAAGAAGTTGTAATGACATCCACCTCTTCTGTGACAGCAAACACAGGTGTTGAAACTACACATGAATTTGCCAGTACAAACACAGAGGCTGCCACAACAACTACTTCTGGTCTCACATCAACGACAGTGGATTCTGAAACAACATCCACAGGGTCTGAAACATCATCCGCATCTGCTGCCACAACTAACACAGAGCATGTCCAAACATCAACAAAGTCTGTCACAGCGGCCAATGTGGCTTCAACATTATCCCCACCTGATGTGACAAATCATACAGAGATGGACACAACAACAAGCGAGACTGCCACAACAACAATACCGGCTGCTACATCAACAACATCTGCTTCCACAACCTCTGAAGAGGTTGCCACAACAAACGCAGAGTCTGCGCCAACTACCACACTGGCTTCCACAACAACCAAAGAGGTCGCAACATCAACCACGTCTGGTGCCACAACTAACACAGAGGTTGCCACAAGAAACATGGAGTCTGCCCCAACTACCACACTGGCTTCGACAGCTACCACGGCGTCTCCTGTATCAAACACAGATGTTGAACCTTCATCCACATCTGCAGGCATTACAACAACAGAGTTTGCCACAACAACCACAATGTCTGCCTCAACATACACATCCTCACCAACAACCACCAAAGAAGTTGTAATGACATCCACCTCTTCTGTGACAGCAAACACAGGTGTTGAAACTACACATGAATTTGCCAGTACAAACACAGAGGCTGCCACAACAACTACTTCTGGTCTCACATCAACGACAGTGGATTCTGAAACAACATCCACAGGGTCTGAAACATCATCCGCATCTGCTGCCACAACTAACACAGAGCATGTCCAAACATCAACAAAGTCTGTCACAGTGGCCAATGTGGCTTCAACATTATCCCCACCTGATGTGACAAATCATACAGAGATGGACACAACAACAAGCGA